>NW_027331991.1:1907211-2561370 GCF_048418815.1 Hemitrygon akajei | reverse complement strand
AGTTTGCCCCATTCAGACAGGGAAAGGACGGTAGGGTGAAGGAACCATAGTTGACAAGAGATGTGAAACATCTGTTCCAGAGGAAAAAAGAAGCTTCAGGAAGCTGAGCTCAGGATTTGAAAGCAAGGATCAGACATGACTGTAGATTTACAGAGTAGCCGGGGACAAACCGAGGAATGGAATTATGATAACTAGAAACATCTACAAAAAGTCTGCAGTGAATTTAAGGAACACCCCAAGCCATTCTGGATGTATGTGAAGTAAAGGATATCTAGAGTGAGTGTAGGACCTGTTGGGGATAGAAGATGAAACAAGCACCTGAGGTCTAGAGAAGAAAGGCAGGTCCTGAATGAAGTCTTCAGTACAGTATTCACCAGTCAGAGGGACGTTTGCGAGGAGCGCGTTTAAACGGGTGATGTGCGACAACATATCGAATTTAAGAAAGAAGATGTGCTGAAACTTTAAAAAAAAACACACATTAGGATAGATAAGTCCTCTTGTGTGGTCGGGAGAATCCCGGCGTGACTGCAGGACGCGGTGAGTCCTACTTCAGAGACGGTCAAATTATTGGAGAACATTCTTAGACACAGGATTTAGGAGAATTTGGAGAGACATTACCAGATTTGGAAGAATCAGTATGGCTCTGTGAGGGGCAGATCATCTCTCACGGGCCTGGTTCAATTCTGTGAGGATGCGGCGGTCATCCTCGGTTAAACATGGTAGGACCTTTCAGAACGTTAGAAGATTTGGTATCCTGGTAAAGGTGGCTTGCGGAATCAGGGCTGACGCCTAAGAAGGAACAGAATAGTTGTTGATGGAACGTTTTCCCTTTGGATGCTTGTGCCTGTGGTGCCCTGCACAGATCTGTTCTGAGACACCCCGGATTTCTGTGCTTTAAACATGATGTGAATAAGGAAGTGGAACGGTGAATTATTGTATCTGCAATGATGTGGAAGTTGGAGGAATAATGGATAGTATAGAAGATAATCAGAGTTTACAACAGGACAGTGACAGGACGCAGAGCAGTGCTGAGAAGTTACAGATGGTGCTCAATCCGGAAAAGTACGAAGTGATTCACTTTGGAAGATGAATTTGAAGGCAGAGGTGATACTTTCTCGAGTCAACCGAGGGCCTCACGTTAGTACGAGTTCCACAATGGAAATAGAGTGATGAGACTTTCTCCAATAAGCCGAGGGCCGCATATCGGAACGAGTATCACAATCGGCATGGAGCGGTGCACTGCAGGAGCAGAAGGAAGTGTGATTGACAGGTGAGCTTGACCACATCCGCTGCTCTGCACATGCTCATAGTGACGCTCGCAAGGCAATATGCCTGACAGTAAATCAGGAGAGAAAAAAAAATACAACTTCGTGGCAAATAATAGAACAGCCTTGGAACCTGCGGAGGATTCACAGATTTCACTTGCTACTTTGTTCAAAGAGAGAATGGATGGAGAAATAGTGGTAAAATTGTGGCAGGTTTGAGAATATGTTGAAAGTTAAATAGACTGCATCGCAGGTCACGGGTATGTGGTGGTCAGGTCATTCACTGGCAGAGGTCAGGTTCCTGCCAAACGGCCCATGTGTGCGCTGGAAAACATTGTTCTTCAATCTTTCCACAGCCCTCGCTAATCTCCCGAAAACACGTTCCCTTTTTGATCACAGATCTCTGGAATATCGCTGCGGATCTTTTAAATTGTGTCGTGGAATACATGTGCAGTATATTTTATTGTAACACGTGTCAGCTGTCACTGTGATTTAATAAATAACGCCCTTTAATAAAGAATGAACCGATATTCCCCTTTAATATAGAAGTGTTCTCCATTTCACCCGCCAGAACAAGCTCCTTCCCTCAATTTTGGAAGCCAAATGTGCTCCGTTGAATGCTACAAATAAATGGACTTCATTATGAACGCCTCCATAAACACTGATACAAAAATGTCCTGTTTAAATAGCTGAGGTCAGTTGTCATGGAATTTAAATTGGCAAATTCACATTATACTTTGTTTTAAAGTAAGTAGATTGCAATGTCCCTTGAGGGAGTCAAATTCATGGCACGGTGACAGAGTGAGTAAAAAATAGTTTAACGTAAGTGTTTGTGCAGTTGGTTGTCACTAATGTCCCTGACGTGATCGCCAGGCTAATGGCCTCAGTGGAATTGCTCTCTCCTCAATAAAAGTCTGATAAACCGATCCCCAGTCCATCTGAGCAGCTGAAACGCTCCGTACAACTGAACGCTGCTTCTGACGGAATATGGGATATGCGGCGATTTACTACATCGCGGCCATTTTCTATCCCACACTTGTAGCGGTTGGTGTCCCCGGTAAGATGCCGGAGCTGGTCACTTCATGTATGGTGCCGTCGTTACTCTGCTGCGGTATCCGTACTGTTACTAAGCACAGATGTTACCGTCGGCTGAAACATGTTTCCGGAATGGAGGATTCAGGCATCTAACGGTTTTTATTGTCATTTTTCATTTTTTGATCAGAGTGTTTTCTCCTTCTGTCAATTAAGTTGGTGATATCGTCACTGTTTCATAATTGCGCATCGCTAGGCTTTCTGAAGTGACGCTGGTCTCTGCTTTTCTAGGTCCGAGTCTCTATCAGTGCAGACACTCCGACCTTATAGCAACGTGGCAGCTTATTTAAATGACGATCCAGTCTATTTTCGACACATAGGTCTTTTCTTCTGTAAGTCAGGAAATGAGAACTCGTGCTTATATCTCCTTGACTCCACTTTGTTACCGCTACCAACAATCCCTTCAGCTATTTCACCTCTAATAATGGAAATGGTGTTGTTTAAAGGAGCGATCGACTGCTTCACCGGTCCGTGAGTCGTGGAACTCGGATGCCTTGCTCTAAACTGTGGGAAGGTTGCCAATCCACTGACATTCACATCCGTCATTGTCCTCCAGTCGGAGTGAAGCGACCGAGACCGCACACACTGGATTCCCGCTGTCCATTTCCAAACAGACCATACCCTGCAGGAATCGGGGGGAGGGTTCGTTGATCAGTTGCAGCTAAACCATATTCTGCATAGCACCGTTATAATGGATGTTCAGTGAGTTGCCACTGACGATATTTATTTTTATTCAAATTCCTTGTAGTTAATTTGACGGCTATTGTGATCCTATCTCGGGGAAAATGCGGACTCTCCAAATGCATCACCTGTTACCTGGTTGGAATGGCAACAGCGGATCTGATGGCGGTTGTCATTGTCGCTTTAGTGGAACAGACCAACAATATCTACATTTATTCCAGATCCCTGCTCATCACTCCGGTATGCGCTCTGACACTTGTATTTCGGGTCATATTGATCGATTGCTCTGTTTGGTTTACAGTCAGTTTTACCTTCGATCGCTTCATCGCAATATGTTAGCCGAAAGTTGCGAGAGCGATACTGCACCGAGAGAACAGCAACGGTGGTTATCGTGACCGTGGTTTATAGTGAGCTGCGGGAAATGTGCCCCGTTTTACTTTCTCATTGAACCTTACGTCATCATTGACAACATGCCGTGGCGGTGCACCCTCACATATGAATACGCTACTTCACCTGTGTGGAGAGGATATCAAGTACTGATCAGTATTTTAACACCATTGCTTCCAATCGGCTTAACGCTGGTGTTTAACGGGTTAACCGTATGTCATATCGTTGTGGCAAATAGAGTCCGCAGAAAGCTTCGACACAGCAGCGACAATCAGAAAGATGCCGAAGTGGAAAAACGCAGAAAATCGATGATTTTGCTATTTTCTATATCAGCTAATTTCATATTATTGTGGATGCCCATTGTAGCCCATTCCTTCAAATGGCAAGTGCAAAACTATTTTTACCAGGACAGATATTTGAGTTCCCCGGTATATATTCTACAGCAATTTGGGTCCATGCTGCAAATGCTCAGCGTGTGCACCAATACTTGTATCTACACACTGACACAGAGGAAATTCAGAGAAGAGCTGAGGAATGGAATGAAGTATGTGTTTACATTAAATGGCCATCAGTGTAGATAACGCCCGCGTCTAACGACAATACCGCGGAGTTTTCAAATAAAGCCGTTTTACAATGAACATGTTTTGGCAAATATATCATAGATTCAAACTATCATATGCCTGGTCATCCGGAAATTGCAGAATTGGCAGAAAAATGGCTGACTTCATACAGTTCAGGTAGGTAGCAATACAAACGCTCAATGCTGCTGAATGATTGTTACATTGGTTGAAGTATGTTCTAAACTATCACAGACACTCGACTGTTACAAGGGCAGGGATGGCTGCAGGACCTTCGGGATTTTAGATGTTTCAAAATGGACAGGGTCGGGTATCAGAGTGTAAAGGGAGCGCGATGGGAGACCAGGGATTGTATCGCAGCTGCAGAAAGGGAGGACAACGTGGAGCGTTCGTTTGTTAACAGACTGGGAGACGAACACAGAAACATGAAGGGCGCGATCTCCCCATTTGGAGCATTCTGTACAGCCCGCCCACCAGATCAACCAAATAAGTGCAACGGGAACAGTGAAGAAACGATCGAGAAGCGGATATTGGACATCGGCCATGTTATTGGCACGGGTATCTGAAACTTCCACAATATTCGTTGGAACCTCCCCAGGATAAATGGTCTAGGTATGGCATAATTTTTCAGTTGTGTCCAGGAAGGATTCATGTCACCATATGAAGACAGGTAGACTAGCGAACAGTCCATACCAGATCTAATATTAGAAAAATAAACGTATCAGGTGTCAGATCTCTCGGTGGGTCACAATTTCAGAGCAATAGGGCAGATCTGCCCTCGATTTACTTTGGACATGGATAGGACCAGGGAGCATGGAATGCGTTTAAATGTCAGTCTGCGAATTATGGTGCTACCTGTCAGGAACTTGGGAACGTACATTGGGAAATGATATACCTATAGAAATACGCAACAGAATATGTGGAGATTGTTTAGCGAGATCTGTTATTGGGTTCAGTAAGGACTTGTTTTATTGCCGCAGGACAAGGATAATAGCATAAGATAATCCTGATGACAAGAAAGTTGGAACAACTCGTCAAGTGGAAGAATGAAAGGTACTTAAGATTTAGGGAGAAAGGATCAGGTAGAGTTATGGAAGTTCACAATGCAGGCATGGAAGAATTTAACAATGACTTAAAAAGTTAGAAGGGGAATTGAGAAGTCCTTGGCGAGTTGCACTGTGAAGAACAGGAGAGAACTGGGGAGAGTGTGGCAGATAAGAAGTAAAAGAGGAAAACTTGTGTCTGGAGTCCAAGGAGGCGGTGAAGCTCCTCACTGAATACATTGATTAATGTGAACTTATGGTAAAAAGGCAGATATGCTCGGACATGACGACGCTGAGAAAGAGGATGCGCTAGAACTTGGAAAACATTATGATAGATGATTCCCCGGTGCCGGAAGGGAGATAGTCCAGGTGATTTGGAAAAGGAAGCAAAGACATTGCTGAGCTAATGGACTGGTTATTTGTGTTTTCCTGGCCAAGGAAGTTGAACTAGAAGATTAGAAGTTGGCAAATGTTTTTCTTCTGTTGAAGCAAGATAATAGGGTTACTCGTGGGAAGTATAGACCAGTGAGTCTTTCATCAGTAGTGCGTAAACTATTGTAGAGGATAATTGAAGAGGAAATTTATGAGTATCTGGAGAAACGTAGTCTGGTTACGGAGAGACAACGTGGCTTTGAGAGGTATGTTGTCCTATATGAGCCAGATTGAATTATTTGTTAAAGTGAAATAAAGCAAACAGAAAAATCTGAATAGTCGATGTAGGTGTATTAATTCAGAAAGTCAGGAAGCATAGGATCCAGGTAACCCTGCGTTGATTCAACATTGGCTTCCTGGCAGAAGGCAGATGATGTAGTAGATAGAGTGAATACTGGCTGGAAGACAGCGGGCAGCCGGCGTCCCGCTAGGAGTGTGGAAATTTCGGGACATTTTGCAACGTTTGCACTCTGCCGTTACAGTGTTCCGAGAAATAGTGCTGAGGGAAATAATCGATTTACTCTGACCACAGAACGACAGCTGGATAACTTATGGAATTAGGGCTGACGGCGTAAGCAAATCGCTGAGCTATTTACTACACCACCACGTTATCTAAACTGTCCTGTCACTTACATATTACAGGGCAGATGCTACAATGACCCTCAAAACAATCTTTTCCAATGCAGACCTACATCTTAAAACCAGCATTTAAAAGGTTTCAGAGCAGCTTCTCATTAAAAGAACCGACCTTCCAGAATGACAATTCAAGTACGCACCAATTTATCCCAATACCCCTGAATCATGGTTTCATCGTATCGGGTGTAGATACGCTCAAACCTCGATCCATTTAACTCTGAATCCACATGGCCAGTGTGAAATCCGTTGTCTCGCTTTAAAATTAATAATAAATAAAATATACAAAACGACACAAACAAAAAACAGCGAGCAAAGCAAACATCCGGTCTCACGCTTGTCTTCCTTCAACACCATCGCAGGAAATTGGAGAATATAGAATAAACAACTTCCAAAGCAGGAGGCCTAAGCACGTATTCTGTAGAGGAGATGGGGAGAGAGAGATGTGGAGACCTGAGGCGAGCATTCATCAGCACTTCATAGAATTTCGGAAATATACGCAGCCTCCGAATTTCGCAACAGTTCCTGGAAATCACTTCTCACAAGATGACACATTTTTTTTGTCACGTGTATGGTGAAAAAGAAGATTAATTCAATCATCCCCCCAACACAAACTAAAGAAACACACGACTCACATAAAGCCATTTTATGACCGTAATCTTTCTCTGTCCAAAACGCATACTGTATTTTAAATCTGCAATGCATTCGTATTTTCAAATATCACAGAAAATGGCATGGTCTTATTTGTTCATCAGTTAACAAACATCTGTAATGGCAAGCAGACAACATTTAATAAAGCCATTCGATTCAGGTCAAAGAGACGCACAAAGTAATATATCGTCCACGAGTTAATATTCAACACAATTAAAATATGACATCTCCACAACTCCAGGCATCCAACGACTTCCAGGGCTTCTCACACCAATTTCTGATCAAGGATAGGATTCGGATTAAATGACTGTTTGTTGTATAGTATCGTGGCGAATGATCCCTATTACTACCTCTGAAACAACAGATTTGTTCACTGTACTGGGACCACTGTCACACACACCTCCAACCCGGAACTACTGTCTTTACAGCCTAACCTGTAGTGTGATAATCCCTTCATCATCTCACATCTGCACTTAATTCTTTTCCTGCTATAACCATCCATTTTACTCAGTCTCCATGCTTCAGTGTGTGCAAGGACAGAGGGATCGAACAGTATCAACGACTTTCTAGATTGGTCGGTGCTGTGAGACACTGAAGTTCTAACCCAGACAGACAGTGAGACAGGTATTGGAAACCACTGCACAGAAGCAGGATCTTCAGCCCGTCAGGTCCGGGAGAAATTATTTAAACTGCCTACTCCCATCGACCCGCACCCGGACCATGGCCATCCATTACCCATTCAACCATGTAATCATCTAATCATCTCTTAAACGTTGACATCGGAAACTCAGTTACCATTTGCGTTGGCAGCAGTGTCCTACACTCCGATGACCAGCTGGGTGAAGAAGTTACCCCTCGTGTTTCCCTTAAACATTTCACTTTTCACCCTTCACCCATGATCTCCAGTTGTATTCTCGCCCAACATCAGTGGAGAAAGCCCGCTTGCATTTACAATCTCTATACGCCTCATAATGTTGTATACCTCTATCAAATCTCCCCTCAGTCTTCTATCCGCTCGGGATATACAGTGCTAACATATGTAATCTTTCCTTTTAATTCAAACATTTAGTCCCGGCAATAGCCGTGTAATATTTTACTGTATTCTTTCAAACTTATTTACATCTTTCCTGCAGTTAGTTGAACCTCAACCGCACACAACATTCCAAATTAGTAAAGTCCTAAACAGCATCAACATAACATCCTCACTCCTGTACTCAGTATTTTGGTCTATGAAGGCCAATGTGGGAAAAGCTTCCTTTTTTACGACCCTTTGTAACTGCGACACAACTTTCATTGAATTACGGACCTGCATTCCCAGATTCGTTTGTTCTATCGTACTCCTCAGTGCCCCATTTCTCATTGTGTCAGACCAACCCTGGCTGGTGCTCCCAAAGTGCCAATTCTAACACTTGTCTGGGCTAAAACCGATCGGCCATTTTTCAGCCCATCTCTCCAGCTGGTCCACATCCCGCCTCCTGCTCCGGTACACTTCCTCGCTGTGGACTACACCCATCGTGTTGGTGTCATCAGCACATTTGCTGATCCAGTTAACGACATTATTATCAGATCGTAGATATAGATTACAAATAACAACGGACACAGCGACGATCCCTGCGGCACTCCTCTCGGCACTGACCTCCAATCAGAGAGACAACCGTCCATTCCCACACTCTAGCTTCCCCAACATAGCCAATGGCGAATCCAATTTACAACTTCATCGTGAAAACCAAACGACTGAACCATCCCGAGCATCCTCCCATAAGGAACCTTGTGAATTCCTTGCTGAAGTCCCTGTAGACGGCATCTGCTGCTTTGCCGTCAACACCATCCCTGGTAACTACCTCGTAAAGCTTTGTAAGTTTGGTTAGACATGACCTACTAGGCGCTGGCCATTCCTGACTATCGCTAATGTTCCTGTTTGTCCGGATACTTCCCTTCATAGCCCATGACCAGCGTAATCTGAACACCGAGGACAATTCTTGATTGCTTAATAGTTGACCAGTCCATTCTGAGCAAAACTATCATTATCATCCTGTGTCCGGCATTGACATTTATGTCCTATTGTTGTTAAATTATCCTGCAATATTATCAGGCGTATTGAGAGTAGTTAATTAACTACTAAAGAATATTAATCGACTGGACTTAAATAGTGAGATGCGGTACACTAGATAGAGCACAGAATATAGAATATTACAGCACAGTACAACCCTTCGTCTCACGAGGTTCTGACAGGCTTTCAACTAATTCAGAATGACACATCACCTCTACAACTGAATCAGAATTAGAACCAGATTTAATATCACAGGCATACGTCGTCAAATTTGTTAACTTTATGGTAGCAGTACAATTAATCTTCATCTCCATGGTAACACTGTGTAGAGGGCGTGTCCTGTTGGTGGGCAACTTTAATGATGGACGCTACTGTTACAAAAATCATCCGTTATAATAATGAACAGTGAGGTACCGAGACTCTGCATTTACCACCAAGTAAATTTTATTATTTCAACTATAATGCACGTAGGTTCATACGCCATCTTCACTCCGTGACTCTCCATGAACAGTCAATGAAGAGAAAAGATATTACCCGGGAAAGGAGTCGACGCCGGCCAGAGAGACGGGAGAGAGGGACTGGGGGAGAAAGAGACGGGGACAGAGACTGGTGAGGTAGCGAGAGAAAGGTGAGGGTAGAGAAGTCCGGGAAGTCTAGGGATCTGGCGTGGAAAGAGATTGGGGGTTGGCGAAAGATTTTATATGGGGAGGGAGATCGGGAGTCGGGAGATTGATGTCGGTAGAGAACGAGAGGGGGATAGTCGGGAGAGAGAAACGCGGAGTGGGACTTTGCAGAGACCGGGGGGCCGAGAGAGAGTGACTGGCTGAGAAACAAATGGAAGAGGAAAAGTCCGGAGGGAGGGCGAGTGTTGGGGTAGGTAGAGGGAGAGAGAGAGGCTGGGAAAGAGAAGCGGCGGTTAAGGAGAGACATGATAGAGAGAATGTGAGAGACAGGTGGGGGAAGAAAGAGACTGGGGAATGTAGAGAGACGTCGGCGAGAGTCTGAGAATAGAAGGACGGGGGGAGGGGAGGGGGAGAGAGAGAGAGAGAGAGAGATGGGAGAGAGAGAGAGAGAGAGGAGAGAGAGAGAGAGAGAGAGAGAGAGAGAGAGAGAGAGAGAGAGAGAGAGAGAGAGAGAGAGGAGGAGAGAGAGAGAGATGAGAGAGAGAGAGAGAGGTGTACTCTGAGAAACAGCAGAGAGAGACGGAAACTGAGTGAGAGAGTGGGGGCGGGGTAGACGGATAATTCTACAACAGAGCTAGGGTAGAGAGATGAGGCAGAGACTTGGGACGGAGGGACTGAGGGGAGAGTCTGGGAGCGAGACCAGTGAAGTAGACGGAGATCGACGGGTTAGAGGAAGATGAGGGGGGAGGGTCCGGGAAAGTCGAGAGATCATGGGTGAGGAGAGATATTTGGGAATCGGAGGGAGGAGGGAGATTGGAAGAGAACTCGGAAGGGGAGAATCCGAGACGCGGCTGTGTGATGGGTAACGTAGGAGTGACGGCAGGTTGAGAGAGAAACTCGTGGGAGGGAGAGGTGAGAGGGAGAAACCAGGATTGGGAAGACAATGGAGAGAGATAGAGGCGGGTTTTCGTACTGATGGCCGGTGAGGCTGAAGAGACGGGTGAATACAGTGAGACGGGAGATTATAAGAGCTGGGGAGGGAAATAGACACTGGGTGTTGAGAGAGAGAGAGACTGGGATAAGGTAGGGAAATGTGAGTCAGATATGCTGTCGAAAAATGCACTGAGCGATTAGAGGACTTTCCTACCTGCAGGGCATTCTGGGATTACAGTGCTTCCATTCTATAGACCCTCTGAAACAATCAACCCTTGCCATCTCCCTGACCTTTTCCACCACGCTCGCTTGACCCGACTCCTTCCCACACCGTATCCGCGATTTCTCTTTCCTCAGCCGGTCTTCGCGATATTCAACCTCCCTCACCGTCTCTGTGACCAGAAAACACTACTGCTGTAACGAAAGCGCAGAGTGGTAAGATGAAACTCATATACTGAGTCATGTTAGTAACGGAACACCGGGCAATTTACAGCGTGAGAGTTAGGAACCGAACCCACCCAGAAACGAAAAATACGGACACTCGAACGTCCGCGCGAAGACAGCGCCTAGTACGCACGAGAGTTCCAATCGACAACGGAGGGTTCAACTCTATTTTGCTTCAGTATTTAAATTTTATGAATTTCATTAAAGTACAGATTGCATTTTTCTTTTCAACTAACTCAAAAAGAAATCTCCATTGGGATATTATGGGATTCATTGGTTGTTGAGATTAAAGACATTGAGAAAAAATTCTATTGCTCCCAATCTGGAGCTTTATAAAGAGAGAATTGAACTTCAGATGCAAAATAGTTTGTTATTAACATCCCCGATTAAAAATCAATTACTTAAAACGAAGTTGACGTTAGATACATGGTGATAAATCGGGTAAATTATTGGCTAAGCAATTGATAGTTGCTTTGGCAAAACGTCAGATTAACAAAGTTTGCAGACGGGATGGTATTTTTACGGTTGATCATGATGAAATTAATAAATTTTTTTCAAGAATTTTATACCAATTTATACCAATCAGAATTTCCTGATGATCCTATCATAATGCATGAATTTCTAAGGAAACTGAATATTCCGAAATTACCAGCTGATGAACTTTTAGCATTAGATGCTCCCATTACTGAAGAGGAAATGAAATAAAGAAAGCAATTTTGTCGATGTTCTCTGGTAAAACACCTGGCCCGGTTAGGTATACAGCTGAGGTTTTTTAAAATCCTTTTCAGTTTACCTTTCTCACTGGTTATTTAGAATGTTTAGAGATGTTTCTTATTTGTAGGTAAAATATCACAATCCTTTTATGAAGTTCCCATTGTTTTAATTCCTAAAAAAGACAAAGATTCCACTGATTGTGCATCATCACACCTATATCTTTGTTGAATAGGATTCTAAAATCTTTTACAAATAATTAGCAATTAGATTAGTGAAGATACTGCCACGTTGTCACCGAGGATCAGACAGGATTTATTAAAAATCGTTATTCCCATCTTAATGTTAGGAGGTTAATGAACATTGTATGCACTACTTCATCTAATACCCCAGAATGTGTTATTTTTCTTGACGCCAAGAATGGCGTTTGACAAACTTGAATGGGAATATTATTTAATATATTTGAGAAATTTAGTTTTCGCCCAGATTCATGTCTTAGATAAAATGATATATCATACAGCTTTGGCTGCTGTATTTACCAATAACCAGAAATCCCCTTTTTTTAGGCTTTTTCGAGGTACTAGACAGGGTTGCCCTTTAAGCCCTTTACTATTTGATATTACCCTGGAGCCCTTGGCAATCGCTGTCGTGATTCACCCAATATATTTGGCATTACTGGTCGGAATGGGGCGCATAAAGTATCACTATATGCAGATGACGGTTGATCATCGGTACGCAGTACATAACGGAAAAGTGACTGTCACTTCGTATAATCCATGGGAGTGGATTTATTCGAATATCCCGTGGGACCGCTTGTGTGTTGACACTTGCCTGGGTATATTGTGTGGTAGCCCTGGAAGACGAGATTCCTGTGACTGGTCACTTTTGGTGATAATTTATGTATGGATTCGGAGCGACTCGACGGGCATGAGTGACTCATCGGCCTCCCTCTACATTCCACTCAGCATAACAAACAAAAACCCAGCCCCTCCGCGCCAAGATAAGTCTTCTAAAGTTTTACTTCAGTTTTACTCTGTCGCTCCGTCCTAAGAAGAGTTTTGTCCGCCGTTATTTCTCGACGCTCCGAGTCATGATCTATTCTGTCCGACGTCTCCGGCCTACCTGTTCTCCCTCCTGTTTGCCGTTCACGTCTGCATCCTGACCAAATCTCCGTGCCTGTGTCCTGCACTTGGGTTCGCGTCATTCGTTGTAACAAGCACATTATTTTCCTTAACATCTACATGCTTAATCATTTCAGTCCACTGCAAGTCATATCTACAATCGCCAAGATATTTCTTTTCCGTAGTGAATACTGAAACAAACTATTCATTAAGTACCTCTGCTATCTCCTCCGGTCCGCTACACACTTCTCCACACTCACCATTGATTGGTACCATTCTCTCACATCTTACCTCCTTGTTCTTCACATACTTTTAGACCGCCTTGGGTTTTCCCTAATACTGCTCGCAAAGGCCTTCTAGGGCACCTCAGGCTCTCGAAATATCGTTCCTAATTTAAGATTCAAGATTCAAAAACTTTATTGTCATTCCAACCATACATCAGCTCTGCAGGGCAGAATGAGACACTGTTTCCCAGGGGCAAGTGCGATCATAACATAACAACGGAACAATATATTGTAAACATAACAATAAATATAAAAACAAAAGAGCCACATGTCGGTTAAAATCAGATATAATTGTCCAGTGCAAGTTAAAATTGTCCAAAGCAGAGTCAGGTAGAGGTGATATTTAGCAGTCTGACTGCCTGTGGGAGGAAGCTGTTTAGTAGCCTTGTGGTTTTAGTTTTGATGCTCCTGTAACGTTTGCCTGATGGCAGAAGAAGAAACAGTTCTTGTAGAGGGCGTGAGAGGTCTTTAATGATTTACCGTGACTTCTGAGGCATCACTCTGAAAGAACCATCCTGCTAGCATTAAAATCTTCTGGTTCATTATCATTACCTTTTTTTTGAACATTTCGGAAGCACTTCATTCTCTATCTGTCAGTTACAAAGTTACTGTTACAAAGTCACTGTTACAAAGTGAGAGTGTGGGTTTCATTCTGTATCTGTCAGTCTCTGCCACAGTGTGAGAGTGTGGGTTTCATTCTGTATCTGTCAGTCTCTGTTACAGTGTGAGAGTGCGGGTTTAATGCTGTATCTGTCAGTCTCTGCTACAGTGTGAGAGTGTGGGGTTCATTCTGTATCTGTCAGTCTCTGTTACAGTGTGAGAGTGTGGGTTTCATTCTGTATCTGTCAGTCTCTGTTACTGTGTGAGAGTGCGGGTTTCATTCTGTATCTGTCAGTCTCTGCTACAGTGTGAGAGTGTGGGTTTCATTCTCTGTCTGTCAGACTCTGTTACAGTGTGAGAGTGTGGGTTTCATTCTGTATCTGTCAGTCTTTGCTACAGTGTGAGAGTGTGGGTTTCATTCTGTATCTGTCAGTCTCTGTTACAGTGTGAGAGTGCGGGTTTCATTCTGTATCTGTCAGTCTCTGCTACAGTGTGAGAGTGTGGGTTTCATTCTCTGTCTGTCAGACTCTGTTACAGTGTGAGAGTGTGGGTTTCATTCTGTATCTGTCAGTCTTTGCTACAGTGTGAGAGTGTGGGTTTCATTCTGTATCTGTCAGTCTCTGTTACAGTGTGAGAGTGTGGGTTTCATTCTCTGTCTGTCAGACTCTGTTACAGTGTGAGAGTGTGGGTGTCATTCTCTGTCTGTCAGACTGTTACAGTGTGAGAGTGTGGGTTTCATTCTGTATCTGTCGATCTCTGCTAGAGTGTGAGAGTGTGGGTTTCATTCTGTATCTGTCGGTCTCTGTTACAGTGTGAGAGTGTGGGTTTCATTCTGTATCTGTCAGTCTCTGTTACAGTGTGAGAGTGTGGGTTTCATTCTGTATCTGTCGATCTCTGCTACAGTTTGAGAGTGTGGGTTTCATTCTGTATCTGTCAGTCTCTGCTACAGTGTAAGGTTGTGGGTTTCATTCTGTATCTGTCAGTCTCTGCTACAGTGTAAGGTTGTGGGTTTCATTCTGTATCTGTCTGCTCCAGCGTTACGGGTGTTGTCTCAGTCCCGTACCTGTGAACATCTGACTCAGTGTGAGCCGATGGTTTTTTTTCCCCTTCTTTCCCGCTGTTCCACCGATCTAGTGAATACTCTTAAAATAGAATCTGTATTCACTGAGATATTCTTTGAACAAGATTTTTCTGCAGTTGGGTTCTGTTAAAATTGTGAGAGAGATACTGCACTGATGTGTAATAAGAGCAGCACATTCAGCTTCATAGGGTCATATGGCAAACAGACCATGCGGCCCTGCATAATTCTGCATGCTATCCGTTGCCAAACCACACAGCGCCAACTGAGCAACATTTGATCCGTAAACCTCTATGGTATGGCAACACAGCTTCTGAAATATTGAATGACAATAAACAAAATAAATATATTAATTAAATTAAATAAATAAGTGCGTAATTAATTTCATAAGTTGATCGAAATAAAACCCACGAAGGCAGCTTGTTTCATACTCCTACGTTGTTTATATGAATACATTTCCCTGTTCAATTCTAAATTGCTGCCTTCACCGTGTATCTCTGCACTCTTACGTTTGCTGATTCTGTCACATATTCCTCAATGTGAATCAGAGCGTGAATCTACTCGAGTTATGTCCCACTCATAAATAAAATAAGTATCTTTCCGATTTTCCTATGACAGTTTCGGACTCGTCTTCAATATGCCATGCATTTTCGATTGGGAAAATTGTAACTACGTTGTTTTGTGCAGCACCGAGAGGTTTTGTGTGTACGATTGCGAGGGAAGCTCAGGTTTGGCATCTGGAATCATCTAAAGGTCCACATTGCAGCAGGCGGTTGACTAATGAACTCTGAGAAATTGCCAACACGGTTTACGTCACTGCACAGCCGGGAATCTTCCGCTCGTCAGGGACATGGCTAGCGGGAGAGCTTGTTCCGGTGTTGCAAGACACCGTGTCCTATATTACACTCGTCAGTGCAGAAGAACAAGATGAAAGTAAATGAATGGACAGCAGATGATGAATAGATTGAATTTTAAATGGAACACATCACTTGGACATGTTAGGATCATGGAACCGTAGAGAACAGGAACACGCTCTTTGACTCACTACTTCTGCGCTGAACACGATACCAAATGAGACTAAACTCTGATGACAGTACATGACCCATCTCCCTTCATTCACTGGATGCTCATGCGCTTTGACAGAATATTTACCGTTATGGGAATCTAGAGGTTATATCCCAATAGAAGGCAGACCTTTGCCATCAGCTCCCTTGTTGAAGTAAATATTTGAGAAGGGAAGTGGTAACACTGATGGACTAAAAAGGTGGAGGCTCAGCTAAAGACATCTCCGGAAGGGAGCAGGAAGGCTGGTGAGTTCGCCAAACTAGAATCAAGCTGGGTGGTGAAAGGGAATCCACATGTAGAGGTGGGGATGACAGAAAAACCAGGAAACTGTACACATATAGACACAGTAACAGGATCAGGAGTTAGCAAAGGTAGAAACAGGAGAGGATTCTGAAGATTATGGGAAATATCCAGGAATACAGGCACGGATTTGGAGTATACTTGATAGTGGTAAATTTAAGGTGCAGAATTGTGAAAGGAACCAGATGATGTACTTGCACCATGACATTTGTGGGCATCAAAGATCAGATAGAACTATAGAACAGTTGAAGAATCTGTGTTGGTGGCCAAATCTGTGAGGAGATGTACATTATTGTAAAAATTGTTTGATTTGTGAACAGTGGTAACCCAGATAAATCGGCAATCGAAACGGTTTTAAGATTCGCTCCGTAGAAGGACCATGTGTTAATTTGTAGGATTATTTTGTTGGATTTTCACCTCTATGCGATGGAGGGCTGAACTATATCCTCGAGACGAAGTTCAACCTGGAACCGTACAGAGTGATTCACTTTGGAAGGTTGAATTTGAAGGAAGAAGTGATATTTTCTCGAGTCAACCCAGGGCCGGACGTTAGTACGAGTACCACAATAAAAACAGAGTGGTGAGACTTTCTCCAATAAGTCCAGGGCCGCTCATCGTTACGAGTACCACAATGAGAATGGAGCGGTACACTGCAGGAGCAGAAGGAAGTGTGATTGACAGGTGAGCTTGAACACATCCGCTGTTCTGCACAGACTCATAGTGACGCTCGAAAGGCAATATACCTGACAGTAAATCAGGAGAATAAAAAATACAACTTCGTGGCAAATAATAGAACAGCCTGGGAAACTGCGGATAGTTCACAGATTTCACTTGCGACGTTTGATCAGACAGAGAATGGATGGAGAAATTGAGATGGAATTGTCGCAGGTTTGAGAATATCTTTAAAGTTAAATAGACTGCATCGCACGTCACGGGTATGAAGTGGTCAAGTCATTCACTGGCAGTGGTCAGGTTCCTGCCAAATGGCCCGTGTGTCCGAAGGAAAACATTGTTCTTCAAGCTGTCCACAGGCCTCGCGAATTTCCCGAGGACACGTTCAAGTCGAATGCCTACTATAAAAGCAACACAGATATAGCTGAAGCCAGGTATCATGGAAAATAGCGTGGAAAAAAACACATCATATTTTGTTTTAAGTAACATAGATGGCAATGTCCCTTGAGGAGTCAAATTCATTACACAGGAACAGTGAGTAAAAATATTTTAACTTGTGTTTGTGCAGTTGGTTGTCACTAATGTCCCTGACGTGATAGCCACTCTAATTGCCTCAGTAGAATTGCTCTCTCCTCAATAAAATTCGGCTAAACCGACCACCAGTCCATCTGAGCAGCTGAAACGCTCCGTACATCTGAACGCTGCTTCTGACGGAATATGGGATATGCGGCCATTTATTACATCGCGGGAATTTTCTATCCCACACTTGTAGCGGTTGGTGTCCCCGGTAAGATGCCGGAGCTGGTTACTTTATGTATGGTGCCGTCGTTACTCTGCTGCAGTATCTGCACTGTTACTGAGCACAGATGCTACTGTCGGCTGAAACGTGTTTCCGGAATGGAGGATTCAGGCATCTAATTATTTTATTTCCATTTTCCATACTTCGATCGCAGTGTTTTCTTTTTTTGTCAATTAACTTCGTGCCGTTATTGTAAATGTTTCATAATTGCACCTCGCTAGGCTTTCTGAAGTGATGCTGGTCTCTGCTTTTGTTGGTGCGAGTCTCTATTAGTGCAGACAGTTCGATCTTTATAACGACGTGGCAGCTTATTTACATCGTTATATCTCCATGCTATCACGTTGTCACCGCTACAAATAGTCAGCTCTTTCACCTCTCATAATGGAAATGGTGTTGTTTACAGGAGCGATCGACTGCTCACCGGTCCGTGAGTCGTGGAACTCGGATGCCTCGCTCTAAACTGTGGGAAGGTCGCCAATCCACTGACACTCACATCCGTCATTGTCCTCCAGCCGGAGTGCAGCTACCGAGACCGCACACACTGGATTCCCGCTTTCCACTTCCAAATAGACCAAACCCTGCATTGCATCGGTAGAATGGGGACATTGAGGAAGCTGATCATTTTTCTATTTTGTTTCCAAATTTCTTGTAGTTAATTTAACGGCGATTGTGATCCTATCTCGGGGAAAATGCGGACTCTCCAAATGCATCACCCGTTACCTGGTTGGAATGGCAACAGCGGATCTGATGGTGGTTATCGTTGTTGCTTTAGTGGAACAGACCAACAATATCTACATTTATTCCAGAACCCTGCTCATCACTCCTGTATGCGCACTGACACTTGTATTTCGGGTAGTAACGATGGACTGTTCTGTTTGGTACACGGTCAGTTTTACATTCGATCGCTTCATCGCAATATGTTGTCGAAAGTTGCGGGACCGATACTGCACCGAGAGAACAGCAGCGGTGATTATCGGGACCGTGGTTATAGTGAGCTGCGGGAGATGTGCTCCGTTATACTTTGCTATTGAACCTTACGTCATCATTGACAACACGCCGTGGCGTTGCACCCTCACACAAGAACACGCTTCTTCACCCGTGTGGAGAGGGTACGAATTACTGGACAGTATTTTAACACCATTGTTACCAATCGGCTTAATCCTGGTGTTTAACGGGTTAACCGTAAGACATATCGTTGTGGCAAATAGAGTCCGCAGAAAGCTTCGGCACAACAGCGACAATCAGAAAGATGCCGAGGTGGAAAAACGCAGAAAATCGATGATTTTGTTGTTTTCTATATCAGCTAATTTCATATTATTTTGGATGCCCAATGTAGCCCATTCCCTGAAATGGCAATTGGAAAACTATTTCTACGAGGACAGATATTTGAGTTCGCCGGTATACATCCTACAGCAATTTGGGTTCATGTTGCAAATGCTCAGCATGTGCACCAATACTTGTATCTATACATTGACACAGAGGAAATTCAGAGAAGAGCTGAGGAATGGAATGAAGTATGTGTTTACATTAAATGGCCATCTGTGTAGATAACGCAACTGTCTAATGTTAATTCAGCGGAGTTTTCAATTAAAGCCGTTTTACAATGAAAAGGGTTGGCAAATATGTAATTAATTCAAACAATCATATTCCGGAAATTGCAGAATTGGCGGAAGATTGATTACTTCATACAGTTCTGAAAGGTAGCAATGCAAATGTTCAATGCTGCTGGCGTTAGTGTTACATTGGATCAAGTCATCACAGACACTCGATTGTCACAAGGGCAGGGATGGCTTCAGGACTTTCCTGGTTTAAGAAATTTCAAAATGGACAGGGTCGGGTAACAGGTTCAGGAATGGCATAATTTCTCAGTTGTGTCCAGGATGGATTCATGCCACTATAAGAAGAAAGGCGGACTCGCAAACAGTCGATGCCGGATCTACTATTAGAAAAGCAAACCGTTCCGGTGACAGATCTCTCTGCGGGTCAACATTTCAAAACGATAGGGAGAACTCCCCGACATTTGCATTGCACAGGGATAGGAGAAAGGAGCCTGGAATTTGGGGTTTTCAATCTATGGTGTTACCTGGCAGGAACTTGGGAACGTACTTTGGGAAATGATGCACTCTGGGTAATGCGCAACAGATATGTGGAGATTGTTTAGGGAGCACTGACATCGGGTTTAGTATAGGTTTGTCTCGTTGACGCAGGGAAAGGATGATAACGTAAAGTAACCCTGGGTGACAAGAAAGTTGCAACAACTCGTCAAGAGGAAGAAAGAACGAAACTTAAAGATTAGGAAGAAAGGATCAGCTAGGGTTATGGCGAGTCAGAATGTAAATAGGAAATAATTTAACAATGGACTTAGAAGATTTAGAAAGGGACTTGAGAAGGCCTTGGCGAGTAGCACCGTGAAGAACAGGAAGAGACTGGAGTGAGTGTGGGCAGATCAGAGGAAAACTCGTCTCGGGAGTCCAAGGGGGCGGTGAAGCTCCTCACTGAATACATTGATCAATGTGAACACAGCGTAAAAAGGCAGATATGCCAGAACATGCCGCCGCTCAGAAAGAGGATGCGATTTTCCGATACCTGAATTTGGGATACCAGGTAATTTGGGAAAGCGAGCGAAGATATTGCTGCGCTTTTGGACATTATATGTGTGTCTTCGCTGGCCACGAAAGTAGAACTAGAAGATTGAAGGGTGGAAAATGTTATTCATTTGTTGACGAAAGATAATAGGGATATTTCTTGGAATTATAGACCAAACGCTTGTCAAACTCTTCAACTATCTCTTTCTGAACCCTGGGGTGTACATCATCTGGGCCAGGAGCCTAATCTACCTCCAGGCGTTCCAGCTTCCAAAGCACATTTTCTCATTAGTAATGGCATCTACACTCACTTCTGTCCTTGAATTTTTGGCTTCTTTAGAAAAAGAAGATGATAAGTCAGAATAAAAAGTGTTGTGGGCAGTGGAGAAAAAATAACAAGGAGGTGAATTCATCGGTGAAACTGGGAGAAGGGGAGGGGTGTTAATTAAAAAAAAAACACCTCTTCAGGACATTTCTCTTAACGAAAGTAGAATTGAGCACGGCATGCCGGCATTTGTAAAACTAATACAAAATACACACCACTAAACTTAAATGAGAGCACAATCCAGAAACATGAGGAAATGGTCACCTTGTAACTGATTTTGACGGAATATGGGATATCCGGCGATTTACTACATCGTAGCCAATTACTACCCCACATTTGTAGCAGTCGGTGTCTCGGGTAAGATGCCGGAGCTGGTCACTTTATGTATGGTGCCGTCGTTACTCTGCTGCGGTATCCGCACTGTTACTGAACACAGATGATACCATCGGCTGAAACGTGCTCCCGGAATTGAGGATTCAAGCATCTAATGGTTTTATTTTTATTTTCCATACTTTGATATCAGTGTTTTATTTCTTTCTTCAATTAAGTTGGTGCCGATATTGACATTGTTTCACAATTTCACCCGCTAGAGATTCTGAAGTGATGCTGGTCTCTGCTTTTCCAGACCCGAGTCTCTATCAGTGCAGACAGTTCGACCTTATAACAACGTGGTAGCTTATTTAAATGAAACGTAAGTCTGTTCTTCTGTGAGTCAGTAAATGAGAAATCGTGCTTTATATCTCATTGACTCCACTTTGTGACCGCTACAAACAATCCCTTCAGCTATTTCACCTCTAATAATGGACATGGTGTTGTTTACAGGAGCGATCGACTGCCCACCGGTACGTGAGTCGTGGAGCTCGGATGCCTCGCTCTAAACTGTGGGAAGGTCGCCAATCCACTGACACTCACATCCGTCATTGTCCTCCAGCCGGAGTGCAGCGACGGAGACCGCACACACTGGATTCTCGCTTTCCACTTCCAAACAGACCATACCCTGCATAGAATCGGTAGAATGGAGGCATTCAGGGAACTGACCATATTTCTATTTTCTTTCCAAATTTCTTGCAGTTAACTTAACAGCGATTGTGATCCTCTCTCGGGGAAAATGCATCACCAGTTACCTGGTTGGAATGGCTTTTGCTGATCTGATGGTGGTTATCGATGTTACTTTAGTGGAACAGACCAACTTTATCTACATTTCGTTTAATTATATTTCTTTTTGCTTTTTCAATTTCTTGCAGTTAATTTAACGGCGATTGTGATCCTCTCTCGGGGAAAATGCGGACTCTCCAAATGCATCACCCGTTACCTGGTTGGAATGGCAACAGCGGATCTGATGGTGGTTATCGTTGTTGCTTTAGTGAATCAGACCAACAATATCTACATTTATTCCAGATCACTGCTCATCACTCCTGTGTGCACTCTGACACTTGTATTTGCGGCTGCAACGACGGACTGTTCTGTTTGGTTTACGGTCAGTTTTACCTTCGATCGCTTCATCGCAATATGTTGCCGAAAGCTGCGGGAGAGATACTGCACCGAGAGAACAGCAACGGTGGTTATTGTGACCGTGGTTATAGTGAGCTGCGGGAGATGTGTCCCGATTTACTTTGCCATTCAACCTTACGTCATCATTGACAACACGCCGTGGCGGTGCACCGGCACATATGAATACGCTACTTCACCCGTGTGGAGAGGATACGCAATACTGGACTGTATTTTAACACCTTTGCTACCAATCGGCTTTATCCTGGTGTTTACCGGTTCAACCGTAAGACATATCGTTGTGGCAAATAGAGTCCGCAGAAAGCTTCGGCATACCAGCGACAATCAGAAAGATGCCGAGGTGGAAAATTGCAGAAAATCGATGATTTTATAGTTTTCTATATCAGCTGATTTCATATTATTTTGGATGCCCAATGTAGCCCATTCCCTGAATTGGCAATTGGAAAACTATTTTTACGAGGACAGATATTTGAGTTCCCCGGTATACATCCTACAGCAATTTGGGTTCATGTTGTAAATGCTCAGCATGTGCACCAATACTTGTATCTATACACTGACACAGAGGAAATTCAGAGAAGAGCTGAGGAGTGGAATGAAGTATGTGTTTACATTAAATGGCCATCTGTGTAGATAACGCCCGCGTCTAATGATAAGTCAGCGGAGTTTGCAATTAAAGCCGTTTTACAATGAAATGGTTTGGCAAATAGGTCATTAATTCAATCAATCATATTCCTGAAATTGCAGAATTGGCTGAAGATTGATTACTTCATACAATTCTGAAAGGTAGCAATGCAAACGTTCAATGCTGCTGGAGTTAGTGTTACATTGGTTCAAGTCATCACAGACACTGGATTTTCACAAGGTCAGGGATGGCTTCAGGACTTTCCTGGTTTCAGATATTTCAAAATGGACAGGGTCGGGTAACAGTTTCAGGTATGGCATAATTTCTCAGTTGTGTCCAGGATGGATTCATGCCACTATAAGAAGAAAGGCGGACTCGCAAACAGTCGATACCGGATCTACCTTTAGACAAAGCAAACCGGTCCGGTGACAGATCTCTCTGCGGGTCTGCATTTCAAAACGACAGGGAGAACTCCCCGACATTTACCTTGCACAGTGATAGGAGAAGGGAGCCTGGAATTTGCGGTCTGCAATGGTTGGTGTTACTTGGCAGGAACTTGGGAACGTACATTGGGAAATGATGCACTCTGGGTAATGCGCAACAGATATGTGGAGATTTTCAGGGAGCACTGACATGGTGTTCAGTAAGGGCTGGTCTCATTGACGCAGGGAAAGGATGACAGCGTAAGGTAACCTTAGCTAACAAGAATTATGGACGAATCAAGAAGAAGAAAAAAGATAGTTTAGGTTTAGGAAGAAAGGATCGGGTAAGCTTATGGCGAGTCACAATGCAGAGAGCAAAGAATTTAACAATGGACTTAGAAAAGGTATAAGGGGAGTTGTGAATGCCTTAGAGAGTTGCACTGAAGTAAGGGAAGAACAGGAGGATGACTAGATCAAGTGTGGGCAGACCAGAGGAAAATTGTGTTTGGAGTCAAGGAAGTGGTGAATATGAACACAGCGTCAAAAGGCTAGAACATGCCGACGATAAGAAAGAGGATGCGCTAGAAACTTCGAAAACATTATGATAGATGATTCCACGGTGCTGGAAGGGATATAGTCTACGTTATTTTGGAAAGCGAGCGAAGATGTTGCTGTACTTTTGGACGGGATACTTGTGTCTTCGCTGGTCATGGAAGTACAACAAGAAGACTGAGGGGGTGGGGCGGTGGGTAGCAAATGTTATTCCTTTGTTGACGAAAGATAATAGGGAGACTCCTTCGAATTACAAACGGGTGAGTATTATGTCAGTAGTGGGCCGAAATTTCGGTACACTTTACAACTATATTTGGACCTCGCACTTATAGAGGGAAATAACCGATTTAATCTGACCACCCAGCAGCAGCTGGATAATTAATGGAATTTGGGCTGATAATGTAAGCAAATCGTTGAGCTAATGATTACACCGCCAAGTTATCTAAACTGACCTTCCATTTTCATATTACAGGGCAGATACTACAATGACCTCAAAACAATCTTTTTCAATAAGACCTACAACTTAAAACTAGCATTTCAAAGTGTTCAGCAGCAGCTTTTGCTGCTCATTAAAAGAATCAGCCTTCCAAAATGCCAATTCTAAATTGCCAATTCAAGTAGACACCATTTTATCCTAATGCAAATTTACCTCTGAATCGTGAATTTATCGTGTCTAGTGCAGAAACGGTCAAATTTCGATCCCTTTAACCCTGAATCCACACGGCCGATGTGGAGTCCGTGTCTCCATCAGAAATCCATAATAAATGAATCATAAATAATTACAGAAACTAAATACGCGGCGAAAGCAAACCAAACATCCGGACTCAGACTTGTCTTCCTGCAAAACCACCGCAGGCAATTGGAGAATACAGAATAAACAATTTCCAAAGTAAATGGCCTCAGCACATATTCTAAAGAAGTTAGGAGAGTGAGATGTGGAGACCTGAGTCTCACATACATTAACACTTCACAGAATTTCGGAAAGATATGCAGACTCCGCATTTCGCATCAGTTCCTGGAAAACACTTCTCGCAAGGAGACACAAATGTTCTGCCTCATGTATAGTGAAAAAGAAGATTAATTCAATCATCCATCCCACACAAACTACAGAAACACATGACTACCTTGAAGTTATTCATTGCCGTAATCTTTCTATTTCTCTTTCAATTGAACTCAATTATGTCCATACCTCGTGCTATATTTTAAATCCGCAATGGATTCATATTTTCAAAATATCGCAGAAAAAGACATGCCCTTATTTGTTCAATAGTTAACAAACATCTGTAATTGCAATCATACAACATTCAGTAAAGACTTTCGACTCCAAGACAAGGAGACGCAGAAAGTAATATATCGTCCAGGAGTTAATATTCAACACAATAAAAATATGGCGTCTGCACAACTCCAAGCATCCAACGACTTCCGAGGTTTCCCAGCTCCAATTTCTGACCGAGGATAGGATTCGGATTAAATGAACCCTTTGTTGTGTAGTATCAGGGCTAATGATCCCCTGTACCTCCGATGAAGCAACAGATTTGACCACTGTCACACCCACCTCCAGCCCGGAACTATTGTCTTTACCGCCTTACTGAAGGAGTGAAGGTATATTCCTGTAGTGTGACACTCCCTTTATCATCTCACATCTGCACTTCTTTCTTCTCCTGCTATAACCATCCATTAACTCAGTCTCCATGCTTCAGTGTGTGCAAGGACAGAGGGACCGAACAGCATCAACGACTTTCTAGATTGGTCGGTGCTGTGAGACACTGAAGTTCTAACCCAGACATACAGTCAGACAGCCAGAGGGAACCACTGCACAGAAGCAGGATTTTCAGCCCGTCCAGTCAGTGAGGAATAATTTACACTACCTACTCCCATCGACCCGGACCCGGACCGTGGCCATCCATATCCCTCTCATCCGTGTACTTATCCGATCATCTCTTAAACGTTGAAATCGGAATCTCAATTACCATTTGTGTTGACAGCACTGTCTACACTCTGACCACCCTCTGGGTGAAGAAGTTTCCTCTCATTATTCCCTGAAACATTTCACATTTCGCCCATGATCTCCAGTTGTATTCTCACCCAACATCAGTAGAGAAAGCCCGCTGGCATTTACACTCTATACGCATCATAATGTTGTATACCTCTATCAAATCTCCCCTCAGTCTTCTACCCGCTCGGGAATAAAGTGCTAACATATTTAATCTTTTCTTTCAATTCAAAATATTCAGTCCCGGCAATAGCCGTATATTTTTTTTACTGCATTCTTTCAAATTTATTTACATCTGCCCTGTAGGTAGTTGAGCAAAACCGCACACAATATTCCAAATGAGGCCCCAATAAAGTCTTAAACAACATCGACGTAACATCCCAACTCCTCTACTCAGTACTTTCGTCTATGAAGGCCAAAATGCGAAAAGCTTTTTTTTATGACCCTGTGTAACTGTGCCGCAACTTCCATTGAATTATGGACCTGCATTCCCAGATTCGTTTGTTCTATCGTACTCCTCAGTGCCCTGTTTCTCATTGTGTCAGACCAACCCTGGCTAGTCCTCCCAAAGGGCAAATTCTAAAACTTGTCTGTATTAAATCCGATCGGGTATTTTTCAGCCCGTTGTTCCACCTGGTCCAGATCCCGCTTCATGCTCCGTTAGTATTTTTCGCTGTCGACTGCACCCGTAATGCTGTTGGCATCGGCAAATTTGCTGATCCAGTTAGGCACATAATTATCCAGATAGTTGATAGAAATGACAAACAGCTACGGGCACAGCAACGATCCCTGCGGCACTCCTCTTGTCACAGGTTCCCAGTCAGAGAGACAACCATCTATTATGGCGGAGGGAACGTCCAGGGGAGGTTGAGGGCTTGGAGTGGGTAGACAGAGAGGCTGGGAAAGAGAAAGCAGGGTTGGCGGAGAAACGGAGTAGAGAGAATGTGAGAGACGGGTGGGAGGAGAAAGAGAGTGGGAGGAGAAAGAGACTGGAGAATGTAAAGAGACGGCGGCGAGAGTCTGACGGGAGAGAGAGAGAGACGCAGACGAGATTCTAGGAGAGGAGAAGCGGCAGAGGGAAAGGGAAATGGAGGGAGACTGGGAGGGGGGGAGAGTGGGTAGAGGGGGAACTGCATGATAAAGCTAGGATAGAAAGACGGAGGAGAGACTTCCGGGGGAGGGACTGGGAGGAGAGAGACCGGTGGAGTGGAGAGAGACCAAGGGATCAGAGGAAGACCAGGGTGAGGGAGGCCGGGGAAGTCGAGAGCTCTAAGATGAGAACAGATATTTGGGATGGGGAGAGATCAGTGTGAGGAGGGAGATAGAAGAGAACCTGGAAGGGGAGAGCCCAAGACAGGGGTGGGGGGCGTAAGATCGGAGAGACGGTGGGTAGGGAGAGAAATTCATGGCAGGAAGAGGTGAGAGGGACATATCGCGATTGAGGACAATCGGGGAGAGAGAGGTAGAGTTAGATACTCGTGGCCGGGGGAGGGGAGGTTGGGAAGACTTGTGGATACAGAGAGACGTGACATTAAAATACTTGGGAGGGATATAGACACTGGGGGTTGAGAGAGAAAGACTGAGATGAGGTAGGGAAGTGTGAGCCAGAGAACACTGTCCATAAATGCACTGGACAATTAGAGGACTTTCCTTCCGGCAGGGAACTCTGGGATTACAGCGTTTCCATTCTAAAGTCCTTCAGAAACAAGCAACCCGTGTCATCTCGCTGACCTCTCTCATCCCGCCTTTCGCGGCGGGCATTATCCGACCCTCATCTTCCCCTGTAGGCGCAGGATTCTTCTTTGTGGGGAAGAAGGACAGCTCACTGAGCCCCTACATTGTCTACTGTGGCCTGAGTAGCATCACCATAAAGAATAAGTCTCCACTGCCCCTTATCAACTCTGCCTTCGAGCCCCTTCACGGAGCCACAATTTTCTCCAAGTTGGACCTGCAGAGTGCCTATCACCTGGTCAGGATCAGGGAGGGAGATGAATGGGAAAACAGCGTGTAACACCCCTCTAGGTCATTTCGAATACCTGATCATGCCATTCGGCCTCATCAATGCCCCCGCTGTCTTCTAAGTCCTGGTAAACTATGTCCTTACGAAGTTTATTAACCGTTTCATTTTCTTTTATTTGGACGACATCTCAATCTCCAGGAACACACGCACCATCTCCGTCAGGTTCTTCAGAGGCTTTTGGAAAACAAGCTATTCGTTAAGGCAGAGAAGTGCAAGTTCCATGCACGTTCCGTCAGTTTGCTGGAGTACATCATTGAGAGCGGCCAAGTGAGGGCGGATCCCGAAAAGACCCGGGCGGTGGCGGAGTGGCCAAACCCCACGACGCTTAAGCAACTCCAGCGATTTCTGGGGCTCGCAAATTTCTACCGTCGCCTCATCAGGGATTACAGCCGGATGGCAGCGCCCCTTACTCGACTCTCCTGCGACCCCTTTTCACTGGACACCCGAAATGGACTCAAGCCTTCTCGGAGTTAAAGAGATGTTTCACTTCCGCTCCCACCCTGGTCGAATCAGACCACTCTCGCCAATTCATTGTAGAGGTCGACACCTCCGACGCTAAGGTGAGAGCGGTCCTCTCCAAACGCTCCTTCCCAGACCAAAAGCTCTATCCCCACGCTTTCTTCTCTCCTCTTATATCCCGCCGAACGGAATTACAACGTAAGGAACCGGGAGTTAATGGCCGTTAAACTCGCTTTGGAGGAGTGGAGACACTGCCGCTGAACATCCGTTCATCGTCTGGACGGAACACAAGAACCTCGTATACATCCAAAACGCCAAACGCCTGAATTCCTGTCAAGCCCTTTCATATTCACCTCTCGTCCTGGTTCGGGGAGCCCGATTCTCTCTCTCATCAATATGTCTCCGAATAGGGCTTCCGTACCCCGAGACCATCCTTTCACCATCCGGTGTGGTGGCTGCCCTCACCTGGGAGATGGAATCCATAGTCAGCGAGGCCCAGCGGACTCAACCTGACCCAGGGAATGGACCCACCAGTCGTCTCTCCCTGCCCGACTCTGTTCGTTCTCAGGTTCTCCAGTGGGGGCACACTACTCGTTTCGCCTGACATCCCGGAATCGGTCGGACTCTATCCCTTCTGAAGAGACATTTCTGGCGTTCCTCCATGGATGCTGACACTCGCTCTTTCGTCTCTGACTGTTCTGTTTGTGTCCACGGAAAAGCTTCCCATCGACAACCTGTTGGGTTGCTTCGTCCCCTACTTGTCCCTAGCCGCCCTTGGTCCCACATTGCTCTGGATTTCGTTACTGGACTGCCCACTTCACATGGGAACACTGCTGTACTCACCGTTGTGAGCCGCTTCTCTAAAGCAGCGCACTTCGCAGCCCATCCCAAACTCCCTTCAGCCCGTGAAACAGCCGACCTCCTTGATCAACACGTCTTCTGCCTTCATGGAATTCCCTCTGACATAATTTCCGACCGGTGCCACGAATTCATCTTTCACGTCTGGAGATCATTTGTCAAGCCATTGGAGCCTTATTGAGTCTGTCTTCCGGCTTCCATCCACAGACTGGCGGTCAAACAGAACAAGCAAACCAGGATTTGGAAGCAGCACTGCGCTGCATAACCGCCAACAACACATCATCCTGGGGCACCCATCTCGCTTGGGTAGAGTCCGCCCACAGCTCCCTGGTAAGCACCGCCACGGAATGTCTCCCTTCGAATGCTCCCTCGGTTACCAAAGCCCTCTGTTTCACGTACATGAAGATGACAATGCTGTGACTTCAGTCAGGCCCATCTCTGCCGGTGCTGGAAGATCTGGAAGGATGCACGCGCGGCCTTGATCCGTTGAGCCGAATAAAACCGGAGGATTGCCGATCGCCATTGAATTCCTGCACCCAGTTATCGGCCTGGGCAGAAGGTTTGGCTCTTGTCAAAAGACATCACCCTTGAAAATGAACACACGAAATTCGCCCCTCGCATCATGCGACCATTGGAAATTGAGAGTATAATCAACCCCACGGCGGTCAGACTCAAACTGCCAAAATCTATGCATGTTCATCCTACATTCCACGTTTCCCAATTGAAACCGGTATCTGACAGCCCTTAGTGCCCTCCTGCCGAACCCCCTCCAGACGCCCGGATTGTTGACGACGACCCAGCATATAACGTCCGGCGAATACTGGATGTGCGCCAGCGAGGCAGTGTGAGAGTGTGGGTTTCATTCTGTATCTGTCAGTCTCTGTTACAGTGTGAGATTGTGGGTTTCATTCTGTGGCTGTCAGTCTCTGATACAGTGTGAAAGTGTGGGTTTCATTCTGTATCTGCAGTCTCTGTTACAGTGTGAGAGTGTGGGTTTCATTCTGTGTCTGTCAGTCTCTGTTACAGTGTGAGAGTGTGGGTTTCATTCTGTATCTGTCAGTCTCTGTTACAGTGTGAGATTGTGGGTTTCATTCTGTATCTGTCAGTCTCTGTTACCGTGTGAGAGTGTGGGTTTCATTCTGTGTCTGTCAGTCTCTGTTACAGTGTGAGAGTGTGGGTTTCATTCTATATCTGTCAGTCTCTGTTACAGTGTGAGATTGTGGGTTTCATTCTGTATCTGTCAGTCTCTGTTACAGTGTGAGAGTGTGGGTTTCATTCTGTATCTGTCTGTCTCTGCTACACTGTGAGAGTGTGGGTTTCCTTCTGTATCTGACGGACTCCGCTACGGTGAGAGAATGTGGGGTTCATTCTGTATCTGTTAGTCTCTGTTACACTGTGTGTTGGGTTCATTTTGTATCTGTCAGTCTCTGCTACAGTATGAGTTTCATTTTGTATCTGTCAGTTTCTCCTACAGTATGATACTCTGGCGTTCATGCTGTATCTGTCTGCTCCAGCGTTACGGGTGATGTCTCAGTCCCGTACCTGTGAATATCTGACTCAGTGTGAGCCGGTGTTCTTTTTTCTCCTTTTTTCCCGCTGTTCCACCAATCTAGTGAATACTCTTAAAATATATTCTGTATTCACTGAGCTATTCTTAGAACAAGAGTCTTCTGCAATTGGATTAGGTTAAAACTGTGAGAGGGACAGTGCACTGATGAATAATGACGGTTGTGTTGAGCAACACATTCAGCGTCATAGGGTCATGTGGTAAACAGACCACTCGGCCCGACGTAATATATATATTAATTTAAATAAATAAGTGCGTAATTAATTTAATAAATTTATCGAAATAAAACCCACCAAGGCAGCTTGTTTCATGTACCAGCATTATTTATATGAATACATTTCCCTCAGCGATTCTAATTTGGTGCTTTCACCGTGTATCTCTGCACTCTTGCGTTTGCTGAATCTGTCACATATTCCTCAATGTGAACCAGAGCGTGAATCTATTCGAATTATGTCCCACTCATAAATAATATAAGAATCATTTCGATTCTCTTATGACAGTTTCGGACTCGTCTGCAATACGCCATGCATTTTGATTTGGAAAATTGTAACTACGTTGTTCTGTGCAGCACTGAGAGAGTTTGTGAGTAGGATTGCGAGGGAAGCTCAGATTTGACGTTGGCAATTATCCAAAGGTCCGTATTGCAGCAGGAGGTTGACATGGCCGGTGGGAGAGCTTGCTCCGGTGATGCAAGACACCGTGCCCTATGTTACCCCCGTCAGTGCAGAAGAACGAGATGAATGTAGGTGAATGGACAGCAGATGATGAATAGATTGACATTGCAATGTGAACACATCACCTGGACATGTTGGGATCATGGAACAGCAGAGAACAGGAACAAGCCCTGTGACTCACTACTCCTGCGCTGAACAAGATACCGAATGAGACTAAACTCTGATGAATGTACGTGACCCATCTCCCTTCATTCACTGGATGCTCATGTGCTTTGACTGAATACTTACCGTTATGGGAATCTAGAGGTTATATTACAATAGAAGGCAAACCTTTCCCATCAGCTCCCTTGATGAAGTAAATATTTGAGAAGGCAAGAGGAAACACTGATGGATTAAAAAGGTGGCGGCTCAGTTAAAGACATCCCCGGAAACGAGCAGGAGGGCTGGTGAGTTAGCCAAACTAGAATTAAGTTGGCTGGTGAAATGGAATCCAGATATAGAGGTAGGAATGACAGACAGACAAACTCTACACATATAGACTGAGTCATGACCCAGCGACAGGATCAGGACTGAGCAAAGGTACATACAGGAAAGGATTCTGATAATTATGGGAAATATCGACGGATACAGGCACGGATTTGGATTATACTTGATAGTGGTAAATCTGTGGTGCGGAATTGTGAAAGAAACCAGATGATGGACTTGCACCGTGACATTTGTGGGCATCAAGGAGCAGATAGATCTATGGAGCAGTTGAAGAATCTGTGTTGATGCCCAAAACTGCGAGGAGATGTATATTATTGTAAGAATTGTTTGATTTGTGAACAGTGATAACCCAGATAAATCGGCAATAGAAGCAGTTTTAAGACCAACTCCGTAGAAGGACCATGAGTTAACTTGTAGGATTATGTTGTTGGATTTTCACCGCCATCCCCTGGAGGACTGAACTATATCCTCGGGATAGGGGATGCGTTCACCAGGTGGATAGAGGCTTTCCCAACTAGATAATGAAAACCGCTGACGTTACAGCCAGGATTATGTTGGACGGAATGTCCACCCTTTGGGAATTGCAAAGCTCTCTAGAATCATTCATAGTCCTTGCTACACCGCACAAGTGATACAAAATGTAATGAAACTGTCTGGGGTAAAACACAGGTTGCTATCCCTTATCGTCCGCAGTAGAGTGCAATTGCTGAACGGATGAAAAGATCTTTAAAGACAATCTAATCTGAAATGAAAATGTTAGAATATCTGTTTGGGCTAGATTTATCACAGGCCGAGTATGATCGCATTGGAAAGGACAAATGCAAGCAGCAATCACTTTGACCCTATTAAGGAGCCCCATTATGTCGCCGCCCATAATATGTGACAGAGGAAACAGCAAAGCAAACCTTATTTCGAGGTGTGAACAAAACCGCAGAAGTTGGAAATCGGACTGGTCATGATCTCACTGCATCAGCCGAGCCCCTTTACAGCTTCGCGATTTGTAGGGACATGTGATATCCCTGACAGAGCCGGTCCATCAGTATATCGAATCCGGACCGCTCCAAACAAGTTGAGTTAGTATCATATTAACAAAGTCGAACCCCTTGGAGATAGTCAATTTCCTGCAGTAGCTGAGTTCCAGAGAACATATTGTCAATGGGATGCTCTGTACCCAGTTGAGATTATCCTCTTAGATTTATGTTTCAGGCAATCGACGAGATGGAACAGCTGAAGAATCTGTGTTGTTGGCCGAATTTGTGAGGAGATGTACAATATTATTGTAGGAATTGTTTGTGTTGTGCCCAGTAATAACCCAGATGAATTGGCTATAGGAGTATTTTAAGATTCGCTCCGTATAAGGAGCATGTGTTACCTTACAGAATTATTTTGTTGGATTTTCATCTCCATCCCCTGGAGGACTAAAGTATATCCTCGAGACAGAGGAAACGTTCACCAAGTGAGGAGAGGCTTCCCCAACTAGATAATGGTTTTTGTTTGCAGAGAGTTTTTACCCGTTGGTGATTGTCAAGCACTCTAGAATCAGTCATGGACCCCGCTGTACCACACATGTGATACAAAATGTGATGAAACTGTTTGGGGTAAAACACAGGTTGGTATCCCTTATCGACCACAATACAGTCCAATTGCTGAATGGATGAGCAGGACTTTAAAGACAATGCCAGCGAAAATGAAAGGGTTAGAATCCTTGTTTGGGCTGGGTTTATCATCAAGTGAGTTTGGTGGCATTGGAAAGGACAAATACAAGCGGCACTTTATTGACTCTATCAAGTCGGCCCATTATGTCGCCGCCCATAAGAGGAAACGGAAGAAACAGCAGAGCAATGTTCATTTCGAGGTGCGAACAGAACTGCGGGAGTTGAGAATCGGACAGAAGGTTATAATCTCTCTATATCAGACGAGCACACTTACAGCTTCGCGATTTGTAGGGACATACGATATCGCTGACAGAGCCAGTCCATCAGTATATCGAATTCAGACAGTTCCAAACAAATTGGATTGATATCATATGAACCAGCTCCAGCTCCTTGGAGATAGTCAATGTCATCTAGTAGCTCAGTTCTAGACAGCATCTTGTCAAAGGGATGCTCTGGACCGAGATGAGATCATACTCTTAGATTCACGTTTCAGGCAATCGACGGTAATGTGGATGAAGAGCAGTTGTCCACCCAGTGAGTTGCGCAACCACTTCCGGTTTGTACCCAGAGGAGAAGAATTGTTCACATGTTTGCACTCGCCAGAGTCAAAGCGGGGAAAATGGGAGAGAGAAACAGATGGGAGAACGTGTTTATTACGTGGTCTTCTGCAAATAAAGTGGGGGTTAATGGATCTGGTATAAATGCATTTTAATAAGGCTTTGTTTAGCCATGGTAGGACCATTCATAAGGTCAGAGGGCCTGGTATCCAGAGAAAGTTGTCTGGTGGATTCAGATATGACGCCCACAAAGCAGAGGATAGTTGTGGATGGAGCGTTTTCACGCCGGATGTCGGTGACCAGTGGAGTCCTGCAGAGATCTGTTCAGAGACCCCCGGATTTTTGTGGGTTTTTTTTTTGAACGATTTGGATGAGGAGGTAAGAGAGTGGTTTATTGTATTTTCAATTATGTGGAAGTTGCTGGAATTATGGATAGTATGGAAGGTTGTCAGACACTACAACAAGACAGTGACAGGACGCAGAGCAGCGCTGAGCAGTTACAGATGGAGTTCAACCCGAAAAGTACGAAGTAATTCACTTTGGAAGAACGTATTTGAAGGCGGAGGTGATACTTTCTGAAGTCAACCGAGGACCGCCCATTAGTACGAGTTCCAAAATGGAAACAGAGTGGTGGAACTTTCTCCAATAAGCCGAGGGTCGCTCATCGGTACGAGAACCACTCTGCAGGAGCAGGAAGAAGTGTGATTGACAGGTGAGCTTGAACACATCCGCTGTTCTGCACATACTCTTAGTGACGCTGGAAAGGCAATATACCTGACAGTAAATCAGAAGAGAAAAAAATTACAACTTCGTGGCAAATAATAGAACGGCCTGGGAATCTGCGGATTCATCACAGGTTTTACTGGCTACTTTTGTTCAGACAGAGAATGGGTGGAGAAATAGTAGTGGAATCGTGGCAGCTTTGATAATGTCTTTAACGTTAAATAGACGGCATCGCATGACATGGGTATGGGAAGGTCAAGCCATTCACTGGCAGAGGTCAGGTTCCTGCCAAACGACCCATGTGTGCGCTGGAAAACACTGTTCCTCAAACTGTCCACAGTCCTCGCTAATTTCCCGAAGACACGCTCCCTTTTTGAGCCCAAGTCTTTGCAATATCTCTGTGGATCTTTTAACGTGTTTCGAGGAACATAAATGTAGTGTGTTTTATTGAAACACATGTCAGCTGTCACTGTGATTTCCATCAGTTAAACTGCCTGGAATGACTGGAACGAACGAAAGAACAGAATGGACGAATATTCCCCTTTAATAAAGAACTGTTCTCCATTCCACCTGTCGGACGAAGCACCTTCACTCAACTTCAGAGGCGAATGAGCTCCATTGAATTTTATAACATAAATCAACTTAATTCTGAACGCCTATGTTTGAAATAACACTGATACAAAAATGTCCTTTTTAAATTGCACAATTCAGGTGTCATGGAATTCAAACTGGCGACATTCACATCATATTTTGTTTTAGTGGAAATAGATAGCAATATCCCTTGAGGAGTCAAATACATGGCATTGTGATTAGGTGAGTACAAACAATTTAACATAAGTGTTTGTGCAGTTGGTTGTCACTAATGTCCCTGACGTGATAGCCACGCTAATTGCCTCAGTGGAATTGCTCTCTCCTCAATAAAAGTCTGCTAATCCGATCCCCAGTCAATCTGAGCAGCTGAAACTTTTCGTACAACCGAACGCTGAATCTGACGGAATATGGGATATGCGGCGATTTATTACATCGCGGGCATTTTCTATCCCGCACTTGCTGCGGTTGGTGTCCCCGCTAAGATGCCGGAGTTGGTTACTTTATGTATGGTGCCGTCGTTACTCTGCTGCGGTATCCGCACTGTTACTGAGCACAGATGCTACCGTCGGCTGAAACGTGTTTTCGGAATGGAGGATTCTGGCATCTAATGGTTTTACTTTCATTTTTGCACTTTGATCGAAGTGATTATTCTTTTGTCAAATACGTATGTGCGGATATTGACATTGTTTCATTATTTCACCTCGCTAGGCTTTCTGAAGTGATTCTGGTCTCTGCTTTTCTAGGTCCGAGTCTCCATCAGTGCAGACATTTCGACCTTATAACAACGTGGCAGCTTATTTAAATGACGGTCCAGTCTAATTTCGACACGTCGATCTGTTCTTATATAAGTCAGTAAATGATAAATTGTTTTTCTATCTTTTAATTCCATTTTGTCACGGCTGCAAACAATCCCTTCAACTGTTTCACGCCGAATAATGGAAATGGTGTTGTTTACGATCTTCCGTTCACCGGTCCGTGGAACTCAGGTTCTTTGCTCTGAACTGCCCAGGCGGAGTGCAGCGACGGAGACCGCACACACTGGACTCCCGCTTTCCACTTCCAAACAGACCACGCCCCTGGCGGCATTCAGAGAGTAACTGCTGAACATATTTCTATTTTGCTTTCAAATTTCTTCCAGTTAATTTAACGGCGATTGTGATCCTATCTCGGGGAAAATGCGGACTTTCCAAATGCATCACCCGTTACCTGGTTGGAATGGCAACAGCGGATCTGATGGCAGTTATCATTGTTGCTTTAATGGATCAGACCAACAATATCTACATTTATTCCAGATCCCTGCTCATCACTCCTGTATGCGCTCTGACACTTGTATTTAAGGTTATAATGACGGACTGTTCTGTTTGGTTCACGGTCAGTTTTACTTTCGATCGTTTCATTGCAATATGTTGCCGAAAGCTGCGGGAGCGATACTGCACTGAGAGAACAGCAACGGTGATTATCGTGACCGTGGTTATAGTGAGCTGTGGGAGATGTGTCCCGTTATACTTTGCCCTTGAACCTCACGCTATCATTGACAACATGCCGTGGCGGTGCATCCGCACATATGAATACGCTACTTCACCCGTGTGGAGAAGATACGAATTACTGGACAGTATTTTAGCACCATTGATACCAATCGGCTTAATCCTGGTGTTTAACGGGTTAAGCGTAAGACATATCGTTGTGGCAAATAGAGTCCGCAGAAAGCTTCGACACAGCGGCGACAATCAGAAAGATGCCGAGGTGGAAAAGCGCAGAAAATCGATGATTTTGGTGTTTTCTATATCAGCTAATTTCATATTATTTTGGATGCCCTCTGTAGTCCATTCTCTGAAATGGCAAACGCAAAATTATTTTTTCCAGGACAGATATTTGAGTTCCCCGGTATACATCCTACAGCAATTTGGGTTCATGTTGCAAATGCTCAGCATGTGCACCAATACTTGTATCTATACACTGACACAGAGGAAATTCAGAGAAGAGCTGAGGAATGGAATGAAGTATGCGTTTACATTAAATGGCCATCTGTGTAGATAACGCCCGCATCTAATGACAATTCAGCGGAGTTTTCAAATAAAGCCGTTTTACAATGAAAAGGTTTGGCAAATATGTCATTAATTCAAACAATCATATGCCTGGTCATCCGGAAATTCCAGAATTGGCGGAAGATTGCTGACTTCTTACAGTTCAGGTAGTAGTGATACAAACGCTCAATGCTGCTGGCGTGATTGTTACACTGGTTGAAGTATGTTCCAAACTATCACAGACACTCGCCTGTCACAAGGGCAGGGATGGCTTCAGGAATTTTCGGGGTTTACGATGCTTCAAAATGGACAGGGTCGGGTAACAGAGTGTAAAGGGAGCCCGATGGGAAACCAGGGATAGTATCGCAGCTGCAGAAAGGGAGGACAACGTGGAGCGTTCGTTTGTTAATAGACTGTGAGACGAACACGGAAACATGATCACCCCGTGTGGACTATTCTATGCAACCGCATTTCTAACAAAATAAAAAACTGCAACGGGAACAGTGAGGAACCGGTCCTTTCTGAATACATTGATCAATGTGAACAGCGCAGAAAAGGCTAATATGCTCAAACATGCCGACGCTGAAATGAGGATGCGCAGGAAACTTGGAAAAAATTATGATAGATGATTCCCCGATACCGGAAGGGATATAGTCCAGGTAATTTTGGAAGTCGAGCGAAGATATTCCTTAGCTTTTGGACAGGATATTAGTGTCTTCGCTGGCCAGGGAAGTAGAACTAGATGATTGGAGCGTGGAAAATGTTGTTCATTTGTTGACGAAAAGTAACAGGGATACTTCTTGGAATTATAGACCATCGAGTCTTACATCGGTAGTGGATAATCTACTGGAGAGGATTATTCAAGAAGGAACTTATGAGTATTTGGAGAAACGTAGTCTGGCTATGGAGAGACAACATGACATGTTGTCCTTATTGAGTCAGATTGAATTATTTGAAAATGCGAAAATAAAACTAACAAGTGTATCAGAACAGTCGATGTGGGGGCATTAATTATGGTTAGGCGCTTGACCAGTTCCCCATATTAGACTCATTCTGAAAGTCAGGAGGCATGGGATCCAGGGAAACCTGGTTGCGTTGATTCAGAATTGGCTTCCTAACAGAAGGCAGATGATGTAGACAGAGTGAATTCTGGCTGGAAGACCAAGTGCAGCCATGTTCCGCATGAAGAGTCGAAACTTCGGTACACTTTACAACTCTATTGCGAGTCCGCAGTTACAATGCTCCGAGACATAGGGCTGAGGAAATAATCGATTTAATCTGATCACACAGCAGCACCTGGATAATTAATGGAATTAGGGCTGATGACGTAAGGAAATCGCTGAGACATTGACTGCACCAGCGGGTTTTCTGAACTGACCTGTCATTTTCATATTACAGGGCAAATGCTACAATGACATCAAAGCATCTTTTCCAATGGAGCCCTACAACTAGAAACCAGAATTTCAAAGTGATCAGCAGCAGCTTCTGATGCTTATTAAAGGAAAGCGCCTTCCAAAATGCCAATTCCAAATTCCCAGTTCAAGTACACACCAACTTATCCTAATGTCAATTTACCCCTGAATCGTGGTTTTATCGTATCGGGTGTAGATGCGCTCATATTTCGATCTATTTAACCCTGAATCCACATGGCCGGTGTGGAATCCGTGTCTCTCTCTGAAATCCATTATAAACGAAACATACAAAACTACCCAAAGTAAAACGCAGCAAAGGCAAAGCAAACATCCGTTCTCACACTTGTCTTCCTTCAAAACCATCGCAGGTAATTGGAAAATACAGAATAAACAATTTGCAAAGCTTCCATCTTCTCATACACAGAAGCGAACTTCAGCCCGTCCAGTCAGTGAGGAATTATTTAAGCTGCCTACTCCCATCGATCTCACCGGGACCGTGGCCATCCATATCCCGCTCATCTAGATTGGTCGGTGCTGTGAGACACTAAAGTTCTAACCCAGATATACAGTCAGACATCCATAGGGAACCATTGCACAGAAACAGGGTCTTCAGCTCGTCCAGTCAGTGAGGAAATATTTAAACTGCCTACTCCCATCGACCTCACCCGGACCGTGGCCATCTCATCCGTGTACTTCTCCAATCAGCTCTTAAACGTTGACAAAGAAACTCGATTACCATTTGTGTTGGCAGCATTGTCTACACTTTGTCGACCATCTGAGTGAAGAAGTTTCCCCTCATGCTTCCCTTAAACATTTCACATTTCACCCTTCGCCCATGATCTCCAGTTGTATTCTCGCTTAACATCAGTGGAGAAAGCCCGCTTGCATTTACACTCTCTATACGTCTCATAATGTTACATACCTCTATCAAATCTCCCTCAGTCTTCTACCCGCTCGGGAATAAGGTGCTGTCATATGTAATCTTTCCTTTTAATTCAAAACATCCAGTCCCGGCAATAGCCGTATAATTTTCTTCTGCATTGTTTCAAACTTACTTACATCTTTCCTGCAAGTAGTTGAACCCATCTGTACACAATATTCCAAATTAGGCCCCAATAAAGCCTCAAACAGCAGCCACGTAACGTCCCAACTCCTGTACTCAATATTCGGGTCTATGAAGTCGAATGTTCGAAAATATTTTTTTCATCGATCCTGCCTAACTGTGCCACAACTTTCATTGAATTATAGACCTGCATTCACAAATTCGTTTGTTCTATCGTACTCCTCAGTGCCCTATTTCTCATTGTGTCAGACCAACCCTGGCTTGTCCGCTCAAAGTGCAAAATCTAACACTTGTGTTCGTTAAATACGATCTGACAGTTTTCAGCCCATTTTTCCAGCTGGTCCAGATCCTGCTTCATGCTCCGGTACTCTTCCCTGCTGTTGACTACACCCGTAATATTGGTGTCATCGGCAAATTTTCTGATCCAGTTAACGACATCTCAGCTGTGCCGACTCCCCAGCACCTTCACCTGTTTCCTCTTGTGGCAACCATTTCAGCCCTGGGAAAAAGCCTCTGAATATCCACACGATCAATGCCTCTCATCATCTTCCGATCCTCATGTTCCCGATCTCCACGTGTCCGTGTAGTCCTACTTTTCGGCAATGGTTGGTCTCTGGCCGCTGGAGAGTTATCACTCCTGCAAATTTGAAGACCCGGAATCTTATATTGTTCCTCATCAATTGAACCATTGGATCTCCGAATCATTGGCTCAAGGTCACCTGACCTACCTGGGTCATCTGTTTACTGATCATTGTACAGAGCTACAACCAACATTTTGTACGTGACTCTGCCCACCCCAGCCTTGTGTAGTCGTATCTTTACACCCTGACTGGTCCAAACCAGTTAAATGAGGCAACCCAGACAGAGTCTAACGAGACTACAGATTGCTTCTTTGATATGTCTGGCATTTTACCTAACAAGTAGCTACTCCTCTGAGCATGGTCTCAGGTTTATTGCTCTGATTAGATTGTCCCTGAGTCAAGAATCAGTTCAGAGTCCACGCCCTTCACTTAACAAATGGCGACTTGTTTGAGAATGGGCTCAGGTTTATCAGATCATTACCTGAATCTCCCTGTGTCCACATTCAGTTCCTCTAATTAAATTATTCCAGTGAAAGAAGCAGTTCATAGTCCACAAAATGGGTGGGGGGGGGAACAGAGAGAGCTGGTTTGTCTGCTTCCCCTGTCCTTGATCAGACTGTAGTTTTTTCTGGCCAACATTGTTTTATGAGCCATTCAATCTGACACGACTGTATCTTTCTCGGGTTTGCTGTCGACTGAATGCACCAGGGTGGATGATGGAGGTTTTGTAGAGATGCCGAGTGCTGTAGGGGTCGAAGGGGTTTACAGAAATGCGGTGTGATGTAGGGGTTAGAACGGTTTTGTTACGTGTCCCGTAACGGGTTAAAAGAACCAGCAGAAATGTAACACACCTGGAGTCTCGTATTGCTACGAACATAACACTATTTATTAGTATCTACGTAATATAGTAATGATATAAAACCAGATACATCAAACTGGTTAGCAGAGTATATGCCTATATAAGTGTGTAAATATAAAACCGAAAACTTTTTCAAGCTTAGGTGGTAAATGATACAGTCTTACGATGGTATACGAATGACGTCAGTTCAGTTCGTGACTTTAAGTGGAGTAGAATTGAGCAGAGAGAGAGAGAGATGATTTGTCTTCCAGTAAGCCGATGCCGTCGATCTTTCCGTTGTCCTCCGAAGTCCTGTTAAAGTTACCGATTGCGACGACACAAAAGGGTACCATCTTCATGCGGTAAAGCTATCAACCTAGTCAAGGGTGAACCACACCGATAGCCTTCCACCGGTCTCCCCTTTTCTCCATTAGTGGGCACAGAAATCTCATCTGTTGTTTATTTCTTCTGTATTTCTGTCCGTGTCTTCCATGTGTCTGTGTGTCTGTGTGAAAAGCCAGCTGACCTTGTATATATCCCAAACATGCTGAACGCGAGCTGCCCATTATATAGATCCGCCCTTCCGTAACCATGGAGACACACGAGCTGTTCAGGGCTCTCTCTCTCTGAATCAGTGTACACCCACTCTCTCTCTCTTTAAAGGCACATTCCATATTGAATAAAGCTGAGCATCACGTCACGCCTCCCTGCTTTTGGGGAAAAAAATGATCAAGGAGCAACATTTTTGCCTAACTGTAGATTACAGAATATGAAGGAATACATATCTGATTAACATGTAGCAGACTACAGAAGCCTATAAAAATAATAGTTTCTATATCATTCTTTAAATTAACATCCAGACAATCAATCCACCATGTTATTGGCTTCACCTTTCACATACTTTGTTACAAAACCAAATTCCTGCAAAACCTAATCCTGTTATCTTCAAAATGGCATTTGATTACCCATTTTCTCTTTTCCACTTCACAGCACAACAATTAACCATCACGTGATCAGCTCCAATAGGGCTTTCAAGGACGCCCTGAACTTTATCTTGCACAGGTGCTAACTCCTCACTCGTGTTTTTTTTTAACTAAGCCCATTCGCTGAACTTCAAAAGAAGTCCTTTGTTCTAAACAAGTCATTAGTTCTATCTCCAAGATCTTTAGTCCTATATATTTCCATAAGAACACCTGCAGATGGCCTCTCTTGGTCAAAACAACACTTCCCTTTGTTTTGAGAAGTCTCTGAACCTTGCCTCTGCAATTCAAAAACTTGAACAACATCACCAAGTTGTTTATCATTAAATTCAAAAACTTAGTTAAACAAATCAACGTGTACTGTCTCAGCACCTGAGACAGCTGTTTCTGTCAGCAAGGTCAAAGGTCATGAAACCAATCCAGACTTCACAGGTACTTTATTCAAAAGTCCAGAGACAGCACCCTTCTCAATATCTTCAATAACATTCACCTCACCAGTTTTCATCTCATCACCAAACACCGTCGAACTGAAGTGACTGAGAATCCTCAATTTCCACTGGTACCAAGGTTAACCCATTATTCACTGAACCAAGACTATCTGACACAAAAGGACTGCATTCCCTTTCACCGAGTTAGACCCCTCAGACCTTAACCGAGTTAAGGTTCAGTACCCTGTGAATTCACAGGTGCTTCAACTAGCTGAACACAGGAAATCGGGCCAGCTGCCTCTTCTGCACTTTCATTAATAGTACCAATTTGAAATTCCAGTTCACCCTGATTATCCCAGCTACTCTTTTGGAAGCTCTCATTCAGAGGGGGAAAAAAAACGTAACGTCATGGTTTAAAGCAAACTCGTCTGCAGACTTCGCAGACCATGAAAGTGTCTGAGCCACTTTCTCATCTTCCCTCTTTATTGTTTTTAACCGAAGCTGATCCTCAGCCTCAGTAGGTTTACTTTCAACAACATTTCCCACACATCCTCTTCAAACGTTCCCTTGGATATATAATGCTACGTTATTAACGCCTGTATTATCGACTTCCCCATTCTAGTGGTCACCTTTAGTTTTAACTGATGAGTAATTCCCAACAGCACATCCCACTGAGCATCATCTAATGCTTCAGGGTATGGTTCCACAAAACCAGTCAACCTCAATCTCCATTGCTGCTGTATTTCCACTCAAGGAAATAGAAAGCGATATTCCCTATAAGATCAACCACTAATCACTCAATTAAACCCCCAACAAATTTAGACTGGCTCCCTCAATTATATTTAAATTCCTGGACGCGCCCCCAATTTTGTTACGTACCCCGTAACGGGTTAAAAGAACCAGCAGGAATGGAATACATTGGAGTCTGGTTTTATAACATATTGCAATGCAGCACAGTACAATCTCTTCGGCCCACAATGCTGTGCCGATCCTTAAACCCTGCCTCCCAGCACAAATTCCTCTTAAATGCCTTTCTAGCAGTCTCTTAAATTTGACAAGTGTATCTGCCTTCACCACAGACTCAGGCAGTGCATTCCACACACCAACTACTCTCTGAGTCTAAAACCTTCCTCTAATATCCCCATTGAGCTTCCCGCCCCTGACCTTAAAGCCAAATTTTCTTCAAATTTTCTTACCGGTGCCCTGGGGAAGAGGTGCTGGCTGTCCACCCTATCTATTCCTCTTATTACCTTGTATACCTCTATTATGTCACCTGTCATCCTCCTTCTCTCCAAAGAGTAAAACCCTAACTCCCTCAGTCTCTGATAATAATGCATACGCTCTAAACCAGGCAGCATCCTGGTACATGTCCTCTGTACACTTTCCAATGCTTCCACATCCTTCCTATAGTGAGGCGACCAGAACTGGACACAGTACTCTAAGTGTGGCCTAACCAGAGTTTTATAGAGCGGCATCATACCTTGGGAATCTTAAACTCTATCCCTCGACTTATGAATGATAGCACCATAAGCATTCTTATCTACCCTTTCTACCTGTGAGGCAACTTTCATGGATCTGTGGACATGTACCCCTAGATCCCTCTGCTCTCCCGCATTACCAAGTTTTCTGACATTTACTCTGTACTCTGCCTTGTAGGTTGTCCTTCCAATGTGTACCACTTCAGACTTCGGGTTGAACTCCATCTGCCATTTCTCAGCCAATTTCTGCATCCGACTATTGTCACTTTGAAATCTGCTACAAACAAAACACTATTTATTAGTATCTACGTATTATAGTAATATAAAACTAGATAAATCAAACAGATTAGCAAAGTTTATGCATATATAATTCTGTAAATATAAAACCCCAAACTTCTTCACGTTTAGGTGGTAAATGATACAGTCTTGCGATGGTATAGGAATAGCGTCAGTTCAGTTCGTGATATTAAGATATGTAGAATTGTGGAGAGAGAGCGAGAGGTAATTCGTTTTCCAAGTAATTCGATGCCGTCGATCTTTCCGTTGTCCTCCGAAGTCCTGTTAAAGTTACTGACTGCGACTACACAAAAGGGTGCCGTCTTCTCGCGGTGAAGCTGTCAACCCAGGCAAGGGTTAAACACACCAATAGCCTTCCACCGGTCTCCCCTTTTCCACACTGCGAGCAAAGCCCACCCTTTCGTGGGCATTGAAAGCTCATCCAGTGTCTATTTCTTCTGTATTTCTGTCCGTGTCTTCCGTGTGTCTGTGTGTCTGTCTGAAAATCTAGCTGACCTTGTATCTATACCAAACATGCTGAACATCAGCTGTCCATTATATAGCTCCGCCCTTCCGTAACCATGGAGACTCACGAGCTGTTCGGTGCTCTCTCTCTCTCTCTCTCTCTCTCTCTCTCTCTCTCTCTCTCTCTCTCTCTCTCTCTCTCACTCTCTCTCTCTCTCTCTCTCTCTCTCTCTCTCTCTCTCTCTCTCTCTCTCTCTCTCTCTCTCTCTCTCTCTGTGAATCGGTGTACACCCACTTTCTTTCATTTTAAAGGCACAGTCCATGTTAAGTATACATTAGGATCTTGTCACAGTTTTTACAGATAGCGAGGGGTGTCAGCACACTTATCCGCCAATGTGGAAATGTAGTTTACTTGTAGTACCAAACTGGCATGTTTGACTGTAACAAAATGAAACCCGTATCGTGTCAGAGTGTTTTGCTGATAATGTTCGTGCAACATTACTCTGAGTGAACCTGAGTACCTGACTGCAGACCGCAGTCCCTGCACTGTATTCCATCTGCCACTTCATTGTCTGTTCTTCAAACCTGTCTGAGTCCTTCTGCAGACACCCACTTTGCTCTAAGCTGCCTATCAGGCACCTACCTTCGTAGCAACTGCAAAGTCGGTCACCAAGCCACCAACGCTATCATCCACATCGTTGATTTTAACAGGAACAGAAGCAATCTCATTAACGACTCCAGAGGAACGCCATTGGTTACCGGTAGCAAACAGAATAGGCTCGCATTGTTCTAACTCTTTGCCTCATGCCGGTAAACCAATCTTCGATCCGTGCCAGTATCTTTCCTGTAATACCATGAGTTGTGATCTTGTTTGGCAGCCTCATGTGCAGCAAGTCGTTAAAACCCATCTGAAAATCCAAGAGAACAACATCTACTGCCCCTCCTTTGTCTATTCTGCTTGTTATTTTGTCAAAGAATTCCAAGAGAGTTCTCAGGCAATATACACCCTGAAGAAAACCATGCTGAATTTGGCCCATTTTAGCTTGCGCTAAATACCCCTAAAATCATCCTTAATGGAATCCAAGCACTGACTAACTGTTCTATAATTTCCTTTATTCTGCCTCCCTTCCTTCTTAAAGAGTGGGGTGACATTTGCAACTTCCTAGTTCGTCAGAAGCTTTCAAAAATCGAGACACTCTTGAAAGATCATTACTCATTATTTAAGAGAAAAATGAGGGGGATTTCTTCACTCAGAGGCGGTGAGAATGTGGAATGCGCTGCCAGAGCAAGTGGCAGGGTTGATTTTCAACATTGCAGAGATGTTTGGATGGGTATATGGATGACAGGGAATGGAAGACTATGGTCCCGTTAGAGGTTGCTGGAACTAGGCAGATTAATGGCTTGGCACAGACTAGACTGGCCGAATGGTATTTTTCTGTGTTGTCATGTTTCATGACTCTAATGCCTTCACAAAATCTTCAACTACCTCTTTCTGAACCTTGGGGTGTACATCATCAGGTCCAGGATATTTATCTACCTCCAGGTGTTCCAGCTTCCAAAGCACATTTTCACATTAGTAATGGCACCTATACTCACTTCTGTCCACGATACCCTTGAATTATTGGCATTTTTTGAAAAAGAAGATAAGTCGAAGTAAGAGGTGTAGTGCGCAGTGGAGGAAGAATAACAAAGCGGCTCTTCATCGGTGAAACTGGGAGATGGGGAGGGGTGTTAATTTAAAAAAAATGTCCTCAGGCTATGTTTTTCTTAACGAAACCAGAGTTGAGTGCGGCATGCCGGCATGTGTAAAACTAGTACAAAATACACATCACTAAACTTAAATGAGAGCACATTCCAGAAACATGAAGAAATGGTCACTGTGAACCACTCTTGTCCGTCCATAGAAGACATCCCAGCGATTTGAGCACACAATTTCCTAGCAAACTGAGACATGAGTGTGCTTCGCGATAGCTCTAGCTCGTTATACCAGCTTGACCTAGGAAACAAGTAAAAAAAAAATAATAATAATAATAATAATAATAATAATAATAATAATTATTATTATTATTATTATTATTATTATTATTATTATTATTATTATTATTATTATAAATATTATTACATAATTATAATATTATTCAATTAATAATTATTATTTAGTTAATTAATATATTATTGTCATAGTTTGGCAAACTCTGCATAGACAGTCGATCGCTCCTTCATCATTAAAGGTAGAAGAATTAATTAAATTGACGAATTATATTCTAAAGATATAAACATGAACTTTAGACAGGAGAAGTGCAGAGCAAAAATTTGAAAGTTGTAATACAGCTGATAGTGTATGAACCAGATCAGCCAGATACAATACTACTGAGAGATGGATATCAAACTTAAGACTAAAAGACGTTGGAGTAGAGTTAGGTTATCGAGTTTGCTCCGCCATTTCATCATGGCTGATCCAATTTTCCTCTCAGACCCAATCGCTGGCTTTCGCCCTGTATCCCTTCATTTCCTGACAAGTCAGGAATCTATCAATCTCTGTCCTAAATAAGCACCAAGTCTTGGCCTCTACAGCTGCCTGTGACCACGAATTCCACAGATTCAGCACACTCTGGCTAATCTCATCAGCGTTGGATATGAAGGCCCCGCTATTCAGAAACTGTTTCCTCTGGTCCTGGACTCTCCCACCGCAGGACATATTCGGACATCATCCAACCCACCGGGGACATTCGATATATTTATATTGTATCACCCATCAAATTCTCTTCATATGACAAAATATTCAATCATGGAATCATTTTCATAAAACTCTGCTAAACTCGTTCAAGTGTTAACCCATCCTTTCTAAGGTCACGGGCCCAAAACAGCTTACAATCTCTAAGTGAGATGTTGTGCCTTTTTCAGTTCACAGCTGGTATGTACAGACCACGTGAGGTCCTCGGTGATGTGGATGCCGAGGAACTTAAAGCTGTTCACCCTCTCAACTATAGATCCATTGATGTCAATAGGGGTTAGCCCGTCTCCATTCCTCCTGTAAATCACATCCAGCGCCTTTATTTTTGCGACATTGAGGGAGAGGTTGTTTTGATGACCTTAGTGTGTTGGAGAGATAACTTCCCTTTAGGCCACTTCGTTATTTTTTGTGATTAGTCCAATCAATATACTATCGTCGGCAAATGTAATTAACAGATTGAAGCTGTGGGTGGCGATACATTAATGGGTATACAGGGAGTAAAGGATGGAACTCAGCACATGGCCCTGAGGGCTCCTGTGTTGAAAGTCAGAGGGGTGGAGGTGAGGGAGCCCACTCTTACAACATGCTGGCGATCTGAGAATCAGGTTCAAGGACGAGATCTCTGAGCTTCCTATTGAGCCTGGAGGGAATTATGGTGTTGAATACTGAACTGTAGTCCAAGAAAAACATTCCCACATAAGCATCCTTATTCTCCAGATGTGTAAGGACGGTGTGTAGAGCTGTGGCCATTGTGCTGTCTGTCGATGGGTTGTGTCGGAAGGCAAATCATAAGGGGTGCAGCACCCCCCTTTCGTAAAAGGGTTCCATGCACTAATCACAGGCCCGTGTCAGTCACCAAGTAATCTCAATGCCCCGCTATGTCGCCACAACCTCGTGTCATTCCCCATACCCATCCCATTGCCCAACTCTCTGCCCACTGCCCCGTGTCAGGGTCCAAATTTATCACTCTACCCGCTCTCGTCTCACAGCTCTGTGTCAATTCCCGAAGTAATTAACTGTGTGTTGAATTATGAAGATATTAGGCTGGAACATCAAAGTATAAATCAGGAACTGATATGCCCTGGGAAAGGCACAAGGGAAATGTGGAAGTATTTTAGGCTGCACTTATATGAGTTTCTGGAAAGGTTTGCCCCATTCAGACAGCGAAAGGATGGTAGGGTGAAGGAACCATGGTTGACAAGAGATGTGAAACATCTGGTCAATAAGCTTTAGGAAGTTAACCTCGGGATTAGAAAGCAGGGATCAGACATGACTGTAGATTTACAAAGTAGCCAGCGACAAACTGAAAAATGGAATTAGGATAACTTGAAAGTCTACAGAAGGTCTGCAGTGGCTTTAAGGAAAACCCCAAGCCATTGGAGATGTATGTGAAGAGAATGATGACTGAAATGAGTGTAGGACCGGTCGGGGATGGAAGATGAAACAAGCCCCTGAAGTCGGGAGAAGAAGGGCAAGTCCGGAAAGAAGACTTTAGTTCAGTATTCACCAGTCAGAGGGACATTTGTGATGAGTGTTGCTATGCACCCCGTAACTGGGTGTCTAACCAGCAGGGAAAGAAGTTGATGTGCTCTTGTGTGCTCGGGAGGACCCCTGGTTGACTGCGGGAAGCGGTGAGTCCTACTTCAGTGACGGGTAACTTATTCAAGAACATTCTTAGAAACAGGATTTATGAGAATTTGGAGAAGCAGTAACTGATTTTGGAGAGTCAGTATGGCTTTGTGAGGGGCAGATCATGTCTCACGAGCCTGGCACAATTTGTGAGGGTGTGACGGTTCTACTTACGGTTAACCATGGTAGGACCTTTCAGAAGATTTGGTATCCTGGGAAAGTTGGCTTGTAGATTCAGGACTAACACCCAAGAAGGCAGAGAAGAGTTGTGGGTGGAGCGTTTTCTCCCTGGATGCTGGAGCCAGTGGTGTCCTGAAGAGATCTGTTCTGAGACCCCAGGATTTTTGTGCTTTAAAAGGAAGTGGAGGGGTGGTTTATTGTATTTGCAACTATGTGGAAGTTGGTGGAATTATGGATAGCATAGACGATTGTCACAGATTACAACAGGACGCAGAGCAGTGATGAGAATTTACCGATGGAGTTCAACCCAGAATATTACTTTGGAAGGATGAATTTGAAAGCAGAGGTTATGCTTTCTCGAGTCAATAGGGGGCCGCAACTTTCAACAAGTTCCATAGCGGAAACAGAGTGTTAAGACTTTCTCCCATAAGCCGAGTTCCGTTCATCGGTAATAGTACCACAATCGGCACGGAGCGGTGCACTGCAGGAGCAGAAGGAAGTGTGATTGACAGGTGAGCTTGAACACATCCGCTGTTCTGCACACACTCATAGTGACACTCAAAAGGGCAATAATTCTGAAAGTAAATCAAGAGAAAAAAAATACAACTTCGTGGCAAATAATAGAACAGCCTGGGAACCTGCGGATAGTTCACAGATTTCACTTGCTACTTTTGTTCAAAGACCGAATGGATGGAGAAATAATGGTTGAATTGTGGCAGGTTTGAGAATATCTTAAATGTTAAACAGACTGCATCGCACGTCATGGGTATGGGGTGGTCAAGTCATTCACTGCCAGAGGCCAGGTTCGTGCCAAAATATTGTTCTTCAAACTGCCCACAACCCTCGCTAACTTCCCGAAGACAAGCTCCCTTTTTTGATCACAAGTCGCTGTGGATCTTTCAAAGTGTTTGGAGGAATATGTATTGTGTATTTTATTGTAACACATGACAGCTGTCACTGTGATTTCCATCACACAAACCGCCCAGAATGACTGGAACGAGTGAAAGAAAAGAATGAACGAATGTTCCCCTTTATTAAAGAAGTGTTCTCCATTTAACCTGCCAGAACAAACTCCTTCCCTCAATTTCAGAAACGAACGTGCTCTGTCCAAAATGGCAAAATAAGTCGACTACAAGACGCATGTTTACTTTGAAAAACAACACAGATACAGAAAAAAATATTCTATTTAAAAAAGTCCTATTTAAATAGCTCAAGCCAGGTATCATGGAAAATAACATGGAAAATTCACATCATATTTTATTTAAAGTAAATAGATTGCAATATCCCTTGAGCAGTCAAATTAGTGACACGCGAACAGTGAGTAAAAATAGTTTAACGTAAGTGTTTGTGCAGTTGGTTGTCACTAATGTCCCTGACGTGATACGCACGCTAATTGCCCCAGTGGAATTGCTCTCACCTCAATAAAAGTCTGCTAAACCGATGACCAGTCCATCTGAGCAGCTGAAACGTTCCGTACAGCTGAACGCTACTTCTGACGGAATATGGGATATCCGGCGATTTACTACATCGCGGGCATTTTCTATCCCACAATTGTAGCGGTTGGTGTCCCCGGTAAGATGCCGGAGCTGCTCACTTTATGTATGGTGCTGTCTTTACTCTGCTGCGGTATCCGCACTGTTACTGAGCACAGATGCTACCATCGGCTGAAATGTGTTCCCGGAATGGAGGAATCAGGCATCTAATGGTTTTATTTCCATTTTCAATACTTCGCTCACAGTGTGTTTTTCTTTTTTTTAAAAATTAAGTTAGTGTCGATATCGTCACTGTTTCATAATTTCACCTCGCTGGGCTTTCTGAAGTGATGCCGGTCTCAGCTTTTCTAGGTCCGAGTCTCTATCAGTGCAGACACTTCGACCTTCTAACAACGTGGCAGCTTATTTAAATGATGGTCCAGTCTATTTATGACACGTAGGTCTGTTCTTCTGTAAGTCAGTAAATGAGAACTCATGCTTTATATCTCCTTGATTGCACTTTGACACCGCTACAAATAATCCTGTCTGTTCTTTCACCTCTAATAATGGAAAAGGTGTTGTTTACAGGAGCATTCAACTGCTCACCGGTAATGAGTCGTGGAACTCGGATGCCTCGCTCTAAACTGTGGGTAGGTCGCCAATCCACTGACACTCACATCCGTCATTGTCCTCCAGCCGGAGTGCAGCGACGGAGACAGCACACACTGGATTCCCGCATTCCTCTTCCACAGACCATACTCTGCAGGAATCAGTTGCAGCTAAACCATCTTCTGCATAGCATCGTTATAATGGATGTTCAGTGAGTTGCCACTGACGATATTTCTTTTTTATTCAAATTCCTTGTAGTTAATTTAACGGCGATTGTGATCCTTTCTCGGGGAAAATGCGGACTCTCCAAATGCATCACCCGTTACCTGGTTGGAATGGCGACGGCGGATCTGATGGTGGTTATCGTTGTAGCTTTAGTGGAACAGACCAACAATATCTACATTTATTCCAGATCCCTGCTCATCACTCCTGTATGCGCTCTGACACTAGTATTTCGGGTCGTAACGACGGACAGCTCTGTTTGGTTCACGGTCAGTTTTACCTTCGATCGTTTCATCGCCATATGTTGCCGAAAGCTGCGGGAACGATACTGCACCGAGAGAATAGCAACAGTGGTTATGGTGACCGTGGTTATAGTGAGCTGCGGGAGATGTGTCCCCGGTTACTTTGCCATTGAACCTTACGTCATCATTGACAACACACCGTGGCGTTGCGCCCTCACACATGAATACGCTACTTCACCCGTGTGGAGAGGATACGCAGTACTGGTCAGCATTTTAACACCATTGCTCCCAATTGGTTTAATTCTGGTCTTTAACGGGTTAACTGTAAGACATATCGTTGTTGCAAATAGAGTCCGCAGAAAGCTTCGGCACAGCGGCGACAATCAGAAAGATGCCGAGGTGGAAAAACGCAGAAAATCGATGATTTTGTTGTTTTCTATATCAGCTAATTTCATATTATTTTGGATGCCCTATGTAGCCCATTCCCTGAAGTGGCAAAAGCAAAACTATTTTTACCAGGACAGATATTTAAGTTCCCCGGTATACATCCTACAGCAATTTGGGTACATGTTGGAAATTCTCAGTGTGTGCACCAATACTTGTATCTATACACTGACACAGAGGAAATTCAGAGAAGAACTGAGGAATGGAATGAAGTATGTGTTTACATTAAATGGTCAGCTGTGTAGATAACGCCCGCGACTAAGGGGAATTCGGCGGAGTTTTCAAATAAAGCCGTTTTACAATGAACAGGTTTGGCAAATAATATTGCTTGCTTCATTTCTGTAGGTAGCAAATCAAACGTTCAATGATCCTGGCGTGATTGTTAGATTCGTTGAAGTATGTTCCAAACTATCACAGACACTCAAAACACAAATATACAACTGCAGATGCTGTGGATCAAAGAATACGTACACAACGCTGGAAGAACTCAGCAGGTTCTGAGTTCTGCTGAGTTCTTCCAGCGATGTGTACGTATAACAGACACTCGTCTTTTACATGGGCAGGAATGACTTCAGGGCTTTCCGTGTTTTAGATGTTTCAAAATGGACAGGGTCGGGTAAGAGTGTAAATGGAGTGCGAAGGCAAACCAGGGATAGTATCGCAGGTGCAGAAAGGGAGTACAGCGTGGAGGGTTCGTTTGTTAACAGACTGGGAGACGAACACTGTTTCTGTTCTCCCTTTTGAAATGGGCGCGATCTCCCCATTTGGAGTATTCTGTACAGCCGCCCACCAGATTAACAAAAAAAAAAACGCAACGGGAACAGTGAGGAACCGACCGGGAATGGGAAACTGGACATGAGCCGTTATTGGCACGGGCAACTGCAACTTCCCTAATAGTCTTTGGCACCTCCCCAAGGTAAAATGTTTAGGAATGGTATAAATTCTCAGTTGTGTCCAGCAAGGACACATGTCACTATATGAAGACAGCCGGACAAGCGAACAGTCCATACAGGATCCAATATTCGAAAAGGAAACTGGTCACGTGACAGATCTCTCCGCGGGTCAGCATTTCGGAACGACAAGGAGAACTCCCCTCCATTTACCTTGCACAGGGATAGGGCCAGGTAGCATTGGATCTATTTAGTATGGGTCAGCGATTTGTGGTGCTACCTGGCAGGAACTTGATTAGGTAACTTTGGAAATGGTGTACTCAGGGAAATGCGCAACAGATGTATGGGGATTGTTTAGGGAGACCTGACATGGGTTCATTAAGAGCTTGTCTCATTGACCCGGGGAAAGGATGATAGCGTAAGTGACAAGAAATTTGGAACGACTCCTGAAGAGGAAGAAAGATAAATACTTAAAGATTAGGAAAAAAAAGAATCAGGTAGGATTATGGCGAGTCACAATGCAGAAAGGAAATAATTTAACAATGGACTTAGAAGTGTAGAAGAGGACATGCAAAGGCCTTGGCGAGTTGCCCTTTGAAGAACAGGAGGAAACTGGAGAGAGTGTTGGCAGATCAGAGGAAAACTTTTATCTGGAGTCCAAGGAGGCGCTCAAGCTCCTCACTGAATACATTGATCAATGTGAACACAGCGTCAAAAGGCAGATATGCCAAACATGCCGACGCTCCGAAAGAGGACGAGATGGAAACATGGAAAACATTATGATAGATGATTCCCCGATAACGGAATGGATAGAGACCGGGTAATTTGGGAAAGCGAGCGAAGATATTGCTGAGATTTGGGACACGATATGTGTGTCTACGCTGGCCACGGAAATAGAACTAGATGATTGGAGGGTGGAACGTGTTATTCATTTGTTGACGAACGGTAATAGGGACACTTCTTGGAATTATAGACCAGTGGGTCTTAGATCAGTAGTGTGTAAACTACTGAACAGCATCATTGAATAAGGAATTTATGAGTATTTGGTGAAACGTGCTCTGGCTGAGGAGAATGAACACGGCTCTTTGAGGAGGTCAGGAGGCATGGGATCCAGGGAAACCTGGCTGTGTTGATTCAGAATTGGCCACTAACAGAAGGCAGATGATGTAGTAGATAGAGTGGATTCTGGCTGGAAGACAGCGGACAGCCGTGTCCCGCCAGGAGAGTGGAAACCTCGGTACACTTTACAACTCTACTTGGACTCTGCAGTTACAGTGCTCCAAGAAACAGGGCTGAGGGAAATAACCGATTTAATCTGACCACCCAGCAGCATCTGGATAATTTATGGATTTAGGGCTGACGACGTAAGCAAATCGCTGAAATGTTGACTGCACCAGCGCATTATCTGAAGTGACCTGTCATTTACATATTACAGGGCAAATGCTACAATGACTTCAAAGCATCTTTTCCAATGGAGCCTTACAATTTAAAACCAGCATTTCGAAGTGTTCAGCAGCAGCTTCTGGTGCTCATTAAAAGAATCAGCCTTCCAAAATGCCAATTCCAAATTCCAAATTCAAGTACAAACCAAGTTTTCCTAATGTCAATTTACCTCTGAATCGTGGTTTTATCGTATCGGGTGTAAATACGCTCATATTTCGATCCATTTAACCCTGAATCCACATGAACGGTGAGAAATCAGTGTCTCCCTCTGAAATCAATAATAAATGAAACACAATAAACTACTCAAGCTAAAAACGCAGCGAAGGCAAAATCAAATATCCGGGCTCACACTTGTCTTTCTTCAAAATCATCCCAGTCAATTGGAGAATAAACAATATCCAAGGTTTCCATCTCCTCATGTTATCATCACCCATTTCACTCAGTCTCCATGCTTCAGTGTGTGCAAGGACAGAGGGATCGAACAGCAACAACGACTTTCTAGATTGGTCGGTGCTGTGAAGTTCTAACCCATATATACAGTCTGACCGCCATAGGGAACGACTGCACAGAAACAGGGTCTTCAGCCCGTCAGACCCACGAAGAATTATTTAAACTGCCTACTCCCATCGACCTGCACAGGGACTATGGCCGTCCATATCCCTCTCATCGATGTACTTATCCAACCACCTCTTAAACAATGACATCGGAATCACAATTACCATTTGCGTTGGCAGCACTGTCTACACTCTGTTCACCCTCTGGGTGAAGAAGTTTCTGCTCATGTTTCCCTTAAGCATTTCGCATTTCACGCTTCACCCACGATCTCCAGTTGCATTCTCACCCAACATCAGTGGAGAAAGCCCGCTTGCATTTACGCTCTCTATACGCCTCATAATGTTGTATACCTCTATCAAATCTCCCCTCAGTCTTCTACCCGCTCGGGAATAAAGTGCTGACATATGTTTTTTTTTTAATTAAATACATTCAGTCCGTCCTGGCAACAGCCGAGTAAACTTTTTCTGCATTATTTTAATCTTATTTTTATCTTTCCCGCACACAATATTTCAAATTGGGCCCCAATAAAGCCTTAAAGAAAGGCAGAGTAACACCCCAACTCCTGTACTCAGTACTTTGGTCTATGAAGGCCAATGTGTGAAAATCGTTTTTTACGACCCTGTCGAACTGTACCGCAACTTTCATTGGATTATGGACCTGCATTTTCAGATTCCTTTGTTCAGTCGTACTCCTCAGTGCCCTGTTTCTCATTGTGTCAGACCAACCCTGGCTGGTCCGCCCAAAGTGCAAAATCTAACACTTGTGTGCGTTAAGTGCGATCTGACAGATCTCAACCCATTTTTCCAGCTGGTCCAGATTCTGCTTCATGCTCCGGTACTCTTCATCACTGTCGACTACACCCGCAATGTTGCTGTCGTCGGCAAATTTGCTGATCCAGTTAACGACATTATTATCAAGATAGTTGATATAGATACAAATAACAACGGGGACAGCAACGATCCCTGGGACTCTTCACTCATCACAGGACCCCGTCAGAGAGACAACCATCTATTACCACACTCTAGCTTCCCCAACGAATCCAATGGATAATCCAGTTTACTACCTCTCCGTGAAGGCCAAGGTATTGAATCATCCCGAGCATCCTCCCATACATAGCTTTGCAAATTCATTGTTGAAGTTCCAGTAGACGGCATCCACTGCCTTGCCTGCAACACCATTCCTGGTAACTACCTCGGAAAGCTCTGTGAGATTGGTTAGACATGATCTACTACTACGAATTGGCCATACTGACTATCACTAATGTTCCTGATTGTTCAGACCCTTCATACCCCATTACCAGCGTAGTCTAAACACCGAGGGCAATTCCTCATTATTTAGTTCTTGACGAGTTCCTTCCAATCAAAACTATCGATATCAGCCAGCTGCCGGCACTGATTTTTATGGCCTATTGTTAAATTCTCCTGCAGCATTATCAGCCATACGAACAGTAGTCTGGAAAATCAAGGCGCAGTAGCTTTAAATAATTAATCGACTGCACTTAAATAGTATGATACGGTACACTAGATAGAGCATAGAGCAGTGTGACTTTCATTCTGTGTCTGTCAGTGTGGGTTCTGATGTGTACCTGTCTGTCTGTTTTATTTTGTGAGAGTGTAGGCTGTCAGTGGGGGTTCCGATTTGTATCTGTCTGTCTCTTTTACTATGTCAGACTCTGATTTACCTGTGAGACTCAGATTCAATGTTGGGGAGTGTATTTTTTCTGCTACTTCTCCGCTGTTCCTCAAACCCAGTAAATACTCTTAAAATAGATTCTGTATTTCCTGAGCTATTTTTAGAACAAGAGCCTCCTGCAGTTGGTTTATGTTAAAATTATGGGATTGACAGTGCACTGATGAATGATGACGGTTGCATCGAGCAGGACATACTGCGTCGTGGAATCTTATTTCAAACAGATCATTCTGTCCGACTTCATCCTGCACCCTATCAGTTACTCAACCACGCCAAGCCAATTGAATAACACGTGATCTGTAATTTTCTGTGGTTTGGCAAAACAACTTCTTTAATGTCGAATGAAAATAATTTGATTAAATAAATTCATTAGCTTATACAAATAAGTGCGTAATTATATTAATAGATTGTTCGAAATAAGACCAACCGAGGCAGAGCGTTTCATTTCCTCTCAGCAATTTTAAGTCGCTCTCTTCACCGTGTATCTTCTCTGTTATGTTTGCCAGTTCTGTCACATATTCCTCAAAGCTACTTTCTGCGAAGGCTGAGGAAAGTCCATCACCCACCCCCCATCCTCATCACAATCTACAGGGGCTGTATTGAGAGTATCCTGAGCAGCTGCCTGGTTCGGAAATTTCACCATCTCGGATCGCAAGAACCTGCAGCGGATAGTGAGGTCAGCTGAGAAGATCATGGGGGTCTCTCTTCCCACCATCACGGACATTTACACTACACGCTGCATCCGCAAAGGAAACAGCATTATGAAGGACCCCATGCACCCCTCATACAATCTCTTCTCCCTCCTGCCGTCTGGGAAAAGGCACTGAAGCATTCGGGCTCTCACAACCAGACTATGTAACAGTTTCTTCCCGCAAGATATCGGACTCCTCAATACCCGAAGCCTGGACTGACACCTTGCCCTATTGTCCTGTTTATTATTTATTTTAATGCCTGTACTCTTTTTGTGCACTTTATGTAGGTCTGTAGTCTAGTGTAGCTTTCTCTGTGTTGTTTCTTTTTTTATTACGTAGTTCAGTCTAGTTTTTTGTATGGTGTCATGTAACCCCATGGTCCTGAAAAACGTTGTCTCATTTTTACTATGTACTGTACCAGCAGTTACGGTCGAAATGACAATAAAAGTGACTTGACTTGAATGTGCACTCGACCATGAATCTACTCGAGTTATGTCCCACTCATAAATCATTCAATATTCATTTCGAGTTTCTAATAGAAAGAAACATAGAAAACCTACAACTCATGATAGCTTCAGACTTTGTCTGCAATATGCTTTGCGTTTTGCATTGATAAAATTGTGCCTACGTTGTTCTGTGCAGCACTGAAAGAGTTTGTGAATATGACTGCGAGGGAAGATCCATTGTCACATTTCGAATAATCCAAAGTTCCACACTGCAGCATTGATGAACTCCTGAGAATTTGGCGTCACTGGTTACGTCTCTGCTCAGCTGGGAATGTTCGGCATGTCAGAGACATGGTGGATGGAACTGTTCGCTCCTGTTATACTTAAGTCGCTATGTTTAACTGATCGTGTTAATGTTTGTCATACTTTATCGCTGTGTTGCAACATACCGTGTCATACATGATACCTATCAGGGCAGAAGATCGATATGAATGGAGGAGAATGTACAGCTGATGATTAATAGATTGATATTACGATGTGAACACGTCAGCTGGAGATGTTGGGATCCTGGGAACAGTACAGAACAGGAACAAGCACTTTGACTCACTACTACTGCGCTGAACAAGATACCGAATGAGATTAAACTCTGATGACTGTACATGACCCATCTCCCTTCATTCACTGCATACTCATGTGCTTTGGTTGAATATTTACCGTTATGAGAAGCTAGAGGTTATATCTCAAAAGATGACAAACCAGTACCATCAGCTCCAATGTTGAAGTAAATATTTGAGGATGTGAATGGACAACTGATGATTAATAGATTGATATTACAATTTGAGCTAATCAGCTGGGGATGTTGGGATCCTGGGAACAGCAGAGAATAGAAACAAGCCTTTTGACACTCTGCTTCTGCGCTGAACAAGATACTTAATGAGATTGATGACTGTACATGACCCAGGGAATCTGCGGATTATGCATAGAATTTACTTAATATATTTGTTTAAAGAGAGAATGGATGGAAAAATAGTTGTAGAATTGTGGCAGGTTAGAGAATATCTTTAACTTTAAATAGACTGCATGGAACGTCAAGAGTATGGGGTGGTCAAGTCATTCACTGGCAGAGGTCAGGTTCCTGCCAAAAGACCCATGTGTGCGCTGGAAAACATTGTCCTTCAAAGTGTCCTCGCTAATTTCTCGAGGACTCGTTCCCTTTTTGATCACAGGCCTCTGGAATATCGCTATGGATCTCTTAAATTGTTTGGAGGAACATCAGTGCAGTGTTATTGTAATACATGTCAGCTGTCGTTGTTTATTCCATCACTCAAACCGCCCGGAATGACTGGAACGAACGAAAGAAAAGAATGAACGAAAGTTCCCCTTTAATAAAGAAGGGTTTTCCATTTCACCCGCCAGAACAAACTCCTTCCCTCAATTTCAGAAGCGAATGTGTTCCGTCAAATGTTACAAAATAAATCGACTTCATGATAAATGCCTACCTTAAAAGCAACACAGATATTTTTAAAAATCCTATTTAAATAGCTGAAGCCAGGTATCATGGAAAATAACATGGAAAATTCACATCATATTTTGTTTTAAAGTAAATAGGTTGCAATACTCCTTGAGAAGTCAAATTCAAGACAAGGGAACAATGAGTGAAAATAGATTAACATAAGTGTTTGTGCAGTTGGTTGTCGTTAATTGCCTCAGTGGAATTGCTCTCACCTCAATAAAAATCTGGTAAACCGATCACCAGTCCATCTGAGCAGCTGAAACGCTCCGTACAACTGAACGCTGCTTCTGACGGAATATGGGATATTCGACGATTTACTACAACGCGGCCATTTTCTATCCCAACCTTGTAGCGGTTGGTGTCCCCGGTAAGATACCGGAGCTGCTCACTTTATGTATGGTGCCGTCGTCACTCTGCTGCAGTGTCCGCACTGTTACTGAGCACAGATGCTACCATCGGCTGAAACGTGTTTCCGGAATGGAGGATTCAGGCATCCAATGGTTTTATTTTCATTTTTGTACTTTGATCGAAGTGATTATTATTTTGTCAACTACTTATGTGCCGATATTGTCGTTGTTTCATAATTTCCCTTCGCTAGTCTTTCTGAAGTGATGCTGGTCTCTGCTTTTCTAGGTCCGAGTCTCTATCAGTGCAGACTCTTCGACCTTATAACAACGTAGCAGCTTATTTAAATGACGGTCCAGTCTATTTCCAACACGTGGGTCTGTTCTTACAAAAGTCAGTAAATGATAAATTGTGTTTTGTGTTTTTTGATTGCACTTTGTCACCGCTGCAAACAATCCCTTCAACTGTTTCACCCCTAATAATGGAAATGGTTTGTTTACGATCTTCCGTTCACCGGTCCGTGAGTCGTGGAACTCGGATGCCTCGCTCTAAACTGTGGGGAGGTCGCCAATCCATTGACACTCACATCCGTCATTGTCCTCCAGCCGGAGTGCAGCGAACGAGACCGCACACACTGGACTTCGCCTTTCCAGTTCCAAATAGACCATACCCTGCATAGCATCGGTAGAATGGGGGCATTCAGGGAGATGACGTATTTCTATTTTGTTTCCAATTTATTTTAGGTAACTTAACGGCGATTGTGATCCTATCTCGGGGAAAATGCGGACTCTCCAAATGCATTTCCTGTTACCTGGTTGGAATGGCTACAGCGGATCTGATGGTGGTCATCGTTGTTACTTTAGTGGAACAGACCAACAATATCTACATTTATTCCAGATCCCTGCTGATCACTCCGGTATGCGCTCTGACACTTGTATTCAAAGTTGTAACGTCGGACTGTTCTGTTTGGTTTACGGTCAGTTTTACCTTCGATCGCTTCATCGCAATATGCTGCCGAAAGCTGCGGGAGCGATACTGCACCGAGAGAACAGCAACGGTGGTTATCGTGACCGTGGTTATAGTGAGCTGCGGGAAATGTGTCCCCTTTTACTTTGCCCTTGAACCTTACGTCATCATTGACAACACGCCGTGGCGGTGCATCAGCACATATGAATACGTTACTTCACCCGTGTGGAGAGGGTACACATTACTGCAGAGCATTTTAACACCATTGTTACCAACCGGCTTAATCCTGGTGTTTAACGGGTTAACCGTAAGACATATCGTTGTGCCAAATAGAGTCCGCAGAAGGCTTCGGCACAGCAGCGACAATCAGAAAGATGCCGAAGTGGAAAAGCGCAGAAAATCGATGATTTTGTTGTTTTCTATATCAGCTAATTTCATATTATTTTCGATGCCCTCTGTAGCCCACACTCTAAAATGGAAAGCACAAAACTATTTTTACCAGGATAGATATTTGAGCTCCCCGGTATGCATCCTCCAACAATTTGGGTTCATGTTACAATTTACAGCATGTGCACCAATACTTGTATCTATACACTGACACAGAGGAAATTCAGAGAAGAGCTGAGGAATGGAATGAAGTATGTGTTTACATTAAAAGGCCAACTGTGTAGATAACGCCCGTGTCTAATGAAAATTCAGCGGAGTTTTCAAATAAAGTCGTTTTACAATGAACAGATTTGGCAAATATGTCATAAATTCAAATAATCATATACCTGCTCATCCGGAAAGTGCAGAATTGGCGGAAGATTGCTGACTTCATACAGTTCAGGTAGGTAGCAATACAAACACTCAATGCTGCTGGCGTGATTGTCACTTTGGTTGAAGTATGTTCCAAACTATCACAGACACTCGACTGTCACAAGGACAGAGATGGCTTCATGCATTTCTGGGTTTTACATGTTTCAAAACGGAAGGGTCGGGTAACAGAGTGTAAAGGGAGTGCAACGGGAAACGAGGGATAGTATCGCAGCTGCAGAAAGGGAGGACAACGTGGAGCGTTCGTTTGTTAACAGACTGGGAGAAGAACACTGCTTCTGTTCTCCCTTTTGAAATGGGCGCGATCTCCCCACTTGGAGTATTCTGTACAGCCGCCCACAAGATTAACAAAAAGAAACGCAACGGGAACAGTGAGGAACCGACCGGGAACCGGAAACTGGACATGAGCCGTTATTGGCACGGGCAACTGCAACTGCCCTGATAGTCTTTGGCACCAAACCAAGGTAAAATGTTTCGGAATGGCATAAACTCTCAGTTGTGTTCAGGAAGGATTCATGTCACTGTAAGAAGAAAGGCTGACTGGCGAACTTTCCGTACCAGATCTAATATTAGAAAAGGAAACGGGTCAGGTGACAGATCTTTCCGCGGGTCTGCATTTCAGAACAACAGGGAGAACTCCCCGACATTTACCTTGCACAGAGTTAGGAACAGGGATCATGGGATTTTTTAACTGGGGGTCAGCGATGTGTGGAGCTACCTGGCAGGAGCTTAGGAACGTACATTGGGAAATGATGCACTCGGGGTATTGCGCAACAGATATGTGGGGATTGTTTAGGGAGCACTGACACGGGCTTCAGTATAGGCTTGTCTCAGTGACGCAGGGAAAGGATGATAGCGTAAAGTAACCCTGGGAGTCAAGAAAGTTGGAACAACACATCAAGAGGAAGAAAGAACGATACTTACAGAACAGGAAGAAAGGATCAGGTAAGGCTACAGCGAGTCACAATGTAGACAGGAAGGATTTTAACAATGGACTTAAAAGAGTAATAGGGGGATTTGAGAAATCCTTGACGAGTTGCACTGTGAAGAACAGGAGGACACTGGAGAGAGTGTGGGCATATCAGAGGTAAAAGAGGAAAACTTGTGTCTGGAGTCCAAAGAGGCGGTGAAGCTCCTCACTGAATACATTGATCAATGTGAACACAGCGGCAAAAGGCAGATATGCTAGAACATGCCGACGCTAAGAACGAGGATGCGCTGGAAATTTGGAAAACATTATGATAGATGATTCCCCGATGCCGGAAGGGATATAGTCCAGGTAATTTTGGAAGGCGATCTCGGATACTGCTGCGCTTTTGGACAGGATATTTGTGTCTTCGCTAGCCACGGAAGTAGAACTAGATGATTGGAGGGTGGAAATTGTTGTTCATTTGTTGACGAAAGATAATAGGGGTAGTTTTTGGAATTATAGACCAGGGAGTCTTACATCGGTAGTGGGTAAACGACTGTAGAGGATTATTGAAGAAGGAACTTGTGAGTATTTAGAGAAACGTCCAGATTGAGTTATTTGAAAGTGAAAATAAAACAAACAGATGAATCCGAACAGTCGATGTGGGTGCATTAATTATGGTCAGGTGTTTGATCAGTTCCCCATAATGGACTCATTCAGAAAGTCAGGAGGCATGGGATCGAGGGAAATCTGGCTGTGTTGATTCAGTATTGGTTTCCTAACAGAAGGCAGATGATGTAGTAGACAGAGTGAATTCTGGCTGGAAGACAAAGCGCAGCCGTGTTCCTCAAGCAGAGTCGAAATTCTGCTGCACTTTACAACTCTATTGCGAGTCTGCAGTTACCAGTGCTCTCAGAAATAGGGCTGAGGAAATAATCGATTTAATCTGATCACACAGCAGCACCTAGATAATTAATGGAATTAGGGCTGACGACGCCGGCAAATCGCTGAGTGACTGACTGCACCAGCGCGTTTCCTAAACTGACCTGTCATTTACACATTACAAGGCAAATGCTACAATGACTTCAAAGCATCTTTTCCAATGGAGCCCTACAACTAGAAACCAGAATTTCAAAGTGTTCAGCTGCAGCTACTGGTGCTCACTAAAAGAGCCAGCCGTCCAAAATGGCAATCCCAATTCCCAATTCAAGTACACACCAATTTATCCTAATGCCAATTTACCTCTGAATCGTGGTTTTATCATATCGGGTGTAGATACGCTCATATTTCTATCCATTTAACCCTGTATCCACATGGCCGGAGTGGAATGCGTGTCTCTCTCTGAAGTCAATAATAAATGAAACATACAAAACTACACAAACTAAAAACGCAGCGAAGACAAAGCAAATAATCAGGCTCACACTTGCCTCCCTTCAAAACCATCGCAGGCAATTGGAGAATACAGAATAACCATCCAAATTACTTCAATGTTGCAAGGACAGATGGATCGAACAGTACCAACGACTTTCTAGATTGGTCGGTGCTGTGTGACACTGAAGTTCTAACCCAGATACACAGTCAGACAGGTGTTAGGAAACCACTGCAGAGAAACAGGGTCTCCAGCCCGTCAGGTCGGTGAGGAATTATTTAAACTGCCTACTCCCATCGGCCTCACCCGGACCGTGCCCATCCATATCCCTCTCATCCGTGTACTTCTCCAATCATCTCTTAAACGTTGGCATCGGAATCTCAATTACCATTTGAGTTGGCAGCTCTGTCTACACTCTTACCACCCTCTGAAAGAAGAAGTTTCCCCTCATGTTTCTCTTAAACATTTCACATTTCACACTTCTCCCATGATCGTCAGTTGTATTCTCGCCCGATATCAGTGGAGAGAGTCCGCTTGCATTTACGCTCTCTATACGCCTCATAATGTTGTATACCTCTATCAACTCTCCCCTCAGTCTTCTACCCGCTCGGGAATAAACTGCTAACACGTGAAATCTTTCCTTTTAATTAAAAACATTCAGTCCGTTACGGCACTAGCCGTATAATTTTTTTCTGCATTATTTTAATCTTATTTTCATCCTTCCCGCACACAGTTTTCCAAATTAGGCCTCAATAAAGCCTTAAACAACAGCAAGTTAACGTCACTACTCCTGCACTCAGTACTTTGGTCTATGAAGGCCAATGTGCGAAAATCTTTTTTTACGACCCTGTCTAACTGCGCCGCAACTTTCATTGAATTATGGACCTGCATTCCCAGATTCGTTTGTCCTGTCGTACTCCTCAGTGCCCTATTTCTCATTGGGTCAGACCAACCCTGGCTGGTCCGCACAAAGTGCAAAATCTAACTCTTGTCTGTGTTAAATGCGATCTGACAGTTTTCAACCCATTTTTCCAGCTGGTCCAGATCCCGCTTCATGCTCCGGTACTCTTCATCACTGTCGACTACACCCGCAATGTTGCTGTCATCGGCAAATTTGCTGATCTTGTTAACGACATTATCATCCAGATAGTTGATATAGATTACAAATAACAACGGGCACAACAACGATCCCTGGGACACTCCACTCATCACAGGTCCGCAGTCAGAGAGACAACCATCCATTACCACACTCTAGCTTCCCCAACGTACCCAATGGCGAATCTAATTTACTACCTCATCGTGAAAGCCAAACGACTGAACCTTCTCGAGCATCCTCCCTTACGGAACCTTGAGAAATTCCTTGCTGAAGTCCCTGTTAGACGGCATCCACTGCCTTGCCTTCCACACCATTCTTGATAACGACCTCGGAAAGCTCTGTGAGATTGGTTAGACATGACCTACTACGCACGGGCCCATTCTGACTATCGCTAATATTCTTGTTTGTCCAGTTACTTCCCTTCATACCCCATGACCAGCGTAGTCTGAACAACGAGGACAATTCATCATTACATAATACTTGGCAAGTCCCTTTCAAGCAAAGCTATCGAGATCATCCAGCGGTCGGGACTGATATTTATGGCATAATATTTTTTTCATTCTCCTGCACTTGATTATCCGACGCATTGAGAGTCGTCTGGAAGAGCAAGGCGTTGTAGCTTTAAATAATTAATCGATTTATTTAACTATAGCAAGATACGGTACGCTCGGTCGAACACAGAACATAGAATATTACAGCACAATACACGAGGTTCTGATAGGCTTTCAACTAATGTAAGTTCGATCTAACACATCCCCCCTGCATCTGAATCAGAATCAAAGGTTTCAAAGGTACATTTAAAGAATCAGAACAGATTTAATATCACAGACATACGTCGCGAAATTGTTAACTTTACGGTAGCAGTACAATGAAATACAGGATAAATAAATATAGAGAAAACAAAACTGAGATACAGGTGGCAGCGGGGAAACACTGTTCCTGAATCGCTGAGCCTGAGCTTTCAGGCTTCTGTATCTCCTTCCCGATGGTAACACTGTGTAGAGGGCACGTCCTGTTAGTGGGCAACGTTAATGATGGACGCCACTGTGACAAGTATCATCCCTTGAAACAATGATCAATGAGATACAGAGAATCTGTATTTACCAACAAGTATATTTTATTATTTCTACTAAAACCACGTAGATTTACACACTGTCGCTGACAGCAACATTGCGGGTGTAGTCGACAGTGACGATGGGTACCGGAGCATGAAACGGAATCTGGACCAGCTGGAAAATGGGTTCAAAACACTTTTCTTAACAAGTAGCTACTCTTCTGAGCATGGTCTCAGGTTTATTGCTCTGATTAGATTGTCCCAGAGTCAAGAATCAGTTCAGAGTTCACTCCCTTCACATAACAAATGGCGACTTGTTTGAGAATGGACTCAGGTTTAGCAGATCATTACCTGAAGCTTCCTGTGTCCACATTCAGTTCCTCTGATTAAATTATTCCAGTGCAAGAATCAGTTCATAGCCCACAAAATAGGGGAGAACAGAGAGAACTGGTTTGTCTGCTTCCCTGTCCTTGATCAGTCTGTAGTTTCTTTTGGTCAACAATGTTTAATGAGCCATGCAATCTGACACGACGGTAGCTTTCTCGGGTCGGCTGTCGTCTGAATGCACCAGGGCGGATGATGGAGGTTTTCTAGAGATGCCGAGTGCTGTAGGGTCGAAGGGGTTTACAGAAATGCGGTGTGATGTAGGGGTTGGAACGGTTTTGTTACGTACCCCGTAACGGGTTAAAAGAACCAGCATAAATGGAACACACCTGGAGTCTGGTATTGTTACAAATAAAACACTGTTCAATAGTATCTACGTAATCTCGTAATATAAAACCTGATAAATCAAACAGGTTAGCAGAGTTTATGCAAATGTAAGTGTGTAAATATAAAACCGCATTTTTTCAGTTCAGTTCGTGATATTAAGCTGAGTAGAATTGAGGAGAGAGAGAGGGAGAGAGAGAGAGAGAGAGAGAGAGAGAGAGAGAGAGAGAGAGAGAGAGAGAGAGAGAGAGAGAGAGAGAGAGAGAGAGAGAGAGAGAGAGGGGGAGAGAGAGGGAGAGAGAGAGAGAGAGAGAGAGAGAGAGAGAGAGAGAGAGAGAGAGAGAGAGAGAGAGAGAGAGGTGATTTGTTGAGAGAGAGAGAGAGAGGTGATTTGTTTTCCAAGTAAGCTGATGTCGTCGATCTTTCCGTCGCCTTCCGAAGTCGTGTTAAAGTTTTGTGATCACACAAAAGAGTACCGCCTTCACGCAGTAAAGCTGTCAAAGGTTAACCACACCGATAACATTCCACCGGTCACCCCTTTCCCACACTGCGATCAAAACCCAGCCTTTCGTGGGCATTGAAAGCTCATCCAGTGTCTATTTCTTCTGCATTTCTGTCCGTGCCTTCCGTGTGTCTGTGTGTCTGTCTGAAAATATAGCTGACCTTGTATATATCCCAAACATGTTGAACGCCAGCTGCCCATTATATAGCCCCGCCCTTCCGTAACCATGGCGACTCACGAGCTGCTCGGTGCTCTCTCTCTCTGAATCGGTGTACACCAACTCTCTCTCTTTTTAAAGGCACAGTCCATATTGAATACACCTTAGCATCTCGTCACAGTTTTTACAGATAGCGAGGGGTGTCAGCACACTTCTCCACCAATGTGGAAATGCAGTTTACTTGTAGTACCAAACTGGCATTTCTGTCTGTAACAAAATGAAACCCGTCTTGTGTCGGAGTGTTTTGCTAATAATGTTCGTGCAACATTATGCTGAGTGATCCTGAGTACCTGACTGCAGACCGCAGTCCCTACGCTATGATGGCAGAATATGGCATTAAAGGCAAAACTTTTGACAGTGCGGAGGATCAGAGGGATCTTGGGGTCCGAGTCCCCAGAACACACAAAGCTGCTACACAGGTTGACTCTGTGGTTAAGATGGCATATAGTGCATTGGCCTTCACCAATTGTGGGATTGAGTTTAAGAGCTGAGAGGCAATGTTGCAGCTATATAGGACCCTGGTCGGATCCCACTTGGAGTACTGTGCTCAATTATAGTTGCCTCACTACAGGAAGGACATGGAAACCATAGAAAGGGTGCAGAGGAGATTTACAAGGATGTTGTCTGAATTGGGGAGCATGCCTTATGAGAATAGGTTGAGTGAACTCGGCCTTCTTCTCCTTGGAGCGATGGAGGATGAGAGGTCGCCTGATAGAGGTGTACAAGATAATGAGAGGCATTTATCGTGTGGACAGTCAGAGGCTTTCCCCAGGGCTGAAATAGCTGGCATGAGAGGGCATAGTTTAAGGTGCTTGGAAGTAGGTACAGAGGAGATCACGGGTAAGTTTTTTTTTACACAGAGCGAGGTGAGTTCGTGGAATGTGCTGCTGGCGACGGTGGTGGAGGCGGAAACGATACGGTCTGTTAAGAGAATCCTGGATGGTTACATGGAGCTTAGAAAAAGAGGGCTATGGGTAAAGCCTAGGTAGGTCTAAGGTAGGGACATGTTCGGCACGGCTCTGTGGGCCGAGGGGCCCATATTGTGCTGTAGGTTTTCTATGTTTCTACTCAGACGACGGCCACTGGGTTTGTCCAACCTTCCTTTAATTTGCTCTTACTAATCAATCCCAAATGCCGATTGGCCACTAGTTGATTGGTCACCGATTGCTCTATTGCACTGCCGTGAGCTGCCCCTCGGACAATGAGCCTTATTGAAGTTCCCTCCTCTCCAGATCTCCGATGTCCAGGTTGGCCACTAGTCAAAGCTACCGGAAGTACCTCTCAGTGATGGCCATGTCAATGACAGCAACATGACACTGGCAACCGAGTACATTGTCCTAGACAAGACACCTGCCAAATCTGATGCCACTCCCCTTCGCACTACATATGGACTGCTGCCTATGTATGCATATTGATCTGTTGTCCCCACATGTTCATTGATCTCTTTCCCTCTCTGCAATGTGAATGCACCAGTTAAAGCCATCTCCTGCGTGTGTGCTTCTATTTGATATGTAGTTACAGAGACACAACGCAGACTGACATTTGAGTACAGAAGTGATGACCATAAGTTTCTCTATTCCTCCAACCCTGAGACAATTTTAGATCCAGATTCTTTGTTGTTCTCACAGTTCCAGTCCAAGAAATGCATTTGTCTCTTTCACATTTTGCAAGGGACATGTAAGAAACGGCAAGAAAAAAATACACAGATATAAATGTAACTACAAATGTTATTGGTGGCTTATTATACAAATGCCCCAAGTGAAGATGCTGTACCTATCTGTACGCAATGCAACAAGGACTGCTCACTTGGAATAACTTTACAATTGACTTAAATTGTGGTGCTCCTGTCAATATTGTAATGTCATTATGGGTGCAGTAAGAATTAGGCTGAGTGATGACACCTGACAGCTTTACAAATATTTGTAGAATGTAGAAAGGCACCAACTCTATGAATTAATGTACACTCCAATATAATTTCGGAATTAACCTTCTTACATTGCATAAACAACTGATTAACACATGTTTACAAACTGTATTACATTCCAACAGTTGTTACATTCTCTCATGACTCATGCGGTCCTTTTCGTGGATGCAGACTTCTGGGCAGCATGAGCACATTTCAGATTGGCATCATGCACTGCATCCCACATCAATAGCAGTTCGAAAGGCCGAAAACGGTGCACTAGCAGCAACTCACGGTAATAGCAAGGATTGAAAGAGTCATCTTGGGTTGAAGGAACCCTGACTCCAGCTGTCCTGAATCCGCTATGGGAGCGTGGGGCTAGTCCAGTCTTGGCCAGACACATCCCCCAAAAGACATCATCAATGGGGTATAGTTCAAGGTCTTGGGCTATCTGGTAAATGATGTGAGCTGTATACACAGACATAAGTATGCCCGCTCCACTAACATATGGTGGGTACGACTTGATGGTGGTCACTATTTCTGGCACATAATACTTGCTCGACTTCTGGCGATTGGGCCCAAACCCATAAACGAGATGGCCCACAAACAGGTGTTGGTGAACCTTCATGCCTAGCAAATAATCAACCATGTTATCGGTGTTGGCAAAGACATCATCATCTCCATTGAAGATGAATTTAGCTCTGGGGCAAAATTCACTGACCCACTGCAGCAACTTGTATTGTTTGAGGGTGAGGTTGAAAAAGGTATCCAAGAAATTCCATTGTAAGACATCTCTGTGTTCTCTGTTTTCCATGGCTAAAAGCTGATTCAATTTCCTCCTTTCCTTTTGGTCAGGAGAGACACCAGAGATAAAGACTCTCTTAATTAGGACCCCATTGAATTCGCGTTCTTTGCCCCAGGTCTTCCTTACCACTTCCCGCCGATCCTGGTTGAAAGGGTGAGATTTGATCACCAGGAGCAGGAAGACATTCTGAGATCCTTCTCGACCACCACATTTGTCTGGGGCATTTAGAATCATGTCAAATTCTCGACAGTGTTTATACATCAAGAAGTTTTTTATGTGCTCTTTCTCTTGATCAAATGAGGACAGGTGCAACAATGTCGTGTTCGCGTGGCACTTTGGCTTGAGCACTGATTTAGTTGCATCAGCAGTAACAACCTTGGGCAGGTCATTGCGATGAAAGGTTTCTGCAAGATCATCAGTCTCTCGACGTTGGTCATTATCCCAGAACACGAAGAACAATCCCAGAGTAAGCAAAACACCCAGCAATACTTTCTCATTGAATCGCCGACGTCTACGCATCTTTCACCTGAAATAGAGAAAACAATATGGATTAATTCAAAGAAAACTTTACATTTACATGATGCTTGAGAAGAATGGGAAGTTTAAACTGTAATGAGTTTCACTAATGCTTTGTAATATTGACCTCAAAATGGTGATAAGGTAAGGAATAGGGAAGGCCCTACACACTGTTGAAAGTTTAATTAACCTGAAGCATTCCATCCCAGCAGAAAAAGAAATCTACCTATAGGATACCATCTCTGTCATTAAACTGAAAATCGCATAGTTTTTTTCTGGGCCTTAAAGGTATATGATTCCAAAGGGTTTATTCCACCTCGCTTCACAGGTCTCATCACTCCTCCCGGGGCTTAAACTGAACTGAGACATAGAGCAATATAGCACAATGCAGACATTTTGGCCCATGATGTTGCACCGAACTTTTAATCTGCTCCAAGATCAATTGATCCCTACTCTCTCAAACAGCTGTCCATTTTTCTTTCATCCATGTGTTTATCTAAAAGCCTCTTAAATCTCACTGATGCATCTACCCTTATCACTACCCAGGCTGTGCATTCCATACAGCCACCATTTTCTTTTTTTTTTTAAATACTACTTCTGAAAAACCCCTATACTTTTCTCTAATCACCATAACATTATGCCCCCTCATATTAGTCATTTCTACCCTGGGAAAATGCTGTTGGCTCTCCATTCTACCTATGCCTCTTACCAGCCGAAACGCCTCTATCAAATCACCTCTCCCCACCTCCCACCCCCACCTTTGCTCTAAAGAGGAAGGTCCCAGCTCGCTCACCATTCAGGTTGAGTTCACAGGTTACTGATACTATGGAAGATGATGTATTATTGACCATTGATTAGTAACTGAATAGATGGCAGTGCAGGGAAGGTAACGTGTTAGCATAGCTATTGAAAACATTTGATTTTCATGGCATTTCAACCAGGTCTATGTAAACCTACAATAGGAGAAACAAAGAGAAGTATACTCAAGGACCTTGGCTTTTTGCTTCTATTTTAACCAGAGAATTGTATTCAAAGTTAAATTAGCAGTGGCCCACCCACCCTGCCATCCATTGGTCAAGCCACTTTATGAAAGGCTGCAACTAAGGCATAACTAGTCCCAAAGGCAAGGCTAATTCGACTCAGATATTCAGTAGTAAGCAATTGTGACAAGACAGCGAAGCCATCGCAGGCCCATATCTATTAAAGGAAAACGGCACCAGCATCACCTATGGCAGGAATTTACGCTTCATGAAGAGCAGTGAACCTTGGACTCCAGGAGCCCAGAGAAAGCACAGATAACTGATAGCAGAACAGGGCAGATAGTTAGCATGATCCACAATGTGTATGAGTAAAGCCTTGGATGCCAGGAGCCCTGAAAAGACGCCAGTGACTGATAGCAGAACGATGTGTACAAGTAAAACTATTTGCACAGAGATGCAACTTGTGTCACTGTAGAATTATGGAATCCTAGAGTAATGCGATCTAAACAGGCCCTTCGGCTCAACTGGTCCATACCAACCACAGCATCCTCCCTGATAGTCCCAGTTGTCTAGTTTGGCCCATAACTCTCCAAGCCTCTCCCTTCCATGTACCTGTCCAAATGCCGGTTAAATGTTGGAGTTGAACCCACTTCAACCACTTCCTCTGGTAGCTTCTTCCGGGTACTCACTGTCCTCCGTGTACAGAGGTTATCCCCAAGGTCTCTTCTCAATTTTTCCCCTCCTCTCCTCCAACTGTGACCTCTCATTTTGTGCTCTCCAACTCTTCAATAATGACAATCCACCTTATCAATACCCCTTATGATTTTAAACTTCTGAGGTCACCTCCCATTCTCTAAGGAATAAAGGTCCAGCATGGCCAGCCTCACTTTAACCCAGGCCCTCTAGTCAAAAAACATCCTCGTAAATTTCTTCTGCACCCTCTCCAACTTGACAGCGTCCTTCCTATAACAGGGTAAGCAAAATTGTAGATAATATTCCAAAAGTGGTCTCAACAACAAATTACATAACTGCAAATAATCCCCCGCTCCTAAACTCTACACCATAACTGATGAAGGCAAGCATGCTGAACGCTTTTTTTCACCATCCTGCCTTTCAGTGAACTGACTTGTCAGTGCCTTGCCATTCAATGTACAAGTTCTACTTCATCTGAATATCCACCACCTCACATATAACCATATAACAATTAGAGCACGGAGACAGGCCATCTCAGCCCTTCTAGTCCGTGTCGAATGCTTACACTCACGTAGTCCCACCGATCTGCTCTCAACCCATAACCCCCCATTCCTTTCCTGTCCATGTTCCTATCTAATTTTTTTTTTAAATGACAATATTGAACCTGCCTCTACCACTTCTACTGCAACCTTGTTCCAAACAGCTACTACTCTCCGAGTAAAGAAGTTCCCCCTCGTGTTACCCCTAAACTTTTACCCACTAACTCTCAACTCATGTCCTCTTGTTTGAATCTCCACTACTCTCAATGGAAACACGCCTATCCACGTCAACTCTGTCTATCCCCCTCATAATTTGAAATACCCCTATCAAGTCCTCATTCAACCTTCTACACTCCAAAGAATAAAGATCTAACTTGTTCAACCTTTCTCTGTAACTTAGGTGCTGAAACCCAGGTAACATTCTAGTAAATCTTCTCTGTACTCTATTTTGTTGACCTCTTTCCTATAGTTCGGTGACCAGAACTGTACACAATACTCCAAATTTGGCCTCAGCAATGCCTGGTACAATTTTAATATTACACCCCAAGTCGTATACTCAATGCTCTTATTTATAAAAGCCAGCATACCAGAAGCTTTCTTCACCACCCGATCCACGAGATTCCACCTTCAGGGAACTATGCACCATTATTCCTAGATCACCCTGTTCTTCTGCATTCCTCAATGCCCTACCATTCAACATGATTGTCCTATTTTGAATAGTCCTACCAAAATGTAGCACCTCACACTTATCAGTCTTTAACACCATCTGCCATCTTTCAGTCTACTCTTCTAACTGGCCTAAATCTCTCTGTAAGCCTTGAAAACCTGCGTCATTATCCACAACGCCACCTATCTTAGTATCATCAGCATACTTACTAATCCAATTTACCACCCCATCATCCAGATCATTAATGTGTATGACAAACAACACTGGACCCAGTACAGATCCCTGCGGCACACCACTAGTCACTGGCCTCCAACCTGACAAACAGTTATCCACCACTACTTTCTGGCATCTCCCATCCAGCCACTGTTGAATCCATTTTTCTACTTCAATATTAATACCTAACGATTGAACCTTCCTAACTAACCATCCATGTAGAACCTTGTCAAAGGCCTTAGTGAACTCCATATAGACAACATCCACTGCTTTACCCTCGTCAACTTTCCTCGTAACCTCTTCAAAAATTCCATAAGATCTGGGGACGTCGCGTGATGACGTAGGATCAAGACGTTGGGAATCCAGCTCCCTCGTAAAAAGTAATGAAATAAGGTTTAAATGAAGAAGAGTTAACAAGTATCTACTAGAAACTATTTATAAATAACTCAGAATTATCTTTTGATATGGCTCCTAAACCGAAACAGAAGAAAGCTACTACTTCGAAGACTGCGCAAATCGGCGGGGAAAAAGGCCTAACCGTACCGGCGAAGCCTCGGACTCAAGTTGGATCTCCTCACGGCGAAGTGCATGGCACTTCTGATGATGCGGGACAGGAAGTTGCAGCAATGTCGGCGGTCTCTAAAAGAAACGGCAAGAACAATGGATGCGCGAAGAAACAAGTATGCATGAACAGATATCAGCAAAAGTAACAAAACTACAAATCCCAACTACGGCTGGAAGGGAAACTGGAATTATATCGGAAGTGGAGTCAGACTCTTTGGGAAATTCAGAGGAAGATGAAGAGGAAAAGAAAATGGAGATTAAAGGAGTCATAAAAGATATCCTGATATATATCATGAATAAATTAAAAGCTATAAGATGGATGCAGAATACACTCGATAATGTGGTGGAAAAACAAAAGAAGATGGATAATAATGTTAAAGAAATGGAAGTAAAATTGGAAGAAAATACTGAAAGAATAGATAAGATAGAAGACAATAATCTTGCCTGAACAATAAAAAAACGGATGTTGGAAAAAATAGATGCGCTTGAAGACTCAAGTAGACGAAATAATATCAAAATTGTTGGTCTTATGGAAGGTACAGAGGGAGAAAATCCAATAAAATTCTTTCAAGAATGGATTCCGAAAATTTTGGCAAGACCAAGACCTCAGCAAGATCAAAATCCAAGATCAATTTTGATAAAATGCTTGAGGTACCAAGATAAAGAAATTATCTTGAAGGCAGCTACTCAAGGTGCTAAAAAGAGAAATGGGCCATTGATAATAGAAGGGAAAAGATTTTTTTTTAATCGAGACATAAGTTACGATCTTCTGAAGAGGCGGAAGGAATTTAATCCAGTGAAAAAATCTTTATGGGAAAAGGGCTATAAATTGGTCATTTTCCTTGATAATGAAGAAAGAAGCTTTTTCGTTGACTACCAGAAAGCAGAGAAATTTGTACAAGATTTACCTGATGTCCACGAAGAGGAGTAAAGAATTATAGGTATGAAGTGGACTAATGATGAAGACTGAAAAAAGGTTGGACTTGACAGACATTTATAAGGAAAAAAAATAGTTGAGTATTAATTGGGAGTAGAGACATTAATTATTTTTTTTTCTTCACTAATATATTTTCTTTTTTTTTTGCGGGGGAGGTGGAGGAGCTCCTGATCGATGGCTGCGAGTTTCACGTGTACAATCATGGCGATTGCCATGACCCGTAAAATGGGGGGGGGGGGGGTAATGTTGTGTTCTTTTTATTCGCAACATTAGTGGGGGGGTATTTTGGGATTTTTTCTTATATATTAGTTACCTTTCCTCTATTTTTCTTCTTTTTTGCCTGGATGGTTGGGGAGAGAGTCATAGTAACATGGAGAATTTTAAAGAGTTCCCAAGGTATTGTGAATGATTAATTTACTTAATTATTTAAAGTTTTAATGTTAATGGACTTAATGGACCTGTGAAAAGAAAAAGAGTTTTAACATATATTAAGAAAATGAAAGGCGATATAGCTTTTTTACAAGAAACACATTTAACAGAAACAGAACATAAGAAATTAAAGAGAGATTGGGTTTGAAATGTCTTGGAGCTTTATTTAATTCAAAATCGAGAGGAGTTGCAATTTTCGTTAATAAATCTTTACCAATTAAAATACAAAATGTAGTAATTGATTCTGTGGGGAGATATGTGATTATACATTGTCAATTTTTTTCAGAATTATGGACTTTTATGAACATTCATGCACCAAATGAAAATGATGTAAAATTCATACAAGAAGTTTTTTTGAACTTGGCTGATGCACATGATAAAATATTAATAGGTGGAGATTTTAATTTTTGTTTAGATCCAGTTTTGGATAGGTCAACTAAAGTTGCTACAAAATCAAAAGTAATAAAACTATCTTTATCATTAATGAAAGATTTAAACCTGATTGATATATGGAGAAAAATTAATCCAAGAGAAAGAGGTTATTCATTTTATTCAAATAGACGTAAAACTTACTCAAGGATTGTTTTTTTTATTATCAAAAAATATTCCAGAGAGTGTAAAGTGTGGAATATAAAGCATGAATACTGTCAGATCATTCCCCCTTGATAATGACAATGATAATGATGGATAAGGAGGAATCGATCTATAGATGGAGATTTAATTCAATTTTATTTAAACGTCAAGATTTTTGTGATTTTATGAAAAAACAGATTCAATTTTTTTAATACAAATTTACATTCAGTTGAGGATAAAATTGTATTATGGGAAGCAATGAAAGCATATTTAAGCGGTCAGATTATAAATTATACATCTAAAATTATGAAGGAATATTTGGCAGAAATAGATCAATTAGAAAAAGATATCATAAAGTTAGAAAAAGAATCTCAAAGATATATGACGGAAGAAAAACGAAGACAACTTGTTAATAAAAAAACTACAATATAATACACTTCAGTCATATCGTACAGAAAAAGTAATTATGAGAACTAAACAGAAATATTATGAATTAGGCGAAAGGTCACATAAGATTCTTGCTTGGCAGTTGAAAACAGAACAGGCTTCTAAAACAATAAATGCAATTAGAACAAGTGTAAATAAGGTTACTTATAAACCTTTAGAAATTAATGAAACTTTTAAAAAAAATTATACTGTATCAATCAGAATCACAAAATAAGATTGCTGAGATAGATACATTTTTATCACAAATAACCCTTCCAAAATTAAATTTGGAAGAACAGAAAGGATTAGATATGCCCTTTACATTAAAAGAGGTTGAAGAAGCTTTAGGATCACTTCAGAGTAATAAATCCCCAGGAGAAGATGGTTTTCCTCCTGAATTTTATAAAAAAAAACTTAAAGATTGATTAATTCCTCCTTTTATCGAAGTATATCTAGTGGAAAGGATGCATAAATTCCCACAATCTTTTTTTAACAGCGACTATAACTGTTTTGCCAAAAAAAGATTGAGATCCTTTAAAGCCAACATCATATAGGTCTATTTCTTTGTTGAATACAGATTATAAAATAATAGCAAAAATGTTATCTAACAGAATATCTAAACATTTACCAAAATTAATACATATGGATCAAACAGGTTTTATTAAAAACAGACAATCAATGGATAATATAAGCCGGTTACTTAGTATAATTCTTTTGGCACAAAAAAGAGAGGAAATGAGTGTGGCAGATGCTTTGGATGCAGAAAAAGCATCTGATAGATTGGAATGGGATTTTTTATTTAAGGTTTTGAAAAAATATGAGTTAGGAAAATCTTTTATACAATGGATTAAAACCTTAAATACTAATCCTCAAGCTAAAGTAGTTACAAATGGTCAGATTTCAACACCATTTTGCTTAACGAGGTCAACTGGACAAGGCTGCCCATTATCACCTGCTTTATTTGTATTGGCAATAGAACCATTAGCTGAATTAATTAGAACAGATTCAGACATTGGGGGCTTTAGAGTTAATCAAGAAGAATATAAGATTAATTTATTTGCTGATGATGTTTTGATTTATTTAACAAACCCATTGCAATCTTTGCAAAGATTATCTTATAGATTGGAAGAATATGGGAAAGGATCAGGGTATAAAGTAAATTGTGATAAAAGTGAAATTTTACCCCTTACCAAAGGAAATTATAATCAATGTCGATTAGTAACTCAATTTCGATGGTCAATAAATGGGATAAAATATTTAGGTATTAGAGATGATAATGATGTAAAAAATTTATATGAACAAAATTATTTGCCATTATTAAAAAAAAATAAAAGAGGATCTTGATAAATGGATGATGTTACCAATAACATTAATAGGTAGAGTTAATGCTGTAAAAATGAATATATTTCCTAGATTGCAATATTTATTCCAAACTTTACCAATACAATTACCTCAGAAGTTTTTCAAGAACTGAATAAATATGTAATGAAATTTCTTTGGAAAGGAAAGATGTCAAGAATATCATTAGAAAAATTGACATGTAAATTTGATTTAGTAGTGTTACAAATTCCAAATTTTATGAATTATTATAAAGCAAATCAACTTAGATTTATTGCGTCTTTTTTTGATGAAGAAAAACCAGCATGGATTAGAATAGAATTAGATAAGATAGGAGAAAACATACCAGAAGATTTTATATATAAATGGGAATCCAAATGGATATGGGAAATAAAAAGAATCTCCTATATTAAGATACTTGATTGATTTATGGAATAAGGTAAATATGGACGATGAGATAAAGAAATCTTTATTAGCAAAAAGAACTTTAATTCAAAATAGGCTTATTCCTTTTACAATGGATAATAAACTTTTATATAATTGGTTCCAAAAGGGGATTAAATATATAGGTGATTGTTTTGAAGGAGGTACATTGATGTCGTTTGATCAATTAAAAAAAATAAATATAAAATATCAAAGAACACTCTTTTTTGTTATTTTCAATTGAAGGCTTATTTACGAGAAAAGCTGGGTCAAACAATGTTGATGCCAAAACCTAGTGAAATAGAAATATTAATTCAAAAAGTAAAAATTTAAAAAATTACATCTTGTATGTACAATTTGATTCAAAAACAGACAATTAAATCAGTAATTCATAAATCAAGACAAAAATGGGAATCTGATTTGGATGTTAAAATTGATGGAAAAAGCTGGTCAAGATTATGTTCTGATAGTATGTTAAATACAGTAAATGTTCGACTTAGATTAATACAATATAATTTTTACATCAATTATATATAACCACAGAAAATAGATAGATTAAATTCAAATATGTCTGACCAACGTTTTCGGTGTAATCAAGAAATTGGTACTTTTTTACATTCTACTTGGTCTTGTTTTACAACTCAACCATTTTGGATAAATCTAAGACTTTTATTGGAACAAATTACTGGAGTACAACTCCCACATAGTCCAGTATTATTTTTATTAGGAGACATTGAAGGGACAATACCGAAACTTAAATTGAATAAGTATCAGAAAAAAATTATAAAAATTGCATTGGCAATTACTTGGAAATCTGATTTATATTTAACTATGGATCGTTGGAATAATGAAATACATAGTTGAATTCCACTTGAAAAAATTACATACAATCTAAGAAATGAATATGATATATTTTTGAAAATTTGGCTCCCATACCTACAAAAGATAGGATTAAATACATAGATCCTTTGAAGATAAAATTATAAAGTAATTGGGGAAAGTAAAAATAAATATTAAAATTATTTTGAACTTCATGGAGCATGTGGGGATCCTCCGGTATCCAAGCAATCTTTCGCTTCTTTCTTTCTTTAGACAAGGGTTAAGGGTGGGGGAGGGTTCAGGGTAGGGGGGAGTGTTAATATTATTTTTCTTTTTCTTACTATTTTATCACCACATTTATTCTTTGTAAATTTCTAAAAATGTAATAAATATTTTTTTTTAAATTCAATAAGATCTGTCAAACATGTCCTTCTACGCACCAGTCCATGTTGACTGTTCCTAACCAGACCCAGTCTATCCAGATATTTATATATACCATCTCTAAGAATACTTTCCATTAATTTACCCATCATTGACGTCATAACTACAGGCCTAGAATTGCTAGGTTTACTCTTAGAACCCTTTTTAAACAATGGAACCACACGAGCAATACGCAATTCCTCCAGCACCATCCCCGTTTATAATGACATTTGGAATATTTCCGTCAGAGCCCCTGCTATTTCTACACTAACTTCCCTCAAAGTCCGGGGAAATATCCTGTCAGGTCCCGGAGACTTATCCACTATCCTTAATAGCGCCAGCACGTCCTCTTCTTTAAACAGCTCAGGTATTTGTAAAGTAATGGTGATAGCGGAGTAACACACCGACGGGAGTAATGTAAATAGACCCGGTAGTCATGAAAGTCATCCGATTGATAAGGTTATTTATTTCCAGTAAGTGAACACTAATCTGATGGTGAAATATGTTGTACTCTTTTGGCTGTGGCTATGTCCAGTTTGCAATCTCCACATAGCTGCTGCCTTGCCCATCATTGTAATGGCCCCATTGTGGACAAATATTGAAGATTGCTTTATAAACGGTCCGACTCTGATATCAGTGCAGCTGCAGCAGATGGGGTACAGTCACATCTGGTGAAAGCGACTGTCCACTGTTCACAAGGAAATATATTCCCAACCAGAGTTGATAGAGTCCGTCCTGCTGGTGTGTCTCTCCAATAAACCCATATTGAACTTTGCCCTCAGCTGTCACTGGATTTTTCAGTCGGAGAATAAATTGATCCAGAACTAAACAATAAATTAATTCGATCAGACCAACCGAAAGGAAACAGGATCCCTGGAGCAGACTGAATTGGAAAGAGATTCTGTATGTAATCTTTGTCACGGTGCACCGAAGTACAATTGTAAGCCGGTACCGAACAACACAATACAACCATTTGCCTGACTGAGGTTTCGTGTCCTTCAGTTCAAGCACTAGGGAGTGGGGTGTGGAGTTACATCCTGATTAGTGTGAGGTCCGGGTTGCTGAGCGTGATCTCAACTGAACGTTCCGCAGGGTGTACTCACTCACTGTCTGGACCCAGAGAATTCAGTGCTCAGATTCACTGGAAACAGAATGAAGAGCTCGGCACTTGTTTATTTTTTTCTCTCTGTATGTTTTTTGTGCTACCTTGCGCAAAGATAGAGTGCATCTTAAGACTATCTGAAATAAAACTTTCTGAAGTACATTTCACCTCCTGTACCTAATAATGTGGCCGCTGACTGTATATCCGTGGTCTTCTACAGCTGTAACCCGCCCAGTCCAGTCTTCGACATGTTACACGTTCAGTGATGCCTCTCTGCACGCTATTGTTGTAGCGTGGTTATTTGAGATACTGTCGTCTTCCTGACATATAGAATCAGTCTGGCCTTTTCCCTTCCATCTCTCTCATTCATAAGGAGTCTTTGCTCACGGAACTGCCGCAGCCTTACTTTTTTTCTGTGCTGTTCTCCACAAACTGAGACTGTTGAAGGTGACAATCCCAGGAAATCAGCAGTTTCCGCGATGTTATAAACTGCGCCGTCTAGCATTAACAAACATTCCACGTCCTAAGTCACTGAGAGCACATTTCATCCCCATGCTGGTGTTTCTGAGAGACCGAACGTACCCTGTTCCAAGGACTAGGAGTCGGAGAGACCCGCTGATAAAGCTCTGAGTATAGTTAATGATTATCACCAGGAGCTGACTGAACATTAACCAGGGTGTGTTCATTACTTACAGAACCCGTAACACAGCCTCACTGGGACAGGGTGGTAACTGAACCTGGAGCCGCGGTACACGGTAAGAAGCAGTATATACTGAAATATAAACATCATAAAGGCAGTTAGCCACTTCTGTGAACACTTAAATGAGACTGAGAACGTATTGGTGTATTCAACAATAGAACTGTAGGTGAATCGCTTTTGAAAGAAATAATAATTCCCTTCGACTAATTAGATCAACTTCCTGTGAATGCCCTGCGGGAACCTGGTGTAGTTGGAAGTGTTAATGGAAACGTCGCACTTTCAATGCAGTTGCGAATGAACAGCAAAGGCTAGGAAGGAGCTAGCTTCCAGATGTTCGGAACTGTCCGCGGGATACTGTTTCCAGCAGGAGGCCGGCCTCTCCACACCCGGGGCTTTACTGATCGCTGACCGAAGGAACCGAGGATTCGCTTTGTTTATTCCTTCGCTGGCGGGATCTACACTGTTACGAATGTGCCACAACTCTGAGGGGCCGAAGGGTACAAAGTCGCCCCCTCCTATTTGAGAATCGCATGATCGCTATTAATTCGGGTCTGGGGACCCAGGAAATGAGAGAGAATCCACAAGGTTTTGGAATGTGTCCTGGCCTCAGCGAGACAAAGCCACGGATAACGGCCATTGTCTCTTGGAGACGGAATTGTGTATTGAGTACTGTACTATTCATTGAAGCTCTCAGGGGACGACCAGAGTGGTCTGGTTGAGGGATTGCATCATCCCAACCTGATTGACTTCTGAGACCCCGTGAGTAAGGATAAAAGAGGGTCTGGGGATCAACCCCTTTAGACGCACCAGGAGAAACGCTAGGAATCCCGTGACAGCGTTTAATAGCGACAGCCGCTGGGGCTCGCGTGCGTCCTTTCCCTTGCCTGGGATTGGCGGGCTCACCACGGAAGAACGGCTTAGCTAAAGGAGATGCCACTGGTGAACGGCCACACTAACGAGACTCTGACGGATCGAAATCAGAGAAAAACTCATGGGGGCAGATACCTGTCTGCTGAACCTTCTTTTGGTTTCCCACCTACCCACTCTTATCTGACAAAAGGGAAACAACACTGCAGGCGGTGATCCACAACAGTTCTCACCAACCGACTATATAATGGAACCATCAACTCCTTACACCGACTCCCCCCACGACCACCCCCCGCCCCGGCTGTAATCTCCAGTGTGGGTGGTTCCATGCTTTTGACCACCAACCGAAATGCCGTCTAGGATGGACAGATAGTGTCGATCCCGCCAGTGAGGAAATAAGAAAACGAATCCTCAGTTCCCTCTGTCGGGGATCGGTAAAGCCCCGAGTGTGGACGGATCGGCTTCCTTTTACTGCGAGCAGTAGCCCGGAGACAGTTCCGAGATGCGGGAAGCTCGCACCTCCCGAGCCTTTGCTGATGATTCGGAGCCGGGTTGAAAGTGCGGCGATTCCAATAACACTTGTCAACTGCACCGGTTCTCCCCGGGACATGCACAGGAAGTCGATGCATTCAACTAGATGAAGAGAGTTATTAATTCTTTCAAAAGCGATTCTCTACAGTTCTAATATCGATCAACACAAAACGTTATCGATCTCATTCAAGTGTTCATAAAAGAGGCTAACTGTCCTTATGATGTTTATATTTCAGGATATAGAGCGTCTTACCTTGTACCGCGGCTCTAGGTTCCGTTACCACTCTGTCCCAGTGAGGCTGTGCTACGGGTTCTCTCGGTAATGAACACGCACTGATTAATATTCAGTCAGCTCCTGGTAATAATCATTAACTAAACCTACAGATTTATTAGCGGTTCTCTCCCTATCCTGTTCCTTAGTAAAGGGTACGTTCTGTCTCCAACAAACATCACCATGGAGATGAAATGTAATCTTAGTGATTTTGAGAGTGGAATGTTTGCTGGTGCTTAACGGTGCAGTTTTATAGACAATAGACAATAGGTGCAGGAGTAGGCCGTTCGGCCCTTCGAGCCAGCACTGCCATTCAATATGATCGTGGCTGATCATCCACAATCATTAACCTGTTCCTGCTTTCACCCATATTCCTTGACTCCGCTATCTTTAAGAGCTCTATCTAACTCTTTCTTGAAAGCATCCAGAGAATTGGCCTCCACTGCCTTCTGAGGCAGAGCATTCCATAGATGCACAACTCTCTGGATGAAGAAGTTTTTCCTCAACTCTGTTATAAATGGTCTACCCCTTATTCTTAAACTGTGGCCTCTGGTTCTGGGCTCCCCCAACATCGGTAACATGTTTCTTGCCCCTAGCGTGTCCAAACCCTTAATAATCTTATATGTTTCAATCAGATCCCCTCTCGTCCTTCTAAATTCCAGTGTATACAAGCCCAGTCGTTGCAATCTTTCAACATATGACAGTCCCTCCCAACCCGGGAATCGACCTATTGAACTTATGCTGCACTCCTTCAGTAGCAAGAATGTCCTTCCTCAAATTTGGAGACCAAAGCTGAACACAATACTCTAGGTGTGGTCTCACGAGGGCCCTGTACAACTGCAGAAGGACCTCTTTACTCCTATACTCAGCTCCCTTTGTTAAGAAGGCCAACATGCCATTTGCTTTGTTCACTGCCTGCTGTACCTGCATGTTTACTTTCAGTGACTGATGAGCAAGGACACCTAGATCCCGTTGTACTTCCCCATTTCCTAACTTGACAGCATTCATACAGTTATCTGACTTCCTGTTCTTGCCGCCAAAGTGGATAACCTCACATTTATCCACATTAAACTGCATCTGCCATGCATCTGCCCAATTATCCTAACATCCTCCTCATATCTGACATTGCCACCCAGCTTTGTGTCATCTGCAAATTTGCTAATGCTACTTTTAATCCCTTCATTTCTGAAAAGGACCCGTTAATCCCTACTTTTTGTTGCCTGTCTGCCAACCAATTTTCTATTTATGTCAGTACCCTACCCCCAATACCATGTGCTCTAAATTTACCCACTAATCTCCTATGTTGGACCTTATTAAAGGCTTTCTGAAAGTCCAGCTACACTACATCCACTGGCTCTCTCTTGTCCATTTTAATAGTTACATTCTCAAAAAATTCCAGAAGATTAGTCAATCATGATTTCCCCTTCGTAAATCCATGCTGACTCGGACCAATCCTGTTACTTCTATACGAATGTACCGTTATTTCATCTTTTATGATTGACTCCAGCATCTTCGCCACCACTGATGTCGGGCTAACTGGTCTATAATTCCCTGTTTTCTCCCTCCTTTCTTAAAAAGTGGGATAATATTAGCAATCCTCCAATCCTCAGGAACTGATCCTGAATCTACAGAGCATTGGAAAATGATTACCATTGCGTTCACGATTTCTAGTGCCACCTCCGTAACTACCCTGGGATGCAGACAATCAGGCCCTGGAAATTTATCAGCCTTCAATCCTATCAGTCTACCATCACCATTTTCTGCCGAATGTGAATTATCTTCAGTTCCTCCGTTACCCTAGGTCCTCTGGCCACTATTACATTTGGGAGATTGTCTATGTCCTCCCTAGTGAAGACAGATCCAAAGCACCTGCTCAACTCGTCTGCCATTTCCTTGTTCCCCATAATAAATTCACCCGTTTCTGCCTTGAAGGGCCCAAGTTTGTTCTTAAATATGTTTTTTTTTCCTCTTCACACAACTAAAGAAGCTTTTACTATCCTCATTTATATTCTTGGCTAGCTTACCTTCGTAACTCATCTTTTCTCCCCCTATTGCCGTTTTAGTAATCTTCGGTTGCTCTTTAAAAGTTCCCCAATCCTCTGTCTTCCCGCTCATCCTTGCTATGTTATACTTCTTCTCCTTTATTTTTATACTGTCCTTGACTTCCCTTGTCAGCCACTGTCGTCCCTACTCCCCTGAAAATCTTTCTTCCTCTTTGGAATGAAATGATCCTGCACCTTCTTTACTATTCCCAGAAATACCTGCCGTTGTTGATCCACTTTCATCTCTGCGAGGGTATCCTTCCAGTCAACTTTGGCTAGCGCCTCCCTCATGGTTCCATAGTCCCCTTTGTTCAATTGCAATACTGACACTTCCGATTTTCAGTTCTCCCTCTCAAATTGTAGATTAAAACTTATCATATTATGGTCGCTACCTCCTAATGGTTCCTTTACCTCGAGTTCCCTTATCAAATCCAGTTCATTACACAATACTAGATCCAGAATTGCCTTCTCCCTAGTAGGCTGCAGTACAAGCTGTTCTAAGAATCCATCTCGGAGGCACTCCCTTTCTTGGGGTCCAGTACCAACCTGATTTTTCCAATCTACCTTTATATTCAAATCCCCCATTACAACCGTAGTATTACCTTTGCAACATGCTAATTTTAACTCTTGCTTCAACTTGCACCCTATATCTAGGTTACTATTTGGGGACCTGTAGATAACTCCCATTAGGGTCTTTTTGTCCTTACAATTCCGCAGTTCTATCCATACTGACGCTACATCTCTTGATTCTATGTCACCCCTCTCAAGGGACTGAATTTCATTCCACAGCAGCAAAGCCCCTCCACCCACCTGTCTGCCCTTTCGATAGGGCATATAACCTTGAATATTCATTTCCCAGCGCTGGTCATTTTGCAGCTATGTCTGTTATTCCTACAACATCATACTTACCAACTTCCAACTGAGCTTCAAGCTCATCCACTTTATTTCTTATACTTCATGCGTTCATATATAATACTTTCAATCAATTACCCCCCTCGCCTCTCACATCAGTCGCTATTGCACTTGGCCATACTGAGCTTTCCTCATACGATCCCTTCTTGAGCTTTCTGCCCCTTTAAATCTGTTGTCTTTCTTAACTTCTTATTCTGTCTTTCCCTTTGACTCTATCCTTATATTTCCAGTTCGTCTCCTCCACGCCCCCCATTTATTAGTTCAAACACACCCGTGTAGCAGTGGCAAACCTGCCTGCGAAAATGCTGGTCCCCCGCCTGTTAAAGTGCAACCCGTCTCTTTTGTACAATTCATCCTTACCCCAAAACAGATCCCAGTGGTCTAAGAATCTAAAACCCTGCTTACCGCACCAGCTCTCAGCCACACATTCAGATCCCATATCTCCCCGTTCCTGCCCTCAGCAGCACGAGGAACTGGAAGCAAACCGGAGATAACCTCCCTGGAGGTCCTACTTTTCAGCCTCCTTCCGAGTTCTCTGAAGTCACACTGCAGAATTTCTTTCCTCTGCTTCCCGATGTCATTTGTGCCGACAGGCACTACCACATCTGGCTGTTCACTTTCAACCTTGAGGATTCCCTGCAATCGATCCGTGATGTCCTGGATCCTGGCTCCAGGGAGGCAACATACCATCCTTAAATCCCGCCTGTTGCCGCAGAAACCCCTTTCTGTTCCTCTCACTATGGAGTCCCCTACTACCACGGCTCTGCCTGTCGTCTGTCTCATCTGCTTTGCTTCAGTGCCAGTTTTCGACTCGCAGACCTGTCCGCCTCTCAGAATGGCAGTATCTTCTGTCCCGACAGCTTCCAAGAGGGTGAACCTGCTTTCAAGAGACACATCCTCCGGGGTCTCCAGTACTTCAAGCATCCATCCCTTTCTCATCGTCGCCCCCCGCCCTTCTCTCCTCCGGTATCTTCGGTGTAACAATCTCACTGTAGGTCCTGTCCAGAAAACCCTCGTTTTCCCGGATGAAACTGAGGTCATCCAGTTGCCTCTCGAGTGCCCCAACACTGTCCTTCAGGAGCTGAACCTGGACACACACAGTTGTAGCAGCCGGTGGCACCATCATTGTCCCTGACCTCCCACATCAGGCAAACATCACACTGAATCAGTTTACCTGTCATCTCTTCACCGCCTCTTACCCTCTCCAACTGTGGTATAGTCTCCTCCCTCAGCCTCCTCGCCGAAGGGTCTCAAGCCAAAGACTCGCACTTCCCTCGACAGGGTCGCTCCCCTCGATAGAGCCGGTCCCCTCGACAGGGCCACTTCCCTCGACAGGGCCACTTCCCTCGATAGGGCCACTTCCCTCAACAAGGCCGCTTCCCTCAACAGGGCCGCTTCCCTCGATACGGCCGCTTCCCTCGACAAGGCCGCTTCCCTCGACAGGGCCTCTTCCCTCGACAGGGCCACTTCCCTCGATAGGGCCACTTCCCTCGACAGGGCCGCTCCCCTCGACAGGGCCACTTCCCTCGACAGGGCCGCTTCCCTCGACACGGCCACTTCCCTCGACAAGGCCGCTTCCCTCGACAGGGTCGCTCTCCTCGACAGGGCCGCTTCCCTCGACAGGGCCACTTCCCTCGACAGGGCCGCTCCCCTCGACAGGGCCACTTCCCTCGACAGGGCCGCTTCCCTCGACACGGCCACTTCCCTCGACAAGGCCGCTTCCCTCGACAGGGTCGCTCTCCTCGACAGGGCCGCTTCCCTCGACAGGGCCACTTCCCTCGACAAGGCCGCTTCCCTCGACAGGGCCGCTTCCCTCGACAGGGCCGCTCCCCTGGATAGGGCCGCTTCCCTCGAGAAGGCCGCTTCCCTCGACAAGGCCAGTATCCTTTCATGTCTTGACGAAAAGAGAATCTACCAAACTCTTCTTGAAATACACCCAAATACTTGATCTTCACAGCCACCTGCGGCAACGAATTGTACACATTCGCCACTCTGGTTAATTAAATTTCTCCTTATTTATGCTCCCAATGGACGTCATTCTAGGACTGAAGGAAATGAAGTGTTGCGAGAAATGCTTCAAAGGGGTTTGGTCTCCGCAACGGGCTGCACGACAATATACTCGAAGGTAAGTACATCATTGCAGCTTGCAATAGAAAGAGAAGTCAATGACCTGTTACCGCAGTTCATGGTAGTTCCACATTTCTGCAATCACTACATCACGAAGATCAGACCAAAAGTTACTTCAGAAGATACGAGACCATGAAATGAGTAAACAATGACGGAATGTGAGTGGCTTTGAAGAGCTGAGCTGCTGAAAGCAAATTACCAGACCTGGAATGATTGCGACTGGGTCTGACAGAGGCTTAACTGGTACTTTGGGCACATTCACGTTCGCTCCAAATTCTTCCTACCTTCCTTTGTGAAGATATATAATGTCTAAAGGACCAGAGTTTGAGTAAATGAGACTCACCAAACTTTCTCCTGACTGAATCACTGGAATCTCCGAGTCAGAAGGGTTCGCTCCAGTTGATGCTCTCAATCCTCGGGCTGGTTAACTTGCTGCTGTTCCCTCGTCTTCAGTCGCGCTCTGCTTCCAATTGTGTGCTTTTCTTCCAATAAATGTCTCACTGCAGGTCTAACTTTAACATGAAAGATAACGAAGTAAGTTCACAATACAAAGGAAAACACAACATTTCTGTTCAATCTTCCTAAATACATAAACTCACAGAAATTTAAATGTTGAATACAAATATCACAATCTCAGGAGATGGTGGTGGACTTTAGGAGATCTAGGCCTCATATGGAGCCAGTGATCAGTAATGGAGAATGTGTGGAGCAGGTTAAGACCTACAAGTATCTGGGAGTACAGTTAGACGAGAAACTAGACTGGACTGCCAACACAGATGCCCTGTGCAGGAAGGCACAGAGTCGACTGTACTTCCTCAACACAATGCTCCTCAGACAGGATGAAGAGGTCAATACTCCCCAATGCCATTAGGCTTTACAATTCAACTGCCAGGACTTAAGAACATTTTTTTTAAAGCTATTATTAATGCTTTTTGAGTTAGTGATTTAGATGCATATCATATTATTACTGAGTTAAGTATGTATGTAATTAGTTTTTGCTACAACAAGTGTATGGGACATTGGAAAAAATGTTGAATTTCCCCATGGGGATGAATAAAGTATCTATCTATCTATCTATCTTAGAAGGTTGGCGTCATTCAATGTCTGTAGTGAGATGCTAAAGATGTTCTATAGGTCAGTTGTGGAGAGCGCCCTCTTCTTTGTGGTGGCGTGTTGGGGAGGAAGCATTAAGAAGAGGGACACCTCACGTCTTAATAAGCTGGTAAGGAAGGCGGGCTCTGTCGTGGGCAAAGTACTGGAGAGTTTAACATCGGTAGCTGAGCGAAGGCCGCTGAGTAGGCTACGGTCAATTATGGAAAACTCTGAACATCCTCTACATAGCACCATCCAGAGACAGAGAAGCAGTTTCAGCGACAGGTTACTATCGATGCAATGCTCCTCAGACAGGATGAAGAGGTCAATACTCCCCAATGCCATTAGGCTTTACAATTCAACCGCCAGGACTTAAGAACTTTTTAAAAGCTATTATTAATGCTTTTTGAGATAGTGATTTAGATGCATATCATATTTTTTTTACTGAGTTAAGTATTGTATGTAATTAGTTTTGCTACAACAAGTGTATGGGACATTGGAAAAAAGGTTGAATTTCCCCATGGGGATGAATAAAGTATCTATCTATCTATCTATCTATCTATCTATCTATCTATCTATCTATCTATCTATCTATCTATCTATCTATCTATCTATCTATCTATCTATCTATCTATCTATCTATCTATCTATGTGAGTAAGAAGGAGACATAATTCAGTCATTGTAAGACATAAGATACAGGAGCAGAATTAGTCCATTCGCTCCATCTTGTCTGCACCACAATTCATCAAGGTTGAAGATTACATCCCACTCCCCCACCCCCGCAATGCTCCATTTCTTTCTCCCTTCCTCCTGTAACAGGAAAGCTAGTTATCGATCAAGAATATATCAAACTCGGCAATGAATATACAAAATAATAGCCCCTATCCACCTGTGGCATCAAATTGAACTGATTAACCAACCCTTGGCCGGGAAAAAAAGGATCTTTCATCTCAGTTTTAAAGGAAAGTTTATTTATTCTCATCGTGTGCTCAGATCCAAAAAAGGAAACACACCACACACGTCTAATCTTTCAAGACTAATCTTCTGAATTACAGTGAGTGCAGGCCCAAACCCATCAAAGGAAACTCACCACACACGCCTAATCTGTCAAGACCAATCTTCTGAATGACAGTGAGTGCAGGCCCAGACCCATCAAACAAGTCGTTCAATCCAGTAATCATTGTTGTGAACTTCCTCTGAACCCTCTACAGTGTCAGAACATCCTTGTTTAGGTAAGGACTTGAAATCTCCTCATTGCAGATGTGTAGATAGAATGCCCTGAGATTCTCTTTAATCCTATTTTCCGAGGAATTTTCAAGGCTTTCCTAAATCCCCCTTTAGCACTTTATAATCATCAAGAGCACTGTTTCATTCGAGCTTCCTAAGCTTTGCATTTATCTCTTGGCTAAGTTTGTCACCTCTTTCGACATGCAAGTTTCCTTCCCTTGCCATCCATGTCCTTTCTTCTTCCTGGAAAGTACCTGCCCAGTATTCCGTGCAGTTAGTCCTTAAATACGCTCCACATTTGGACTTGCCAACATTCAAAACAGCCATTTCCTTTTAACTTTCCCTAATCCCTGTCTAATAATTTCGTAATTTGCCCAGCTCCAATTCATTACTCCACGGCAAAGTCCAGAATCTTTCTTCTCCAAAGCAATGGTAAAGCTTAAATTGTGTGGTGATTGTACACCAGGTTAATGCAAATCGGCCAATCGTGCGGCAGCAGCTCTGTTAGTTTGATTAAGGAATGAAGACATGGTCAAGAAGTTCAGATATTATTCAGATCAGACGCAGAACTGGGAACAAATTTGAACTCAGTGACATTAAGCATGGAATGATTGCTGGTGTCAGACAGTGTAGTCTGAAACTGCTGAACTCCAGAGATTTTCACACACAGCAGCCTCAGTTTAAAGAGAATGGAGCGAAAAAATGAAACATCCAGCGATGGCAGTTCTGTAGGAGACAATGCCTCGATAATGAGAGAGACCAGAGGAGGATGGGCAGACTGATTCAATCTGAAAAGAAGGCGACAGTAACTCAAATAACCACAGGATACAACAGTAATGTGCAGAAGAGCACCACTGAACGGGTAACCTGTCGAACATTGACCATTGAGGTCGATGGGATACAACAGCAGAACATACAGTCTGTAGCCACGTTAGTCGGTACAGGAGATACACAGTAAAGTGCCCACTCTGTCGACTTTGGTAATTTAAACAGTCAGTGAGATTCAGGAAGTGTTATTTTAATTATCCCTGCCAGCTGTACCCAGTCTTTGATTTAAATAAAACATGCAGAAAAACAAAACACACACACACACACACACACACACACACACACACACACACACACACACACACACACACACACACACACACACACACACACACACACACACACACACACACACACACACACACACACACACACACACATTCGTAACACAGCGCAATTTCAAAAGCCGGTAATGAACTGGTAGAAGTGTGCGTATCAAAACACCATCGCATTGCCCATTCAGCACAGTCTCTGTCCTTACCTTGTGCTGAGCTTGATTCCGTTTCCAGCGAGTCCGAACACCTGAGGTTTATGGGTCCAAACAGTAAGTGAACACAATGTTCACCTGATAATGTACCGATAAACCTGGGCTTCACATTAATCAGCAAGTCACGCCACGCCCTGTTCTCACAGCGCTTCTATTGTCCAACACAAAGCACATTGAAACAACTATTTCCAGAATTTCCAAATGCTGCCAGTAATAAACGAGACTGCCGCCATTAACCCTCCCATCAGCACAACAGAACAAACGCCGTGACCTGCAGCTCAGTGAGTTATCAGGTCGCAGGTTCAGTTGCATGTCAGAATAGACAATGTCTGTCTCATGTTTCGGAAGGAAGTTCAGGCAAGTCAGGATTACAATGCACTTTCCCCCATGGCATTTAAATTGTGGATGCGGGGGGGGGGATTCTAAGGGATAGATTTCATTCGCTTCCGGAAAAGACAGTGAAAGGCACAAAAAGAAATGAAAAAAGAGACAGAGACAGAGAACGACAGAGAGAAACAGCCAGACAGAAATACACACACACACACACACACACACACACACACACACACACACACACACACACACACACACACACACGCACGCACACACACACACACACACACACACACACACACACACACACACACACACACGCACACACACACACACACACACACACACACAGAGAAACAGACAGAGAGACAGACGGAGAGGGGGAAATATACAAAAAGAATGGGAGAATGACAGACAGGCGGACACTGACGGGAACTTGTGACCCTCAGATAGAGACCGTAAGTGACTGCGGTGCCTCTCATTCATCCAAGGACGGGCGGTCGGGTTGAAGTGGGTGCTTTATACGGGGCTGAGTGGGCAAGGGGCAGGACGGGGGTAGACGCTTCCGAAGAGTAGGGAAACATTTGGCGAGAAGCAGTGGCGGGGCCAAGAGAGATGAGGAGGGGGACTGGGAAACTGGGATCCCGACCCTGAGATGTCAGCAAGTTCATGGGACAAATTGCCTCCTTCAGCTTCTCACCTTTAATTCTGTCAGCTTATCTGCTCCAACCGAATGAAGCTGATACACCGGTCAGTGGCGAACCCCATTCTCAAACGCCCCCAACTTCTCCAGAGGGGGAATCCGATTCTGTTTATCCGATTCGGCCTCTAACTTTAATCGGAATTGTTTATACACACTTAAAATTGTTTTCCAGGGGCCATACCTGGATTTATTGTATAGCTCCGGATTACTGGTCTTGAAGGACACAGATCTAGCCCTCAGCAGACGGCCGATGTCCTGGTTCATCCACGGCATTTGATTTGGTCAGTGTCCGGCAAGTTCTCCAAGGCACACACTAATCTACGTAGGTCTTCGTGTAGTCGGTAACAACTGTTGCCTTCTTGGTCCTCACCACTGGTGCTGTGGTCTTTAGTCTCTGCCCATATGCCGGGAATAGAAGTCCAGCCTAGTGAGCAGACTTTCAAAAGTGTGGGTCTAGATGGTACTGCAAGCGTTCTTGAATATGGGACAACAATGGTCACGTGCGTTGCCTCCTCTGGGTTCACGAACGATACTATGTTGGTAACTGTTCAGAGACTTCATCAAGCTGGCCTGGCTGCAGACACCACCCCCTACCCCAACCACCCCCTACCCCAACCACTCCCACCCCACACACACACACACACACACACACACACACACACACACACACACACACACAAACACACACACACACACACACACACACACACACACACACACACACACACACACACATTGAGAGGCAAAGCATCAGGTTGTGCAGTTTCGAGCCTGCAGATAATAGAGCTTAGCTCCTTCAGAGCCTGGTTAATGTTCGCTTGAGTTCGAATGTACAACACTACTAGAAAAAAACTTCCTCAGCTGATAAAATGGATTGCATTTGACTGATAGGTGTTCCAGTTCAAGTGGGAAGGAAAGACACAGAACTGATACGTCTGTGCATCAAGACAGGTTAATCACAAAGCATTTGACAAGATTCCGCACGGAAGTTAGTTAGGAAGGTTCAATCGTTAGGTATTAATATTGGAGTAGTAAAATGGATTCACCAGTGGGTGGATGAGAGATGCCAGAGAGTAGTGGAGGTTAGCAGTTTGCTAGGTTGGAGGCCGGTGACTAGTGGTGTGCCTCAGGGATCTGTACTGGGTCCAATGCTGTTTGTCATATACATTAATGATCTGGATGATGGGGTGGTAAATTGGATTAGTAAATATGCAGATGATACTAAGATAGGTGGCGTTGTCGATAATGAAGTAGGTTTTCAAAGCTTGCAGAGAGATTTAGGCCAGTTAAAACAGTGGGCTGAAAGATTGTAGATGGAGTTTAATGCTGATAAGTGTGAGGTGATACATTTTGGTAGGAATAATCCAAATAGGGCATTCATGGTAAATGGTAGGGCATTGAGGAATGCAGTAGAACAGTGTGATCTAGGAAAAATGGTGCATATTTCCCTGAAGGTGGAATCTCAAGTGGATAGGGTGGAAAGCATTTGGTATGTTTGTCTTTATAAATCAGAGCATTGAGTATAGGAGTTGGGATGTAATGTTAAAATTGCACAAGGCATTGGTAAGGCCACATTTGGAGTATTGTGTACAGTTCTGATCACCGAATTATAGGAAAGATGTCAACAAAATAGAGAGAGTACAGCGGAGATTGACTATAATGTTATCTTAGTTTCAGCACTTAAGTTACAGAGAAAGGTTGAATAACTTTGTTCTTTTTTCTTTGGAGCGTTGAAAGTTGAGTGGGAATGATAGAGGTATTTAAAATTATGAGGGGGACAGATAGAGTTGACGTGGACAGTTTTTTTTCCATTGAGAGCAGGGAAGATTCAAACAAGAGGACATGAGTTGAGAGCTAGGGGGCAAAAGTTTAAGGGTGACACTAGGGGGAACTTTTTTACTGAGAGAGTGGTAGCTGTGCGGAACGAGCTTCCAGTAGAAGTGGTAGAGGCAGGTTAGATATTGTCATTTCAAGTAAAATTGGATAGGGACATGGACAGGAATGGAATGGAGAATTATGGACTGAGTGAAGGTCGGTGGAATTAGGAGAGAGTAAGCCTTCGGCATGGACTAGACGGACAAAGATTACCTGTTTCCGTGCTGTAATCGTTATATATTTATATGGTTATACGATAAAACCACAATTCAGAGGTAAATTGGCATTAGGATAAAATGGTGTGTACTTGAATTAGGAATTTGGAGTTGGAATTTTTTAAGATGTAGGGTTCCATTGGAAAACGTGTTGAAGTCATTGTAGCATTTGCCCTGTAATATGTAAATGACAGGTCAGATTAGACAACGTGGCGGTGCAGTCAATACTTTAGCGATTTGCTTACGTCGTCAGACCTAATTCCATAAATTATCCAGCTGCCGCTAGGTGGTCAGATTAAATCGATTATTTCCCTCTATAACTACAGAGTCCAAATACAGTTATAAATTGTACCACAATTTCGGCCCTCCTTGCAGAACACGGGTGCCCGCTGTCTTCCAGCCAGAATTCACTCTATCTACTACATCATCCAATTCCACATCAACGCAGCCAGGTTTCTCTGGATCCCATGCCTCCGGACTTCCTGAGTGATTCTACTATTGGGAACGGATCAAACGCTTATCACAATTAATACATCCACATCGTCTGTTCTGATACATCTGTTTGTTTTTCACTGTTACAAATAACTCAATCTGGTTCATAAAGGGCAATATGAACCTCAAAAAGCCATGGTGACTCTCCGTAGCTGGACTACGTTTCTCCAAATGCCCATAAATTCCCTCCACAATAGCCTTTCTCCAATTGTTTACCCACTACTGACATAATATTCAGTGGTCTCTAATTCGAAAGAGTGTACCTATTATCTTTCGTCAACAGAGGGATTACATTTCCCGTCTCAGAATCTTCAAGGTCTACTTCCATAGCCAGCGAAGACACAAATATCTTGTCCAAAAGTGCAGCAAAATCTTCACTCACTTTCGAAAATTACCTGGACGGTATCGGGAAATCATCTATCATCATGTTTTCCAAACTTCCAGCACATCTTTTTTCTGAGCCTCGGCATGTTCGAGCATATCTGCCTTTTTACGCTGTGTTCACATTCATCAATGTATTCAGTGAGGAGCTTCACCGCCTCCTTGGACTCCAGACACAAGTTTTCCTCCGATCTGCCCACACTCTCTCCAGTCTCCTCCTGTTCATCACAGTGCATCTCGCCAAGGGCTCTCAAGTCCCCTTCTAACTCTTCTAAGCCCATTGTTAAATTATTTCCTGTCTGCATTGTGACTCGCGATAACCCTACCCGATCTTTTTTTCCTAAACCTTAAGTATCTTTTTTTCTTCCTCTTGGCGAGCTGTTGCAACTTTCTTGTCAGCCAGAGTTACTTTACGCTATCATCCATTCCCTGCGTCAATGAGACAAGCTCTTACTGAACCCCATGTCAGTGCTCCCTAAACAATCTCCACATATCTGTGGCGCATTTTCCTGAGTACATCATTTCCCAATGTACGTTCCTAATTTCCTGCCAGGTAGCACCATACATCGCAAACCCCAAATTACATGCTCCCTCGTCCTCGTGCAAGGTAAATGTCGGAGAGTTCTACCCTGTCGTTCTGAAATACCCACCCGCGGAGAATTCTGTCACCTGATCCATTTCATTTTCTAAAATTAGATCCGGTACGGACCGTTCGCTAGCCCGCCTGTCTTCATATAGTGACATGAATCCTTCCTGGACACAAATGAGAAATTATGCCATACCTAAACCTTTTACCCTGGGGAGGTGCCAAAGAATATTGTGTAAGTTTCAGCTGCCCGTGTCAATAACTTGGCACACGTCAAAGATCTGCTTCCCGATCGGTTCCTCACTGTTCCTGTTGCGTATTTGTTTTCGTTAATCTGGTGAAAGGCTGCATAGAATACTCCAGATGGGGTGTTCTCTCACCTCATGTATCTCTATTCGTCTCACAGTCTACGAACAAACGAACGCTCCATTTTGTTCTCCCTTTCTGCAGCTGCGATACTATCCCTGGTTTCCCATCCCTGGTTTTACACTCTGTTACACGAACCTGTCCATTTTGAATCATCTAAAACCCAGAAAGTCCCGCAGCCATTCCTGCCCTTGTGATAGTCGAGTGTCTGTGATAGTTTAGAACATACTTCAAGCAAAGTGACAATCACGCCAGCAGCATTGAGCGTTTGTATTGCTACCTACCTGAACTGTATAAAGTCAGCAATACTCCGCCATTTCTGCAATTTCCGGATGACCAGGCATATGATTGTTTGAATTTATGACATATTTGCCAAACCTGTTCATTGTAAAACGGCTTTATTTCAAAACTCCGCCACTTACCATTAGACAGGGGCGTTATCTACACAGATGGCCATTTAATGTAAACACATATTTCATTCCATTCCACAGCTCTTCTCTGAATTTCCTCTGTGTCAGTGTATAGATACAAGTATTGGTACACATGCTGAGTACTTGCAACATGTATCCAAATTGCTGTAGGATGTATACCGGGGAACTCAAATATCTGTCCTCGAAAAAATAGTTTTGCACTTGCCAATTCAGGGAATGCACTACACTGGGCATCCAAAATAATATGAAATTAGCTGATATAGAAAACAACAAAATCATTGATTTTCTGCGCTTTTCCACCTCGGCATCTTTCTGATTGTCGCTGCTGTGCCGAAGCTTTCTGCGGACTCTATTTGCCACAACGATATACCTTACGGTTAACCCGTTAAACACCAGGATTAAGCCAATTGGTAGCAATGGTGTTAAGATAATGTGTAGTAATTGGTATCCTCTCCACTCGGGTGAAGTAGTGCATTCATATGTGCCGGTGCACCGCCACGGCATGTTGTCAATGATAACGTAAGGTTCAACGGCAAAGTAAACCGGGGCACATCTCCCGCAGCTCACTATAACCACGGTCACGATAACCACCGTTGCTGTTCTCTCCGTGCAGTATCGCTCCCGTAGCTTTCGGCAACATATTGCGATGAAGCGATCGAAGGTAAAACTGACCGTGAACCAAACAGAACAGTCCGTCGTTACAGTCCGAAATACAAGTGTCAGAGCGCATACAGGAGTGAGGAGCAGGGATCTGGAATAAATGTGGATATTGTTGGTCTGTTCTACTAAAGCAAACACGATAACCACCATCAGATCCGCTGTTGCCATTCCAACCAGGTAACGGGTGATGCATTTGGAGAGTCCGCATTTTCCCCGAGAAAGGATCACAATCGCCGTTAAATTAACTGCAAGAAATTTGGAAACAAAACAGAAATATGGTCAGTTCCCTGAATGTCCCCATTCTACCGATGCTGTGCAGGGTCTGGTCTGTTTGGAAGTGGAAAGCGGGAATCCAGTGTGTGCGGTCTCGGTCGCTGCTCTCCGGCTGGAGGACAATGACGGATGTGAGTGTCAGTGGATTGGCGACCTTCCCACGGTTTAGAGCGAGGCATCCGAGTTACACGACTCACGGACCGGTGAGCAGTCGATCGCTCCTGTAAACAACACCATTTCCATTACTAGAGGTGAAAAGCTAAAGGGATTGCTTGTAGCGGTGGCAAAGTGGAGTCAATGAGATATACATCATGAGTCCTCATTTACTGACTTACAGAAGAACAGACCTACTTTTTCAAAATAGACTGTACCGTCATTTAAATAAGCTGCCAAAGTTGTTATAAGATCAAAGTTTCTGCACTGACAGAGACTCAGACCTAGGAAAGCAGAGATCTACCAGCATCACTTCAGAAAGCCTAGCAAGGTGAAATTATAAAGCAACGACAATATCGACACCAACTTAATTGACAAAAGAAGAAAACACTGCCATCATAGTATGGAAAATGGAAATAAAACCATTAGATGCCTGAATCCTCCATTCCAGAAACACGTTTCAGCCGACGGTAGCATCTGTGCTCAGTAACAGTGTGGATACCGCAGCAGAGTAACGACGGCACCATACATAAAGTAACCAGCTCCGGCATCTTACCGGGGACACCAACCGCTACAAGTGTGGGATAGAAAATGGCCGCGATGTAGTAAATCGCTGGGTATTCCATATTCCGTCAGAAGCAGCGTTCAGTTCTACGGAGCGTTTCAGCTGCTCAGATGGACTGGTGATCGGTTTAGCAGGCTTTTATTGAGGTGAGAGCAATTCCACTGTGGCAATTAGCGTGGTTGTCACATCAGGGACATTAGTGACAACCAACTGCACAAACATTTAAGTTAACCTATTTTTACTCACTGTCACCGTGTCATTAATTTGTGTCCTCAAGGGATATTGCAATCTATTTACTTTAAATAAAGTATGATGTGAACTTTCCATGTTATTTTCCATGATATCTGGCTTCAGCTATTTAAATAGGATATTTTTATATTTGTGTTGCTTTTAAAGTCGGCATGCATATTGAAGTCGATTTATTTTGTAACATTTGACGGAGCACATTCGCTTCTGAAATTGAGGGAAGGAGTTTGTTCTGGCGGGTGAAATGGAGAACACTTCTTTATTAAAGGGGAATAGTCGTTCATTCTTTTCTTTCGTTCATTCCAGTCATTCCGGGCGATGTGAATGATGGAATAGACAATGACAGCTGACATGCGTTATAATAAAATACACTGCACTTATTTTCCTCCAAACACTGTAAAAAATCCACAACGGTATTCCAGAGCGGTACTACTAACTGGGATGTACTGCAAGGGGGGCTCTGTGGGGGCGTTGAGGAGGTCACTGAATGCACAACGGACTATATTAATTTTTGTGTGGATGCCGTTGTTCCTGTCAGAACTGTTCGCTGCTATCCCAATAATAAGCCCTGGATCACTAGTCACATCAAAGGCCTCCTAAACCAGAAGAAGAGGGCCTTTAAAGATGGTGATCGGTTGAAGCTTAAAAGAGTTCAGAAGGAACTCAGAGTACAGATAAGAGGGGCAAAGGAGCAGTATAGGAGGAAGTTAGAACAAAAGCTGCAGAAAAAAAGCATGAAGGAGGTGTGGGATGGGATGAAGATCATCACCGGATGTGGTGCAAAGCGGGGGGCAAACATAAGTGGAGATGTGGAGAAAGTGAACCAGCTGAACAACTTCTTCAATAGGTTCGACAGCACAATCCCACCCTCACCGCACAACTCCACACCAGGCTTACTTCCCTCACAGGAAAATAGCCACTCACAGGAGACCTGTCCCACGCCCAGGTTTACGGCTGCACAGGTGGAAGGTCAACTGAGGAAGATCTGTACCAGCAAGGCGGCTGGACCGGATGGAGTTTCCCCACGATTACTGAGGGCCTGTGCGACTGAACTGGGAGAACCACTACAGCGCATCTTCAACATGAGTCTAGATCAGAGAAGAGTACCCAGACAGTGGAAAACATCCTGTATTGTCCCGGTACCGAAGAAACCACAACCAAAGGAGTTGAATGACTTCAGACCTGTTGCCTTGACGTCGCACGTGATGAAGACCATGGAGCGGCTGATAATACAGAATCTGAGGCCACAAACCAGGCACGCCCGGGATCCGCTGCAGTTTGCGTATAAGGAGAAGGTGGGAGTGGAGGATGCTATCACGTATTTGCTGCACAAATCACTCTCTCACCTAGATGGGGTCAGTTGTGCTGTGAGGATTACATTCCTTGACTTCTCTAGTGCCTTTAACACCATCCAGCCCAAGATCTTAAAGCACAAACTAACGGAGATGGGAGTAGACTCTCACATGGTGGATTGGATAGTGGACTACTTGACAGAGAGACCTCAGTATGTGCGGTTGGGAGACTGTAGGTCTGACACGGTGGTCAGCAGCACAGGAGCGCCACAGGGAACCGTACTCTCTCCGGTCCTGTTCACCCTGTACACATCAGACTTCCAATATAACTCGGAGTCCTGCCATGTGCAGAAGTTCGCTGACGACACGGCCATAGTGGGGTGTGTCAGGAATGGACAGGAGGAGGAGTATAGGAAACTGATACAGAACTTTGTGATATGGTGCAACTCAAACTACCTGCGTCTCAATATCACCAAGACCAAGGAGATGGTGGTGGACTTTAGGAGATCTAGGCCTCATATGGAGCCAGTGATCATTAATGGAGAATGTGTGGAGCAGGTTAAGACCTACAAGTATCTGGGAGTACAGTTAGATGAGAAGCTAGACTGGACTGCCAACACAGATGCCTTGTGCAGGAAGGCACAGAGTCGACTGTACTTCCTTAGAAGGTTGGCGTCATTCAATGTCTGCAGTGAGATGCTGAAGATGTTCTATAGGTCAGTTGTTGAGAGCGCCCTCTTCTTTGTGGTGGCGTGTTGGGGAGGAAGCATTAAGAAGAAGGACGCCTCACGTCTTAATAAGCTGGTAAGGAGGGCGGGCTCTGTCGTGGGCAAAGTACTGGAGAGTTTAACATCGGTAGCTGAGCGAAGGGCGCTGAGTAGGCTACAGTCAATTATGGAAAACCCTGAACATCCTCTACATAGCACCATCCAGAGACAGAGAAGCAGTTTCAGTGACAGGTTACTGTCGATGCAATGCTCCTCAGACAGGATGAAGAGGTCAATACTCCCCAATGCCATTAGGCTTTACAATTCAACTGCCAGGACTTAAGAACTTTTTTTAAAGCTATTATTAATGCTTTTTTGAGTTAGTGATTTAGATGCATATCATATTATTACTGAGTTAAGTATTGTATGTAATGAGTTTTTGCTACAACAAGTGTATGGGACATTGGAAAAAAATGTTGAATTTCGCCATGGGGATGAATAAAGTATCTATCTATCTATCTATCTATCTATCTATCTATCAGAGGCCTGCGATCAAAAATGGAACGTGTCCTCGGGAAATTAGCGAGGGCTGTGGGCAGTTTGAAGATCAGTGTTTCCAAGCGCAAACATGGGGTGTTTGGCAGGAACCTGACCTCTTCCAGTGAATGACTTGACCATCCCATACCCGTGACGCGCCATGCAGTCGATTTAACTTTAAAGATTTTCTCAAACCAGCCACAATTCTACCAGTATTTCGCCATCCATTCTATGTTTGAACAAAGGTGACAAGTAAAATCTGTGAACATTCCGCAGGTTTTCAGGCTGTTCTATTATTTGCCACGAGGTTGTCTGTTTTTCTCCTGATTTGCTTTCAGCTATATTGTCTTTCATACAAACATAGAAACATAGAAAACGTACAGCACAATATTGGCCCTTTGGCCCAAAGTTGTGCCGAACATGTCCCGACCTCAGATATCACTGGCGTTACCCATAGCCCTCTATTTTTCTAAGCTCCATGTACCTATCCAAAAGTCTCTGAAAAGACCCTATCGTATCCGACTCCACCACCGTTGCTGGCAGCCCATTCCACGCACTCACCACTCTCTGCGCAGAAAACCTACCCCTGACATGTCATCTGTACCTACTCCCTAGCACCCTAAACCTGTGTCCACTTGTGGCAACAATTTCCGTCTCTGACTATCCACATGATCAATGCCTCTCATCACCCTGTACTCCTCTATCATGTCACCTCTCATCCTCCGTCGCTCCAAGGAGAAAAGGCCGAGTTCAACTGTTTTCATAAGACAATCGTCACTATAAGTATGTGCAGAACAGCTCACCTGTCAATCACACTTCCTTCTGCTCTGCAGTGCACCGCTCCGTGCCGATTCTGGTACTCGTAGCGATGGGCGGCCCGCGGATTACTGGAGAAAGTCTCATCACTCTGTTTCCATTGCGGAACTCGTACTAATGTGCGGCCCTCGGTTGATTCGAGCAAGTAATACCTCTGCCTTCAAATCCATTTTCCCAAAGTGAATCACATCGTAACATTCGGGTTGAGTTCCATCTGAAACTTCTCAGCGCAGCTCTGCGTCCTGTCACTGTCCTGTGGTAATCCGTGACAACCTTCTAAAATCATTCATAAAAATACAAAAGTCGGGGGTCTCAGACTGACCAGTGCAGGACTCCACTGGTCACCGACATCCAGGGAGAAAACGCTCCATCCACAACTACAGTCTGCCTTTAGTGGGCGTCAGTCCTGAATCCACCAGCCACCTCTCCCTGGATACCAAGCCTTCTGACGCTATTAACGGTCCTTCCATGGTTAACCGTATCAAATGCCATATTAAGATCTATTTATACCAGATAAACTTTTCTACCTTTACCAATGTGTTTTGTTACATCCTCACCGAATTGAACCAGGCAGTGAGCTATGACCTGCCTCTGCCAAAGCCATTCTGATTCTCCGAAATCAAGTTCTCCCAAACCTTGCAAATTCGGTTTCTAAGAAACTTCTCCAATAATTTGCCCGTCACTGAAGTAGGTCCCCTATACTACAAGTGCGGCAGTGATAACGCAAAGCTAATCGCCAAGGGCGCAGAAATCTCTTCCTCTGCTTCCCACAGTAACCTGGGGTTTCTCGCAACTTCACAAGAGGACTCATCTATCCGAATGTTTTTCAAAAGTTCCTGTACGTCCTCTTTTTACACCCTCGATCTGTTTTTTCACATCAGCCCGTTTAGAACTGTCCTCCCAAATGTTTGGATCGCTCTTACTGTTGAAAATTGAAGTAAAGTCCGCATTAAGGCCCTGTCCCACCACCACCAACTCCAGCCGTATGTTTCATCTCTACCCCTGACCGGTCCTACTCTCACTCTAGTCATCCACCTTCACACACATCTAGAATGCCGTGGGGTTTTCAAGTTCTCCTCATTCCATTCTTCAGTTCGTCCCTGGCTGCCTTGTAACTCTACAGCCGTGTCCGATCCTAGCTTTCTAAACCTGGTCAGCTTCTTTCTTCCTCTTGACCAGATGATCCACATCTCTGTCAAACATGGCTCCTTCACCTGTCCAGAACCCTATGAAAGTGCTGCCTAAAATACCTTCTCATTTCCGGCGTACATTTTCCAGGGTGCATCCGTTCCCTGCTTTAGCTCTGAGATTCCAGCCTAAAGCATCACAATTACATTTAGCCAATTCATTACTTTGGAAACTTCGGGCCTGTGGGGAGATAGACACACAGAAAGACAGACAGACATACTTTATTGATCCCGAGGGAAATTGGGTTTCGTTATAGCCACAACAACCAAGAATAGTGAAGAAATATAGCAATATAAAACCATAAATAATTAAATAATAATGTTAGTCATGCCGAATGGAAATATGTCCAGGACCGGCCTATTGGCTCAGGGTGTCTGACACTCCGAGGGAGGAGTTGTAAAGTTTGATGGCCACATAGGATTGACTTCCTATGACGCTCAGTGTTACATCTCGGTGGAATGAGTCTCTGGCTGAATGTACTCCTGTGCCTAACCAGCACATTATAGAGTGGATGGGAGTCATTGTCCAAGATGGCATGCAACTTGGACAGCATCCTCTTTTCAGACACCACCGTCAGACAGTCCAGTTCCACCCCCACAACATCACTGGCCTTACGAATGAGTTTGTTGATTCTGTTGGTGTCTGCTACCCTCAGCCCACTACTCCAGCACACAACAGCAAACATGGTAGCACTGGCCACCACAGCCTCGTAGAACATCCTCAGCATCCTCCTGCAGATGTTAAAGGACCTCAGTCTCCTCAGGAAGTAGAGACGGCTCTGACCCTTCTTGTAGACAGCCTCAGTGTTCTTTGACCAGTCCAGTTTATTGTCTATTCGTATCCCCAGGTATTTGTAATCCTCCACTATTAGCAGGACAGTATGGTTAGTTCGGTGACTGACATAGGTTCGTGGGGAGAGATCGCTGTAACGGGATTCGTTTGGGAACTGACACGATGGTGTGGGGAGAGAGCTTTGCACGGGGATTAGTTTCAGGACTGACACGGGGCTACGGGAATATGCTGGGACAACGGGGCAGTGCAGTTAGTTTGGGGTGACACGAGGCTGGGGAGACACAGCAAGATGGGGGCATTATTTTGGTACTGGCACAGGCCTCTGGGATTAGTGTGTGTCCCGTTTACCAAAGGTGAGTGCCAGTACAGAGTGAAGCACAATAAAATACAAATTTTGCTGTATTTTTCACAAGAGATCGTTTCGTGTTGTTCCATAAATAGTTACAATGACAAATCGAGCTTCCCCGCCTCATCCCTCCATCCAGTAGCTCCCCCTAACGGTGCAGCCCCGCATTCCCATGCTTTCACTCCGGCCTTCCTTTGACCTCCAGACTACGGAATCATAGAGTCCAGGAGCACCGCCAAATACATGAGTGCCGGGACTTCTGATCACCCACCCACCGGGCCGGCTCTCCCCCATGGATCACGGAGGTGAGGTAAATCTCCAACCTTCCCTCACCTTCCCACAGCCTCTTCGGCCTCCGGACCTATGGACCCAAAACAACTCGCAGGCGAGGACACTCTGAACACACACTCGGGATGCTCTCGCACCTTCAGCTTCCTTACCGCCCGGGACAGAGGCAGGAGGTCGGGGGCGTTTTGCGTCCGGATGAGGATAGGCACCGGTGAATCACCGTATTGAATAGGAATAAGAAGGGACCTGATGGGTGGAGGGGAACACGGGTACTTCGAGGTACAGGCGACGGCGACACGGGCCAGATTCTCCCTACCTACTTCCAGTCCAACCCGGCTCTGGGCTGCACTGAGCTCCGGCTGCGACTCTAAATCCGACTGCAGACTGGGAACAGGGCTGGCTGTATCCCGTCCGCGTACACCACACTCTCTCCGCCCAGCCCCGGGGCAATGCACCTCTCGCCGGCAGGCAGGCACGGTCCCGATCGGGAAGGACAAGGGGCGCCAAAGAGGGCACGGATGACAATGTCAGTGGAGGGTCACGGAGATAGTGAGGGTCAGGTTGGAGTAGGGGAGGAAGGGCGTCATGCAGAAGAGGGTGGTAGGAAGAGGAAGTGAGAATTGTCGCGACGGCGGGTCAGAGAAGGGGATCGCGAGATGTGTTGGAGAAGGGGATCAGTGTGACAGGGAGGGAAGGGTCAGTCCCAGACGGAAAGGTCTGGATGGATGTTTCAGAGGGATTTTACAATGGAAGTTGTGGAATCCTAACATGACGAGCGAGTATGAAAGCCCTCTAATGAATCACGGTACATAAACGTTTTCTCTGACTCACAATGCCCCATCCTCCCTCATTCCAGTCTGTGTCTCATTCCCCAGTCTCTCTATAACCCTCCCCCAGTCTCTTGCTCTGGCGGCTCTATCTAACATCGAGTCTCTCGCCTCACTTCTAGCAAGCTTTCTCATCGTCTCTCTCTCTCACCTCACAGTCACGCATCTGCGCCTCTCTCCAACCCTGAGGTCTCCCTCCGAGTTTCTAATCAACCCCTGACAAATCACTCGCTACTGCCTCCCGTCTCGTTTTCACATAGAAACATAGAAAATAGGGGCAGTCGGCCCTTCGAGCCTGCATCACCATTCAGTATGATCATGGCTGATCATCCAACTCAGAACACAGGACCTACTTTTTCTCGATACCCTCTGATCCCTTTAGCCACAAGGGCCATATCTAACTTCCTCTTAAATATAGCCAATGAACCGGCCTCAACTGTTTCCTATGGCAGAGAATTCCACAAATTCTCCACTCTCTGTGTGAAGAAGTTTTTCCTCATCTCGGTCCTAAAAGGCTTCCCCTTTATCCTTAAGCTGTGACCCCTCGTTCTGGACTTCCCCGACATCGGAAACAACCTTCCTGCATCTAGCCTGTCCAATCCCTTTAGAACTTTAACCGTTTCAATAAGATTCCCCTTCAATCTTCTAAATTCCAGTGAGTATAAGCCTAGTCGATCCAGTCTTTCTTCATATGAAAGTCCTGCCATCCCATGAATCAATCTGGTGAACCTTCTCTGTACTCCCTTTATGGCAGGAATGTCGTTCCTCAGATTAGGGGACCAAAACTGCACACAATATTCTAGGTGCGGTCTCACCAAGGCCTTGTACAACTGCAGTAGCACCTCCCTGCTCCTGTACTAAAATCCTTTTGCTATGAATGCCAACATACCATTTGCCTTTTACACTACCTGCTGTACCTGCATGCCCACCTTCAATGACTGGTGTACAATGACACCCAGGTCTCGTTGCACCTCCCCTTTTCCTAATCGGCCACCATTCAGATAATATTCTATTTTCCTGTGCTTGCAACCAAAGTGGATAACCTCACATTTATCCACATTAAATTGCATCTGCCATGAATTTTCCCACTCACCTAACCTATCCAAGTCACCCTGGATCCTCTTAGCATCCTCCTCACAGCTAACACCGCCGCCCAGCTTCGTGTCATCCGCAAACTTGGAGATGCAGCATTTAATTCCCTAGTCTAAATCATTAATATATATTGTAAACAACTGGGGCCCCAGCACTGAGCCCTGCGGTACCCCACTAGTCACTGCCTGCCATTCTGAAAAGATCCTGTTTACTCCCACTCTTTGCTTCCTGTCTGCCAACAAATTCTCTACCCACATCAATACCATACGCCCAATACCGTGTGCTTTATGTTTGCACACTAATCTCCTGTGCGGGACCTTGTCAAAAGCATTTTGAAAATCGAAATATACCACATGCACTGGCTCTCCCCTATCCACACTACTAGTTACATCTTCAAAAAATTCTATAAGATTCGTCAGACATGATTTTCGTTTCACAAATCCATGCTGACTTTGTCCGATGATTTCACCTCTTTCCAAATGTGCTGTTATTACATCTTTGATTACCGAGTCTAGCATTTTCCCGACCACCGATGTCAGACTAACCGGTCTATAATTCCCCGGTTTCTCTCTCCCTCATTTTTTTTAAAAAGTGGGGTTACATTAGCCAGCCTCCGATCCTCAGGAACTAATCCAGAAGCTAAGGAGTTTTGAAAAATTATCACTAATGCATCCACTATTTCCGGGGCTACTTCCTTAAGCACTCTGGGATGCAGGCCATCTGGCCCTGGGGATTTATCTGCCTTTAATCCCTTCAATTTACCTAACACCACTTCCCTACTAACGGTATTTCCCTCTGTTCCTCCATCTAACTAGACCAACCGTCCCCTAATAATTCTGGAAAATTATTTATGTCTTCCTTAGTGAAGACAGAACCAAAGTAGTTATCCAATTGGTCTGCTATGTCCTTGTTCCCTATGATCAATTCACCTGTTTCTGTCTGTAAGGGACCTACATTTGTCTTAACCAATCTTTTTTTCTTTTCACATATCTATAAAAGCATTTACAGTCAGTTTTTATGTTCCCTGCCAGCTTTTTCTCATAATCTTTTTTTCCCTTTCCTAATTAAGCCCTTTGTTCTCCTCTGCTGGACTCTGAATTTCTCCCTGTCCTCAGCTGTGCCGCTTTTTTCGGGCAAATTTATATGTTTCTTCTTTAGACTTGATACTATCCCTAATTTCCCTTGTCAGCCACGTGTGCACTACTGTCCCTGGTTTATTCTTTTGCCAAACTGGGATGAACAATTGTTGTAGTTCATCCATGCGATCTTTAAATGCTTGCCATTGCATATCCACAGTCAACCCTTTAAGTATCATTTGCCTGTCTATCTTAGCTAATTCACTTCTCATACATTCAAAGTTACCCTTCTTTAAGTTCAGAACCTTTGTTTCTGAATTAACTATGTCTCTCTCCATCTTAATTCAGAATTCCACCATATTATGGTCACTCTTACCCAAGGGGCCTCGCACGACAAGATTGCTAACTAACCCTTCCTCATTGCTCAATACCAAATCTAGAATGGCCAGCTCTCTAGTTGGTTCCTCGACATGTTGGTTCAGAAAACCATCCCGCATACATTCTAAGAGATCCTCTTCCTCAGCACACTTATCAATTTGGTTCACCCAATCTATATGTAGATTGAAATCACCCATTATAACAACAGTACCTTTATTGCATGCATTTCTAATTTCCTGTTTAATGCCATCCACAGCCTCAATATTACTGTTAGGTGGCCCGTACACAACTCCCACCAGTGTTTTCTGCCCCTTAGTGTAATGCAGCTCTACCATTTCGATTCCACATCCTCCAGGCTAATGTCCTTCCTTTCTATTGCGTTAATCTCCTCTCTAATTAGCAATGCTACCCCACCTCCTTTTCTTTCCTGTCTATTCCTCCTGAATATTGAATATCAATGGTTGTTGAGCTCCCAACCTCGGTCACTGTGGAGCCATGTCTCTGTGATCCCAACTATGTCATATTCATTAATAAATATCTGCACATTCAATTCATCCACCTTTTTACGAATGCTCCTCGCATTGACACACAAAGCCTTCAGGCTTGTTTTTACAACACTCTTAGCCCTTATACAATTATGTTGAAAAGTGGCCCTTTTTGCTTTTTGCCCTGGATTTCCCTGCCTGCCACTTTTACTTTTCACCATACTACTTTTTGCTTCTACCCTCATTTTACACCCCTCTGTCTCTCTGCACTTGTTCCCATCCCCCTTACAAATTAGTCTCACTCTCCCTCCCCACTTTCTCTCTCCTCAGCACTCCAGACTCTCCGTCGGCCAGATCCTTTCTCTCTCTCCCAACCTCTTCGTCCAGTCTCTACCTCTCTCGCTCTTTCTCGCTCTCTTCCTTATCCCTCCCTCTCGTTTCTTCCTAGTGCCCCCCTTCTCTTTCGCCACCAGCGCTCTCACTCTTCACATCTTATCTTCCCCGACCCTTTGTCCCTCGTCTTTCTCGCCCGCCTTCTCCCTTGTCTTTGTCGGTCCCCAGTGTCCCTCCACTCGTCTCTGCCGTTCCTCATTCTCTTTCCCAAAGTCTCTTCCTACCCAGTTTGTCTCAATAAACAATCATCCCCTCTACCCCTTAGTCTCTCTTTCAGCCCAGAAAATCTGTACCCTTCACTGAACGGGCACACGTATGTCGTCTTTCTCCTCCAATCTCTTTCTCCCCAATCTATCTATCCCCAAAATGTCTCTCTCCTTGTCTATTCTACTAGTATTTCTCGATCCACCCCCCCCCCCCCCGCCCACCTGCTCTGGAGTGTCCCTCGCCCTCTCTCTCCATATCACTCAGCATCTCTCGGAACTCACAGCGTCTCTAACCCCACTCTCTATATACCCTCAGCCCCCCTCTTATTGTCTCCCTCCCCACTCGCTGTACCCGTTCTCCCTCTCCCCCAGTCTCTCTATCCTCCAGTTTCTCTCTCTACCTTACTATCTCCTCGTCAGTCTATCTCTCTCCCTACTCTCTCTACGTCGCTCTCTCTACCCAGTCTTTCTCACTTCCGTCTCTCGACCCAGTATTTTCTCACTTCCGGTCTCTCTCTCTCTCATAACATTCTCCCACTGCCGTATCTCCACCGTTTCTCCCCCCGCCTCACTCTAGCCAGTTTTCTCTGCCCCGTCAATCTCTGCCGTTTTTTTGTCCCTCAGACTATAACCCCCCCGTGTGTCTCCCCACCCATCTGTCCTTCTCTAATCCCCAGTCTCTTCCCCTTCCCACCAGTCTCTAACTCCCTCAGTCACTCTTTCCCGTCTCTCCAAACTCGTGTCTCTCCCGAGCCCGGTCGCTTTCTCGCTCATTTTCAATCGCTACCTATCCCCCCCCCCATCTCACTTTCCTCCAGGCTCTCTTTACTCCAGTCGTTTCCCCCTCCCAATCTCTCTCCCAGGTTTCAGCCTCTCTCTCCATCTCTCTGTGCCCCGATCTCGCTCCTCATCCTGATCTCTGCCCAACCCAATTTCCATCCCCACTCCGATCTCACTTCCCAAACCACATCCACGAGCTTTACCCACCCCGATCTGTTTGTTCACCGTGGCCACTCGCCGCATCCAAGGTCCCTCTCAATCTTCTCATGTTTTTTTCTCTCTACCCCACCACTCTCTCTCTTGTTATCACATCCCGCCCCGTTCTCACTCTCCAGCAATCCAGTCAGCTAGCCACTCTCTTCCAGATGTTCTTCTTCCTCAAGTCTCTCCCGCTCTCCAGTCTCTCTCTCTCGCTACCTCTAGGCACTCTCTCCCTGACCACACTGTCTCTCCCACAATCTCCCTCCGTAACGAGTTCTCCCCTGTCTCTCTCTCGCGTCCCAATCTCTATCCCCGTGTCTCTCCCTTCCACTCTCTCTCCCAGTCTGCCTTTCCACTAGTATCTCCACCCGCTTCGTCTACTCTTTCCAAAGTCTCTTCTCACCCCTGTCTCTTCTCTCCTGGTATTTCTCATATTACCCACTATGTCTGCGTCACCGCAGACTTCATTTCCCTTCCGATTCTCCCCATCCTTCCGTTTCTCTCTCCATAGACCCAGTCTCTCAAACCCTCGTCGAGGTGAAGTGGTGGTGTTCGAGAGGGGAAGTGGGACTCGAGATTTCTGTTATGTGATTGTGTCCTTGTGTGTGCTCACTGTGTGTGTCTGTTGGGTATGATCATTGATTTCCCAAACTTCCGGTTCACCTTTTCACTCTTTGGACATTGTCGGAGTTGGTGGTCGGGAGGGGAACTGCGCCACAAAGCCGCGATGTCGCCGAGCAGGTGTTCGTGGACCGTCGGGAGATGATATCTGTGGGCTGGGGTGTCCAGTGTTAAACTACATCAATCCTGCGTTGTTGTATTTTTACTGATATTCTATGTGGCTGCGATGACGTATGCATGCAGCCACGGCGTCACCGGAGTGGAGCGGGGGGATTGGGTAGGTGGGTGTAGGGACTGTTATTACGTCATCATGATCTTGCGTGTGTGTGTTGGTAACGAGTCTTCGCACCTTGACCCTGTAGTAACGCTGTCTCGTCTGTCTGCATTCATGAGTGTTCATATGTGGATAAATGAAAATTAAATTGAAATTGAATTGAACCGAATTGGGGAGGGTTGTAGATAGAAGGGGGGCAGGGGAAGTGAGAGTGAGTGAAAATGGGGTTGCGAAGAGTGAGACAGCGCTAGCAGAAGGACAGCAGGGAGAGGATGGAGGAACAAGGCTGAGAGATAGGAGGGTGTGCTGAGGGGTTGGAGTGGGCTGAGAGAATGCTGAGGGGTAGGGTGGAAGGTAGAAACGAAATAGTCGAGAGCACTGTGGAGAGGGGAGGGAAGAGGAATGTGAGCGAGTTACACACATTCAAAAACAGGGTGTTCATGGAGTTTCCATTCCCTCTGCTGCAAAGTACGATCAGTGTTAACACAAAAAAAATATGAAATTACACAGTTAAAGACCAGCAAGACGACAAAAGGAGAAAATGCCAGGAGAATCCAGAAACTATCCAACACATTCAGGGATCTTGCAACAGTTTAGTTCAATCCGATTACTCACACAGTCAGAACAAAGTGCCAAGTATCATTCATCAAAAACTTGCTTTGAAACACAAACTCATGAAGGATATGGTCCATTACTATCAATACAATCCTCATTCAGTCTGAGAGCCGGAGTACATATTGATACGAGGACCGATCTATTATTGCATATTCATAATAACCTTCCCGATAGAATATTACAGGATACACCAGCAAGAACAACTTCCTTCGTGGACCGATTCCAAACATGCACAACATTCTGAAATCCAGAAGTGAAAGCAGTAGAGATATTATGACTTCAAGGAGAAAATGGATAGACGATGGTATGAACAGTGTATATATTGTACCGACAGTAATTTCTCAACTGTTTCCAGCTTAAAGTCACTACACAATAATATTAAACAATTAGGCCGACACAACAATATTTATGTAATTGTCCAAAGCGCCACAACACTGAACACCACTAGAATAGACGGAAAACTTTTGGCAATTGAGAATTCATTACAGGTTTTTGTCACTCTCCCACCCGTGTAGGCGCGTGGTCAGGTGGTTCAGGCCTTGGTCTACTGATCTGAAGCTCACTAGTTCGAGCCTCAGTTGAGGCAGCGTTTTGTGTCTTTGAGCAAGGCGCGTAACCACACGTCACCGGTGCCAAGCTGTATCGGCCCCTTGCCCTTCCCTTGGGCAACATCGGTGGTGTGGAGAGCGGAGACTTACAGCATGGGCAACTGCCCGGGCCTGCGCCCTGAAAACCTTCCAAAGGTGCAAATCCATGGTCTCACAAGACTAACGGATGCCTATCCCTCTCCCATCCCCGCCAAATATCCAGGGAAATGAAGAGGAAACGTGTTTTCCTCACAAAGTAATATAAGTCAACTTTAATGATAATCGGACCTTCTGCAGACACTCTCTGTGCAGGTGAACACATTAGGAAATTGATACAAGCTCGCTGGATACAGGTTAATTAGACAATTGATCTTAGGATGTTTGTGCACGTGGACGTTGTCTGCTCAAAGCGTGTTGGCGGACGTGCCGATCCGATGTTGGATGCGAACAGTTAAATCTCACTGCGGTGTTGTCTACTCACTGCGAGCAATGAGCGGTCCCGAGCTGGTCTCCGGTGCGCTCAGTGTGAATTCCGCCCGTTCTCCTTGTGCCGGCACTGTTTCCGCTCGGTGCTCCATTTCCTCACCGTCAGCGAGAAGCAACGGATATGCCGATCACTTGACCGGTGAGCATTGACACTGGAGGGCGGGATTTGTTACCGATAGACGTGTGGCGGTAACAGCAACGGGAATGTGGTGAAAATACAAACAGAAGGTGGTTTGAGTTTAATGACCGGTGGGAGGTGGAAATACAAACAGAAGGTGGTTTGAGTTTAATGACCGGTGGGAGGTGGAAATACAAACAGAAGGTGGTTTGAGTTTAATGACCGGTGGGAGGTGGAAGTCGCCGGCTGCAGTTGCCGAAGAGCCTGTTCCGGATCTGGGTCTCGCTCGGGCTCTCAACCACTCTCGCAGCTGCCACGTTCTCCGATGACCGTCAGTTCTGCCGTGTCGAGATGGAAAACAGAAACTGCGACAGCCTCTGGGAAGAACTTAGATAGTTTGTTTGTTAATTAGTTGAATGATTGACGTGAGGGGATATTTCGCTGCGCTGATGAACTGCTCTCTGAATTTGGACTGAGTTACCCCATAAATAAACGTGTTTGTGCAGCAACTTAATATCATCAGCATGTATCCGGTGTGTTGAAATATATATTCCGAATCGTTGTAACTATTCTGATCCAATCCAGCAATGGTGTAATAAAGGAATTCGGCAACTTTTACCGACCACAGGATGATGAAGCTTCCGGAGATGGTGAGGAGTAAGATCACAGACCTCCTCCTGCTTTCCATCTCCGGGTCTCTGCGGTTCTCCGTCTTGCTCTGGCCCCTCAGCCCCTTACGGACGCGACTAGCCACTAAAATGTGTCTGATTGTCAGAGCGTTGAGCAGTAGTATTAAAACAAACGGGAATAATGGCGCTAGAACGGTAGAAAGCCAACTGTATCCCACCCACCCAGGATCAGTATAGTAGCTCGATTTACGAATGCAGTCCCAGCGTATATTGTCAATTACTTTCAGAGGTCGATACATAAAGAAGTAGGGCACATTTTTAAAGCAGAAAAGAACACTGGTTATTGTCAAAACTACAGCTGCAGTTTTCCCGGTGCAATATTTTGCTTTCAGCTTTTGACAACAGATGGCGACAAACCGATCAAACGTAAAAGTGACGGTGAACCAGACAGAGCAGTCTGTGGCTGCCCTTGCTGGGACAGAGATGGAACTGCATACGGGGGTCATCTCCAGAAAAGAACCGGGGAAGTAATAATAACTGATCCGCCACAATATGACCTGAAAGATAATGGTTAGTAGATCCGCCGTTGCCATGGCCACCAGGTAGCGAGTGGTGCAGGTGGAGAGGCCGCACTTTCCCCGAGACAGGATCACAATCGCCACTAAATTCACTGGGGGAACAGCAGAAAAAAATAATGAGTGAATTACTGTCACGCCGCACCACGGCTCTCAACACAGAGATGTGCTGAAAATTCAGAACAATCAAAGTTTGCTGACAATGCATTTCCGGAGTTTAAAAAGTGTAAAGCGGGAATCGCAGATTTCTCTTACAACTGCATGCATGCCGGCTGAATGGTAGCAGTATTCGGTCCTGGAAAAGGAGCAGGGTTTGGGAAGGATGCATTGTCAACGAATTGGCGTATATGCTTTGGTTTACAGAAATAATTCCAAATGTCCAACGATCAAGGTTTTGACATATACAAAGCCTGGATACCTCGGCAATTTCTTGGCGACGATGTTTGCTGCGTTTCCGTCAGATACGTCCTGGAATCGCCCCTCAGAGCGGAGCCCCGATCCCGCCGCTTCTGTCTCCCGTTCGCGTGACTTCACGTCCTCTTCAACTCCTTTTTGCCATCCGCGCACAGGAACCTCCCTTAGTTCGCTTCTTTAAAATTCTGTAACTACGTTTGACCGTGGTCGGTTGCAATCAGGAAGTTCTATTTCCCGATTTTAAAGATTTAGCATGTATTTTGAACGTTAGTGCTTAAACCATCCAATTTCCAAAAGAAAGCCAATGTATGTGTTTTTTTCAAAATATTTGCATCTTTTAGTGGTTGTTCCAAAATTACTGCCGTATTATTCCAAATGCTGCCAAGCTTATTGTTTCGGAGCGGAGTATCACATGTACCTTACCCCGTCCGATCTCCCACAGACACTGCTGGATTGGCTCTTCACTCCCTCTTCACTACACGTATCGTAGGACATGGAAACAAGCCCTGGTGTACTGAAACTCTAACAGACCCTTACTTGAATTTTGGAATCTCACGATGGTTCGATGTCTTACTCACAAGTGATGTCTACAGTTCTCCCCTGAATCTCAGCGGCGATCCGCTCCCCGCCTTCCCTTCAGACTTGAAGCGATTTCTTAAAACGCAGCGCAGTACGATAAATCTGAATGTAAAGCATCTTACACTATTGACACGGAATCATACCAACTAGCCCGAAAAGGTGCTGATCGCGCTGGATGATCGGAGTTTACTTTGACAGCGGCTTTGCATTGATAAATCAGAACTGCCTGCTCTGAATCCACAAAATGAATCTAACTGTTCGATCTTCCACTCTACATCTGTTTCAACTGCCGCTTTACATTCCGCCGAGGCCACGGATTAAACTGCGAGGGAGTTTCTGAACGAACACAGGCATTTGTCACAATGTCTGCACCGCAATCACCGGCCTCACAACGCTGTCGGTAACCGAACGCGTCCAAAGACCGCGGACACTAAACTGTAAACTTCACTCCGCCTCTGTTCTTACCAGGAACACCAATAACGGCCATGATCAAGAAGTATATTTTTCTCACACGGTAAAACGTTTCAAGCATCCTGTATGATATCCAGCCTGTCTTCCAGTTGCCTCGTGATCTCGCTAAAGAAACTCTGAGCTGATGAATCTCCTCGGTCATTAATTTATACTCGCGCCAGCACACTGAATATTCAGTATTACACAAGGCTGACGTGTTTTCCAACAGCTGGGTAAAAATAAACATGATGTCATTCAATTAAAATCCCAATTGTGATGAGATATGGATTGCATGACACGAAATTACAAAATCTCAGACAAATAAATGACGATTGGAGAAGTCAGTGAGTGTTGTGAAACACTCCCAGACTCGCCTCTCGGTTTAATGATTGTTATCGTAGATCCTGTCCATTCCTTGGCCCCATGGGGGTGGACATCATAGACCAATGCTGTATCCTCATCGGCTGCTCTGTTTCACTCTGAGAATTGCTCCGGTGACAGATCTTACAATAGAATTATGTAAAACAGAATAATTTTTTTTGTATGTCCCTTTGTAACATTGTGAAGGGCCTTAAACTAATATCGCTTCCAAGCTTACGAAGACAGCCAACTTACCAAACCGTTCATCCAATGAATCGCAACACACACAAAATGCCGGAAGAACTCAACAGGTCAGGCAGCATCTCTGGAAATATGTCGACGCTCTGGCCGGGACCCATTTCCTGATTCATTAGCGCATCGTCGAACACCACAGCTGCATCGACAAAGTTTTCCAGCGGCCAGCCGTTCCCATTTCTATCCCCATTCCAGGTGCGACATATCCATGGCCTCCTTTTCTGCCACGATTGGCCACTGTCAGATTGGAGGGGTAACTCCTTTCATTCCGTCAAAGTAACCTCCATCTTATGGCATGGACATGGGTATCCCCATCTTCCGGTATTTCCACCTCCCCCTTCCCTCTTCTTTACTTCTCCACTCTGGACTCTTAATCTTCTCCTCGTCTGTCTTTCCTCTCCCCCGGTGCCTCCCCTCCTTCCCTTTCTCCCATGGTCCACTCTCCTCTCCTATTATATTCCTTCTTCTCAAGCACTGTGCCTATTCCGCTAATTCCCTCCAAGACACTTACTTGTTCACCCTACTCCAATCACGTGACTTCACCTAGCAGCTTCCGGCTTGTTCTCCTCCCGCTACCCAAACATTCTTATTCCGGCATCTTCCTCCATTTGTTCTCCAGCTCTTTCCTGGGTTCGCCCCCGCAAAGTTAAACGCTTTTCCATTTCCATAGATGCTGCCTGACCGGCTGTGTCCCTCCAGCACTGGTGCGGCCCGTCACATGTTCGCAGCGGTATGAAGCAAAGTAATTCAATCTCCGTACACACGACCCTCGAACCGGTGAAAATGATTAAACCGGCAGAGCATCTGCATTCATTACATTAGTACCAACAATGACAACTAATTGGTAGCGTTGTTGATAGTGAGGTAGGTGATCGGGTTTACGTATTTGACGAACTGACCAGCATTTCCATTGGGAATACTACACAGTATTCCATATTCTGTAGTTTGCTCGTGACGAAGCGCTTATGTCTTGAGTGATCTGAACTGAGCGGCACACAAGGAAATACTTCCACTGTGACTAGATACTCGTTGCAGTAATATATCAATGGGTCGTGGGTTACGGGATTAATTTCATTAGATGGATACTGAACGTCAGGTCGGGATCAATATTGAGGTACGTGGTGATGATCGTCCATGGGCGAGCAGTGCTAAGATATTGACAGAGACTGACGGGGTTCTCGTGAGTGCTGATTCAGAATCAGAATCAGGTTTATTATCACCGGCAGGGGACGTGAAATGTGTTAACTTAGCAGCAGCAGTTCAATGCAATACATAATCTAGCAGAGATAATAATAATAATAATAAATAAAACAATAATAGTAAATAAACAAGTAAAACAGTTACGTTTAAGGAATAGATTTTGAAAAACGTGCAAAAACTGAAATACTGTATACTAAAAAATACTGAGGTATTGTCCAAAGATTGGTCATTTAGGAATCGGCTGCTAGAGGGAAATAAGCTGTTCCTGAATCACTGAGTGTGTGCCTTCAGGCTTCTGTACCTCCTCCCTGATGGTAACAATGAGAAAAGGGCATGCCCTGTGTGCTGGAGGCCCTGAATAATGGACGCTGCCTTTCTGAGAAGGACATGGTAATGGAATTCCAAATATCAGTGAAGGTAGTGATGCGAATTGATAATGTGGTGTTTAATACTTGACTTCACTGAGGGGAAATGTCATTGTGCAGAAATATATAATATTGGCCCGATTAGCATCGGGTAATTTTCTGCTCCCCATCGGTCAAGGATGTGATTACAATGGAGCTGACGCAGTGGTGTGCCATCAGGAGAATGGAACAGTTCAGATATCAGTGTCATTTTGACCCCAATTCTTTTCCACAGCCCCTGTTCACTCATCGAACCAGTTGTTCCGAGCTTTCACCCCCCTGCCTGAAGATGAGCCCGTTGCATGTTGTACTTAGTTTCTGATCTCTCTCGCTTTGTGGCCCTTCGTGGCTCGTTATGTTGCCGGTTCTGATTAATTTTATCGATCGCCGCTGAATCTTCTCCGCTGTTCTCCTTTTAGATCAAACTCCTCAGTCTTTCCTGAATCGATGAGTGAAACGTCGATTGAAGAAAGGATATGTTTGAAGAAAGGATATCGTCTGCCGGCATGAACACACGATCCAGAAGCAGCAGAGAGTCATTAACTACGGTCCGCCACTCTCATGCAGCTCTCTGCCTCGGTGGAGCACCTCCTCGCCTGGAATCGTCTTGTCTCTGAACCGCGAGTTCTGCTGCACAAACGGATACGATGAATCTCTAACCCGGCATTGCAACTTCCTGTCCCAGAGCGTCTAACTCTTCGAGCTCCAGCGCTCTCTGTATTCTATACACCGTGACAAGATCGTCTTCTTAGTCTGTCTATTGACTGGACGAGATTTGACCTGGGCAACCGCTAATAAAGACAGCATTTGCAATAAGTATAAAGATTTCACCTCTGACGAGAGCTGGGCCTTCCGAGATGTGCAGAGGAGGCACCGGATCTGATACTTCTCCTGCGACAAGGATTGTGCCGTGGAATCCAGGATCATCGCCCCGGGGTTCGGCTAGAATGACAGAACAGACGCTTGTCCATTTCCATCACGGCCTTTGGAGCAATTGAAAGATGAGCTGTTTACTTGGGAGTTGCCCACCGACCTCTAACACCTCTTCAGTCTGGCTCTCCGTATTGACAAAGATCTTATGGAATCATGAACCAATGGCTTCAGAATCCACGCAGTTAGGGGAAAATGCTTTAACACAACGTGCTTCGGCGCGGATAGCAAAAACATGAGTCGCTAATACGGTGGAGCCGACCACCAACGCAACAAATATCAACCGAGTCGGCTCTCCCCAGCCCCTCGTTCCATTACCACAGTCCGTCTCACTCCCTCTGCACTCCTCCACAACCCGTCGGCTCCACACGCGAAGGAGGCCCTCTATTCCAGCGCAGCAGATTACGTTCTGAATGGGACTGTGTGTGTGCAGCTTGGACGCCGAGCCGAAACTTTCTCGCACGCCATCGACATCACGGCCATTGACGAAACTCCCTTGGCATCTGTGAGAGCCAGGCGGACGCCCACACGGCTTGTGCACCACGAGTCCACTCCATTCCTTTCACTTTGGGTTCCTCTTGGCTCCCCACTCAAGGCTCTCCCTGGTCGTCCGCTGCACTGTGGAGTGGGAGGCCCAGCTGCGGGACCACAAGCCTGCAACCTCAGTTGAATTCACCACATAAACTGTGGAAACGGATCGGACCTTGGCCCTCACCAAACCTGCACGGGATTATCCTGACTTAGCTATCGCCTGCAGTGAGAGAGAAGCAAACATCCTGTCATATCACAGACATGACTGTGCAATCGAACTCTTCCGAAGCACCTCCCTATCCCGTGGCACTTTGCTCTCACTCACTCCGGCAAAAGCTGGAAATTTGTGTTTCAGAATAAACTCTCTGCTAGGACGCAGCTCTCTTGTCGTACTCTTGTTTTCCCAATCCTCTAGTGACTAAATACAGGCGATTCCTCGTTATCCTGACCGGTGTTTACAACCCGCTAAATGCCGACTTTGATATTGAATGATGTCATCAGCAAACAGGAAACCGTCCAGCCCGACTTCTTCCAAGCAATTTTGGTGACTTCAATCAGTCTTTAAAATCATTGACGCAAACTTCAATCAGGCTCGTTTGAAGAAATCACTGCCCAGTTATCTTCGCAATGTAACTTGCAGCTCCGAGCGTCACAACGCCCTCGGCCATTGCTACACTGCCATTAGGGATGAAGAATTTTCCAAGACGACATTTCGGGAAATCTGATCACTTGGCTGTATATCTCCTCCCAGTGATCAGGAAGAAGCTAAAGAGCAGGGCTTCAGAGATTAGACAACAAGAACAAGGTCGTGGGAGTTAGGGGCGGCTATTGGATTGTTGCCAGTCGGCAAACCTGGCCTTGCTAGGGACTCATCAGAAGGTCTGAATGATTGGTTCTTGGTTCTTGATGGTTTACCCTGTAATGTTTTATCAGGACGCATATTATGGATTCTCCTACCTATAATAACGGATAGTTCGTAAAATAATTCGTCGGACTCTAAAACTGGATCAGTCTTTTATCTGCAGTCGGGGAGTGTGTCTTTTAAGTTTATATTTGAAACCAATGTTTTGATCTCCATCACAATATTTTGACGTTTGTCCCTTGATTATGTCTGTGTAAATAATAAATTGTGTTAAATTGCTGCAGGATCCTGTAATGTGTTAAGTTGTTTCTGGTTTCTTTTGGCATTTTCTGCATTTACCACCCTGCACTTGTTGGTCTTGTATTATTTATATTTGATAATACTATTGCGTTAACCACCTGCATCGGCATTGCAACAAGGAGCCTCTCTGTCTCATGGAAGAGCTCGACAACTCTCAACAATGTGGACGACGCTTCCATGTCGACGCCCAGACTGCTCAGATCGTGGGGTGTCTTCCATGCAGGGTCTTGCTTTTCCATTGGTTAATTTTTACTCATGTGGTAGTAGTTTCTACATTTTCTTGGGTTATGCTCTCATTTAAGTTTAGTAGTGTGTAGAATACACATCCTCCCGCTGAGTGCTGAGACCCGATTTCCTTGATGGAAACATATTATCAGAAGTTTTAGCTGACTGATATGTATATTTTTTATGCCTATTAATCCTCATCCTCCTCTGTGCAAGTTTCCGACACTCACTATTAAGCAATATGTTATTGGGTGCCGATAACAGTTAGGAAAATTTTGTCTCAAAACTCTAATTCATCATCAACATTCTGCGGAGGCTGTGCGTCTGTGATGTTACAATTACCGGAAGGTTGTGCAACCGTTGTTGGTGTGAGTCTATTTTTAGTAGCTCCTCGAGGGTTTGGTTGTCAACTTCAATGATAGATAGATAGATAGATAGATACTTTATTCATCCCCATGGGGAAATTCAACATTTTTTCCAATGTCCCATACACTTGTTGTAGCAAAAACTCCTTACATACAATACTTAACTCAGTAATAATATGATATGCATCTAAATCACTAACTCAAAAAGCATTAATAATAGCTTTAAAAAAAAAAAAAAAAAAGTTCTTAAGTCCTGGCAGTTGAATTGTAAAGCCTAATGGCATTGGGGAGTATTGACCTCTTCATCCTTTCTGAGGAGCATTGCATCGACAGTAACCTGTCGCTGAAACTGCTTCTCTGTCTCTGGATGGTGCTATGTAGAGGATGTTCAGGGTTTTCCATAATTGACCATAGCCTACTCAGCGCCCTTCGCTCAGCTACCGATGTTAAACTCTCCAGTACACCCATTGTTGTGTTCCTTAGTTTGATTTCTCTCCAGCTCTTGTGCAACTTCATATTGTGTTTGGTTTTACATGTCTGTAGGGATTATATTAGATGTTCTTTATTATCGCTATTCGCTGATCTGCTATTCCTTGTGCATTTACTTGTATGGAGTGATTGCGCGCTATATACTGCTGAGGAAGTTTATCCTTGTACGCTGTCATGCCAGTCTCAAGTACCATTACTCCATAATGTACGCACTTTATAGGTGTGTGTACTTCAATTGAAATGACGGAAACGACGGACAACAACCGCACTTAAAATGTCCATTTCATGCGTGTTTGTCTTTTCTGAATGAGTCGTGTGTTCTCAGTTGTCAGTGGGCTTCTGTTACGAGAACCACCTGCAGAAGTTGCATTTTGAGGTCTTCGGGGTCGAATTTGAATGCAGGCTGTATCATTCTTGGGTGTCCCGGTGACAAGCCGCCCATTCAGCAGTACACCACTATCGGCTCGCTGACTGTCACTCCCAGCGCTAGTTCCAGCATGTCCTGGCAATCCCCTCTGCCGCTCTCCTATTGCTCTGTTCGTTACAGTGTCGGGAAGTGCATGGTCATGCACTTCGGTAGAGGAAATGAAAGGGTTATCTATTTTCTAAATGAAGAGAAAATACAGAAAAAATATCTGAGGTACAAATGGATTTTGGAGTCCTTGTGCAGGATTTCTGAAAGAGGAAGGCAAATACGAGGCTGCCATTCTGTTCAAGGGGACACAAATATAAAATTAAGGATGTAATATTGAGATTTTATAAACCACATATGAGGCCTCATTTTCACTGTTGTGTGCTGTTTTCGGCCACTTATCTTAGTAAGCATGTACTGAAACTGGACAGGGTTAAATGGAGGTTCATGAAAATGATTGCAGTGTTGAACACCTTGTCATATAAGAGCGTTTGATGCTCTGGGCCTGTATTCACCGGAATTCGGAGGGATGAGGGGCGAACTCAATGCAACCTATCGAGTGTTGCATGACCTTGACAGAGTGGATGTGGGGAGGATGTTTCCTTTGTTGCGAGGGACCAAGAACAGAGGAAACAACCTCAGAATAGAGGGACATCCTTTTAGAACAGAGAGTTGGAGGAATTTCTTTTTCCAGAGAGTAGAGAATCTGTGGAATTCGTAGACACTGGTAGCTTTGCGTGCCCTTTTTATGTATATTTAAAGTCAAGTGTAACAGATTATTCATTGGTCAGAGCATGGATGGATATGAGAGTGGTGTTGGGTGGAAGGGAAGGCAGGAGATTAAAACTGAGGGTGTAAATTGATAAGCCATAATGAATTGACGGAACTCACTTGCTGGGCCAAGTGCCCTAATTCTGCTCCTATATCTTATAGTCTTATGGTCTATTCCGTAGACATGATCCCACTTATAAGGTGACAGGGTATTGATTTTTATACTTATAGCCATCTTTTTGGCTTTAGACGCCTGTTATATTGAGAATAGATGCTGACCAAAGCCAAAATGATATTTTATTTCCCACCTGACCTTCATATCTGCTGAGCATTTCCAAATCCGGCAAGTGTGTACGCATATTAATATTGCTTTTTCTTCTCTCAGCCCAAGCCGGTGAAACATGAGCCAAGTGCAGTCATTTCTCAATTGCTGGGAACTTTCATACTATTCTCTTGGTGGTGCCTATTGCGGCTTTCCGGATGTTTACATCAATATTGCCGTGTGGTCCGAATCATTGAATGCCATTGTGAAGTGAAGGTGGAACGATACCAATTGTCAATATTGCTATTGGATCAATGTGCACCCTGTTCATGATCCATAGCCTTTCCGTTTCCTCTTCATTCGGCATATTACTGGTGTTTGTCACTTACTGATTTCTGTATGTTATGTCCGTTTTGGAATGACTACATCTGCATGTTCCTGCTTGTTGATCCTGTATTGTTTCAGTATTTCTTAAACTTTTATTGGATTGACCTGCCTGTAATTACAGATCGCTCGTAATATAATTTGTAGGACTCTGACGCTGAAACTGATCAGGGTTTAGTTTATAGTAAGGTATGGTGTCTTATTAAAATGTATTTTAAAGCAGATAAATGATTGTGTCCATGTACATAATCAGATTGAGTTACACAATGTAGCATGATCCTGTAATGTGTTAAATTGTTTCAGATTTCTCTTGGCATTTTCTGCATCTATCACGTTAAATTTGCTGGTCATTGACGCTCTTCTGTGTTAGCCACCTGGTCCAGTATTGCCAAAAGGAACGCATCTGTTTCTGGGAAGAGGTCCCAAACTCTGAGCCAGGCATTGGACACTTCCTTATCTTGTCGGCTCACACCCTGGTGATCTCATCCTTGGAGGGTCACCACCTTCAAACGGCTGCCTTCTATTGAGGTAGTTTCTTTCGTTTTCGGAGTTGTGCTTTCGTTTGAGTTCAGTGGTGTGTATCGCTTATCCGAATTGCATATGCTCGGGTGGAATGCGTGTATTTGACTGGCGTGCATTTTATTTTGTGTCTGCTTTTGTCTTCTCCCTTCAGTCCTAGGTCGTGCTAATCTATAATGCACGACTGTCCATATTGTTTTATAAAATCTGTATTTTCAGTTTTTGTTTATATTTGTAAGGATTCCAGACAGGTTCTGAACCAAGTTATTATGCCAGAGGGGTACCTTAATATCGGTTTAGGGGAAATATTCATTGTCTTTGTTATCTTTTTAGCTATGTTCGGCCGATTTTCTTAAACCTTGAAGTAAATTCTGTCAGAAGTTCTTTTTTTTCCCTTTATTGTACTGTGACCTTCTAACTTTGCTTGCTGATATCCCAAATGTTTATCCGTCGGTTGTATTGTATGTAACTGCTCTGTTTTGTATTCTATTAGCTCTATTGCGCCTTTCCTGATATTTAATGATCTGCATTTATCCAGTCCAGGATTCGTGTTTATCTCTTTTGAAAACAGTTCTACTATTTGAATTATTTGTTGTAGTTTTACTGATGATGGAACATATAACATTAAATCATGCATGTTTAGAAGGTATGTTAAAGTATAGCTCATTTCTTTGTTTCTGTTTTAATACACAATCTTGGTCCGATTCAGTAAACTAGAGTGCAGATTTAAAGCTGAACAGAACCGCACTGGACAGAGCAACATGAAAGAATTATTTTGTTCTCCGAGGTTGATGTAATATTTTGGAATCTATCAGTTTTCTTTACATCCTGTTTTTACCCTTACGGCATCAATTTTGCTCTTCTGTAAATATATTGTGACGTTTCATGTGACTTCTCCCTTCCGTCCTGGAGAGTGTTAATCTATGATCAACGTGTGTCCAAAGTGTTTTATAAAAATTGTCTTTTCAGTTCATTTTTATCTGTTACAATTTTAAACAGCATACGTTTTTAAACAAGTAATTTCTTACCATTTCTATTTGCACATTGTTATTTTATGTATATATTTATTTATTTATTTATTTATTTTTGCGCAGTGGTTGCCCGCCCTGTCTTACATTGATTACTCTCAACCTTGAACGTGAAGTTGATCGGAGAAGACCAGCTGATCGGTCCCTCCATGGCGATAACTCCCTATGAACTTCAGTGATGCTCTCCACACTAAGTCGTGCAATCTCTTCCTCAGTTAGCTTCATCTTTATCAGCGCTTTTATACTCCGGAACCCCGATATGCCGATCGTACCCATCCATCAGCCATGCTTCCATAACCAAGTACCCATAACATTCGCAATCACTTGTACAATTCAGAGGGTGCACTGCTCAAACTGTCCCAGTGATGAAAAAAACAACTTTAGTAATGTTAATAACCCGCTGAAGCTCATTAATATTTAGGAGAGACGATCTTGTATTTGGGTGCCGTAGCAGCCTAATGATCATGTGGATGTAAGGAGAGAACCCAGAGTAGCAGTGAAACCGTGTAGTGTAAGATCTAGAATTAACTCAGACACAGACTTAAAATTAACAGGAAGGCACAAACCCAATCTAAAGGTGAAATCACAAATAGTAGTACTTGTAAGGGAACTCTTACGATTGGGCACTGAGTGATCAGGACAGGCTAATAAGTACAGACTTCCTATGAAAAGCAATAACTGGCAGCCTGAATCATAAATGGACAGCGGCATCGAACCACACTCCGGGCAACCAGAGTGGCGAATCCTCGACACTAGCCACTTTTCAGTCCGGCCAATGATGGTGGAGCTCTACCCTGGTTGTGAACTACCGGAGACTTGATGTTGATCTTCATCCTGTCTTGAATCAGGCTTTTTACGTTATTCCATTGCATGTCGGGACGCCACATTAGGGCTGAGAATTTGTATTTTCATATGAGTTGATTGCCCACTCATTGTGCTCCATTCTCTCGGCCACTTCACGTGAACCTTCAATAACTTTGGCAGGCTATGTCCACCAAATAATAGATAATCTCTGTATTTAAAACTAGGGCACTTAGTGAGAGATTGCACTCTGGCGACTCGCTGGCTAATGGACCCTGACACGCGCCTTTGTAAATACCCTCGAAGTGACAATGAATGATAAACAGACGTCGTTCCCACGGAGTGCCCATCTGTATATCGATCCAGTGAGGTTGAAAAAGAATCACTTCCGTCTCCAAAACGGCTTCTCATTGTCTCTCTCTCTGTGAAATCCGTTCGATCAAAGTCACAATATCTTGCACTGCAGCAGATTAAAGATAATTAATTTCACAGAGAAACAGAGAGAGAAACAGAGATGCAGACTGATAGGTGATGTATAGATATGTTGTCCAGAAAGACATAACTTGCAAAACAGTAAATAGGGAAAACGAGGTCGTTGTTCTTTCCATTTGCTGGCAGGAATTGAGAATTTTTTTCTCGGGATGGCTTCATCAGAGCAAATGCAAGTGGACGTAATGAGTTCAGTTTTGTTTATCTTGTTTTTGCTGATGATTATCTGCGAAACCTAAGACTATTTCCAGATAATAGATCCACAGTTCGACCTGTTTGGGAAATTTATGACCCACGATTGTTTCGAAGCGCGAGTCACGTGACAGATTTTATTCCGAACTGTTACGTACCCGTGACACGTGACAGTGGTACCCTTGTCACGTGACTGGGGTTGAAGTTATACTGGACTTGAGGTAATGGTCTTGTGATGGTGGAGTGATGTCATTTTCCCGCCAGTAGAGGTCATGTGACAGGTTTTTTTTACAGGGTATAAAAGGAAGACCCACCCTGTCGGGTGGGGCAGTTCGTGGCGGGATTTGCCAAGCTGACTTCATGTTACTGCGTGATTTAATGCGATGACGCAGTTTAGTTGAAAAATGAAGTTTTATAAAATGCCTAAAGTTTAAAAGGTCATTGCCAGCGGGTTCTTTGCTGGTGGAGAGTGAAGATAAGAATTTGGAAGATAGAAATCGAGGAGAACCGATTTTCGACGGTGGATTGGTTAGGACCTTATTTGATCCTCATTCGGAAGGATTTCGTTGACTATTCTTGCTGTTAATCCCTGGGTTTGACCAGAAAGGGTTTGAGATTAGTGTGGAAGGAAGGTCAGTGCCTTTAAGCCGTTATATTTTAAAAAATTCGACGTGGGAAAGTTCGACGCCGGGGAATCTAAGGACATCGACGTGGAAGAGAATTTAAATCGCTTTAAAAAGTCTCTCCTTTTAAATGGACTGTGAGCTTTTGAAATTTCGGCATACCGCTTTAAAGAACTGTTTACTTTCGGCATACCGCTTTAAAGAACTGTTTTTTCTTTCAATACCGCTTTAAGAACTGTTTGAATTGCAGCGCTATTAAGAACTGTGAATGTGTCGCACAGCAGCTGTTTTCCGGTTACGTTTGGGTTTGTTTACTTTTGAGGGGGTTTGTTTTCAGTGCTTAATAAGCGTGTTATTTGTTATAAAAACCCTTGCCTAACTCATATATATTTATTGTTGCCTGAATACGTAACAGAACTCTGAAACAGAATCTTAGATTTGGAGAACTCATTCAATGAAACAAACTACGTAGGAGGGGAAGCCTGCTAAAACTCATCCATCTCCAACCATCATCCCTTGACATTCAGTGGCACTACGATCATTGAATCCCCTACTATCAACCTCCTGGCGGTTACCATGGACAGGAAATTGTACTGGTGTATCCACGTAAACACCGTGGCTACCAGAACAGGACAAAGGCTAGGGCTCCTGCGGAGACTAACTGAACTTGTGACTCTCCAAAGCCCGTCTACCATCTACAAGGCTCAGGTCGGGACTGTGTTGGAATACTTGCCACTCGCCTGGAGGTGTACAGTTCCATCAACACTCAAGAAGCTTGACACCATCCAGTACAAGACAGCCCACCTGATTGGTATCCCTTCCACACGCATGCAATCCCTCCACCACCAATGAACAGTTGCAGCAGTGTAACTACCTATAACACCGCCCCGCCATCTCCATGTAGATAACTGACACACCTGAACCCCTGACCCAGTTCACTGCAACAACACGCCATAGTTCCTGAGGCAGCTCCTTCCAGGTCCACAACCACTAACATCTAGAGGGATGAGAACAGCAGATACCTGGGAATACCACCATGAGGGAATACCCCTTCAGGTCACTCACCATCCTTAAATGGAAACACAACGCCATTCCTTCATTGTCACTGGGTAAAAACATGGAAATCTCTCCCTAACAACACAGTGTGGATGTCCCTACACCTCAGGGAATGCTGTTCAAGAAGGCAGCTCACCACCACCTTCACGAGGGCAACTACGGGTGAGTAATAAATGCTGGTTTAGACGGCGAAGCCCACATCCCGTAAATGAATAAACAAAAACTCGCCCTCAGAACTGGGTCAAGGGTGTAGGTGTGTGAATTCTCAACATGGAGGTGGCAGGGCGGTGAATGATAAATGAGACCATGGAGCTTTATTCAGTCTCTGTGACGAACTGCATGTGTACCAATATCAGGTAGGCAGTATCTATGCAAATAAATAAGTGATCGACGTTTCAGACACTGCCCTTCAAGAGAGTTCGAAAGGGAGAAGGAAGATGTGCGAATAAGAAGGTTGGTGGAGGGGAAGAAGGAAAAGCTGGAAGATGGTAGGTGACGGCAGGTGGGTGGTGCTGTGGGGCGAAATAAGTGGAAAATGCAAAGGCCTGGAGAGGAAGGAATCTGATAGGAAAGGAGAGTAAATTATGGGATAAAGGGAAAGAGGAGGTGCTCCAGCGGCAGCGGCAGACGATTTAGAGTCTAGAGTGGGGAATTAATGAAGAGGGAAAGGTGAGTGAAAAAGTACCGGAAGATAGAGATATCTTTGTTCATGCCACAAGATTGGCGGTTACCCTGGCGGAATATAAGAGGTGGCCGTTGATTGACATGTCGGACCGAGAATGGGGATAGATTTTGAAATGGTTTGTCCACCGGGAAATGACGCCTTTAACGGATGGGGCTGCGTGGCTGGACAAAGCGTTAATCCGTTTGATTAACGGTTTGCATTCGTTCCGTATCTCCGTAAGCCTGGTTGCGACATTATTTTAAGGCTCCGTACGATATTACAAGGACCTACAAACAACATGAATTTCCATAACCGAAACAATTTCAAGAATGAAGCAAAGCAGCCGAATGGCAGTATCGCTTTGGTCTATGACGACAAAGTCCATGCAGTCCAGGAAGGGACAAGATCAGCAATAACTATTATTAAACCGAGAGGCGAACCTGAGAGTGTTTCGCAACAATATTCACTGACTTCTCGAATCGTCACTTCTTTGTCTTTAAGATTTTGCAGTTTCGTGTCAGGCTATCCATACGTCATCACAATTGGGATTTTAATTGTAGGACATCATGTTTATTTTTACCGCAGCTTTTGAAAGACACGTCAGCCTTGTGTAGTATTGAATATTCAGCGTGCTGGAGCGAGTATAAATGAATTACCGTGGAGATTCATCAGCTCAGAGTTTCTTCAGCGAGATCGCGGGCAGCTGGAAGACAGGCTGAATCTCACAGAGCATGCTTGAAACATTTTACCGTGTGAGAAAGATATGGTACATGATCATTGCCGTTATCGGTGTTCCTGGTAAGACCCTAGACGAACTACATTCGCAGTTCTGTGTGCGCGGTCTTTGGACTTGTTCAGTCACCGACCGTGTTGTGATGTCGGTGCTTTGGTGCAGCCATTGTGACAATACTGTGTTCGGTCAGAAGTTATCTTGCAGTTTTTTTCTTTTTATTTTTCTGTGGTCTTGTCTCAAACTGAACCGGCAGTTCAAACAGGGGTAGAGTGGAAGATCTGGGGGCTGAATTCAGTTTTGTGGACACATGGCGGCCATTTCTGGTTTATCAATGGAAACTTGTCGTGGAAGTAAACTACGATGATCCAGCGGGCTCGACACCCTGATGGTTTACTTGGCGTTATTCTGTATCTATAACACAAAATGATTTAAATTCAAGTGTAACGGTATTGTGCCGTGTTTTAAGACATTACTGTAAGTCTGAAGGGAACGGAAATTGAGGAGAGAGCGGTAGACATCTTAAACTCTGAATCATCGGGGGTATCAAAAATTCAAATAAGGTGTGTTAGCGTATTAGTTTACCAGAGTTGTTTCTACGCCCGATTATCAGCGAAGTGACGGGGTCGGGTTCAGGAGATCCCCGCTCTGGAACAATAAGCATCGAAATATTTCGAATAATGCTGCAGTAACTTGGAACAATTCCTAAAAGTGGAAGATGTTTTGAAGTGTAAACACGAGGAAATCTGCAGATGCTGGAAATTCAAACAACAACACACACAAAATGTGGCTGGCCTGCTGTGTTCCACCAGCATTTTGTGTGTGTTGATGTTTTGAAGTGCGTATGTTGTCTTTCCTTCGGAAATTGTATGGTTTAGGCACTAACGCTCAAAGGAACTGAAATGCTTAGCGGGTCTGGCAAAATCTTTGAAAAGCAAAAATTAGACCTTTCCCATTGGATACCTTGACAGCGTGTGAAAGAATCCCGGCAATTTAATTTTAATGAAGTGAACAGCGCAGACCCTATGGGCGGCTGACAAATGGGAGTAGAAGATTAAGCCAAGACATGCGAACAGGGGAAATTAATTCGCTGTTTTTAGTGGACAGTGGCCGAGGGGCGGTGCTTCGCTGCATGAGGAGAGTGCCGTAAACAGAGGTAACGGGTTCGCGGCATTAACCATCATTGAGAATCGTGCAAGAGTATCCACGCTTTTACACATCAGCCGAAAACCTTGAGGTTTATATTGATCTTTCGAAAGAGCCCCCCGCCCCGCAATCAGTTGAAAAGCCTCCTTTCCGAACGTGCACTTCTACTGGTGACGAGCACCGTACCCTTTCACCCAGCATGTACCAACATGGGGCAACTGCGACTCCCGCTTTACACTTTTTAAATCTACAGGAATGTGCTAGAAAACACAAAGTCTGACTTATGATAATTCCGAGCTTGTCTCTGCTCTGAAAAAGAACGGAGGGGCGAGACAGTAATTCACTCGCTCCTTTTCCTGTTCCCCCAGTGAATTTGCTGGCGATTGTGATCCTGTCCCGGGGAAAGTGCGGCCTCTCCTCCTGCACCACTCGCTACCTGGTGGCCATGGCAACGGCGGATCTTCTTACTATCACCTTTGACGTCATAATGTGGCGGATCAGTTATTACTACTTCCCCGGTAATTTCCTGGACATCACCCCCGTATGCAGTGCGGTTGCTGTCCTGGGATTTGCAGCCACAGACTCTTCTGTCTGGTTCACCGTCACATTTACGTTTGATCGGTTTGTTGCCATCTGTTGCCAGAAGCTGAAAGCAAAGTATTGCACCGGGAAAACTGCGGCTGCGGTTCTGACAACAACCGGCGTTCTGTTCTTTTTTAAAAATATGCCTGAATTCTTTACATTTCATCCTGCGAAAGTGATTGACAATATACCCTGGGATTGTATTCGAAAGCCGGCCTACTATACGGATCCCGGGTGGATGGGGTATGACTGGCTTTCTACTGTTTTGAGGCCTTTACTCCCCTTCGTGTTGATCCTACTGTTCAATGCTCTGACAGTCAGACACATTTTAGTGGCTAGTCGCGTCCGTAAGGGGCTGAGGGGTCAGAGCAAGGCGGAGAACCGCAGTGACCCGGAGATGGAGAGCAGGAGGAGGTCTGTGATCTTACTTCTCACCATCTCCGGAAGCTTCATCATCTTGTGGTCCGTTAAAGTTGTCGAATTCCTTTATTACACCATTGCGGGTCTGGATCAAAATAATTACAATGATTCCGAAATCATACTTCAACATTCCGGATACATGCTGATGATATTAAGTTGCTGCACAAACACGTTCATTTATGGGGTAACTCAGTCCAAGTTCAGAGAGCAGTTCATCAGCGCAGCGAAATACCCGCTCACGCCAATTATTCAACTAATTAATAAACAAAATATTTAAGTTGTTCTCAGGGGCCGTCGCTGTTTGTCATCATGACTCTACAGATCTGACGGTCATCGAAGAACGTGGCAGCGGGGAGAATAACATGGTTAAGAACATGGTTCAGAGCCCGGGAGAGGCACAGCAGGGGAACAGACCTCTGGGTCCTAGCAATTATTAAACTCACCCTACCTTTTGCTATTTTCGTTTCACCATATTCCCGCTCACATCGCCACCACATCCCTTTTCATAATGATAGAGCGGACCAGGATCTGAGGATAGTTAAGACCAACTCGGCAAAAAGGCAACTCATTCCTTCCATTAACCTTTTGCCTGTGAATGAAAAGTCTACGTGAACTTTGTTAAGTAGAAACGCTTAAGAGTACAGAACACATGTGTTCTGACCATCATTGTGCGAATATCTATGAAAAACACAGATGCCCACCCTGCTCCAGAAAAGTAAGTTTCCCAAACATGACCAGTTTTTGCTAAAAGGATGTTGCGTCTGCCTGATGGATCCATTTCTCTACAGATACCTCGTCATTTCTTATTTAATGGTAGCTTCAAGCATTTTCCCGGCTACAGATGTTAAACTAACTGGCCGATAGTTACCTGCCTTTTGCCTGCATCCTTTTCTGAGCAGTGGCGTGACATTCGCCATTGCCAATCCGCCGGGACCTGCCCAGAGTGCAGGGAATTTTGGTAAATTATCACCAGAGCCTCGTCTATAACTTCTGCCATTTCATTCAGTCCCCTGGGATGCATTCCATCGGGAACAGACCATCATCAGAATCTATCTTGAGGCCCACACGTTTGCTCAGCACTACCTGTTTCGTGATAGCTATTGCATCCAGGTCCTCACCTCCCATCGCATGACATCTCACTTAGACGTGTCTTCCACCGTGAAGACCGACCCCACGAAATAGACATTCAATGACTCGGCTATTTCCCCATTTTATCGTTGCTCGGTCATTTAGTCGAGTCCGACTCTTCGTGACCTCATGGACCATGGGGTCCACAGGGTTTTTCATGGCGAGATACGGGGATAGATTGCCAGGCCTTTCTTCCGCGCAGTTACTGCTGCTGCCCAGGATGGGACTCAGCTGCTAGTTTCATAAACTACCTTCTCTTTCTTTCTCGCACCCTTGGTGGTTCATTTATGTTGTTTTAATGTCTTGCTAATTTTCCAATTTCCCACAGCTCTTGGTGACTTTACACACACGAGCGTTTAGCTTTTAGATGACTTCCTTTATTTCCTTCGTTGCCTAAGACCGGCTCTGCCCACCCTCACTCTCGTTGCTTTTAACTGGAATATGCTTCTGTTGAGCACCGTGAAAAAGCTCTCTGAAAGTTGTCCACTGTTCCTGAACCGTCCCACCATACAGCCTGTGCTCCCAGACTACAATAGACAAATCCTCCCTCATCCCATTGTTTAGGCATGACACGTTGTGTTTCGATCGAACTATTGCAACCTCCGTTTGTATGAGACCGTTGGGATGCCTTTCATAAAAGGTCATGTTCATCCATTGGTTAACTTTTTCTTCTGTAGTCAGCTTTCATTTCAGTTCAGTGGTATGTAGTTCGAAGCAGAATAACACATGCTCGCACCAAGTGCTGAATCCTGTTTCCGTTGACGAAAGTATTTCCTTACTTAGATGTCTCGGCACCATAACCTTCCCGTCTCTCACCACAGTACTCTTATCTTCTAGTTTCCACTTACCTTCTCAACCCTCAATCCACGGCAGACCCTGCTCTCTCAGTCACTCCTCCATCTTTTACTCTCCCTTCCCTACACTTCTTCTTCGATTTCCTCTCAACCAAATACTCACCATTCGTCTTCCTGACTCCACTACCTCACATTCTCTGGCCCGTGCACTCTTCTCCCCTTTCTGTCTATAACCCCCACATTGAATTTCTACCCGTGTTCATAACAGGATATTGGGGAGGAGGTAGTGAGTGAGAGAGAGAGAGAGAGCGAGAGAGAGAGAGAGAGAGAGAGAGAGAGAGAGAGAGAGAGAGAGAGAGAGAGAGAGAGAGAGAGAGAGAGAGAGAGAGAGAGAGAGAGAGAGAGAGAGAGAGAGAATGGTGACGACAGAGTGAAGAACATAGGAAGGATAGTTTTGCCAGTGATACGAGATGAGAGACTGGGGGAAATAGAGAATTGGGGACTGATGCAGATACTGGGGATGAGCGACAGTCGAGGAATACAGAGAGAGTGTGTGGAGAAGGTCAGACTGGGTGGTGGCAGGAATAGAGTGGGGGAGAGGGACGGGAGGGGAAAATGGGGCAGGGGAGAGAAATGTCAGGAAAGGAACAGGGAAGGAAGAGACTGGGGGAAACTCAAACCGAGAAAGACGGGGAAAGAGACAGCGGAGCAAATCAGACGGCGGAAAAGACGGTGGGGTTGGGGGACGTGATGAGAAGACAGAGCGGAATCGGAGATAAGAGGGAGTCTAGGTAGAAGGATGTACGGCACGGAGATCGAATACGGGGATGAGAGAATAACAGGAGGAGAAAGGTTGTGGGAGAGGGAGAGAGAGTCAGGCATACAGACGGAGGAGTGAGAGTGGAGAAAGAGAGAGAGACTGCGGAGGAAAGACTAGTGAGGGAGAAGCTGGAAGAGGTGATTGGGAATCTGAAGAAAGTGAGACCTTGCGGTTTGTGAGAGAGACCGAGGAGGGGAGAGAGATACAAGGCGGAGTGGGATGTGTCGATGGATGGAGAGAGGGACCGGGGTAAGGATAGATATCTACGGTAGCCAGAGAGTAGGGGTGTGAATAGATTTTGCATGGACAGGGATCGATATGGGGCGGGAGATTAGACTGTGGAAAGACAGGGAGGGGGAGACAGAGAGATCGGGGCGCAGCGAAAGTGGGACAGAGGGACACACGAGGAGATAGCGGGAAGTGTGGGAAAGATAGACTCTGCAGAGAGACTCGAGGTCAAACGAGTAACGAAGTAGAGAAAGGGAATGGCGGGGAGTCTGCAGGAAAGCGACACCGAACTGGTATGAGTAGCGAGAGAGAAACGGCGGGAGACAGGGGCCGGCGTTGGGAAGAGGCGCGATGTTGGAGAGAGACTGGGGGGGAGGCAGAGACTGTGAGAGACGGATGGGAGAGCAAAGAGACTGCGGGCGGAGAGAGACCAGAGGATGTGGAGAGAAGGACGGGAGAGATAAACATGGGATAGACGGCGGGGAGAGAGAGATGGAGACGAGAGTCTAGGCCGTGGGAGGAAGAAAATGAGGGAGAGAGTGGGAGGAGGGAAGGGGAATCTATAACAAAATTAATGTTTTGGTATGATTGTTCCAGCCGCCTCCCTTCGTAAACGGGAAATACACAATAATCAGCCTCAGTCCACTACCCAAAATAATCCCACTGCCTCGTCATGTTCTCCTCACCCAGGGGTGTCAAACTCATTTTAGGTCACGGGCCGGATTGAGCAAAATGCAGCTTCATGCGGGCCGGATCAGTCGGACGTGTGCGAACGCAGCTTTCGTTGCCTCCGTTTTTTCAGCCTGCTCTCATGTGTCTCAGTCTCTGCTATAACTACAAAGTGTTTCACTTTACAAATTCCGTTTCTTATGAAGAAGACTGCCGGGCAAGACTGCCGAATAAACACTAAAAACCCTGAAAACCTGGTACCTGAATAAACTCAGCATTAGCCATATCATACGCCATAGGCGCTTCGATTACTGGGGCCAGCTTTAATAGTAATTAGATATTATCTCGCGGGCCAAAGATAATTCCACCGCGGGGCCGGATTTGGCCCGCGGGTCTTGAGTTTGACATATATGTCCTAACCCGTCAGCCCCTAAACTATTCCCACTCCACGTTCATTGCCTGCAGCTCTACATCAGTCCGCAAACTAATCCTGTTTTATCATTCTTTCCCGAAAGCTCGAAATCAGTCCCGAAAATAAATCACCAACCCGTGTCAGTCCCCAAACTAATCCTGCTTTCACACTCTCTCTGAACAGCCCCATGTCGGTCCCGAAACTAGTTCCACAGCCCCGTGCTCTCCTCACAGCCCGCGTCCATCTCCAGGCTAATCCCAGAACTCATTCTTTCCCCACAGCCCCTTGATAATTCTAAACCGATCGCATTGCCCCTTTCCCCGCACAGCCCTGTGCCAGTCTCTAAAGTGATTAATTGTGAGGTGGATTTCTTAGCCTAGTCGGCTGCAACCTCGGAGTACAAATCTTGAAAAATGTGGAGGTTGCATGGGGGTTCTCGATGGATTTTTGCCAATGAGGCAGGGAAATAATGGTAGGGTGAAGGAAACACGGTTGACAGGAGATGTGGAACATCTGGTCAAGACGATGAAAGGAGCATTCTTAGAGTTTCGGAAGCAAGCTTCAGACAGAACTGCAGAGAGTTATAAGGTAGTCAGGGACGAACTGAAGAATGGAATGAAGAGAACTAGAAAAAAGGGCTCAAGGACGTAGCAAGCAGGATTAAGGAAAATCCCAAGACATTCTAGATTTAAGTGAAGAAGTAGCGGATAACTCGAGGAAGAGTAGTACTGGTTAAGGAGAGAAGATGGGAAAAAAAAACGCCTGGAAGTACGGGAGGGAGTGTAGGTTCTTAATGAAGATTTTACTTCATATTCACCAGTGACAGGGAACTTGACGTTTATCAGTACTACGTTAAACAGGCTGATCTGTGACAACATTTCGAGGTCAAGCGAGACAATGTGCTAGAAACTTTGAAAAAACATTATGATAGATAAGTTCTATCTTGTGTGGCCGGGATGCAGCCTCGGCTACTGTGGAAAGTTGGGGAAGAGATTTTCTCGCCACTGGAGATGATCTTCGCCTTATCATTGGCTTCAGAAGTAGTGTCAGAGGATTGGACATGGAAAATATTGTTCATTTGTTCAAGAGAAGGAGTAGGGATAACCCGAAAATTATACTCCAGTCTTACTTCGGAGGTCGAAAACTACTGGAGAAGGTTCTTAAGAGCCATGATTTACGAGAATGCGGATAAGCTTAACATGATTAGGGAGGGTCAGCAAGGCTTTGTGAGGGGAAGGTCATCTCTCGCGAGTCTGTTTAAAGTCTGTGAGGATGTGACAAAGCACATTGATAAAGGTAGAGAAATTGATCTGGTGTAAATGGATTTTAAAGAGACGTTCGATACACTTCACCATGATAGGTTCTTTCAGGAGGCATGGTTACCATGAAAAGCTGGCAGCAGGATTCAGAACTGGCTTTTGTCCATAGAAGGCAGAGGATAATTATGCAGGGAACGTTGTCTCGCTGGTGCCCTGCAGTGATCGGTTCTGAGAATCGCGGCTTTTTGTGTTTCATAAATTATTTGCATAAGGAAGGGCAAGGGTAGGATATTGTATTTGCAATGATGTGGAGGTTGGTAGAGTTGTGGATAGTGCAGACGGTTACTGCATGCTACAACGAGATATTGACAGGATGCAGAACAGTGCTGAGATGTGTCAGATGGAGTTCAACCCCGAAAGGTACGAAGTGATTAACTCTGGAAGGACGAATCTGAAGACAGAATACAGGGTGATCGCAGGACTGTTAATTGGGAACAGCTGTTTTAGGGAAAATCCACATCTGAAATTTGGAGTGTGTTGAAAGACCATTTGCACAGAGTACAGGGCCGGTATGTTCTAGTCAGAAGGAAGGACAAGGAAGTAAGAGAACCATGGGTGTTGAGGGAGATCATGAATACCGCCAAGAAAGAAAAGCAAAAGTATATAAAGCTGAGAAAGCTCGAATCAAAGGGAACGCTGGGCGGTTTAAAGAAACCAGAAAAGATCTTAAAAGGGGAATGAGGAACGTTCCTGGCAAGTGGGAATAAAGGTGCTCTCGACATGCAGCAAGAGAATAACTAGGAAGTGCACTCGAAGATAAAGGAGTGGGGAGAATTTGATTGGATGCGAAGGATGTCGTTGAAGTCCTTAATGAGTATTTTAAATCAGTATTTACCAAGATAGATGTGGAGATTAAGACGATCAGTGTTGAGAGCATTAACATGTTAGGGCATTTGGAAGTAAACGTAGTGTTGCGTCTCTTACAGAGCATTAAGTTGGGTAAGTCCCAGCACCTGATTCCGCGGGTTATTGACCATTGCTGGGGACCTCGCCAATATCGCTGTGTCCGCCCTAGACAGAACGTCTACTCCAGATTTGCCAATCCAAAGGATTCCCACATCACACCCTGGGATTGAGAGCTTTTCTCCATCACCAGGCTGAGGAAGATGGGGTTCCCTTCTCTATGAGTTATGTGGTTTCCTGTAAACAATAAACTTGTTGAGTGACAGACTGAGTGAAAGAGAATGGAGAAGACAATACTTGATCAGTAATGGGACATCCCAGTGACTTTGAGCACAGGAAGACACTCAACAGCCTGTGCACCCATTCTGCAAATTTCTGGGTTCAGTCATTAGCAGCAAAGTACTGACTGTGGAAATTACACATCAGAATGTTATTCGGGACACAGAGTCCAGCAGCACTTCGGCCCTTCTAGTCAATGCCGACTTCTTTGTGTTTTTACTGCCTAGTTCCATTCACCTTACTATACCCTTCATACACTCTCAGCCACGTCCTCATCCAAATTTCTCTTTAGTGTCTAAATCAAACCCACATCCTCTACTTCCACTGGCAGCTCATTCTACACTCTCACCAACCTCTGAGTGAAGAATTCCCCTTCAGATTCCCCAAGAATATTTCACCTTTCGCTCCGTGGGGGTGAGAGGGAAGACGGAGCGGAGAGAGATGGAGTTAAGGGGAGGGGGAGGCCAATTACAGAGAAGGAAACACAGGACAGTCATCGAACACAGAAGCAAAGATACAAACCCTGCGGCTCAACTTGTCCGTGCCAAACGGATATTTCTTCCTAGACCCACCTACCTGCATATTATCCTCTCCCCGTACATCTCCCGTTCTGTACTTCTCCAACTTTCTCTCAAATGTCAAAAGCGAACCCACATCCACCACTTCCACAGGCAGCTCGTTCCACACCCCCAACAACCTCTGAGTGAAGAAATTCACCCTCAGGTTCCCCTAAAACATTTCACTTTTCAACCTTGAACTATGACTCCTGGGGGATTTGGGTGAATAGCGGTTAGGTGCGGGAGGAAGGCGAAGATGGTGGACTGGGAGAAGCTGAGCGGGGAGAGTGAATTAGACGAGGTGTCTATACTTACTGTTGCTCAGAAGAAAAGGTAATTGTTTGAACTTACTTGCTGTAAACTTACCACCCATACCCTGCACATTCTCAACCAAATAATTGATACAGGTGACAGGTAACACGAAGCTCACACCTGTGAGCTGCCTTAATGACTACCGTCCAGTGACACTCACATCTCTGGTGATGAAATACTTCGAGAATTTGGTCATGGCTAGAATCAATTTCTGCCTCAGCAAGGAACTGGACCCACTGCAATTTGCCTATCACCAAAATAGCTCTACAGCAGATGCGATCTCAATGGACTTCACACGGCTTTAGATCACCTGGACAGTATAATCATGAAAACAGTTCTGCTAAACAACGGAAAATTGCATCTCCACAAAGTCCTCACTTGAGGCGACTACCTATACCCGTGACACAGGAAATCACATCATCACTCTCCTATTACCGTGTATGATAATCTAAAACAACAGCGAAAATGGACTATTCGATAGCTCCTGTTCCCACACACCCGAGACCATGCTTCCCTAGGTAAAACCTTCTCTCCCCTCACCCCTTCCCCGCCCCTTTGTCACTCCCGATTGGCCACTACATACGAATGCACTGTCCAATTATATCTCCCACGAGGCTGTACAAACCCGTTTCCATCTCTGATGCAGAGGTCACATCGACAACCCCCACCCCCCCCCCCCCCAACCTTCCCAATGTGCACTCGCAGCCTATGACGGTGACAGCCTTCCCAGATTCTGGGGCTTTGTAGCAAACACAATGTTAGCAGCAAGATTAGACAGTAACTAATATGAACAGAGAATTATTGCTTTCTGAAAGAATACACGAGCTGAATTGTATTATGCATTGGACAGGATCCTCCTTTGTTATGCAAATTAATTTGTCCCGTATCCATCCTTCCCGGGTCACGGAATGTCCAATCATCCTCCAACAGCTTCTGCACCGCTGCCCTCCTCGACTGCGGCTCCAAACCTTTGCCACCACTCATCCCACATATATACGCCCACCAATCACCTCTTACCACAAACACAAACCGATCCCCTTTCACCCACACCCTATTCCAGCTTTGGGAACCACAACTAACTCATCACACAGACTGGGCTCGGGCGCACAGCTAAACGTGCGCCGCGGGACCGGAGAGCCCGGGCACTCCAAGCGTCCGGCAGAACTCGTTCCCAGGCCTTTCCCACTGCAAACGCCCCCGGATTTACAGAAACCAGGGATTAGCCCCTTCCTCACCGTCGCCCAAACAGGAGAACCGCCGGCAATCCCTGAGCTCGGCACTGCGCTTGCAGTGGCCGGAGGACCCCGCAGCACCCCTACGCGTTGGAGGATGTTACCGCAAAACCATCAGTGCCTCGAGGTTCTCGCAGCGCCCCTGCGCGTCGCCGGAGTTGACAGCGCCACCAGCGTCTGAGATTCCAGCAGCGTCCCAGCCCGTCGCCGAAGGTAACTACAGCGCCAACAGTGGCTGGAGGCGGACAACACGGAGTGTACAGCTATCGGTCGGTCCTGTCACTGGGAGACGACCAACCTCCACATCAAATCCATCCAAACGAATCAGGGCGAAATTTGATGACAAACAAATATAATTCCTCACAGCAATTAGCAGTCTGAATAATTCCTTGAATTTTAATGGAAGGGGTACCTATGGTTTACATTGTCAGACTGACCAGTTTACCAGTGACAAAGATTGCAGCGACGAGAGATCTGTTGACTAATACACCGCGTGTAGAGCCCACTGAGAATTCCGGTTTGTACGAGTAAAACAGTTGTTTATCAAAATACGAGATAGTTCACTGACGGAAGCCTCCCCAAACCACATCATCCCGAGAAGGTCCTCCCCACTAGATTTGGGGTTTTATAACCTATGTCGAGAGGAACACCACGCTGCCCACTCCACCAACAACACGGCACAGCCGGACACATAACAGGGGACTTTACATCCCACAATACTGGATTCAGTGATGAAACCCGTTATTAATGTTGTTGTCCCACTGAAATCACAAGAAACGTCCATTAAGGTGTTTTAAATACAAGCGCTTCCCCACAGTGGACGTCACACTAGCGGCCCCACGCGCCTGACGTCATTCATGGGTTCTGCTCACCGGGATCTGTCGTCACGCGCACGGTGCCTTACGTCACACACGCGCTGCTGTGCTCGCGCTTGCTTGGTGTAACAGCTGAGTAAAAATCACGCCTCCTCAGTCGCAAACAAACAGTCAACAGAGGATTCAGAGGGTCCACTATTCTCGTTGGTGCGGAGCGATGTCATTCACTGGTTACGTCCAAAAGCAGAGGTGAACCAGCCGAGAAGGCGTTACCTCCGCTGATTCCGCCTTCCGCTCCGTCGCTGAATTCCCCATCAAAGCGGAACAAATCCCAAAGTAATTATCCTGCTTTTTCCTAAGAGGGAAGTTGGGGGTGTTTGTGAGGCTTTTCCTGCGGCTGGAGTCTGATGTATCACTGAGAGGTAGAAGGAGAGCGCTCAGCGTATCGGCCTGATGCCCTCTCTCCGGGGAGGAACAAATCCCGGCAGAAGAAAGGAGGAATTTTTATTGAAAGAATAAAGATGATGTGAGAGGGGGGCGGACAGGTTGTTCTGGGTAGCCACGTCAGAGGAATCATCCTATCTACCTAAATACACTCTCGTCCTTTCAACATTCGATATCTTCCAATGCGACCCCCACACATTTCTCTGAATTCCAGTGAGTACAAGCCCAGACTCACCAAACGCTCATCATATGTTAAGTCCTGCATTCCCGGAATCATCCTCGTGAACCTCCTCTGGATTTTCTCCAATGACAGCACATCCTTTCTGCGATATGGGGTCCAAAACTGTAGACAATACTCCAAATGCAGCCTGACTAGCGTCTTAGAAAGGCGCAACAATATCTCTTTGCATTTATATTCGATTCCCTATGAAGTAAACACTAACATTGCACTTGCCTTCTTAACCGTAGAAACAACCTGTAAATTAACCTTCTGGAAGACTTGCACGAGCACTCCTGTGTCATCTGCACCTCTGTTGTTTGGACCTTCTCGCCATTTCGATAATAGTCCGCTACTGTTCCTTCTACCAAAATGCATTTTCATACATTTCCCAACAGTGTATTCCATCTGCCACTTTTTTGCCCAATCTTCCAATTGGTCCTAGTCCTGCAGCAATTTCATTGCTTCCCCAGCACTGCCGACCCCTTCACCTATTCGTAGCGTCCGCAGACTTTGCCACAAAGCCATCAACTCCACTATCTGAATCATCGACAAACAATGTGAAAAGAAGCGGTCCCAATACTGACCGCTGAGGATCACTAATAGTCACGCCAGACCACCAGAAAAGACCCGTCTATTCCCACTCGCTGCCTACTACCTACAAGACGTTCCGCTATCTATGCCAGTATCGTTCCTGTAAGGCCATAGGATTTTATCTTGTTGAGCAGTGTCACGTGTGGCACCTTATCAAATGTCTTCTGACAAGTAAATGAACTCACTGCATCTCCTTTGTCCACCCTGCTTGTTACTTTAAAAACTCGAACAGATCTGTCAGGGAAAAATTTGACTTTGCTGACTTTGACTTATTTTATCAGTCGTGCACATACACCCCGAAACCTCATCCTTAATAATAGATTCCAAGACTTTTCCAGCCACTGGGGTTAGACTAACTGGCCTATAATTTCCTTTCTTTTGCCTTTCTCCCTTCCTAAAGAGTGGAGACACATTTTTTCAATCTTTCAGTCCTCCTGGACCATGCCAGAATGAAGTGATTCTTGGAAGATCATGAACCAGTTAACTTTTCAGCAACAGCTCTCAGGATGTAGTCCATCTGACCCAGGCGACATGGCCCCAGGATTATGTGATGTGCCGGAGTGACGGGAGCAGTACGCTGCGTCTGAGCCCATGTCTGTATAACGGGAAAGTGAGGAGGGGGATTCACTCTGCCTGACCCTGGTAGTGTTTGAAGAGACGGTGAGGAACGAGCTTAACTCTGTGTCTGACCCACAGAACGTGTGATGTGCCGGATTGACGGGAGCAGTACCCTGTGTCTGAGCCGAGCAGTACAATTTGTTTTCGGACGGTACGGAGGGACCTTCACTCTTGGTGTGACCTCGGGGGTCTGTGATGGGAGGGTGTTGGGGAGCTTCACACTGTGTCTCATCCAGGGAGTGTGATGGGACGGTGTGGTTAGAGCTTCGCCGCGTGCCTGACACCCGCAGTGTGTGAAGGAATGTTGTCGAGGGACCTTCACAGCATGTCTGACACCCGGAGTGTGTGAAGGAATGTTGTCGAGGGACCTTCACAGCATGTCTGACACCCGGAGTGTGTGAAGGAATGGTGTCGAGGGACCTTCACAGCATGTCTGACACCCGGATTGTGTGAAGGAATGGCGTCGAGGGACCTTCACAGCATGTCTGACTGCTGAACCGTGAATGTCGCAAGGAGCTTCACCCAGTTTCCGACACTTCTTTTCATACAAAATATCTTTATTACAAATTCACGACAAATAGACAAAATACGTTAAACCAAAATGTTCCCACCTCTATCAATAATGGCAATTGCACCCCGCGGAGCCCAACGGCTCCGGAACGCCTCCATGGTCGCCGCGGAATGCACGTGTTCCTTCTCAATATTTACCATGGCAAGAACATACCCCCTAAATATTGCCAGGCCGTCTACCCGGGCAGATCCTCCCGCAAGACTTTTCCAAGACCCACGGATGGCTGTTGTCGCCAGCCCAAGCAGCAAATTGACAAGGATGTCCTCATCCCTCCATGCCCCCCTCCTTACTGGATGACCATATATAAACCGGCTGTGGCTAAAATGCAACCAGAAGGCGAGAAGCAGCCCACGCAAATACGCAAAAAGAGGCTGCAGCCTCGCACACTCCGGGTACATGTGGTACACCGTCTCCTCCAGCCCGCAGAAATGACACACGGGTGGGAGATCCGTGTACTAACTATAGAACGTATTGCAGGGATGCCGCTCTATGCAGCATCCTCCAGCCGAGATCCCCCGGGTGCATGGGAAGAACCCCTTCGTAAAGGGGCTTCCAGTGGGGACCCTCCTCACCTCCAGTTGGAAAGACCGACCGCCTTGGCGTGTCGGGACGGTGGACAAGGGCAAGGAAGTGGAGGGTGTGGAGCAGCAGCCCATACAAATACCTCCTACTTGCATCCCTGAATGGGACTGTGGGTGTCGATGAGAGACGGCTCAAGTTGTGTGGACACGGCTCCCGGAGAAGATTGCAAGGCCTGGGCCCGACAAGCAGCTCGACCTGAGTCGGTCCACACACCTGCGCCGCACCGACATCCACTGAGGTAGGACAAGGGTCGGCCAGGACTCCGCCCTCCACCAGAGGGGATTCCCGGCCTGAGGCGAACATGTTCCAGACTTTCAGTAGGTCCTGATGGAAGCCGGGCAGACTCCGTAAAGCAGTACGGCTGACGCCCGCCGGTGGTAGCCGCATGTCTTCGTGAAGACAGCAGCCCCTCCGGAGGAAGAAAGTCGCCAACACGTGCCACCTGGGAGGGTGCTCGGCGTCCAGGAATCTCTGCAGAGTCCTGAGGCGGAGAGCCGCCAGTCGCGTTCGAACGAGCACCAGCGACTGTCCGTCCTCTCCCACTGGGAGACTCAAGACCGCTGCAGAGACCCAGTGTTTCCTGTGCCCCAGAAGAAGTCCACTAACTTCCTCTGCATTCTCGCAACAAACGGGGCAGGAGGGGCCAAGGTGACTAATCCGGTACCACAACATGGTCACCAGCTGGTTTATGGCCACCACCCTGCCTCGATAGGAAAGCACCCTGAGAAGGCCAAACCAGCGCCCCAGCCGGCCATAACTTTCGTCTCCAGGTCCTGCCAGTTCGCCAGCCAGGTCTCCCCAGAAGGACTGAGGTAGACTCCCAGATAGAGGAGACGTCTAGTGCTCCACTCAAAAGCCCTCATCTCCTCCGACAGGGAGTCCGCCTGCCACTGACCCACTAAGAGTGCGGAACATTTCGTCCAGTTGTTCTTAGCGGAGGATGCTGCCGAGAAAACTTCTTGGCACTCGCGCATCCTCCACAGGTCATTGGGATCTGTCATCATGAGGAGTACATCATCGGCGTAGGCCGACAGGACGACCTCCATGTCCGGTTCACGCAGAACCAGACCTGTCAGCCTTCGCCGTAGGAGGCTCAGGAATAGCTCGACACAGATCGCGTACAATTGACCGGACATGGGACATCCCTGACCTGCTCCTCTCCTGAAGGGAATGGGTGATGCCAGTGATCCATTGACCTTAACAAGGCACTCCACGGCAGAGTACAGGAGCCGAATTCGGGCCACAAAGTGTGGTCCGAGCCCAAAGGCCTGCAGAGTGCCCACCAGGAAACTGTGGTCTACCCGGTCGAACGCCTTCTCACGGTCAAGAGAAAGAAACGCTGCCCAGGACCCAGTCTCCCGCTGCAGGTGGATCAGGTCCCGTACTAGGTGGGCATTGTCCTGGATGGACCGGCCCGGGACCGTGTAAGATTGGTCAGGGTGAATCACCTGTCTCAGTACTGAACCAAGACGGTTGGCCATTGCCCGGGCGATGATCTTGTAGTCCGCACACAAGAGGGAGACCGGGCGCCAGTTCTTTAGCAGGCGAAGGTCTCCCTTCTTGGGCAGCAGGACCACAACAGCTCTCCGCCATGAGAGGGGCATTTCCCCGCTGGCTAGGCTCTCCCCGTGAACAAGCCTGTAATCGACCCCCAGGACATCCCACAAAGCCTGATAAAACTCTACACTCAGACCATCTAAGCCAGGGGACTTACCCCTCCGGAGTTGCCGAAGGGCAGTAGACAGCTCCTCCCGAGTCAGGGGAGCGTCCAGACGCGCTGCGTCCTCTGGGCTGACCTTTGGTAAATCTTCCCAGACCTCATTGAACGCCCCCGCTTTTGACGGATCTGGTGAGAATAAGGACCGATAGGAAATGCGTACTTCTTTGATAACTTCGTCGTGGTCCGTGATGGAGGAGCCATCAGCAGCCAGTAGCTCCACCAACTGCTTTTGTACTCTCCGCCACTTCTCCAACGAGTAGAAGAAGGGTGAGCCGCAGTCCAAATCTTGCAGCATTTGGATCCGCGACCTCACATATGCACCTCGGGACTGCTGAAGCTGCAGATTCCTTAGTACGTCCTTCTTCACCTGGTATTCCTGACATAGCTGTTGTTCTTCAGCGGTCGGACCAAGACGGGACTCTAGGTCAAGCAACGCTCTCTCAAGCCGCTCAATCTCAGTTCCCCGCCTCTTTGTCGACCCCCTAGTGTACTCCCGACATAAAAACCGGTTGTGGGCTTTGCCCACATCCCACCACAGCCGTAAGGAGCAGAACTCTCTCCGTCTCTCTCTCCAGGTGGCCCAGAACGCTCGGAATGAATCCCGGAATCGGCTGTCCTCCAGCAGCCGGTTGTTAAAGTGCCAGTACCCGGATCCCACCCGAGGGTGCAGAGGAGTAAATTCCATCCACGCAAGGTGATGATCCGAGAACGACACCGGCCGCATGGAGGACGCCGACACGCGGGAGATATAAGCCCGAGAGATATACAGGCGGTCTATCCGGAAACCCGCCTCTCTAGATCTTCTGGAGAAGGAGCTAGAGTCGGGGTGAACATTCCGCCAGCTGTCCACCAAGCCAAAGGAGCCGACTAGCTCCTTTAACTTTTTCGCCGATGCTGGGTCGCGTTGGAGGCCCGAGCGGTCCTCCACCTCGAGGGTACAGTTGAAGTCTCCCCCGAGGATGACGCAGTCCCCAGGATCGATGGAACTCAGCAAGGTGGACAGCTGACAGAATAGGCGCGTCTGCGTCACCCCACGCCTCGGAGCATATACGTTGACAAAATGCAGCGGTACTCCATCCAGGCGCACAGCCAGGTGGAGCAGACAGCCGGGCACAACCTCTTGGACTCTTACGATTTCTGGCTGGAAGGCTGGGGCCAACAGGACCGCCACCCCGCTAGAGTTGGAGCTAAGGTGACTCATATAGACCCCGCCCTGCCACTCCAGGAGCCAAGCGGACTCGTCCCCCGGGGTCGTAAGAGTTTCCTGCTGGAAACGCACCGCGTATCTCCCATCCCTGAGGACTGAGAGATTGTTATATCTGCGGAGAGAGCCCCTGCTACCATTTACATTAAGACTAGCTATGGTAACTTTTATGTCGGGAGCACACTAGGCCTCAGCACCAATACCCTTCCCACTGAGAGCGGTGGCGCCCTCAGCCGCACTATCCCGAAGAAAACCAAGAATATTCTTCGCTTTCCGGGCCCGACTGCTACCATCGCTACCCTGTGCCCCACCATCTCCCGAAGGATCGAGGCTACTTTCTACCCTGATGTCTCTCACCAGGTCATCCAGGAAGGATTTCAGCTGCCGTCTGTCATTCCCCGACACAGCATTCTTCTTCCCCTTCCCCTTCCCCTTCAGTCCGAGGATGACTCGCAGGGACTTCACCAGCCTCGGCATGCTAGACCAGCGAAGCGAGGCTAGTTTAGACCGATGCTTTGCACCCACAGAGGAGTGAATGAACTCTCTGATCTCCTCCACAGGTATCAATGGGGATTTCTCAGGAGGGGCGAGGATGTCCATTGTCTCACTGTCAAAGGAGTCTCCCTCCAACCTCTCACTGCAGACAGATCCCTCATCTTCCTCCTCGTGTGTTCTAGAAGGTGGCTGCAATTGTAACCCACAATGCACAGCAGGTACCTCATTCATTCCTTCCCGTTCCACCGTCGCATCCGTCTTATCCACAGTTACGACGATGGTGGGATAATCCCAAGGGACTCCCTGCCGGCCATTATTTAATGGGGTCGGCTTGCAGGTTATATCACCCTCCCCAGGAGATAGGTATGAGGGGGACCCCAGCAGCTCTAGTCCAAGGGGTTCACCGGCGGCCTGATGCTGACAGTGAGAGAGCTTGGTCTCCGCTTCGCTCATACTGTTTAATACACTTGCCTCCAGGGAGGCGCTTACTACTGAGTCCTGGGCAGAGGGCTCCAGGTCTGCCTTCGTTGTGCAGACAAGGCTGACGCTAGCTTCCTGCACAACCACACCACCTACCGCAGGACTGGTGGCTACATCTGGGGATTCAGGGTTAGACACAACCTCCACGCGGATTCCCACCCTTCCTGGGACTCCCCCGCATCTACATTCCCTGCCATCTTGGGGGAACATTCCCTTCTCCTCTTGAAGCCGGAGGAGCACACAGGTGCGGGATTCACCGATGGAGCGTTACTCTCCGCTTCCATCACCCCGTCCGACTGTGCGCTTCCCTGAGCCTCCCGATCCACTTCGGGGCAAATGGGTGTGAGCTCTGTTTTCTCGGGGGCTGACTTCTTAGTGTTTGGACTTCTTCTTCGCTTTCTTGCTCCGCACAGGCTCCACCCCGTCCCTCGCCTGAACCTCCCTGCACGTAGCCTCAGGAACACTCGCCTGAACTACAGGGGTAGGAGCAGAGACTGGAACAGACGTTGGAATAGAGGCAAGGGCAGGAGCAGGGACAGGCGCAGGTGTAGGCACAGGAATGGGATCAGGGGCAAAGGTAGCTGGGGCACTAGATCCCGAAGTGGACTCCCTGGGTTTTCGGGTGCTAGGACAGTCCCTGTGAAAGTGCCCCACCTCCCCGCACGCATGACACCGTGGGCGCTCAGAGCTCCAATACACCTGATAATCTACCCCCTTGTGCTGGACAGTAAACTGGCCCTCAACGTCGTCCTCCCTTTCCAGCTGCATGAATACCTGTCGCCGGAAAGAGATTACGGTACGGAGGGTGCTTCTCCAGAATTTGTTCCTTACGGCATTTATTTCTGACTTTACTTGCCCCAAGCGTGTTAGTGCGGGAAGCAGGTCCTCGTTGGGGATGAAAGGCTTTACGTGACCGAGGACGATACGTTGTGTGGGAGCTGTCACCAGCTCCATCTGTAAAAAGATGTTTTCCGGGGACTTCCGGAAAGATGGCGATTGTTTAGCTGCTCCGAACTTTTGTTCCGTTACTGTCGCTATCTTTGCACTAAATGTCTCCATTTTTTAAACCTTAGTTAGGAATTTTTTCGGTACCTCTTACTTGCCTGTGAAATTATCTAACTTACAATGTCTAGCAAGAGTTCTAAATCCGGGAGAAAGGAAGCTACGGCTCTCTCAGACGAGACCCTGGCTGCGCTCGGAAAGCTCCGAGACGAAATTTTAAAGGAATTTAAAACCGCTTTCAAACAGTTGGAAGACAAACTGGATCGGATCAACGATAAAGTGGACAAGCATGCCGAACACCTATCTCGCATCGATTCGACTTCTGAAGATTTAGAAAGTCGTGTTCGATACTTGGAGACTCTCTGTTCCAGCTTAGAGGAAAAATGTAACAAACTCCTTTCCAAAATGGTGGATCTCGAAAATCGCAGCAGACGCTGCAATCTCAGAATTCTTGGATTGCCAGAGGCGACCGAACAGGGATCAACCGTAAAGTTTTTCGCCAAGTTTCTCTGTGAGATATTCGGGAAAGATTTGCTTCCGAACCCGCCCGAGCTCGAATGGGCACACAGAGTTTACGTTCCCCCCGGAATTCTGGGCTCCCGTCCGCGACCAGTAATCTTGTGTTTCCATCAATACCAGGTAAAGCACAGTCTGATCGTAGAGGCAAGTCGCAGGGGGTCTTTTCCTTTCCAGGATGCAACCATTCGCTTTGTGGAAAATTTTGCACCCCAGACCTTAAAGATGCGCGCTGAGTTTAAAGGCGCAATGAAAGTGCTTTTTGATCGTGGTTTAAACCCTCTCTTCGCAATCCTGCCGATCTACGAATCAAGCTTAATACCGGAAAATACAAGTGGTTCAAATCAGTGAAGGAAGCTGAAGCATTTGTGGCAAGTCTTCCGGCTATCCAGTCATCTTCGGAATCTGATCGGACCTCCTAAAATGGTGGATAAGTACTCCTCGTAGTAAAATTACTTTTTCTGGACTCAGACTTTACTTGAATCACTCAGACATTATTCAGTGAAACTCTAAGGGCTGTTGACAATCTATCCCGGAATTTGGTGTGTGTGTAATCTATTTTTATTCTTGTATAACTTTATCTACAGAGTTCTACAACTGACTCTAACTTGTTTTGGAGGTTCGAAGTCTTTAGTGAAGGCCTCCCTGTTTGTTGGTTCACAGTTTAATTGCTGATTTATCTTTCCTTTTTTTTATATATTTTTTTCTTTTCTTCACCCCTTTTTTCTAATCTCTGATTTTTTTTCTCTCCTCTCTGTAAATGGTTGATAAATACTCGTCTTGAATTTATAATTTTCCCCTTCCTCTCTTTTTTTTTCACCTTTGTTTTCCCTTTCTCTTACTTTATTCTTCTATAATTTTTCGCGGGTAGGTTAGTTTTGGTTTTCTTCCGATTTTCTCTGTATTAAGTTTTATATTTCTGCAGAAAGTGTTCTAATCTGTAGTTATGTTTTCTAGTGCATAAACTAGTTACTCTTTGCTATAGTATTTATACGGAACTGTTGTTAATGACACAGATCTGGAAGTTGTATTTGGGTTAATTTTTTTGGTAGAGCTAGCTACTTGTTTTGGTAGCCGTCTAGTTTTGGGTTGTGTGAGTGGGGTGGATTTTCCAGTTCCAACATCACTCACTGTATTTATTGTTTCTCTTTATTGCTCAGGACATGCATATGTTTTGATTTTACGAATCTATGTTTACATCTCTGCTCCCAGACTGCTATTGTACTGCTTGACTTTTTATATGCCTGCTGCCTTTTATGCATTAGTAATTGATAATGGCTAGTGCACTTAAATTCGTGAGCTGGAATGTAAAGGGATTGAATCACCCTGTTAAAAGGAGGAAGGTATTCTCACATATCAAACAACTCAAAGCTGACATTGCTTTCCTTCAAGAAACTCATATTCGTTGTTTTGATAACTCCCGGCTTCCGTCAAAGTGGGCCGGTCAGCATTTTCATTCATCCTTTGCCGCTAAAGCTAGGGGAGTCTCCATTCTTATTAACTCAAATATTCCTTTTGAACTCCATAATAAAATATCTGATACAAATGGCCGTTTTATTATTGTTTCTGGTAAACTATATAACACTAAAGTTGCACTAGCAAACCTGTATGCCCCCAACTTTGATGATGTTAACTTTTTTGAACGGTTTTTTTCCTCTCTACCAGACTTAAACTCATACTCTCTTATACTGGGTGGTGACTTCAACTGTTGGTTGGATCCTAAACTGGATCGATCGTCCTCTGTTACCAGATCACCTACTAAACCTGCCTTAGCTATCCAATCGTTTCTCTCTAATTTTGGTATCTCTGATATATGGCGTTTCCTCCATCCTACGGAGAGAGATTATTCTTTTTTCTCACTTGTTCACCATACCTTCACTAGAATTGACTATTTCTTACTCGATAACCAACTTATCCCATTTGCCCACTCTTGTGACTATCAGAGTATACTGATTTCTGACCATGCCCCAATTACCCTCTCTCTGAAATTTCCGGGTCTCCCTCAGAGGAATAAACACTGGCGGTTTGATTCAACTTTATTATCGGATGATGATTTTGTAAAATGTATTAAGGATCAGATAACCTTTTATTTTAACACAAATTCATCACCTGAAGTGCCATCCCAGATTGTCTGGGATGCCATGAAAGCATATCTGAGGGGTCAAATAATCTCTTACACAGCAAATCTCAACAGAAGATCCCGTGCAGATCGATCAGACCTCATTAACCAGATTAAAGATTTGGATCAAATATATGCCCAAACTAAGAACCCTGAATTATACAAGAAGCGCGTTGAACTCCAAACTAAATTTAACCTTCTGTCCACTCAACCTGTCGAACGCCAACTTCTCGAAAGTAAGAGTCGCTTTTACATTCATGAGGATAAGTCTGGTAAATTCCTAGCCAATCAGCTGAGGCGTTCCAAAGCCAAACAACATATTACAAAGATCCGGAAGGAAAACGGAAACTTTACATCGGATCATTTAGAAATTAATGACGCATTTAAAAATTTTTATTCTCGGCTTTATTCCTCTGAATCTCTGAATGACAATATCTCTGTTGATCAATTTTTACAGAATCTGAATATCCCCTCACTTTCATCTGATTTCAAAGCCAAACTCAATGCGCCTATATCATCAGAAGAAATATCTTTTGCAATTTCTGCACTGTCCTCAGGGAAATCTCCTGGACCTGATGGGTTCCCTGTAGAATTTTATAAATCATTCTCTTCACTTCTTTCTCCTCAGTTACTTTCAGTATTATCTGACTCGTTTAATTACGGCAAATTGCCACCCTCTTTCAATGAGGCATCTATTATTCTTCTTTTAAAAAAGGGCAAAGACCCAACAGAGTGTTCCTCGTACAGGCCGATCTCTCTGCGCAATGTTGATGTAAAGATCTTAGCTAAAGCGTTGGCTCATAGATTAGAAACCGTTATTCCCTCCATTATCTCTGATGACCAAACAGGCTTTATTAAAAACCGTCTCCCTTTTTTTAACATTCGGCGTCTATTTAATATTTTATACTCAGCTCCAACTGGGACTCCTGAATGCGTTATTTCCCTCGATGCGGAGAAAGCATTTGATCATATAGAGTGGAACTACCTTTTTGCAGTCTTAGAAAAATTTGACCTCGGCCAAAGTTTCATCTCTTGGATCCAATTGCTGTACCTGTGTCCTACTGCTTCTGTTTTAACTAATTTTCAGAAATCCCAAGTATTTAATCTCAAACGTGGCACCCGTCAGGGATGCCCCTTAAGTCCCTTTCTCTTTGATTTGGCTATAGAACCTCTGGCGATAGCATTTCAAAACTGTCCTGAATTGACCGGGATTTGGAGAGGGGGTGTTGAGCATAAAGTTTCTCTCTATGCTGATGACTTATTACTCTTTCTCTCAATTCCGTCTACATCCTTACCTCTAATGTTTTCACTTCTTGACCAGTTTAGCCAGATCTCTGGCTATAAACTTAATTTACATAAGAGTGAACTTTTCCCAATTAATAAAGAAGCACAAGAACTAATATTTCGTGATCTCCCTTTTAAAGTAGTCCATAATCAATTTACTTATCTTGGAATTACAGTCACAAGGAAGTTTAAAGATCTCTTTCGTGAAAACTTTGTCAATCTTTCATATGCTATAAAACAGAGTCTGATACAATGGTCACCTCTATCTATGTCTTTGGTAGATCGTATTAATGTTAAAATGTATGTTCTCCCCAAATTTTTATACTTATTTCAATCTATCCCAATTTTTATTCCTAAATCTTTTTTTGATTCCTTAGACTCTATTATTTTGTCATATCTGTGGCAGAATAAGCGCTCTAGAATTAATAAAATCCACCTCCAAAAATCTAAAAAAGAGAGTGGCATGGCTTTACCTAACTTTTGCTTATATTATTGGGCAGCTAATATACGTTGTGCTACCTTCTGGTCTTTCTTCCACGGCCAACCCGAGTGCCCTAACTGGGTGGAAATGGAGTTGAGCTCCACTAAAGAATTATCTATATCTGCACTTCTTGGCTCTGCACTCACTAGTAGTCTGCCCAGATCAATAGCTAATCCTCTTGTTAGACACACTTTGCGTATATGGGCTCAGTTCAGGAAATGCTATGGTTTCCAGGGGTTTTCCGTTTCTAGCCCTGTCGCACATAATCACCTTTTTTTTACCTACTACGTACGATTCAGCATTCCATGTTTGGTATAGGAAGGGCATTAGTCATTTTGAAGATCTCTTCATTGATAATCGCTTCGCTTCTTTTCAGCAGCTCTCTGTTAAGTTCAACCTGCCTAACGCTCACTTTTTCAGATATCTCCAAATCCGACACTTTATTGCTCCTTTAATTCCTAACTTTCCTGACATGCCTGCGAAAAATGCTATGGACCTATTTCTTTCCATTAATCCACTAGGTAAAGGTTTAATATCAATTATCCGAGATAAACTAGCAGCCTTACGACGGGCCCCTGTGGATAAAATTAAAATGGCCTGGGAGCAGGATTTAAATATCTCCTTATCCGAGGAGAGCTGGGACTCAGTTCTCAAATCGGTTAACTCAACCTCTCTTTGTGCTCGCCATTGCCTTTTACAGTTTAAGAATGTTCATAGAGCCCATATGTCTAAATCTAAACTATCTCGATTCTACCCTGGTATTAGTCCGCTCTGTGATAAATGCAAGAGGGGCGTGGCCTCTCTCATCCATATGTACTGGCTCTGTCCTAGCTTGGAGAAATTCTGGAAAGATGTCTTCACTACACTATCGGGTATTCTGAATCAGCACCTAGAACCAAACCCCTTAATTGCTCTGTTCGATTTTTGGGGCGAGACAGATTTATGTCTGGGTCTGACCAAATGCCGAATACTATCCTTTGCCTCTCTCCTGGCGAGACGCTTGATCCTCCTTAGATGGAGAGATGTTGCCCCGCCCACTCATGCGCAATGGCTTAACGACATTATGGCCTGCTTGGACCTCGAAAAAATTCATTATTCAGTTCTTAATTCGGATCTAAAGTTCCATAAGGTCTGGGGACCTTTTATCGAGTACTTTCATAACCTTCCTCTTGACTAGGGTTTTTTTTTCTTATTTTCTTCTTCTTTTCGGTCCCTTGCTTTCAGCTCCCTCTTTTTTTTCTGGTAGTAGGCATTATTATCCTCTGTTGCTAAGTGTATTCACAGTCTGGGAGTTTGACTGTCCTGACCTATACTCTTTATATTGTGTTGTGGTCGGTCTGGAGTTGTTTTTTTTCTTGTGTTGTGGGGCTTGGGGAGGACACTAAGCTTACTTGTCTTTAATTTAGGTGCTTTTTTGTTAAATTCTCTTCCTTTGTAGCATATTGTTATTGTATGTTTAATTTTGCACTGTATTAATGCTCCTCATTGGGATTTGGGGTTTTTCATTTGTAAAATGTTTTGAAAAACTAATAAAGAAATTTTTAAAAAAGATGTTTTCCACCGTGATCCCCCTACTGAGGGCCCGATGCACCAACTCATCATTCCTCAGATAAAACACTGCCTTCCGGAAGTCTTTCTCGGTGGCCAAAACACCATCTCTCCCCAACAAGTCTTCCATAGCCTCCGCGCACTTTTCCAGGGTAGTTCCAGTTCGCAAAATACATTGCACCCCGCGTTCCACTTTCACCGACCGAAACAGGGCGTTGTCCGAGGCTGGAGAGGCAGCCGCCTTTGCATAACTCCCCGAAGGCCTGTGACTCCCTGGAGACCGGTCCGGCATGTTGCTTCTATGTCCGAGTCGAGAATGATATGCCGGTGCTGGTTATAAAGTCCTGGAGCGAGTTGAGTAACCGGCCGTAAAAGTTTGTACTCGACAGTCCCTTGCTGGCTCAGTGCCAGAAATTCCAACGCCAGGAAAGGCTCCGTTAGTCCTGCAGAACTTCCAGGCCGTGAGAGATCGAGACGTCTCAAACGATGCTTCGGCTATGACACCGAACGAGGGTCACGACGGTAAAGATGGAAGGAGGTTGTCCCGATGTCAGTGTGGGAACAACGGCGTTTGTCTCCGGTTTTTGGAGCGACCCGGCTTCCTGGCAAGCTGACAGCGGCCACAGCAGGGTGCTACGCAATTCGCAGCCGTCAACGAACACGGTCCAACCTGGCAGAAAAACTCCAAGCGAAGCTTCCACACTAAACCAGCCGGTCACATAGATGTCCAAGAGACGTTTCGAACCACCTCCAAAGTATCCACTGAACTTAAAACAGCAGTTTTTCCTCGATTTCTCCCAGCTCATTCAGAACAGCTCAACGCTGTGTCTGACTCCAGGAGTGTGTGATGGGACAGTGTGGAGGGAGCTTCACTCTGTCTGATCCCGGGAGTGTGTGTTGGGATGGTGTAGAGGGAGATTCACTCTATGTCTAACCCCAGGAGACACCCCGTGCTGATGCCAGTTTTCCATCCCCCATCCCTTTCGTACTCAGGCCCTCTGCACTGTGGCAGGAGGGGGTCAACGACAATTTAGCTGATATATCTCATTCTACACCCGTCTGCGGCGGCCAGTTAGCCACGATGCGGGTTGGGTAGAGATGAGATCCTGGTCACCCAGACTCTGCCAGTCCGACCTCCCTCAGCCTGGAGCTGAGACGCTACTGTGTCAGTGTGAGGAGCTCCGACCCACTGTTGCAGTGCACAGGGTGCGGGGGGCAGCAGAAACCTCAAATAAAACTCGAGTCCGGCACCAGGATAGGAAGTTACAGCCGTTTATTGATTTCATCATGACAAATGTAAATTAAACAATGTGTGAGCTGCTGACGTGCGGGAATAAATAAGCGGCTCCCGACTCACTCACAGTCACACACAATTAACTGACCGGCGACAACGAGTGACCGGGTGAATAATCAGTCCCGTTTCTCACTGTCACTCTGCATCGGGGAACCGATGATTATAAAATCACACTTCAGGTCCGTGTCCGGGATCGCTGCAGATCCAGGGTCACTGCCGAGGGATTTGTCCATTTAACATCATTATATCGGCCAGGCTGCCGAATGCACCGTCCTCAGCAAAGGGAGCAAAAGGATTCTCTCCCGGGATCACCCACCCCGGGACACCGGTGTCCCAGACTGAGCCCCGGACCCCGGGCTCCTCCTGTCTGTGTAATTCCCCAGGGTTTCACGTGGGAGTCTCGAACCCGCACTCTGATTGATAGATAGATAGATAGATAGATAGATAGATAGATAGATAGATAGATAGATACTTTATTCATCCCCATGGGGAAATTCAACCTTTTTTCCAATGTCCCATACACTTGTTGTAGCAAAAACTAATTACATACTCAGTAAAAATATGATATGCATCTAAATCACTAACTCAAAAAGCATTAATAGTAGCTTTAAAAAAAAGTTCTTAAGTCCTGGCGGTTGAATTGTAAAGCCTAATGGCATTGGGGAGTATTGACCTCTTCATCCTGTCTGAGGAGCATTGCATCGATAGTAACCTGTCGCTGAAACTGCTTCTCTGTCTCTGGATGGTGCTATGTAGAGGATGTTCAGGGTTAATACATCACTGCTGACCACTTCCGATGTTACAGGGCAAGAAGCTGAAGCCGTTAGAACCATTGGGAATGAAACCTGGTCGGAGACCGTTAAAGGTAAGGGCGGGAGTTAAAGGGGACGGCGGCGAATTGGACGAAATGTCCCCATCCTGCGAACGGGTATGTTCACACATTCAGATGTTCACCGGATCAGATGTTCAAACGACACGGCCACTCTCAGTCCCGTTCTGGTTTTCTGCAGAGGTCTCAGTTCCTTCTCCCGAGCCTCACTGAACCGATTATACCGCAGCCTGAAACAAAGGGAAGAATATAGATGAAATAAACCAGATTACACAACAGTGTCAGTAACAGGGGACCGGGGTTAATGTTTCAACAACACTCACAGACAAATATCACCAGAAAACCCGCGGATCCGCTGATATTTTATCACAATGAACATTAACAGACACACTCACTCGATCCGCTCTAGACTTGGAAGGGTCAGTATGAGGCGGCGGAGAGCGAGGGCAGATCGGTCTGTGAGCGAGTTTACTCCCAGGCCCAACTCCGTCAGTGATGGCTTTGAAATGAGAGTGGAGACAAGATCCCTGGCACCAGAATCTGTGAGACCGACCTTCCCCAGCCTGGAGATGAGAGAGAGGGTGAAGGACGCAGAGACAGGAAACGGTACAAATCCCCAGTGTTTATCAGTAACACAATTACTGATCACATTAATGTTCAGTGTCAGACACCCAGTGACTGTAAACACAATCTCCTACAGTATGGTACTTACCACAGTTTCTGTATTTTACACAAAGGGTTCCTCAGAGCCGCAGACACCCGTTTCACTCCTGAATCTCCCAGTTTATTATAACTCAGGTTCAGCTCCATCAGTGATGGGTTTGTACTAAGAGCGGAGGCGAGATCCTCGGCACCAGAATCTGTGAGACCGACATCCCACAGCCTGGAGATGAGAGAGAGTGAGGGTGAAGGACACAGAGAGACAGGAGACGGTACAAATCCCCAGTGTTTATCAGTAACACAATTACTGATCACATTAATGTTCAGTGTCAGACACCCAGTGACTGTAAACACAATCTCCCACAGTCTGGTACTTACTCCAGTTTCTGTATTTTACACTCCGGGTTCCTCAGAGCCTCAGACAGCAGTTTCACTCCTGAATCTCCCAGGTCATTCCTCCCAAGGCTAAACACAAACAGACAAATTGATGAAAAAAGTGATTCAAACTACGGGTCTGAGAGAATTTCTCTCACTGGGATATTTCAGGAAACTTTAATCCCTACAGTAAATCATTGATTGGAGTTCCCATCACTGTCAATGTCCCTCACCGACCAGCTCCAGGGTAACACCGAATGTCAGTAATTTAGTCTGTCAGTGTGACCCTGTAAACTCCACATATTCTGTCTCATTCCCCGATGGTTAGAAAAGTGTTCCTGATGTGAGGGGGTCGGAAAGGTGGGAGAATGTCCCACAGTAGATGGGAAATGGCTCTACTCGAAGAAAAGGATTGAAAGAGAGATCAGACAGGAGAAGGGTAATGGGTAAGAGAAATCCAACAGGAAGAAGGAGGATGGGGAAGAGTGATCTCACACGATGAAGGGGAATGGTATTTATCACAATTCTTTACAATCTGATTTACTACAGTTTTAGCCAAATCCCTTTACATTGAAATAACACAATGGAACAGTGTCACTGTTCAGAGTGACAGATAAATCAAGTTACTTCAACTCCTGGCACTTGTGCAGCCCGGGTCCCAGCCGCTGGATTCCTTCACACTGAATGTGGCAGTTCCACAGGTCGAGGTGTTTTATTGTATCACAGAGTCTGATGACATGAGACAGGACCGCGCAGTCAATCAGGGTCAGTGTCATTGCACTGAATGAAAGTGTTTCCACAGATCCCAGTGCGGCCTGGGCCAGTCCACGATTCTGAGACTCAAACAGGTAGTGTAATGTGTTCAGGAGGCTCCTTTTACCAGCTTCACTCTCCGTGTTTCCACTCTGGCGTTTAACCTCCTCCTTCACCCAGTCAATCACCCGGCAGATTGTTTCATGAGGAAATGGACCCAGAAACTCCTCCAGGCCCCGAGCTGTCATTGGGGAGGAGAGACCAGCAACAAAACGGAGAAATACCTCAAATCGCCCATCTTCCGTGTTGTGGGCTCCAGTGAGGAATTTCAGGATATCCCCGGGATGTGGAGTCAGGAATTGTGCGACTGCAGCTACAAACTCTTGGATGGTGAGGTGTGGGAATGTGTACACCACGCTCCGGGCAGAATCCTCTCTCTCTAAAAGCTCCATCAGAAACCCGGACAGGAACTGGGAAGGCTGCAGATTGTACTTGATCAAATCTCCATCTGTAAACACAATCCTCCTCTCAGACACTCCTCTGAAGGCCATCTGACCAACCTTGAGTAACACATCATGGGGGTTCTCAATCTCACGGCCGTGGTTTTTCAGGATGTTGTACATATAGTAGGAGTACAGTTGGGTGATGGTCTTGGGAACTCGCTGCGGGTCCCTGACTCTTTGTGTGAAGAAGGGGCCCAGTGCCAAAGCGAGGATCCAGCAGTAGGAGGGGTTGAAGCTCATAGTGTACAGGATCTCGTTCTCCTCCACGTGTTTGAAAACAGCTGCTGCCACTGTCTGATCTTCAAAATGCCTGAAGAAATATTCTTTCCGTTCCTCACCATCAAATCCCATGTTTTCTGCCCAGATACCAATCTCTGCCTTTTCCAATAAATGTAACGCAGTTGGACGGGTGGTCACCAGCACTGAACACCCTGGGAGCAGCTTGCCCTGGATTAAACTGTACACAATGTCAGACACTTCACACCACCACTCGGGATCTGGGCACTGGTGCTTGGGTTCTGTATCTCTCCGACTGTCAGCAAAATCGATTCTGTGTTTGAATTCATCCAAACCATCTAATATAAACAGCAATCCCTCTGGGTTCTTCCAGACCTCTCTCAGGATATTCCCAAAGTAAGGATATTGATCCAGAATCAGTTCCCTCAGGTTTATTCTGTTGTTAATGGAGTTTAAATCCCGAAATTTGAAACTAAAGACAAACTGGAATTGTTGGTATATTTTCCCCGTGGCCCAGTCATAAACAATCTTTTGAACCATTGTTGTTTTCCCGATCCCGGGGACTCCGGCCATTGCTGCCGAACTCCCAGATATGGAGTAACTTTGGGAAAATCTGCTCTGGAACAACTGATCAGTCCGGATTTTCTCCAGCTCTCCGCGGAGATGCTTCTCTCTCCACTCCTCGTGGTCTCTGCCTCTTGCCAGCAGCTCGTCTTCCAGCAGTCTCCGATCTCGAACAGTAGAAATGACCGTGAGCTCAGCGTATCGATCAACCAGCTGGAAAACCTTCACCTTCTCCCTCATCAGGATCGTGTTCACTCTCAGTGTTTCAGTTTGTGTCCGCAGAGTCTCCTTGTGTTTCTGTTGAACATCTTCCATGGGAACAGACAGTGAACAAACTGTTAGATGCCTCAAATCAGAAATCAGTATCTAAGCACACAAGAGTTAGCTCAAAGCTATTGCATTAATTGGATTCATCAATGGATGTTCGTGCAGTGAAGTAAATTTCATTAACAGACCCCGAACTAGACAGAAAGGCCTGGTTTAGATAAATACCTGATCATCATATATCCACTTTAATTCTGCTGTGAAAGTGAGTATTTCCCTGGTATTTTACCGAACCCCAACTGTCCGGTATTGGACACCCTCTCACTATTGTCACAGCTGTCATTGTTTTTGTGGGAGAACTTTGAAAGATAGAGGAAAGTGTATTGGGCGTTCTGTCAAAGGAACAAGTTGGGGAATCACAGCTCCTTCTACACAGTCACTGATTCAAAATACAAAAAAAAAAAATAGCTTTGTGTATCAGCATTTGCGCTGTGAGGGTGCGACTGCAGGAGAAAATGTCAATCTCCCTGTTCAAGAGATTGAGACAGTCAGCTTTTTGATACAAAACGCAGACAATTCACCCACTCCCCAGGCGTCCTTCATCACAGACGCTGCTCACCTCACTGAGTTCCTGCAGCAAATGGCTTAAGACGGCAGATCCGCAGTCTCGTGTCTCTTAAAGAGTATGCGTTGCAAATACTCAACAGATTCAAGATTCAAGATACACGTTACACAAGTGTAATAGTGAAGCAAATAATTGTTATTCCGGATCTGATGTAGCACAAAAAAACTCAGATAAAGAAAACAATGACAAACACAATAAATATAAATACATAAGATACAGGAGTCACTCTGACCTCAGGTGGTTCTGACTGTAAATTTTCAAACCGTGCTGGTGGTGAGGTGGGGGTTGTTAGTTGTGGAGGGGTGGCTTAGTCATTGGAGGTGTTGATCAGTCTTACTGCATGAGGAAAGTAACTAATTTTGAGTCTGGTGGTCCTGCTGTGGATGCTATGTAGCCTCCTCCCTCATGGGAGAGGGGCAAACAGCCCATAGGCAGGATAGGTGGGTTCCTTCCTGATGCTGCTGGCCGTTTTCCGGTGCCTTTCTGTATATACGTCCCTGATGGAAGGTGGGCTGGGGGTGCCGATGATGCATTGGGCAGTTTTGACAACCCGTTGTAGAGCCTTCCAATCCGCCACAGTTATGTAGCTTGTTGGCCTGCCCTCTGCAGCACAGCTGTAGAAGGACGGGAGTGTAGATGTGAGTACAGGTCAGACAACGTCTGTGGAAAGGAGAGAAAGGCGAGATGCTACTGGTCTGTGACTTTAAATGCAAGTTTGAAAACCATGCTGATTACCGGTCGGGTGGTGAAAAAGGGAGGAGAAACAGAGGGAATTCGGTAGAAGGTGGCACAGGACCTGCACAGTACACAGAACAGCACAGGAATAGGCCCTTCGGCCCACAACGTTGGTGCCAAAATGATGCCACATTAAACACATCCCGCCTACCTCCGGTAGTAATCATTTCCCCCATTCCCTGAATGTCAACATGCATCTCCACCCCGGCAGCATATTGCAGGCACACATCATTCTGTGTAAAAGCAAATGCATGGTTCATCTTTCCCCCATCTCGCTCCAAATGAATAACCTCTATTATCTGATATCTCTACTCCAGAAAGCCTCTGACTATCTTCACCTCTCAATTTTATAATACAACACATTGCCTCCCTACAACCCTTTACACTTTATATAAAAGAATCCAAGTTTGCCTCCTTGAAGTTTATGCTCTCTAATCTAGGATGTGAGTGGCGTTTCTCTTCAGCAGCTACTGAGGTCCTCACATCTTTTCTGTAATGGGGGACAGATTTGCATGAATACTCCAAGTGCAGTCAAACCTAAGTTTTATACAGCTGTGGCAAATATGATTTACATTCAGGGAGCTATGGACATGGACAACAAGACGCCTCTGGACTTTATACTTCCTCCATGCATTTGATCTGCATTGCAACAACTCACACTTCTCTGGATTAAACTCCATCTGATATTTCTCTCACTCTAACCCTTTGCCATTCCATCTGTCTTCTCCCAATTTAACTTTCCCACACTCTATAATCGCATGATTTGTGGATCTCTCCTTATTCATACACATCTGAGAACAAGAGTTGTGTTCACTTTTCCCAAAGGCTCTCCCACTGAAACCCGAGCATCTTGCAGGCATACATCCCAATACCACCTGCAGTATGTCCTCTCCTCTAATTCGGAGATTACACACATTATTCCCAGAACACATCCCACCATCAGCGGTTCCTAAAATATTCTTGCAGTAAGGGAACACGGGACAAAGAATGAAAGGTCATCAGCAACACAGGGGAAGTTATAATTACCCACTACAACAAACTTACTGCTTTTGTACCTTTCCAGAATTTGCTGACATATCAGTTCCTGTATCTCCAGATAACTACTGGGGAATGTTCAGCAAAAACCCATCAGTGATTGTATCTCTCCCCATATTGCCTCAGAGCTTAAACTCCCCAGTATGTCCTCTGAGTGCAGCTGCGAAATTCCGCAGATCAGCAAATAAACCTCTCCAACTGTACTATCTCCTCTCTCAAATCTGAAATTTCGGAACTCTGGAGTATCGATCTGCCAATTTTGTTGCTCAATCAAGTCTTCACAAAGACCACAACATCACACGTCCATGTGCTGATCCCCTCTTAACGTACAATAACCTGACTCGCAACACTCTCTGCACTGACCCAACCACTTCAGACCGGACCATCCCATCATGTTCATTTACCCGGCCCCGCCGGCCTTACAATGAGGTTTACTAGCCTAACCTGCATCTTCCTTCGACTCAGCTGGGCAGAAGATAATGTAGCTGGGCATGTGTTTGGATTTTCAGTGGGGGAGCAATCTGTACATAAAGAACATCTGTCTCAGTTATGGAAAGGGATGACGATGCCCCGAGTATCGAGGTCCTGAATTAGGGGAAGGCAGATATTAATGTAAAACAGGGTTTGGATGGAGTGTGGGAAACATTTACTTGCAGCTACACTACACCAGAAGACAGATTTTTTAATGGATGTGGGACCTCACAGTATATTAGAACCCTGCCAAGTGTGCACAAGATTTCACAGAGTTTGAAGAGCCTGTCAGGGCGTGTGGGGTCTCATAGTTTGTCAGGACACTGTCAGAGTGTGTCGGGTCTCACAGTGTGTCAGGACCCTACCAGGGGTGTGTGGGGTCCGCCAGCGTATCAGGGCCTTGTCTGGGGATGCATCGCATGTGAAAGTTTACAGGATTCTGCCAGCAGTGGGTGGGGTCACACAGTGTGTCAGGACCCGGAAAAAGAGTACAGGGAATTAGTAAGGAAGGAAGCTGAGAGGCAGGACCACAAGGGTAGTTATCTTGAGATTGTTGCCTGTGCCACTTGAGAGTCAGGACAGAAAGACAATGAGGTGGCAGATATATGTGTGGCTGAAGAACTGGAGCTGGGAGCAAGGATTCAGATTTTGGATAATTGGGACCTCTTCTGTGGCAGTGGGACCTGTATAAAAGGACAGGTTGTACTCGAATCCAGGAGTTGACAATATTCTTGCGGGCAGATTTACTCGAGCTGTCGAGAGCGGTTTAAACTAACATGGCAGGAGGATGGGAACCAGTATGATAGAGCTGAGGATGAATCAGCAAGTTTACAAGTAGATGATGGCTGTAACATGAAGGTAAGGTAGGACTAGCCTATGACTGGGTGCAAAAGAGGACAGAGCAAAGAGTTAAATTGACCCATAGATCAAAATTCAAAAGGAGAGAAAATGCAGGACTGAATGGCTTTATTTAAATGTGGGTAACATTTGGGAAAAGGTGGATAAATTTTGGTGGAATTAGAGATTGGTCCATATGAGATTGTGGGCATCACTTAGTCGTGTCTGAAAGACCATATTTGGGATCTTAACATCAAAACATAGACTTCTAATAAAAAGGACAGGCAGGAAGGCACATGTGGTGATGTGGCTCTGTTGGTAAGAGATGGAATTAGATCTTTAGAAAGAGATGACATAGGGTCACAGAATTTTGAATTTTTGTGGGTGGAGTTAAGAAATTGCAATGGTTAAAAAAACCATTATGGGATTTATATATAAGCCTCCAAATATAGATGGTATTTGAGCTATGCCTAGCTACACAGTCATGTATATACAGAGAGTAGAGCAGTGAGCTAAGCACACACTTCTGGGTTGATTGTCAGAGAGAAGGACATGTTATCACCAATCTACACAGATTGTGGTCTTCCAGTTAGGAAGTCGAGGATCCAATGTACAGTGGGAGGGGGTGGCGTTAAAGAGGCCCAGGTTCTGTAACTTCTCTGTTAGGATTGTGGGTAGGATGGTATTAAAAGCGGAGCTGTAGTTGATGAACAGCATCGTGACGCAGGTGTATGTGTTGTCTAGGTGGTCTAAAGCTGTGTGAAGAGCCATTAAGATTGCCTCTAACCATTGACCTATTGTGGCGATAGGCAAATTGCAGTGGGTCCAGGTCCTTGCTGAGGCAGAAGATCAATCTAGCCATGACCAACCTCTCAAAAAATTTCATCACTGTCTATCCCACATTATTCTTTGGGCTCCTTACCTTAGAAAGGTCTTGCTGAAACTGAAGATGTTTCAAAGGAGGTTCACAAAATTGATTCTAAGATTGAATGGTTTGTCATATGAAAAGCATTTGATGGCTCTGTGCCTGTATTCACTGGAATTCAGAAGAATGAGGGGTGACCTCATTGAAAGCTATCGACTGGGGAAAGGCCAAGATAGAGTGGATATGGAGAGGATGTTTCCTACGGTGGGGGAGTCAAAGACCAGATGTCAGAGCCTCAGAATAGAGGCGCATTCTTTTAGGACAGAGATGAGGAGGAGATTCTTTAGCCAGAAGGGGGTGAAACTGTGGAAGTCTTTGCCACAGGCGGCTGTAGAGGACAAGCCTTTATGTATATTTAAGGCAAAAGTTGATAGATTCCTGATTAGTCAGGGCATGAAGGGATACGTGGGGGGGCGGGGTGGGGGAGAAGGCAGGAGATTGGGGCAGAGAGGTAAATTGCATCAGCCATGATTGAAAGGTGGAGCAGACTTGATAGGCCAAATGGCCTAATTCTGCTCCGGTGTCTTCTGGTCTAAGGTGGTAAGAGAAGGCCATTTCCCCAGGGTAGCAATGGCCAGTGCAACCGAGGGCTGAGGTGATTGATGGAAAATATGGGTGGGGAGGGGTTAGTTTTATTTTTACACAGAGTGGCGGATGCGTGGAACGGTCTGCCACAGTTGGTTGTAGAGCCGGGGTGTGTGGGCCAATTGGCATTGGTGCCTGGCACAAAAATTTTTGGGAACCCCTGTGCCAGGTTCGAGGCCCATAACATTCAGGTCATTGAAGAGACTCTCAGATAGGCACCTGGACGTTTGGAAAATGAAGGACTGTCTGGGAGGGAAGGGTTAGACTGGAGTATGTTCAAGCAGCCTGTGCGGTTCTCTGCTCTAAGTCTCTTCCCCCGAATCCTTAAGGCTGTGACCCTTAGTTCTGCTCTCACTTGCCAGTGGACCTTTGCACTCGCGACTTCTTTCATAACTTTGCATGGCAGGAGGACGGGAGGCGGAATGATAAAGCTGACGATGAGCTAGCAGGCTTATAAGTAGATGATGGATGCAAAGGAGGGCAAGCCAATGATTGGGTACAAATGCAGACAGAGCCAAGAATTGTACCTCAAGAGGCAAAATTCAAAAGGGCGAAGAATGCAGGACTGAAGTTCTGTATTTAAATTGCCGTGGCATTCGGAATAAGTTGGGCAGACTGGTGACACTATTACAGATTGGTTGATGTGGCCTTGTGGGCATCACTGAGTCATGGCTGAAAGTTTCATGGGAGCTTAATATCAAAGCACATGCCTTGTATCGAAAAGACAGGCACTAAGACATTGACGGTGGTGTGGTTCTGCTGCTACGAAATAGAATTACATCTTTAGAAAGAGGTGACAGAGAGTCAGAGAATGTCGTATATTTATGGGTGGAGTTTAGAAACAGCAAAGGTAAAAAACACACACACACACACACACACACACACACACACACACACACACACACACACACACACACACACACACACACACACACACACACACACACACACACACACACACACACACACATTCTGGAAATCGTATATAGATTTCCAAATAGTAGCCAAGATGTGGGGTTGAGATTGCAAAGGGAGCTGGAAAAGGCAAGTTATAAGGGTGACACAATTGTAATACGGACTTCAATATGCAAGGGGTTTAGGAAAATCAGATTAGTGTCGGTGTACAAGAGAGGAAAGTTGTTGAATGCTTATGAGATAGCGTTTTTGAGCCGCTTGTGCTTGAGCCTAGTTAGGGAAAGGTTATCTCAGATCGGGTGTTGCGTAATAACCCAGATAGTTATTATTGGAGCTGAACGTAAAGGAACCTTTAAGAGGCAGTGATCATAATATGACTGAATTCATACTATATTTGAGAGGGAGAAGCATAAGTCATATGTATCTGTATCACAGTGGAATAAAGTGAATTCCAGAGGCATAAGCGAGGAGCTTGCACCAGAGGATTGGAGGGAGATACCGGCACAGATGCTAGCAGAACATAGGTAACTGGAGTTTTTGGGAATAGTTCACAAGGCGCAGGATAAATATGTCCCCCGGAGGAATAAGTTCCCGAATAACAGTGTTAGGCAACCGTGGCTGACAAAGGACGTTGAGAACTGCATAAAAGCTAAGGAAAGGGCATATAATGTCATTTACTTGCATTTTCAGAAGGCGTCCGATAAGGTGCCACAGATGGGGCTGCTTAACAAGATAAAACTGGAAGAATGAGCAAAACAGTGGCAGATGGAATACAGTGTTTGAAAATTTATCGTAATACATTTTTCGTAAAAAAAAGAAAAATGGTGCGAAATTATTATCAAAATTGGGAGAATGTTCAAACATCAAAGATGCAGAGGGACTTTGGAGTCCCCATGCAAACTTCCCAGAAGGTTAAATTACAGGTTGACTAGGATAAAGAAAGTAAATGTAACCACGATGTGTCAGGACCCTGTCAGGGGTGTGAGGGGTCTCACAGTGTGTCAGGACCCTGTCAGGGGTGTGTTGGGTCTCTCTGAGTGTCAGGACCCTGTCAGGGGTGTGTGGGATCTCACAGCGTGTCAGGACTCTGTCAGTGGTGCGTGGGGTCTCACAGCGTGTCAGGAACCTTTCAGGGGTCTGTGGGGTCTCTGTGTGTCCGGAACCTGCTGGGCGTATGTGGACTCTCTATTCAATGTATTCGGGTGAGATAGGGAGTGTAGAAAAACATTGATTGTTGAAATAGCTACTTTAGACAATATGACAGTGGTAGAAATATGTTCCTGAACAATCAGGGACTGAATACTTATTTTGTTTACAGAAATAGGTATGGGAATTTCACTGTCGTGTCTGTTCCCTCGGCAAACAGCATATTGAAAAGTGAAGAACAAGTTTGCAGGCAAATTATAGATATATACTGTAGAAATTGTAGAGGCATTCGCAGCGGAACAGTCGATTCAAAGAGAGAGAGAGCTTTGCACAGGTCATAGAGAAAAGCTTTAAACAAGGAGGTTCTCACGGGGCTCGGTGCATTAGAATACTGGGTATAACTGCGAGTCCAGGTTTGTTCTGGGTGTCAGATGTGTGATGTCCGGGAAACTTCCGGTCTCCCTGATGGCCATATTTGTGCCAGGTGCATCAAAATGCAGCTCCTTAGAGACCGACTTAGGGAACTGGAGTGGCAACTCGACCTTCGGCTTGTTAGGGAGAGTGAGGAGATGATAAACAAGAGCTACATGAGAGGTAGTCAGCCAGGCGCCACAGGAGACAGATAAGTGGGTGACCCTCAGGAGAGGGAATGGAAGGCATCAGGTTGTGGAGAGCACTGCTGTGGCTGCCACTCTTAACAATAACTACTCCATTTTGTGTGCTGTTAGGGTGGGGTGGGGGAGAACAACCTACCTCGGGGAAGCAACAGTGGCCGTGCCTCCGGCACTGCGTCTCACCCTGTGGTTCAGAAAGATAGGGAACGGAAGAGAAGGACAGTGGTAATAGGAGAATCTATAGTTAGGGGGACAGATGGGCGAATCTGTGGGTGCGAAAATTAACCAAGGATGGTAGTTTGCCCTCCAGGTGCCAGTTTTCGTGATGTTTTTGAGCACGTTTGCATATCCTGAAATGGGAGTGTGAGCAACCAGAGGTCCTGGTACATATTGGTACCAATAATATAGGTAGAAAAAGGGAGGAGGTCATGATAGCATAATACAGGGAGTTAGGAAGGAAGTTGAGAAGCAGGACCTCAAATTGTCATAATCTCAGGATTGCTGCCTGTGCCATGTGACAGTGAGTATAGGAATAGAATGAGCTGGGGGATAAAAGAGTGGCTGAAGGATTGGAGCAGGGGGCAGGGATTCGGAATTTTGGATCATTGGGACCTCTCCTAGGGCAGGTGTGACCTGCACAAAAAGGACCAGTTGAACATGAATCCGAGGGGGACGAACACCGTGTGGATAGTCAGGATTTTCCCCAGGACTGACATGGCTAGCACGAGAGGGCATAGTTTTAAGGCGCTTGGAAGTAGATATAATAGAGGGCCATGGGTAACGCCTAGGTAGTTCTAGGTAGGGACATGTTCAGCACAGCTTTGTGGGTCGAACGGCCTGCATTGTGCTGTATGTTTTCTATGTTTCTCATATCTAGGCGGGGAGCTTTGCTAATGCTATTGCAGAGTGTTTAAACTATACTTGCAGGGAATGGGAACCGAAGTGAAGAGGCAGAAGATGGGTAGATTGGAGCTTTTAGGGAGTTTGTGAGGAAGGATAGGCAGATGTAAGAGTAAAGGTGCATTCAGCCTGGTGGTTTGAGATGTGTCTATTTTAATGCAATGGGTATCATAAACAAGGCAGATAAACGTAGAGCGTGGATCAATACGTGGAACTATGACATTCTGGCCATTACAGAGACATGAATGTTTCAGGAACAGGAATAGCTGCTGAGTTTGCCCGGCTTTAGATCTTTCAAAATGAACCGAGAGGGATCAAAAGAGGTGGGGTGTGGTATTGCTAATTAGGGATAGTGACAAGGCTGCAGAAAAGGGGGACTTCATAGAGGAATGGTCTACTGATTCAGTATGAATGGAAGTCAGATACAGGAAAGGGGTAATAACTCTACTCGGTGTTGTTTTATAGACGCTTCACTGGTAACAGAGACATCAAGGCGCAGACAGAGAGGCTGATACTGCCACTGTAAAAACAAAACAGGGTTGCTGTAATGGGAGATTTTAACTTTCCTAATATTGATTAGTATCTCCTTAGCGCAAGGGTGGAGTTTGTTAGGTGCCTTCAGAAAGGTTTCCGGACACAATATGCCAATTACAGAAAAGGCTGCAATTGATCTGGTATTGGGAAATGGACCTGGTCAGGTGTCAAATCTCTCAGTGGGAGAGCATTTTGAAGGTAGTGACCACACTGTATTTCCTTCACCATACCGCTGGAGAGGGACAGGGGCAGACAATTAGGGAAAACATTTACTTGGGGTCGGGGAGATATGATGCTACTAGGCAGGAACTTAGAGGCATAAATTGGAAGCAAAAGTTCTCAGGGGAGTGCATGGCAGAAATGTGACTAATTTTCAGGGAGTATTTGCATAGAGTTCTTCATATATATGTTCCATTGAGGCAGGGAAAGGTTGGTAGAATTAAAGAACCATGGTGTACAAATATGTAGAAAATCTAGTTGAGAAGAAAAGAAAAGCGTATGAAAGCTTCAGGAAACTAGGTACTGTTAGAGCTCTAGAAAATTACAAGCTTGCAAGGAAGCGGCTTAAGAAGGAAATTAGGGGAGCGAGAAGTCGCTATGAGAAAGCCTTAGCAAGATTAAGAAAAACAAAAAGGTATTCTACAAGTATGTGAAGAGTAAGAGGACGAGCCGCGTGAGAATAGGACCAATCAGGTGTGATAGTAGAAATGTATGCATGGAGTCGGAGCAGGTAGGGAGGTACTTTAAGAATACTTTGCTTGAGTATTCACCAGGGAAAAAGACCTCGACAACTGTCAGGATGACCTACAGGGGACGGGATGAGATATACTCCAGGCTACTGAGGGAGGAGATTGTTGAGCCTCTTGCGATGATCTTTGGATCATCAATAGGGACAGGAGAAGTGCCAGAGGATTAGAGGGTTGCAAATGTGTTTCTATTTTTCAAGAAGGGGAGTAGAGATAACTCAGGAAATTATAGACCAGTGAGTCTGACTTCAGTGGTGGGCAAATTGTTGAAGAAAATCCTGATAGGCAGGATTTATGAGCATTTGGAGAGACATAATCTGATTAGGGATAGTCAGCATGGCAGATAGGCAGCTCGTGCATTACGGACCTGATTAAATTATTTGAGGATGTAACAAAACATATTGATGAAGGTAGAACAGTGGATGTAGTGTACATGGATTTCATGAAGGCATTTGATAAGGTTCCCCCATGCAAGGCTCCTTCAGAAGGTATGGAGGCATGGGATCCAAGGAGACCTTGCTTTGTGGATCCAGAATTGGCTTGCTTACAGAAGACAAAGAATGGTTGTAGATATTTTGTATTCTGCATGGAGGTCAGAGACCAGTGGTGTTCCGCAGAAAACTATTCTGGGACTCCCCTCCTCTTTGTAAATTTTACAAATGACCTGGATGAAGAAATAGAAGGTTGGGTTAGTAAATCTGCTGATGACACAAAGTTGGGGGAAGTTGTGGATAGTCTTGAGGATTGTCAGAGGTTATAGCGGGATATTGACAGGATGCAGAACTGAGGTGAGAAGTGGCAGCTGGACTTCCACCCAGATAAGTGTGAAGTGGTTCATTTTGCTAATTCCAATTTGAAGACAGAATATAATATTAATGATAAGACTCTTGGCAGCGTGGAGGATCTGAGAGATCGTGGGGTCCGTGTCGATAGGACACTCAAAGCTGCTGTGCGGGTTGACAGTTTATGATGTAAGAAGGCGTATGGTGTGTTGGCATTCATCAACAGTGGGATGGAATTCAAGAGCCGTGAGGTGATGTTGCAGCTATACAATACTTTGATTCGACCCCACTTGGAGCAGTGTGTTTGTTCTGGTCACCTCACTACAGGAAAAATGTGGGTACTATAGAGGGAGTTCAGAGGTGATTTACAAGGATGTTGCCAGGATTGAGAATAGCTTCAGTGTACTTGGCCTTTTCTCCTTGGAGCGAAGAAGGATGAGGGGTTACCTGATAGAGGTGTATAAGGTGATAAGGGACATTGATTGCGTGGAAGGTAAGAGGCTAAAACGAGGAAGCATAGCTTTAAGGTGCTTGCAAATATGTGTCGAGGGGATGTCAGGGGTATGTTTTTCACACAAATGGTGGTGGGTTCGTGGAATGCATTGCCGGTGGCAGTGTTCGAAGCAGATAGAATGGGGTCTTTAAAGAGTCACTTAGATAGGTACATGGAGCTTAGAAAAACAGAGGGCTGTGTGCTAGGGAAATTCTAGGCAGTTACTAGAGTAGGTTACATGGTTGGCACAACAATTTAGGCTGAATGGCCTGGAATATGCTGTAGATTTCTATCTTCTATTTTGAACAGTGAAATATCTTTACTTCTTTAGTCTGTACAGGGTCCATGATTTAAATGCCGCTTTTCTACACTCCCATAGACCCTTTGTCCATCTCCTGAGTAAATAGAGATGGAACAATAGTTAAGAATTAAGATATCCTCCATCTGCTTTGGTTCCACACGTGGATTGCCATTCCGATCTTCCAGAGGACTAACTTTGTGCACTGAGGATATTTTAGGCAATTTCCAGAGTAGGTTACATGGTCAGCATAACATAATTGGCCGAAAACCATGGTGTAGGTAAACTGAGGAACTTTATTGTCTGAATGTGGACTGGAAAAACATTAGCAGATGTCACGGGGATGTGAGCAGTTCGAAAATTTCCTGATTCACCCATACGCAAATTAATATCTTTGGAATTTGAACTTGAAATGAGAGCGGGTGGTACAGGGTTATAGTGACACGGTGGTCAGCAGCACAGGAGCGCCACAGGGAACCGTACTCTCTCCGGTCCTGTTCACCCTGTACACATCAGACTTCCAATATAACTCGGAGTCCTGCCATGTGCAGAAGTTCGCTGATGACACGGCCATAGTGGGGTGTGTCAGGAATGGACAGGAGGAGGAGTATAGGAAACTGATACAGGACTTTGTGATATGGTGCAACTCAAACTACATGCGTCTCAATATCACCAAGACCAAGGAGATGGTGGTGGACTTTAGGAGATCTAGGCCTCATATGGAGCCAGTGATCATTAATGGAGAATGTGTGGAGCAGGTTAAGACCTACAAGTATCTGGGAGTACAGTTAGACGAGAAGCTAGACTGGACTGCCAACACAGATGCCTTGTGCAGGAAGGCACAGAGTCGACTGTACTTCCTTAGAAGGTTGGTGTCATTCAATGTCTGCAGTGAGATGCTGATGATGTTCTATAGGTCAGTTGTTGAGAGCGCCCTCTTCTTTGTGGTGGCGTGTTGGGGAGGAAGCATTAAGAAGAAGGACGCCTCACGTCTTAATAAGCTGGTAAGGAAGGCGGGCTCTGTCGTGGGCAAAGTACTGGAGAGTTTAACATCGGTAGCTGAGCGAAGGGCGCTGAGTAGGCTACGGTCAATTATGGAAAACCCTGAACATCCTCTACATAGCATCATCCAGAGACAGAGAAGCAGTTTCAGCGACAGGTTACTATCGATGCAATGCTCCTCAGACAGGTTGAAGAGGTCAATACTCCCCAATGCCATTAGGCTTTACAATTCAACTGCCAGGACTTAAGAACTTTTTTTTAAAAGCTATTATTAATGCTTTTTGAGTTAGTGATTTAGATGCATATCATATTATTACTGAGTTAAGTAATGTATGTAATGAGATTTTGCTACAACAAGTGTATGGGACATTGGAAAAAATGTTGAATTTCCCCATGGGGATGAATAAAGTATCTATCTATCTATCTATCTATCTAGTCAAGATTCCTTATGCTTCTTTTCAAGAGCTTCAAATATTCAGATAAAACATGGGCTACTGTAAGATTAATAACTTTTCTTTTCCTTTCGCCCTCTCCTCTTAAATGTGGAGTTGAGTGATGAAACTCGCTCTGCAATTGTTCAGCCTAACAATCTCGTGAGCCCATGCACTACCCCGGGCTCCATTTTCACAGACATGATGTGCTTATGGATGCACTGAACTCCGCATCCAGTTGGTCACAGTTTAACTAATTGCAATATTATTTATAGATATTTTCAGTCCTTTGTACCTTCCCTGCCGCAAACTCACAACCCTTGGTTTCTTTGTCCTAATTCCCATCTCTTACCCTTCCACAATGTCCATCACACAACACTGGCACACATGAATTTCAGCTTCTGCGAATGGAACTGAAGATTCTGTCCCCAATTTTACCTTCACTAACACTGTCTCCTAATGTACTTCCCAGGATTATTGAGTTGGGAATTAAAAAGATATTTCACCTTCACTAACACTGTCTCCTAATGTACTTCCCAGGATTATTGAGTTGGGAATTAAAAAGATATATGTAACAGTTTTGGCACAATGGGAGTGCAGATGTGAACAGAGTGGGGTTCATTTGCTGATTTGGGGTTCAACAGACCAGTTGGGATATTAACTACTTTTCTCATTAAATGGATATTGTCATTATTACTCTGTAACAAGAAGTTTAATAGACTCCCATTTCTACAAATGATGACCTGTAGGATCTGAGGGAATTTAGAAAAGTGATTTAGGATGAGGGTTGTTCCAGCAGTTGTGTTGCTTTAGGGGAAGGATTTCACCTTTTGGAGTGAAGAAATTTCTGAGAATTTCACAACTCCCGATTGCCCTCTTCTCCAGTCTGACCTCAGTGAAGGGGTTTGTAGCTGCAAGACCCAGAGAGGTGTGATCTCTTTCAGCAACCACTCCCCCGCCCCCAAACTTTCTGCGTTGTTCCTCACACTGTCCTGTGAAAATTCCCTCCAGCAAACATTTCCGATGCGTATTAATGTGCGCTGTGTCATGGTGCCAATATTTACCTGGTCAAATCTCTATGGCTCTACGACGATATGGCCCTCCACAACATCAAACTTTGATGGAAACAGCGGTTTCTTCACTTACCTTTCAGTTCCCTGGGAATCTCCGGTACGGGTAGATGAACTGGAATACAACCTATTCGGATTAAAACAATTTCAGGAATTAAGATGTGTAAAATTATAAAGTGTGTAATGTTAGAATCCAAAATTAAATTCATATGTGAAATTATCTCACCATGTTCTTGTATTTCTTTCAATATTTTGTCAAACTTTGGGACACCAATCCGCATTTTCACAAAGGTTTCCCACATCACCCTCCGGGCGCGGGAGCCTTTCTCCATCACCAGGCTCAGGAGGAGTTTAGAACTGTCCGCCCGCTCTCCCTTATCAGCGAGATCAGAGATTTTCTGTGAAGAGTAACAGTGAACATATTGGGGAGTGACAGAGTCACAGAGAATGAGAAGTAAATGATGTGCTCTGTAACGGGATCACACTGAGCAGTCACCCGGACGGGTACTGATCCTGTCTGGACATGGACTGTACATTCTGAGTGCAGAGCACACGGAGGGACATTCGCCGTGAACCTGGTCCACCAGTCAATCAGATCCTGGCTGGTCTGTGACCGCATCATTGACGTGGCTCCAAATCCATAAATAATTCCTCACCGAATTTGACGGTGTAAAATCAGAAAATAACAATCACAGGTGAAGAAATATGACAGGGTGGTTTTTAAAACAGAATGAGCAATTGTAGAGAAGTTGCAGGAAAGATGTGATTCAGCCCCTTAATCCGTCAGTGTCCACCATGACAGCCGATTACCAGCAGAACCTGATGCCCTTCCTTTGCCTTTTCCGGTTGTTGCTTATTCTGTGATTACACATTACAAAAGATAGATAGATAGATAGATAGATAGATAGATAGATAGATAGATAGATAGATACTTTATTCATCCCCATGGGGAAATTCAACATTTTTTTCCAATGTCCCATACACTTGTTGTAGCAAAAACTCATTACATAATGGCAATATTCCCCGATATTTCACACTGTTTGCAGTTACAGATTGTAACGGAATCATCTCCACCCAGAACAGAACACACTGGAGCTCCTGTGGCACCCAAAGATGATGTCCCGGTTCTCTCTGACATCCTGCCGTCACTCTGCATGGTTTTCTGAAACTGAAACTTCCTATCATATTTCCATTTAACGTTGTAAGCCGACGCAACTGTTAGTGGCTCAAATCGCTCTAAACATTGAACAGCTACACGCCAGGTCATGGTATCTTTTCAACTCTTTCTATCAGTGGTTCAGAATCACATTTTTTTGAGATTGCATGTACAGTGTATATCTCCCAGTTGTTCATTTATCTAATTTAACATCTGATGAGTCAGAGTTCTGTGATGTGCGAAAATTCAAACCCATTCTCAGTCTCACTCACCCGATGTTCCTCTCCACTGAACTGATTCTCGGCCGTTAACGCCAGGCTCACTCCGTGCACCCCTCCTTCTATTGCATGCTCCAGCCTGTCCCGGTAGAAATCCGTCAACTGCAGCAGCTGGAAATCATTCCAGCTTGCCAGGAGCTCGGTGATCACTGAGCTCGGAACTGTGAAGGAAAATGGCGAAAATTAAAGAAATTACCGACCACCTATTGGGCAGCAACTTTCTCTTTGGAACCTAAAGATGGTGCGGCAGGTCACCAAACACATTCCGATATATATACCTCTCTGTTTATTGAAGACTTGAAAGGACTCTATTTATTTCTGAGAATATTGTAGCCCATCACCATCACACTTCTTGTACTGCCCATCACCACTGCTTTGCTCTGGGTTGCTGTCTGCATGCCTGGAAAACCCATTCCTCAGCAAATCTCTGGAATATCTCACAAAATGCTGGAGGTACTCAGCAGGTCAGGCAGCATCAATGGAGAATAAGCAATCAACGTTTCAAGCCAAGACCCTTCATCAGACTGGAAATGAAGGAGTCAAAAAAATCTAGATATTGCCACATTGCTTTCAATTGCTGCGATCCTGACCCAAAACGTCAAATGTTCATTCTTCTCCATGGATGCTGCCTGACCTGTTGAGTTCTGAGAATATTTTGTGTGTCTTTGTGTTGCTTAAAACTTTCAGAATCTGCAGAATGTCTTGCGTTCTGGAATACCTCACCGTTTTAATGTGCATCTCAATCTGCTTGAAAAGCAAATATCTGATGGTAATTGTACCCCTTCCACGTGTGTCTGTGCTTCTACCAGAGATATGAACTCTCTCTCTCTCATCTCACTGCTTAGATAGATAGATAGATAGATAGATAGATAGATAGATAGATAGATAGATAGATACTTTATTCATCCCCATGGGGAAATTCAACTTTTTTTCCAATGTTCCATACACTTATTGTAGCAAAACTAATTACAAACAATACTTAACTCAGTAAAAAATATGATATGCATCTAAATCACTATCTCAAAAAGCATTAATAATAGCTCTTAACAATTTTTTTTGAATTGCCGGTATTGAACTAAACCCAGAGACAGAGTCAATGCAATATTTATAAATTAAAATAATTCACCACTATACCCGTGACCTTCCCTGATATTGACGTCACTGGAACTCCTCCACTACCCGCCTGTTCAGCCATTTTGAGTAAATCCGTGTTCAGGCTTTGATGCTCTGTAACAAATAAAATTAACAGGATAGTCAGACATTAATCGAGCTGTAAAGGAGAACTCTATTTTGTTTTGAAACCGAAGCAAATACTTTCAAATATCTTGGGCCTGTCCACTGAAGACTTGATACTGCTGGATCCACCTGTGTGCATCCACCCACAGTCACACAATGCCCATTTCGGCTCTCAAATGGAAGGTGTAGAGGTCATATGGGTTGAGTTAAGAACTAGCAATGTTAAAAGGACCCTAATGGCAGTTGTGTACTGGCCTCCAAACAGCAGGAGGTAGAAAAGGTGTGTCAGAAGGGCAACGTCATAATAATCGTTGGGGATTTTAACATAAAAGTGGATTGGAAAAGCCAGGACAGAACTGGACCTCAAGAGAGAGAGAATTTTAGGACGTCTAAGAAATTACTTTTTAGAACAGCTTGTTGCTGAGCCCACCAGGGGGTCGGCTGTACTAGACTTGGTGTTGTGCAATGATCTGGATTTGATAAGAGAGTTTAAGGTTAAGGAACCCTTAGGGAAAAGTGATCAAAATATGATCAAGCTCATTTTGAAATTTGAGAAGGAGAAACTCCAAAGTGGCATTATTGCAGTGGAGTAAAGGAAATTACAATGGCATGAGAGGAGTACTGGCCAAAGTTGACCAGAAAGGGACACTAGAAGGAAGCACAGCAGAACAACAATGGCTGGAGTTTCAGTGGAAAATGAGGGAAATGCAAGACAGATATATTCCAAATAAGAAGAAATCTTTGAATGGAAGGACACAACCCTGACTGACAAATGAAGTCAGAGCCAAAGTGAAAGCAAAAGAGAGGGCATGCAAGGAAGCCAGAGCTAGTGGGAAGATAGAGGATTGGGAAGCTTTTAAAAACTTGCAGAAGTTGGGAATTGAGGATTAAAATGCATTTTGAATCTAAGTAACCTCTGTCGAAAAGAATAATTGGGACTGAACAGGAAACATTGAAATGAAGTAAACTGTCTTCAGCAGTTAGTTAAAAAAACCCGGCGTTTGCTAGTTCGCTCTTAATTAGCAGAGAGAATTGATAAATGATACATTGTATCCTCGTTTATCTAGGGGAAGGGAGGACAGCAATGAACATCTGTCTGTAATTAAGTCAGGGCCTTGCAAAGGGAATAACTGATAAGGATTGGACAGTACATCCGTATTCAAACATTGATTTAACGAACTCTTTTACCTAATTATGTTTTGCACCAACAGACTTGCTGGGCGTACCAGTTCTAATAACAGCTTGCAAAAATAATGTATGGGGGTTACTATGTATAAATATATGGCTGTAACCTGACTAAAGTAATCCACTTGTCAGATGGAGGCAGCACTGACCTGCCTTCCTTTTGATACTTGTTTTGATAACAGGAGAATGCACAATAATCTGTGGTGATGATAAGAAGCTGGTCTCCCGAGTTTTATTCAGATTCGACTTTAACAGAAGGAATCTAAAAAGGTCATTCGGAAGGAAAAGATGAATTATGAAAGGAAGCTGGTGACCAATATCAAAAAGCTTTTTCAGTATACAAAGGGTAGAAAAGAATCGAGGGTACATATAGGACCAATACAAAATGAAGCTGGAGAAATTGTAATGAGAGATGCAGAGACAGCAGAGGAACAGAATGCAGAGTTTACATCAGTCTTCACAGTGGCAGACGTCTGCAGTATAACGGACATTCTAGAGAGACAGGGAAGTGATGTCTGTGCTGTGAAAATTACGACTGAGAAGGATCTCGGGAAACTTAATGGTCTGAGGGTGGATAAATCTCCTGGACCTGATGGAATGCTGACTCGGGTTCTGAAGGAAGTAGCTGGAGAGATTGCGGAGGTATTAACGGTGATCTTTCAAGAATCCATAGATTGTTCCTACCAAAGTGTAGCACCTCACACTTATCAGCATTAAACTCCATCTGCCATCGTTCAGCCCACTCTTCTAACTGGCCTAAATCTCTCTGCAAGCTTTGAAAACCTACTTCATTATCCACAACGCCACCTACCTTAGCATCATCTGCATACTTACTAATCCAATTTACCACCCCATCATCCAGATCATTAATGTACATGACAAACAACATTGGACCCAGTATATATCCCAGAGTTATGGTCCGGTCCGGAGCACGCATTCCAGGTCTTGATCCGGTCCGCGGACTCCGGACTCCGAATCTTTTAGCCGTCCCTCCTTTCACCCTTTAGCCCAAATAGGATCGTCTTGGTTTAAGGAGGCGCACCTGATGCCTGTCGGCGGGCAAGTGTATATAAGGGGCTCTGGGACTGAGTCCTGGGAGATCGTCCTATTTTGTCCTGTTCGTCTTGTATGCGCTGGTCCCACTGTTCCATCCGATTCGCCTTGTTCGCGCTGTCACGCTTTTTGCCTGTCAATCCAGTTTAGCCTGGTCGTCCTGTTTGCAGTGGTCCATTTTACTACTTTAATATTAATACCTAACGATTGAACATTCCTAACTAAACTTCCATGCGGAACCTTGTGAAAGGCCTTACTGAAGTCCATATAGACAACATCCACGGCTTTACCCTCCTCAACTATCCTCGTAACATCTTCAAAAAATTCAATAAGATTTGTCAAACATGACCTTCCACACACAAATCCATGCCGACTGTTCCTAATCAGACCCCGTCTATCCAAATAATTATATATACCATCTCTAAGAATACATTGCATTAAATTACCCACCACTGACGTCAAACTGACAGGCCTATAATTGCTAGGTTTACTCATAGAACCCTTTGTAAACAATGGAATCACATGAGCAGTACGCCAATCCTCCGGCACCATCCCCGTTTCTAATGAATTTGAAATATTTCTGTCAGAGCGCCTGCTATTTCTACACTAACCTCCCTCAAGGTCCTAGGGAATATCCTGTCAGGACCCGGAGACTTATCCACGTTTATATTCCTTAAAAGCGCCAGTACTTCTTCCACTTTAATCGTCATAGTTTCCATAACTTCCCTACTTGTTTCCCTTACCGTACACAATTCAATATCCTTCTCCTTAGTGAATACCGAAGAGAAGAAATAGTTCAAAATCTCCCCCATCTCTTTGGGCTCCACACACAGCTGTCCACTCTGATTCTCTAAGGGACCGATTTTATCCCTCACTATCGTTTTGCTATTAATATAACTGTAGAAACCCTTTGGATTTATTTTCACCTTACTTGCTAAAGCAACCACGTATCTTCTTTTAGCTTTTCTAATTTCTTTCTTAAGATTCTTTTTACATTCTTTATATTCCTCTAGCACCATATTTACTCCATGCTGCCTATATTTATTGTAGATATCTCTCTTTTTCCGAACCAAGTTTCCAATATCCCTTGAAAACCTTGGCTCTCTCAAACTTTTAACCTTTCCTTTCAAACTAACAGGAACATAACGATTCTGTACCCTCAAAATTTCACCTGTAAGTGACCTCCATTTCTCTATTACATACTTCCCATAAAACAAATTGTCCCAATCCACTCCTTCTAAATCCTTTCGCACCTCCACAAAGTTAGCCTTTCTCCAATGAAAAATCTCAACCCTCGGTCCAGTCCTATCCTTCTCCATAATTATATTGAAACTAATGGCATTGTGATCACTGGACCCGAAATGCTCCCCAACACATACCTCCGTCACCTGACCTATTTCAGTCCCTAACAGAAGATCCAAGATTGCCCCTACTCTATTCGGTACCTCTATGTATAGCTGCAAAAAACTATCCTGCACAGATTTTACAAACCCCAAATCATCCATCCATTTTACCGTATGGGCTTCCCAGTCTATGTGTGGAAAATTAAAATCTCTCACAATCACAACTCTGTGCTTATTACAAATATCTGCTATCTCCTTGCAAATTTACTCCTCCAATTCTCGCTCCCCACTAGATGATCTATAATACACCCCTATAAGTGTTACTATATCTTTCCCATTCCTCAATTCCACCCAAATAGTCTCCCGAGACAAGCCCTCTAATCTATCCTGCCAGAGCACCGCTGGAATATTTTCCCTGTCAAGCAACGCAACACCTCCCCCTCTTGTCCCTCCGATTCTATCACACCTGAAGCAAAGAAATCCCGGAATATTTAATTGCCAATCACACCCCTCCTGCAACCATGTTTCTCTAATAGCTACATCATATTTCCAGGTATCAATCCATGCCCTAAGCTCATCCACCTTTCTTACGATGTTCCTAGCATTAACATAAATGCATTTAAGAAATTATCCACCTCTTCTTCTCTGTTTATCTCTAACAGTACAAAGAACTTTACTGTCTTCTTTTTCTTCCTTCTCCCATACATCTGTTCCTACACTCTGGTTCCCCTCACCACTCGTATCTAGTTTAAATCCACTGGAGCCTCTCTAGCAAACCTACCTCCATATTTTTCCCCCTCCAGTTCAGATGTAAACCGTCTCGCCGGAACAGGTCACACCTTCCCTGGAAAACCGCCCAATTATGTATAAATCTGAAGCCCTCCCTCCTGCACCATGTCCTCAGCCACGTGCTGATCTGTGCTACCTTACTATTGCTAAACCCACCTGCACGTGGCACTCTAGCAATCCTGAGATTGCTATGCTGGAGGTCCTGTCCTTTAACTTGACACCTAGATCCCTAAACTCACCTTTCAGGACCTCCTCTCCCTTCCTACCCACGTCATTGGTCCCTTCATAGACCACGACATCCAGCTGCTCACTCTCCCTCTTGAGAATACCGAGAACTCGATCTGAGATATCGCGGACCCTGGCACAAGAGAGGCAACAGACCATCCGGGATTCCCGATCTCTTCCACAGAACCTCTTGTCTGTCCCCCTAACTATCGAATCCCCTATCACTACTGCTCTCCTCTTTTCCGTCCTTCCCTTCTGAGCTGAGGGTCCAGTCTCGGTTCCAGAGATGCAACCACTGCAACTTGTCCCTGGTAGGTCGTCCCCACCAACAGTATCCAAAACGGTATAATGATTGTTGATGGGAACGGCCACAGGTGCTCTGCTCTTCCTGTCTATTCCCCTTCCCTCTCCTGACAGTCACCCAACTACCTGTCTCCTGACCAGGGTGACTTTCTCCCTGAAACTCCTGTCTACCTCTGCCTCTGCCTCCCGAATGATCCGAAGTTCATCCAGTTCCCTCACACGGTTTGTCAGGAGCTGCAGCTGGATGCACCTTTTACAGGTGTAGTCATCAGGGACAGCTGTGCTCGCCCTGACTTCCCACATCTGGCAAACGGAGCACTCAACTACCCTAACTGCTTCCTCTATTACCTACTCCTAATCTAATTTGATTAATTTAAGGGAGCTTACCCGGCCTTACCTCACCTGGAATGAAGCTCGTACTCAGCCTCGGCCCGTTTTTTAAAATTCCCCCGCTGATCTCAGAGGCCGACTTTCACGCACTTGCGCTGTTGTGCCCCGTTCAAGCCTCGCCTCTGCCTGTTCTCGCCGAAGCCTGATTGAGCCAAAGCCGTCCTACTCCGCGTCAGTCCACTCCGACAATGGCCGCTGTATATGGCGGACTTTCTTTTAAAACTTTGGCGCGCTACGTCACGCGCCTGCGCCTCTTTGCCCCGATCAGTCAAAGAAACAGCTTCTCTCCGAGCTTCTTTTACCTCTTCCCTCTCTGCCTCTTGCTTCGATTTGTTCCACTTTGGTGGAAGAAATAACTGAGCAGACTATTAGTCAGATGGGGAGACAATTCAAGATGCATAGATGCAATGGAACTTGGGAGTCCTTGTGCAAGGTTAACCTCCAGGTTCAGTCGGTTGTGAGGAAGGCGAATGCAATGGTGGCATTCATGTCCACAGGTATAAAATATAACAGCATGGATGTGATGTTGAGGCTCCATAAGGCACTCGTAAGACTGCAGTTGGAGTGTTGTGTGCAGTTTTGGGCTCATTATTTTAGAAAGGATATACTGTCATTGGAGAGGGCTCAGAGGAGATTCACAAGAATGATTCCAGGAATAAAATTGTTACCGTATGGGGACCATCTAGCAGCTCTTGGGCTGTATTCCCTGGAGTTCAGGAAAATGAGTGGGGAGGGGGGGTTCTCATAAAACATTCCGAATGTAAAAAGGCCTTAACAGATTCCCCATGGTGTGGAATTTTACGACAAGAAGGCAAAACTTCAGGATTGAACGACGTCCATTTAGAACTGAGATGCAGAGAAATTACTTTAGTTGGAGGGTGGTAAATGTGTGGAATTTGTTGCCCCGAGCAGGCGTGGAGCATAATCATTCAGTGTGTTTAATGCAGAGATAAATAGGTTCTCAATTAACCAGGGCGTCAAAGAGTATGGGGTGAAAGCAGGGGAGTGGCAACGTCTGGAAGGATTGGATCAGCCCATGATTGAAGTGCGGAGCGGACTCGATGGTCTACATCTTCTGGTCATATGATCTATTATCAGATAGTTACATGGCACCTTGCTAAGCACAATGCCATACATCCAAAACAGCACGCTGGCAAAAAATCTTTAACACAAGTAAAACATAACATAAGTGAGCCTGTGAGTAGGAGCCATGTATCTGTTCTCTATCTGCATTGAATTCTGTGCTGCGTATTTATGATGTTTTTTTATGGTAACTAGTCGCATCAGTGGGGGTGTGGTAAACGCGAAAGAAATCATTTACATATGTGCGCTTTGTTCCATGCAGTACACAGCTGGGGACTGCCTGATGTCATATATTTTATTATTATACACCAACTACACTGAACATACACTTGGGTACACTTCAGTTTCATCGTTTCAAGATTGTATGTTTGCTGCTTGCTACTAAATGACCACTGACTTTTTGTAACAATTATTATTGGAGCTGAGGCAACGCCATGCATATATAACAAATCCGTGAGGGTCGGCAGTAACGGCATCTTGGTTTGGTTAGAATTCACCGCTACATTCTCAACAGATGTTTCTCAATCTGTGGATCATTGCAAATATTCTGAGCGCATAGACATTAATAAAGACAATATGCTGGAGTCTTTTAAAGGTATCAAGTTAGATAAGTCACCGGGACTGGACGAGGTATACCCCACACTACTGTGGGAAGTGAGGGAAGAGTTTGTTGAGCCTCTGACGATGATCCGTGCATCACCAATAGGATGGGGAGAAGTAGCAAAGAAAAGGAATGTTGCAAGCGTTGTTCCCTTGTTCAAGAAAGAAAGCAAAGATAACCCAGGAAATGGTATGGTGTATGGTATTCATCAACCGTGGTATTGGGTTCAAGAGCGTGAGGTAATGTTACACTATATATGACCTTGATTAAACCCCACTTGGAATACTGTGTTTAGTTCTAATTACCTCATGACAGGAAAGGATATGGATGTGATATGGAGTGCAGAGGAGATTCACAACGATGTTGCTTGGATTGGGAAGCATGCCTTATGAGAATAGGTCCTTGGAGTGACGGAGGATGAGAGGTGACCTGATATAGGTGTATAAGATGAGAGGCATTGGTTTTGTGGATAGCCAGAGGCTTTTCCTCCAGGGTTGAAATGGGTAACAAGAGGCAGCATAGTTTTAAGGTGCTTGGAAGTAGGTACAATGGGGATGTCAGGGGTAAGTTTCTCACACAGAGAGTGGTGGATGTGTGGAATGCACTGCCCATGAGTGTGGTGGAGGCAGATGCAATAGGGTATTTTAAGAGACTCTTAGATAGGTACATCCACAAGTCAAGATCAAACAAGTCAACAAATTCAGATATCTTGGCAGCCAAATGACAAGTGATGGCAGGTACGACACAGATATCAAATACAGAATAGCAATGGTGAAAGAAGCTTTCCATAAAATGAAGACCATATTAACAGACAGAAAGATGAGCATGTACACTAAAAAACAGAATACTGCAGTGCTACATTTATTCTATCCTGACTTATGGAAGTGAATGCTGGACCATTTGCCCAGCAATGGAAAAGAGACGAGAAGCAGCTGAATTATGGTTCTACAGGAGAATGTTAAAAATATCATGGATTACACACACATCAAATGAAAGAGTTCTCAGACGAGCCCAAGCAATTAGATCACTCATATCAACAATAAGAGAAAGACAACTCAGAAAATTCAAGGCAGTTTCTAGAGTAGGTTACATAGTCAATACAACATTGTGGGCTGAAGGGCATGTGATGTGCTGTAGATTCCCATGTTTTATGTTTTTCACATTTTATCTACCGAGCTGCCAAGATCATCGTCACTAATCAAATCTCACTGAGATTCCTCAGGTCCTGTTGAGTTTATTGTCAAGTGAGCAAGTACAGGAAGGTACAGGTACAGAGAAACACTGACTTGTGGCAGCATCACAGGCAAGTACATTCAGATAACACACAGAACAGCAATTATACGGTTTGGCTCAGCAGTGGAAACGCCCTTTTGTCTGGCCTGCCTCCGCTATTGGGTGTAACCAGTGACTGACATCGCTTCTTATCAATGGGAAGAGTGAAACTCCTCTGTTGACTGTGGGGTGGGGTGGGTGGGTTAGGTAATTGTTACCTTAGCTGGTAAAGTTCAACCATCTCAGCGCCAGTGTGATGTAAGGAGCTGCACATGTGATGTCAGATCCCGGTGTGGGGAACCCACACGTGACATCAGGCATGTGAGGGCACCAGAGTAACATCAGGTGTGGGTGAAAACTTGTTTTCAAAAACTGCTCAAAGGACTATATTTTTAATGAATTCAGGGGAACAAGGAAGGACACTTAAGATTCAGTGATGAGACCCACGTTGTGAGATGTAAAGTCCCCTGTTATGTGTCCGGCTGTGCAGTGTTGTTGGTGGAGTGGGCAGCATGGTGTTTGTCTTGAGCTGGGTCACAAAACCCCAAATGTTTCTTCGGAGGACTTTCTGTGGTGATTTGGTTTCGGGTGGCTTCAGTCAGTGTAGTGTCCCATTGTTTAGTATTTTCATAAACAACAGTTTTACTGATAAAATTCAGAATTGCCACCAGGGTAAACACAAAGTCATATCAGTAAACAGAAGACCTCTTGTCTCTGCAATCTTTATCTCCTGGTAAAGCAAACACTATGACAATGGGGATTATAGGTATCACTCCCTGCAAAATTCAGTGAAGCATTCAGATAGCTGATCGCTGAGAGTAATTATGTTTGTTAGTCATTACGGTTCACAGAGAGTCGGTTGGATGGAGTTGATGTGGAGTTCGGTGATGTCACAGAGAAGGGACCGACAGGCGAAACATTTGATCTTCAACCTCTTTTGCTGATTATGCCAGAGGGACCTCCTGCAAATTGCAGCACAATGCCAACCCCAGCTGATGTCAGCAGGTTTTCTGTACTGGTGGTGATGAGGAAGGCGCTGATCTTGGGTTTGTGTAAAGTGAGGGCCGGTTGCAGTGGGAAAGGATCGGGACCGAGCTCTGTTGGACAGTGAAGGGTCCAGGTTCTTCTGTCTTACAGCCTTGGATTTAGTTTTGCACCTGAGTCAGGATTGTGGGATCAGTTTGTTGTGGTTCCCCAGCTGGGAAGGTGAATCAGGTTTATTAACACTGGCGTGTGACATGAAATTTGTTATCTTAGCAGCAGCATTTCAATGCCATACATAATCTAACAGAGAAAATAAATAAATAAATAAATGAATAACAAACTCATAAATTAATTGAAGAATACATATATTGAATATATTTTTTAAAATGTGCAAAAACAGAAATACTGTATATGAAAGAAAGTGAGGTAGTGTCCGAAGATTCAATGTCGATTTAGGAATCGGATAGCGAAGGGGAAGAAGTTGTTCCTGAATTGCTGAGTGTGTGCATTCAGGCTTCTGTACCTCCTAGCTGATGGTAACAGTGAGAAAAGGGTATGCCCTGGGTGCTGGAGGTCCTTAATAATGGACACTGCCTTTCTGAGTCACTGCTCCCTGAAGATGTCCTGGGTACTTCATAGGGTAGTACCCAAGATGGTGCTGACTAGATTTACAACGTTCTGCAGCTTCTTCTGGTCCTGTGCAGTAGCCCCTCCAATCCAGACCGTGATGCAGCCTGACAGAATGCTTTTCATGGTACAACTACTGAAGCTTTTGAGTGCATTTGTTGACAAGCCACATGTGGGTGATGCAGACTGCAGACCTGTCTATGTGTCTGTGTGGGGTGAATGCTAAGAAGAGTATGAGGCCACTGCCGGGATGAAGGATGGTTGGGGTAGTGTGGGTTATCGAACACAACATGATGAGGTGGATGGGCATGTGGTATATTAAGATATCAATGAGTGAGGATCTGGTCCATTGCATCAGACAGTTCACATGTACTTTCAGGGAGCCACAAATATCTCTTCATCATAACGACTGACTAATCTTCCTGTTAACCTTCAGTTTGTTACAGAGCCCCAGAGTCTGCAAACAGGTGGTTGGTAGGAAGTAGAGGGTTATGGTGAGAGGCTGTTTCTTGGACTCAAGGCCCGTACTTCTTTTCTTGGAAGATAGCAGGTAGAAACACTTTCTTTTGTTTCCATCTCCTCACTCTGAACTGACCAACAAGTACTTCGGAAGATGTAAGATCTTCAAATAAGCAAACACTGAGGGAATGTGAGTGACTCTGAAGAGCTGGGCTGCTGAATGCACTTTACCAGACCTGCAGTGATTGCAACTGGGTCTGACAGAGGCAAATGGTACTTCTGGGCACATTCAGTCTCATTCCAACTATTTCCTCCCTTCCTTTGTACAGGTATGTAATGTCTAAAGGACCAGTTTTTGAGTAAATGAGACTCACCAAACTTTCTCCTGACTGAATCAATGGATTTTCCGAGTCAGAATAATTCTTTGCAGTTGATGTTCTTCGGGCTGGTTCACTTGTTGCTGTCCCATCATCTTCAGTCATGGTTCGCTTCCAGTTGTTGGCTTTTCCTCCAATAAATTGATGAATATCATTGAAGTGGTTCGATACAGGCTGGACAGAGTTTGAACAAGATGGTTGATATATATCATTGAGGTGGTGGGGTACAGGCTGGACAGAGATTGAACAAGATGGTTGATATATGTATCATTGAAGTGGTGGGATACAGGCTGGACAGAGATTGAACAAGATGTTTGATATATATGGTGGGAGAAAGACTGGATGGACGTTGAACAGGATAGTTAAATATCATCGAGGTGGTGAGATAGAGCATGTACAGAGTTTGAAGGTGGGCAGGGAATGAGCAGACAGAACCAGGTGGGAGAAGGGATCAAGGATAATCACTGATGGTCCTCCAGCAACACACAGATACTGAATTAATAATACATATTGTGACACTCCCGTGTGTGTGTGCACGCACGCGCGCACGTGTTGGCTGACAGACAACCCCTGCATTTCTAGTGACCAGCACTGTTTATTGTTCTTCTGTTAAAATGTTTATTTTTGGGTTTTAGAATGGGAAATTCCATTTCACATTGCTATGTATTAGCTGGGGTTATACATTTATTTGCTTGTGTATTTGTGGCTCACCTCCCCCATCTGTTGGAGACTGGTTGGGTTCACTCTCCGGGTCATGGTGCCCTGTCTGTTTTGTGTTTATCACAATAAAATCATTATTGAGATTAAACAGTTCCCTCATTTGTCATTATGGACCAAATGCTCAGCACAATACTACTGTATAAAACATCCCAAAATAACAAGGCTAGAGCAAACTATAAGAACTTTGGTACATACGCTTTGCTCATCACCAAATATTATCAATGCACCACAAAAAGTTTCCCATCTGGATATATCATGCCTTGGATGGCGACTGCTTTACCCGTGACTGCAAGGAACTGCAGAGTTATGGACACAGATCAGCACATCACAGAAATCAGTCTCCCCTCCATGAACTCTTTCTAGTCTTCCCACTCCCTCAGTAAAATCAAAGATCTCCACAACCCAGGACATTCTCCTTTCTCACCCACCCCAATTAGGGAGAAGACACAACAGTCATTAAGCACGTATCACCAGGCTCAGGAACAGCTTATCAGAATCAGAATCAGGTTTATTATCACCGGCATGTGACGTAAAACTTGTTAATTTAGCAGCAGTAGTACAATGCACAAACATTTGAGGAGCTCCAGGAAGCGAGGCAAAGCCGCCAGTTCGGGAAGTTAACAGGACTCACCGGCCCACATCATATTTCCCCAACAAGAGAAAATATGCAGGTGCTGAAAATCCGTATCAGCACAAGATGGTGACTGTACTCAGCCGGTCAAAAAGCACTGCCATATCGTGGACTGTGAGCATGCGCAATGTGATTACCACGCCAATGGAGATCAAGGGCACGGGGCAGATGGAGCCCCAGAAAAAATAAACGCAGATGCTGCAGCTCTGCGGTAAAATAAGTGTGCAGAATGGGATTATGTCACCAGTGGGTGGTTCTCCCCTGACAACAAACCGATTCTTAAAGACAGAGGTGCATAATTAGTCTGTTGGGCCATCGAGTCTGCTCCAGCATTCAATTATGGCTGACACTCTTTTTCCTCCTCAGCCACACTCCCCAGCCTTCTCACCGTAACCAATCAACAACCCATCAATCTCCGCCTTAAATACCCCCAACCTGGCCTCCAAAGCTGCCTCTGCTAATTCCACAAATTTACCACACTCCAGCTAAAGAAATGTCTCTGAGTTCAGTGAAGCGTATCCGTCTGATCATCAACACTGTTCAGGGTTTTGCATTTAACAGTGTACTGTCTCATACATTCGACCTACCGAGCTGCCAAGATGATCATCACTAATCAAATCTCACTGAGATTTCTCAGGTCCTGTTGAATTTATTGCCAAGTGCACAAGTACGGGAAGGTACAGGTACAGAGAAACACTGACTTGTGGCAGCATTACAGGCAAGTACATTCAGTTAACACACGGAACACACACTATACGATTCTCTGTCAGTAACAAGATAGAAACATGTTTTACTTCATCCTGCTAACAGGACCAGAACAACAGGGGCTGAGCGGCGGCTCATCTCAGACGGTTCGGTGTGAAGGTCTCACAACCCGGACCGACCCCGGCAGATTCTGTGAAGGAAGCGAGGCGAGGCCGCCAGTTCGGGAAAGTTCATCCCCTCCCCCTTCAGGTTTCACCGATCACCTTGTGTTTCTCTCTCCCTTCCCCACCCCCACCTTTTATTCTCCAGTCCTGCCGAAGGGTTTCGGCCGGTAATGCCGACTGTACTCTTTTCCTAGATTCTGCCCGGCCTGCTGAGTTCCTCCAGCATTTTGTGCGCGTTGCTCGCATTTCCAGCACCTGCAGATTTTCTCTTGTTTGAGTTCGGGAAAGTTCACTCACTACCCATATCAGACATCCCCGCTCGGGACCGGCTTCAATACTCACCTAAGGGAATTTGATGGTGTCGCCCCGCAGAAAATATTTCATCCCCGGCTCCCCGCCCCGGGGGGCGTGGACCCCTCCCGATCCCACCGCCGACCCGCTTTCACAAAGAACGAGAAATAATACCGCCCTTCCCGGATTGAGCATGCGCGATGTGAATTACAAGTCATCAGGCGGTGGGCGGGGCCTTGGAAGCGAACCGGCAAATGCTGCAGCTCTGCGGCAAAACGTGATCACGTGACGGCGGAGGGTCTCCCACGTGATCCGGTGACGCCGCTCCTCGCCACTCTCCCGCTGCCCGACCCACCGCTGCATTTACCACTTTATTCCATATTTACACCGGATACATGTTTTATTTTTCCCTTCTTATCTTTCCCGTTTCCATCCCTCCACCTCCCTGGGTCACAGAGTCATGGGCTCTATTCCCATCACGGTCCGGCACACAATTCAGACCCAAACAGGAAAAGTGCAGGTTTCATTTAAATCACTTATACTTAAACACTAATTTCTATTCACATTCCTCCGGCCTCAGTGGACAGGAACACTGAAACATCAAATGAGAAACAACAGGAGGTGGCCATTCAGCCCCTCTAAACATCAACAAGATGGCGGCTGCTCTCCCATCTCAGCCACATGTTTCTGTCCGATCTTCATTTCCTCCACCCCTTCGGTCTCCACACATCTGCCGCCCTCTGTGGTGGGGATTTACAGATATTCACCACCCTCGGAATGGAGACATTTCCCCTCATCTCAGTCCCAGACAGTCCATCCCTGTTTCAGAGACTGGGATCCCTGGTTCAACCGGTAATGATGTTGTGCATTTCAATGTTCACCTCTCAGTCCTCGATTCTCTAAATGAAAGGGTTATCACATTTGATCTTTCTTCATATGATGACTCCACCACTCCAGGGATCAGTCTAGTGAATCTTCATTGTAGTCTCTGTAACAAATACTCTCTAACCTCTTTGTTGATCCTCTATGGAATTAATTTCCATCTTCTGCAGCCCCGTGTTGCCCCAACCACTCACCTCCCACCCCTGTCACTGTTTCCACCTTCCCACCTCCCCCTCACCTGGATCCACCTCTCACTCCCCAGCTCTTGCCCCATCCCCACCCCTCACCTCTTTTCTCTGACTATTTCCCGTCCACTCTTAGTCCAGAGGGAGGGTCTCGGCCCGAAATGTTGACGGTCCATTTCCCTCCACAGATGCTGCCCGACACACTGAGTTCCTCCGGCAGTTTGTTCTTTGGTCTGTATAACCCGTGTTAGTATGGGAAGTGGGATTTTACACCATATTCCTGGTACAGTCTCAACAAAGCACAAATAATTGTCACTTTGCCCGGACCATTGGCCCCGCTTGCAGGGCAACAGTCTTCTTCTGTTTGCCCCCAATGTGGTGAATCCCTCTGCTCGCCACCACCGTGGGCCCAGACAATTCCACAGATGAGCCCCTCCTGTCCCCACCGGGACAAACATCCTGTCCGCCCCCTCTCACACCATCTTCATCCTTTCAATAAAATCCCCTCTCTCCCTCCCTCCCCGGGGAACCGGCATCAAACCGACGGGCCGAGCGGTCTCCTCCTACCTCTCAGCGATACATCAGACTCCGGCCGCAGGAGACGCTTCACAAACGCCCCGACTTCCCTCGGAGGGAAATGGAAATAAATCAGAAAGCGGACATTTACTTTGAGGTTTTCTCCGCTCTGATGAGGCGGTCGGCGCTTGAGCGGGAGACGGACTCAGCGGGGTAACGCCCATTCGGCTTGTCCGACTCTGCGACTGGCTGTAACCAGTGATTGACATCGCTTCGCACCAATGGGAATAGCGCAGCTCATTCATCCTCTGTTGACAGCGGTGGGGGCGGGGTGGTCACGTGATTATTAGCCCAGCCGTTAAACCGATAAATTTCGAGCACAGAAGCGCGTGGGTGACGTAAGACACCGCGCACGTGAGAGCAGATCCCGGTGTGGGGAGCCCGTGTGTGACGTCAGGCGCGTGGGGGGAGGAGCTGTGTGACGTCACCTGTGGGAGAGCGCTGACATTTAAAAACACCTTAACGGACTTTTCAGTTGGACAACAACATTAATCACGGGTTTCATCACTGAATCCAGTGTTGTGGGATGTAAAGTCCCCTGTTATGTGTCCGGCTGTGCCGTGTTGTTGGTGGAGTGGGCAGCGTGGTGTTTGTCTCGATTCGGGTCACAACACCAGAATTGCCAGCGGGGTCCCCACACAGAAAACCTCTCGTCCCTGCAGTCTTTGTCTCCCGGTAAACCCAACCATAGTGGACAATAGATACTCCTTTATCTCAGAGTCAGGGAATCATTCAGACAGCTGATCGCTGAGAGGAATTATATTTATTGGTCATTAAAGTTCACCCAGATTCGTTTGGACGGATTTGATGTGGAGTTCGGTGTGTCACAGTGAAAGGACCGGACGGCCGAACTCTCTCCGTTGTCCAAACATCCTTCCAGGTGAGGCGACACTTCACCTGTCAATCTTCCGGGGTCTCCTGTTGTGTCCACTGCTCCCGATGCGGCCGCCTCTACACTGGTGACACCGGCTCCTCCGCAGTTGTGCGGGGTAGGGGTGCTTTTTTTTATCGGGGGTCGATATAATTGTTCCCTTTTGTGCGGGAGGTGTGGGTTTTGGGAGTTGATGATCAGGATGCCGTTAGATTTTTATGCGGGGTGGGCGGGGTAGGAGTTTGATATTTCTCTGTGACCGACTTTCATGCTCTTTCTTTGTTTCGTGGTTCTTTGGAGAAGAAAAAAACTCAGTTGTTTATGGATACCTGCTTTGATAATAAATTAACCTTTGAACTATCCGCTCCGAGCGGGACTTCCCGGTGTCCAAACAATTTCATTCCGATTCCCATTCCCGTTCCGATGTGTCAGCCCAACTTATACCAAGATGAGGCCACCCTCAGCGCCCAGCATCAACAACTGATATTCTGTCTATGTACCCCCACCCCCAACCTGATAGCATGAATATCGATTTCTCCTCCCGGTGAACAAATCTCCCTCTCACCCCTCCCTCTCTTCCTCTCTGACTTTTCACGTCGTCTCACCTGCTTATCACTTCTCTCTGGGTCCACTGCTCCATCCCTTTCTCCTATTCTCCACTCTCCTCTCCTGTTAGACTCTATTTTCTTCTGCTCTGGAGCTTTCCCACCTACCTGGTTTCACCTGTCACCTTCCAGCGAGACATTTCCTCGCCCGCCCCGATTTTATTCAGGTATTTCCCTCATTCCATCTCATTTCTGAAGGAGGGTTCAACTGGAAACGTCGACTGTTGACTCTTCACGATAGATGCTGCCCGGCCTGCTGAGTTCTGCCAGCATTTTATTTGTGTTGCTCTGAATTTCCAGCATCTGCAGACTTTATCGTGTTTGTGATTTACCTCTCCGTTGTCCCTCCGGCCTCCGGTGGCGCTGCGTGGACCTCCGCTCACCCGCGGCGATGTGCGGACCTCCGGCCGTGGGTGTTGCTGCCGCGAACCTCCTGCGAAACGCAGGCGCGGTACCGACCACGACTTTCGTCGGTGGTTCTCCCATTCGGGCGGCGGGGGCTGATCCTAGGTTTGTGTAGATCGAGGGCTTGCTGCAGTGGGAAAGGGCCCCTTCCCCTAGCCCAGGTCCCTCTCTGCCTCTCTCCCCTTTCAACTTTCTGCTCCTTTATCTCTACAGTTCCTTCATGCTTATCCCCTCCCCCCTTTATCTTTCCTCTGATTGGCTCTCCACCTGGCGCCTCTAGCCCTTCCCCCTCCCCCATCTCTATTACTGGGCTTCGGCCCTCTCTTTCCCCCCCCCCCATTCCTGATGAAGGGTCTCGTCCCGAAACGTTGGCTGCTCTTTTCTCACGGATGCTGAGTTCTTCCAGCGTTGTGTACGTTTTATTTGTGATTTACCTCTCCTTTGCCCCTCCCGCCTCCGGCCACTGGTGGCGCTGTGCAGACCTCTGTCCACCGGTGTTGCTTCTGAGTACCTCTAAACGCAGGCGCGGCGTTTCTCCTATTCGGGCAGCGGTGAGTAAGGGGTTGTCTGTCTGTGTGTGTGGATAGAGCTGATAGGTGGATGTATAGGTGTGGGGTGAGTGGTCGGATGAGGGATGTGGGAGCAGAGTAGTGATCGGACGTTCTGTAACCCAGGGAAGAGAGGTTCCGGGACAAAATAAGTTGTTAACTAGGGAGAATCTGGGCAATTGCATGAGCCAATTGGCATGTCCTTTCAGGAAGCAGCAATTCTCTGTTCATATTAATTACTGTGTAATCTTGCTGTTAACATTGTGTTTGTTACAAAGCCGCAGAGTCTGCGAGACCATGGGCTGCAACTGCAGATTGAGAAGTGGGGGGGGGGGGTGGGAGGTCACTGACCTTTGCATCAGAGGAGGACATGGGGTTGTACAGATGGTTCGGATCTAGTGGGACATCCGGTGTTTGCAAAGGGAGAAAGAGTTTTAACCAGCGAAGCATGGTCAGAGGTGGAGGGGTACAGGAGCCGCCTGACAGATCGTTCTACAGTAATTGTATTTTTATATAATCTCACAGATGGTGACTGAGGAAGAAGCTTGTTGAGGGAGGATACCCGGGGGTGAGCAGGTCAGACACAGTATCAGGAGAGTGACAGAGATGTGATTTCCTGTGTCACAGGTACAGACAGTTGTCTCCAGTGAGGAGTTAGTGTGGAGATGCAGTTTCCCTGGAGGTGGAGGAAAGAGGACACACCAACAGGTGGAACCAGCTGTGGGAAGACACGGTTTGTCAGGTCTGACGACGAGCTGAATGTACCATAACCTTCAGACTGAATCAGAAAACCATTCTGAGGGTATTTGAAATGTCAGAAGCAGGGGAGATGTGATCCCATGTCTCCATCAGACCCTCAGTGAGATGGTTCCAGTTTATAACGTGCAGGGATGAAAGCACAGTGTTTGGAGTCTGATTTAATCACTTATTCTGACACAGTGAGAGGGTTAGTTTTGCTGTAAGGCAGCAACATTAATGGAAGAAGACACAGGAACTTCATCAATTGCCAGTTGTTCAGCAGAAATGATCAATTGGTATATTACCTTGACAGAATCACATATTCCCAGTGGTGACAAAGGGGTGCAGTCTGGTTTATTTCAGGTTGGAGAGGGGTGAGAAGTTTTGAAATCAATGCCTTGCGGTGCCACCATCGATAATTTAGCATGTCCGGAGTGGTGGATCACACAGCACGGAAACAGGCCTTTGGCCGGCCATACCTGTTCTGACCATCCACTCACTGTCTACACTGGTCCCATTTATCAGCACTTGGTTCACAGCCGACTGTATCTCGGCAGTTTCAATGCTCATCCTCTTCATAAATGTTGTGAAGGGACCTGCCTCCACCACCACCTCGGGCAGTGTGTTCCAGATTTCAGCTACCCTCTGAGTGAGAATTCTCTTCCTCAGATCCCTCTAAACCTCTTCATCCTCTGCTTAAATCCATGCCCTCTGATCTGTGACACCTCTGTCCCAGGATTGTGGCCGATATGGGCATCAGTGAGGCCTTTGAGAAGGTTCAGCATGGTAAGTTGCTGTGGAAAGTCAGATCACACGGGATCCAGGGAGAGCTGGCTCACTGGATGCACAGTTGTCTTGATGGTAGGAAGCAGAGAGTGATGGTGGGAGGCTGTTATTGGACTCGAGGCCCGGGCCTAGTGAGGTTCCCCAGGGTTACACCCCATTGCTCTCATTATTCATTGATATTTAATTATATTTGCATTTGCACAGTTTGTTGAATTCTATGCTCCACTTGATCTTTTATTGATCCTGTTAACATTTTATAGATTTGCTAAGTGTTCCTGTAGGAAAAACATTCTCAGGGTTGTATGTGGTGACATATATGTACTCTGATAATAACATTTACTTTGAACATCAACCACTGCTACTTGTCATTTGGATCACTAATTTGGTTAAGAATATACAGGATATGGAGAGTAGATTTGCAGCAAGTTCAAACAATTAGTTTTTCTGAAAGATATTAAGTATAAACACTCGGCTTTGTTTCCCTCTCCACACTCGACCACCCCCTCCCCCTTACTGTCTTCCCTCTCTGCCCCGTCCTCCCTCTCACCCTGACATTGGATATACGTTCAGGGTGAAAGTGAATTACTTTCGGGGAATCTGAAGGGGAATTCTTCACTCGGAGGTTGGTGAGAGTGTGAAATGAGCTGCCAGTGGAAGTGGAGGATGTGGGTTTGATTTAGACACTAAAGAGGAATTTGGGCAAGGACGTGGATGGGAGGTGTATGGAGGCTCTGGTGCAGGTAGTTGGAAATGGGCAGTAACAACAAAAACAGGTCAGCATTGACTGCAAGTTTCAGTGCTGCTTGGCTCTGTGATACTAATAATATTGTAATTTGTAATTTCCACATTTAGTACATTGCTACTAATGTCTGAACCCAGAAATTTACTCAAACAAGAATTGAAAGACTCTTAGCTGGCTACAGAAAGTGTTTACAAGCTGTGATACTTGCCAAAGGGGGTGTTACTAAGCACTGACCATGCAGGGTGCCCAAACTTCTGCTTCTGGCCCTTATCTTTTTTTGCTATTTTGAAACTGTAAAAAATGGAAATAAAATGTAATCTTGCTTAAAATGTTAAAGAAATTTGTCATCTTTAACTTTGTGCCTTTTGTAATCAGGTCATCTTTTACTCACTTAGCTATTCACAGTAACAGAAATTTTGAACAGGGGTGCCTAAACTTTTGCATGTCACTGTGTATATCCTGTGCCTTCCAAACTGCTTCCAAAAATTCCAGCCATTGCTGCACTGTTTTCGTCCCTGCCCGTGTTCTTTTTAAATAAATTTTGACCTATTTTTTTCTCATGCCTCTCTAATTCTTTTTATTCCACATTTGACTTTAACTTCTCCTTCTCTAATGTCGGGGTGAATTTGATCACATTAAGATCACTTGCCCCTGAGGGTTCATTGAACTTCAGTAACCTAATTAATTCTGGTTCATTACAACTCCCAATCCTGAATAGCTGATCCCCAACTGGGCTCAGCCACGAGCTGCTCTAAAAAGCATCGTGTAGGCATTCTTGGAAATTCCTCCTCTTCAGACCAACACCATCCTGATTTTCCTAATCACCTGCATGACAATCCCCTATGACTATTGTAACATTGCCCTTTGGCACGCATTTTCTATCTCCCATTGTAATTTCAGGACCTCATACTTATTACTGTTTGAAGGTTTCTGTACAATTCCCATTAGGGATTTTTTTTTTACATTTGCTGTTCCTTAATTCTACAACTTCCAACCCTTTGCCACCTCTTTCTAATGATTTTATCTAATATTTTACCAACAGAGCCACACAACGCTACTACCAGCTTGTTTTTGTCTTGTTCTTTCAATAAATATATAAGTATCTGAGAAATAAGAGGAACTGCAGATGCTAGAAATCTGGAGAGCTACACACAAAGTGCTGGAGGAGCTCAGCATGTCAGGCAGCATCTATGGATGGGAATCAACATTTCAGGCCAAGACCCTTCACCGGGACTCTTGATACCCACGTATCTGGAATATCAACAAGCAATTAAATAGAAAGTAGTGCGAAATAGGGAAAACTTTTGACAAAATTTAGTTCACGGCACGAAAAGTCCTGTCAAACAGAGCTCACTAGTTAATAAATAAAACAAAGGCAATAAACACTTTCTTCAATACCGGCATTGACTTATTAATAAGAAAAATACATTGGTCCCATTTCAATCAGTAAAACTTACAAAGGTAAATACGAACTTTAGAAAGCTTTAGAAATGAGTATTTACACTGAAACCCACTTAGATTAACACTACCTTGGACAGAAGGAGGAAGAGAAATAACACACGAGGAAAGATCACACAACAGTCAGATAAAACTTCTATATTTTCAAGAAAAATTAACTGGATTCAGCACTCCATGTGTGTATATACAGTTGTGATACGGAATACAGATCAGAAAAATTAAATGAGAGGCCAACTCAGAAAAATAAATCATCACTCTGGAAGAAAACCTTAACAAGTGGAATGAGTATGGCATCGCAACAATCTGAGCAGATGAGATGTTGACAAGGAAGCATCGAGCACCTGACTGAGAGTTGGACACCTCTTCCCAGAAACAGAGGGATTCCTTGCAGGAATACAGGACAAGCTGGTTAACAAAAAGGGGGGGAAAAAATCAAAAATACATACAATATTGTTTGTATTTAAGGCAGTAAGTGCAGAAAAGGCCAAGATAAACCAGACACAATCCAACACATTCCAGGATCCAGCAGGAATTTAGCTCAATCTGATTACTTATAAAGATACAATATCATTCACCAAATTCTTGCTTTAAAATACTGACTCATGATTGCCCACCATCACTTCATACAGGCACCGTAAGTTCAAGCCTGATCCAGGTTTAGAGTCAAAATCCTATAAATTATATGACAATCAATACATTGTTACAGATAGGACAATCCATAATCACTATCCAGATATAATATTACAGGATAAACAAGCGGGAACAACACTCTCAATAGATGAAACCATTCCCAACACAGATGTCACACGGGTATAGTTTGTGTCATCAGTCAAACCACCAAAAGATTTTCTCTATCAATCTGCTTCCAAATGTTGCTACTCTGTCATTTGTTGCCATGCCCTGCTGCTGATTCCCTTCTCATAATAAGTTCTTACCCCGACCATCGTCCAGATCCCCAAACTCTGCCCTGTCCAGACCCGCCTCTGGTTTCTGACCCTGCTCCATTGAACATCCATCTAATGGTTTCCCATTCTGCTTTCAGTCTTTAGAGGACAGTGGTGTTTTCAACAACCCTTTAGAAGCAGAGAAAATGACCCATAATGTGGAAATGAGCCATGAGTAAGGAGGGTAACTCCAAAATTAATTCTTCATCAGCCCAGAGATTTCAGGGGTAAAGAACATCTCAGACAGAACTGCAGTCAGCTTAACTTCTTCAGTCTGCAGAGAATTCAAGGGAAACCTCTTCACCAACAGAGTGGTGACTGTTTGGAACCCATCACTACAGAGAGAGAAAGAGGTGAACAACAGGGGAGGATTTAAAAGGACTGTCCTGGAACAGAATTACTGGCAGAGACCAGCCAGCCTGAGTTGACTCTCTACTGTACAATAAGTGTGATGTAAATTCACAAAGTTCCAAGGACAGGGTTTAAAATGGAACTGATTTATTTGTCTCAGATGCAGAATATTAAACTCCAGTCCCATTAAAGGTGAATGTGCAGCAGAAGAAACTCCTCCCATGCCCAGTGAACAGGGTGCAGAACTGGGTGTGGTGAGCAGCAGCAATAATTGCAGAGTTCAGCACTTACAGTCACTCTCAAAATTGCATTCAGCAATGGTGATGGACAAATATTCAGCATGAAGCTTATTGAAACTTTCTCCCCAATGTGAACCCGGTAGTCTGTCACAAGTGTAACACGCTGTAAGGTTTCACTGCTGATGTAATGGTTTCTCATTAGCAGCAATGTTTAGGTTACGACTAGAGATAACAGGGTTTTGGAGTACGAGGCTTTCCGATGACAGAAACGTTTTTTTTTCTTTTGAGTCTGGAAGAGAGATTATTGTGTTTTTTTTGCTGGGGAGAGATGAGAAGACGTGAATGAAGAGAGTGGGCCCTTTTTCTTTTATTTTGTTTTCTTTACTAACCCTATAGTCACAGGATGAATTATAAAGATCAATCATTAAATCACATATTGTGTATCATTTGTTATTTCAGGGTACATATTTACAACAGGGGACACACCACACAGCATCCACCCAAATGAGATTTCTTATGTTTGGCCGGGCTGGGTGGCTATCACCCCCTTATATTAAGCTGCTAGCCAAAGCGAGGGTTACATCAGGTTAGATGACTGAGCCAGTCCCTTTCCACGTTCACAGCAGCTGATTCGCCTCTCCCCATTGTGAACCTGGTAGTGTCATAAGGATAGATAAGTGAATGAATCCCTTCCCACATTCACAGCAGGTGAACGGCCTCTTCCCAGTATGAACTCAGTGATGCACAATTTGGTTTTTTGGCTGAGAGAAACTTTTCCCAAAGTCTGACCAGCTGATCAGCCTCTACTCAGTGTGAACTCGCTGGTGTCTCTGTAGTTGAAATGACTGAGTGAATCCCTTCCCACAGTCTAAGCAGATAAACGGCTTCTCCCCAGTGTGAATTCGCTGATGTACCTTCAGTTGGGATGAACAAGTGAATCCCTTCCCACAGTCTGAGCAGGTGAACGGCCTCTCCCCAGTGTGAACTCGCTGATGTTCCTTCAGATGGGATGACTGAATGAATCCCTTTCCACAGTCTGAGCAGGTGAATGGCCTCTCTCCAGTGTGAACTCGCTGATGTACCTTCATTTGGGATGAGCAAGTGAATCCCTTCCCACAGACTGAGCAGTTGAACGGCCACTCCCCAGTGTGAACTGACTGGTGTACCAGTAGTGCGTGTGACAGAGTGAATCCCTTCCCACAGTCTGAGCAGGTGAATGGCCACTCCCCAGTGTGAACTGACTTGTGTACCAGTAATTCGTGTGACTGAGTGAATCCCTTCCCACAGTCTGAGCAGGTGAACGGCCTCTCCCGAGTGTGAATTCGCTGATGTTCCTTCAGATGGGATGACTGAGTGAATCCCTTTCCACAGTCTGAGCAGGTGAATGGCCTCTCTCCAGTGTGGACTCGCTGATGTACCTTCAGTTGGGATGAGCAAGTGAATCCCTTCCAACAGTCTGAGCAGGTGAACGGGTTCTCTCCGGTGTGAACTCGCTGATGTCCCTTCAGTTGGGATGAGCAAGTGAATCCCTTCCCACAGTCTGAGCAGGTGAATGGCCTCTCCCCAGTGTGAACTCGCTGGTGTCTCAGTAGGTGAGATGCCTGACTGAATCCCTTTGCACATTCCGAGCAGATGAACGGCCTCTCGCCAGTGTGAACTCGCCGGTGTGTCTGCAGTTGACATGATCGACTGAATCCCTTCCCGCATTCTGTGCAGGTGAACGGCCTCTCCCCGGTGTGAACTCGCTGGTGTCTCCGTAGTCGAGATGACGCAGTGAATCCCTTCCCGCAGTCTGTGCAGATGAACGGCCTCTCCTGAGTGTGAACCGACTTGTGTCCCAGGAGGTCGATTGACCGAGTGAAGCTCTTCCCACAGTCTGAGCAGGTGAATGGCCTCTCCCCCGTGTGAACTCTCTGATGTACCTTCAGCTGATATGACTGAGTGAATCCCTTCCCACAGTCTGAGCAGGTGAACGGCCGCTCCCCAGTGTGAACGCGCTGATGTACCTTCAGTTCCGATGAGCAAGTGAATCTCTTCCCACAGTCTAAGCAGGTGTATGGCTTCTCACCAGTGTGAACTCGCTGATGTACCTTCAGGTTAGATGATGAAATGAATCCCTTCCCACAGAATGAGCAGAGTAACGGCCTCTCTCCAGTGTGAACTAACTTATGTCCCAGTAGGTCGGATGACCGAGTGAATCCTTCCCCACAAATTCAGCAGATGACCAGCCTCTGCCCAGTGAACTGACTGGTGTGTCCACAGGTGAGAAGACCAACTGATTCCCTTCTCACTCACAGAATAGGTGAATGGCCTTGTCCCAGTGTCAACTTGGTGATGTCCCTTCAGTTGAAATTTCCAACTGAATTCATTCCCACTGTCTGAGCAGATGAATGGGTTTTCCCCCTTGTTTAAAATGACAGGCATGCCAGTCGGTCAGATGATAGAGTGAATCCCTCCCCACAGTCTGAGCAGGAAGGATGATCAAGTAAATCCTTTGCTCCACTTCTTAAATATCTGGATAGAGACAGCAAAACTGGTGTGTGGTGTTTGAGATTCCCATAGATTAATTCCTTGTCATTTTTAACCTGTAAAAAGATTTACAAAATCCATCAATGGGTGTAGGACAACATTTCAGATGAGATTACTTGAGTTGTCAAGGTATGATCTGACATCACACTGTTACAGTGAGGTTCAACCCAAGTTGGAGAGAGAAATCACCTTCTAACTGGGCACAGTGCTGGTATCTGGAATGACCATCAAACTCTCTGATGCTCTTCCTGTCTCTATAAGAATGGGGTATTTCTGCCATCTCCAATCTGTGACCTGGCTCAGTTTGACTCTCTCCATTGATATTATTCCCTGTTCCCACTGAGATGCCTGGCCCCACAGTAACTGAAACACTCTCACACAAAAAGCCAGCAGTGCATTCCATGCACCCACCACTCTCTGTGTAAAAAAAACTTACCCTGACATCCCCTCAGCATCTATTTCCAAGCATCTTAAAACTCTGCTCCCTCGTGTTAGCCATTTCAGCTCTGGGAAAATATCCTCTGGCTATGCACACGATCAATGCCCCTCATCATCTTATACACCTAAAAAAGGCTCTTAACATAAACAAGGACATTACACATTATACTTGATTGAGTTCATCTGCACGCTCACACTACCTATGTAGCAGGCCTGTAACGGGTAATGGAGGATTTTCTCACCAAAGCTTTTGCACATTGTCCATAATGTGGTTTCCTTGCTAAATTACGCTTTAAAAAGTCAGATTTGCAAATATCACTTCACTTCTTCCCACTTGCAAATTCTCCAGCAACTTTTGCAACACCACAATACACACAGGTAACACCAGTTTCTATATTGGGCATAAATATTTCCCCTGAACCCACCTGAGGAATTGAGGATATATAGAAAAATCATTTTGAGCCTATGTAACCTCTGGCTAAAAGAATAATTGGGACTGAATAGGAATTTTGAACTGAAGTGAACTCAGTCTTCAGCATTTAGCTAAGACAGGCTCATTACCAGTTCTCTGCAGCTTGCAGAGAGACACACTGAGAACTATACATTGTACTCTCATTAGCTGGTAATATTATACATTATACCCTCATTAGCTGGTAACGATTGTACTCTTGTTTGAGTAAATGGAGGAGGACTGACTGATAGGACATAGGTAACTTAAGCTCAGTCCTAACCCCGGCACTTTATCTTACTCCTGGCGGTTGAATTGTAAAGCCGAATGGCATTGGGGTGTATTGATCTCTTCATCCTGTCTGAGGAGCATTGCATCGATAGCAACCTGTTGCTGAAACTGCTTCTCTGTCTCTGGATGGTGCTATGGAGAGGATGTTCAGGGTTTTCCATGATTGACGGTAGCCTACTCAGCACCCTTCGCTCAGCTACCGATGTTAAACTCTCCAGTTCTGTGCCCACGACAGAGCCTGCCTTCCTTACCAGCTTATTAAGACATGAGGCGTCCCTCTTCTTAATGCTGCCTCCCCAACACGCCACCACAAAGAAGAGGGTGCTCTCCACAACTGACCTATAGAACATCTTCAGCATCTCACTACAAACATTGAATGACGCCAACCTTCTAAGGAAGTACAGTCGACTCTGTGCCTTCCTGCACAAGGCATCTGTGTTGGCAGTCCAGTCTAGCTTCTCGTCTAACTGCACTCCCAGATACTTGTAGGTCTTAACCTGCTCCACACATTCTCCATTAATGATCACTGGCTCCATATGAGGCCTAGGTCTCCTAAAGTCCACCACCATCTCCTTGGTCTTGGTGATATTGAGACGCAGGTAGTTTGAGTTGCACCATATCACAAAGTCCTGTATCAGTTTCCTATACTCTTCCTCCTGTCCATTCCTGACACACCCTACTATGGCCGTGTCATCAGCGAACTTCTGCACAGGGCAGGACTCCGAGTTATATTGGAAGTCTCATGTGTACAGGGTGAACAGGACTGGAGGACAGTGACCGTGATGAGGAGTGGGCACCACCCAACCCCGTACCTCTCCTACCTTACCAGGGGCCAAGTGCACCCAGTGCCCCCAAACCCCAATGGTGGCTGCTCGGGTAACACAGCAGGACAGGGAAGGGAGGTTCACTTTACTGTAAGATCCCGAATGGGAATACCGAGGATTATTCTGAGACAGGGAGGGAAGAATCCAATAAACCCACAGTTAATGGCTCCACAAAGACAATTCCCACCCGAATGCTGCCCAATCCACGAGCAGGAGGAGCAACAGCCCTCAGTGATTCCTGTGTATGCACCCTGGAAGCCTCAAGAAATGATAATGATCATGAATCAGGCCCCAGATAGAAAAGAAAAACCAGCACAGTTTGCTCAGTGTGTCCGCAGTACAAAAATGTTTACTGCGACTCCACAAGATTCTGCATGACGAGGGGTGGAAATGGAAGGCAGATTTGAGATACCAAAGCTATCAGGAGTTACAGGTGGGAAAACATAATGAGAATGAACAGACAAGCCAGATTATTCAAGCCTTGGGAAGGGCTCTCTAGCAACCTATAAACATCACTAAAGTACTTGAATGCAAACCTAAGCCTGGGGAATCGGGACCAGACTATTGAAAGCGATTTGTGGCCTGCTACGGCACCTTCGCAGGAGACCAAGTCTTTAATGATGGGAATCTGTCCCCCAGTTCAATGCTCTACTGTTCTATCGCTTACCAATATAGATAGCCAAAACGATTAAAAATAATATGGATTGGCCTGACAATGACCGAAATCGAATGTGATGAGCTTTGACATATCATTTTTGAATGACTTTCAAATCCCGATCAACCCTGAAGGGAACTAATATTAAAAGTGACTATGTTCAGTGGAAAGGAGGATGTGAGTGGGCTACATCTGGGGATCAGAAATGGGAACAAAAACCTACCAAGGGACAGGTGGGGACAACAACCCGTTTAGAAATTGACAAGCAAGGATGCTTCCTACTGTGAATTCCACCCCTGAAGAAGAGCCCAATGTAATATTGCAAGTTGCTGAAATTTCATTTCTGTTTATGACTGATGTGGGGGCAATCACAACCACTCTCGATCAGGAAATAGGATTGGAAAAGGGATTCCAGATTTCAGACACTACAATCACTCTGTCTGGGTTCGAAGACACGGAACGTATGTATTCATGTACCCAGCCACTGCAGGTGGAATTCCAGGGGAACCAGTGTGAGGTTTCATTTACAGTCACCACCAGTCAGGAGTGTAATCTAGCAGGGAGAGACTTGCTCTGTACGTTGGAAGTTGAGATTCTCTGCACAGATTCTGGCAAACAACCGACAGCTTCCCCAGTTTCTGAACCCCCCCCAGTGGTGGCACTTAATCTGGACTCCACTGCGTTTGAACCCCTTCTGCCAGCGGCCGACTCTCGTGTGACTCTGTGCTTTGACCCTACGGGGTGCGTCACTGAGGAAAGCCAATATTACGCACCCCTCGAGGGACAGAATTTCCCATTCACGGTGATTGGACACATTAAGGGAACAGAGGGCAGTTCATTACTGTCCGAAGTTCTGGATTTCCTTTGGCGACAGACAGGACTGGTGGTTCCCCATACCAGCAACAGGATTTGCCCTGGGTTCCCTGCCTACACCCTGACAAAACAAGCCTACAGCACCAAGGAGACTGGCAAGATTTCCTGTGGGCTAACCCCGATACTGGAAGGAGTTGGAAGTGAAGACGGGATGGGACACTGGCTGTGACTAGTGGGGTACTGCAAGGTTCAGTGCTGGGACCGCAACTGTTTAAAATATACATTAATGATTCAGATGAAGGCATTAAAAGTAACATTAGCAAATTTGCTGATGACACAAAGCTGGGTGGCATTGTGAAATGTCAGGAGGATGTTATGAGAATGCAGGGTAACTTGGACAGGTTGGGTGAGTGGGCAAATGTATGGCAGATGCAGTTTAATGCGGATAAATGTGAGGTTATCCACTTTGGTGGCAAGAACAGGAAGGCAGATTACTATCTAAATGGAGTCAAGTTAGGAAAAGGGGAAGTACAACGAGATCTAGGTGTTCTTGTACATCAGTCAATGAAAGCAAGCATGCAGGTACAGCAGGCAGTGAAGAAAGCTAATGTCATGCTGGCCTTTATAACAAGAGGAATTGAAAATAGTAAAGAGGTCCTTCTGCAGCTGTACAGGGCCCTGGTGAGATCCCACCTGGAGTATTGTGCGCAGTTTTTGGTCTCCAAATTTGAGGAAGTACATTTTTGTTATTGAGTGAGTGCAGCGTATGTTCACAAGGTTAATTCCCAGAATGGTGGGACTGTCATATGTTGAAAGATTGGAGCGACTGGGCTTGTATACACTGGAATTTAGAAGGAGGAGGGGGAATCTGATTGAAACATATAAGATTATTAAAGGATTGGACACGCTGGAGGCAAGAAGCATGTTCCCGCTGATGGGCGAGTCCAGAACTAGAGGCCACAGTTTAAGAATAAGGGGTAGGCCATTTAGAACTGAGATGCAGAAAAACTTTTTCAACCAGAGTGTGGTGGATATGTGGAATGCTCTGCCCCAGAAGGCAGTGGAGGCCAAGTCTCTGGATGCATTCAAGAGAGTTAGATAGAGCTCTTATAGATAGCGGGGTCAAGGGGTATGGGGAGAAGGCAGGAACGGGGTACTGATTGTGTATGATCAGCCATGATCACAGTGAATGGTGGTGCTGGCTAGAAGGGCCGAATGGCCTACTCCTGCACCTACTGTCTATTGTCTATTATCTAGTAAAACTCTCTTTTAATATTGACCAAACGCAAGGCGTTGTACCCAATCTCTGAGCAACTGCAGACCATGAAGTCGGCCGCACCGACTGCCTCCTGTCCGGATCACCGTGAAAGAAGGACAGACTCTCCCATCCATTCCGTATTACCCCCTCAAGCCCAAGACAACGTTTTGTGAGGATGGAAGCTCTTTTGTGGATCCAGCAGGAAAACAATATTCTGACTATGCGATAGTGACAGACAGTGAAGTAATTGAGCAAGCCTCTTTTGCAGCAGCTGTCTCCGCCCAGAAGGCTGAGCTGTTTGCTCTGACTCGTGCCTGTATCCCAGCAACAGACTAAAGTGGGAACGTTTACACAGACTCCGTTATGCATTTGGAATTGTGCATGACTACGGGGATCTCTGGGAACATGGGGATTCCTGACTTCCTCTGGCCACCCCATTAGTAATGCCACCTTTGTAAACAACTTACTCACCGCTCTACAGCTACCTCGAGTTTTGGCTATTATTAAATGTACAGCCCATGCCCGTATGTCTAACCTGGTCACTGTGGCAAAATCCTCAGTAGTTGTAGTCCCCTCGGGTTCCCGTCAAACAACCTTCCGTGACTAAAGCAGAAAGGGTTTGCCAGACATGCGGGTGGTACGTAATTTTCAGGGGGACGCCTCTGAGGAGGAGCACAAACAGGTCTTCTGATGGGGTGCCAGAAAGACCCCGACCTGGGTTTTTGGATCACCCAGTGGGACAAGTTTGTGTTCCTACACAGTTTTTACCAATATTGTTTGATTATGTACGTAATTGTACACACCTGGGCCCTGCACACCGGGTATGACTCCCTTGACAGTTGGACCTTTCTCGTGCCTACAAGTTGATTTCATTGAATTGCCTAGAGTACATTGCTATAGATACTGCTTAGTTATTATAAATGTGTTTAGTAGATGGATTTCAATAATACTGTTGCCTGTTGTCAAGGAATTATAACGGGATATAATTCCCTGTACGGCCTGCCAGAGATGCTGAGCTCTGACAATGGCCCACACTTTGTGGTGAAAGTAAACGAAGGGGTATGTAACAAACTAGCTATCAAGCAACAATTCCACTGTGTACACCACCCACGGGCCACTGGCACAGTGGAAAGAGCCAATGGCATTCTGAAGAGTAAACTAGCCAGACTAACAGTGGAGACTGGACTCACTTGGTTGAAGGTCCGACCATTAGCCCAATTCCACATGAGGGTTACCCCACAGGGGAAAACAGGGTTGTCACCAGCTGAAATCATTTCTGGATGGCCCACGAGGACACGCTGGGAACAAAGTCTCAGGATTAAAGGCAAAGTGAATAAGAATAAGGAACCTTGGTTCTCGAGGGATATTGGAACTCTGATAAAGAAGGAGAGAGATGTATGACATGTATAAGGAACAGGGAGCAAATAAGGTACTTGAGGAGTATGAAAAGAGTAAGAAAATACTTAAGAAAGAAATCAGGAGGGCTAAAATCATGAGGTTGCTTTGGCAGTCGGGGTGAAGGATAATCCTAAGAGCTTCTACAGGTATGTTAAGTGCAAAAGGATAGTAAGGGATAAAATTGGTCCTCTTGAAGATCAGAGTGGTCGGCTATTTATGGAACCAAAAGAAATGGGGGAGATCTTAATTTTTTTTTTGTGCCTGTATTCACTAAGGAAACTGGTATGGAGTTAATGGAAATAAGGCAAACAATTCGTAAGGTCATGGAACCTTTTCAGATAGAAGAGGAGCTTGCTATCTTGAGGCAAGTTAGGGTAGATAAATCTCCAGGACCTGACAGGGTGTTCCCTCGGACATTGAAGGAGATTAGTGTTGAAATTGCAGGGGCCCTGGCAGATATATTTAAAATGTTGTTACCTATGGGAGAGGTGCCAGAGGATTTGAGGATAGCTCATGTTGTTCTGTTGTATAAAAAAAGGCTCTAAAAGTAATCCAGGAAATTATAGGCCAATAAGTTTGACGTTGGTAGTGGGTAAATTATTGGAAGGAATACCAAGAGATAGGATCTACAAGCCTTTAGATAGACAGGGACCTATTAGGGCGAGTCAACATGGCTTTGTGTGTGGTAGGTCATGTTTAACAAAACTATTAGAGGTTTTTGAGGAGGTTACAAGGAAAGTGGATGAAAGCAAGGCAGTGGATGTTGTCTGTATGGACTTCAGTAAGGTCTTTGACAAAGTCCCGCATCGGAGGTTACTTAGGAAGTTTCAGTCGCTAGGTATACATGGTAAGGTGGTAAATTTGATTAGACATTGGCTCAATGGGAGAAGTCAGAGAGTGGTAGTGGAAGATTGCTTCTCTGAGTGGAGGCCTGTAACTAGTGGTGTGCCACGGGGATCAGTGCTGGGTCCATTGTTATTTACTATCTATATCAATGATCTAGATGATAATTTGGTAAATTGGATCAGCAAATTTGCTGATGATACAAGGATTGGAGGAGTAGTGGACAGTGAAGAAGGTTTTCAACGCTTGCAGAGGGATCTGGACCAGCTAGAAAAATGGGCTGAAAAACGGTAGATGCAGTTTAATACAGACATGTGTGAGGTATTGCACTTTGGAAGGAAAAAACAAGGTAGAACATACAGGATAAATGGTAGGGCACTAAGGAGTGCACTAGAACAGAAGGATCTAGGAATACTGATTCCAAATTCCCTAAAAGTGGTGTCACAGGTAGATAGGGTGGCAAAGAGAGCTTTTTAGTACATTGGCCTTTATGAATCAAAGTATTGAGTATAAGAGTTGGAATGTTATGGTGAGATTGTATAAGGCATTGGTGAGGCAGAATTTGGAGTGTTGTGTGCAGTTTTAGTCACCGAATTACAGGAAGGATACTAATAAGGTTGAAAGAGTGCAGAGAAGGTTTACAAAGATGTTGCCGGGACTTGAGAAACTGAGTTACAGAGAAAGGTTGAATAGTTTAGGACTTTATTCCTTGGAGCATAGAAGAATGAGCGGACACTTCATAGAGGTATATAAAATTATGATGGGTATAGATAGAGTGAATGCAAGCAGGCTTTATCCACTGAGGCTAGGGGAGAAAAAAACCAGAGGACACGGGTTAAGGGTGAAGGGCAAAAAGTTTAAAGGGTACATTAGGGGGGGGCTTCTTCACAACTGGTTCTGACAGAGGCATAACTGGTTCTTCTGGGCACATTCAGTCTCACTCCCAACTATTTCCTACTTTCCTTTGTACAGGTATGTAATGTCTAAAGGACCAGTGTTTGAGTAAACGAGACTCACCAAACTTTCTCCCGACTGAATCACTGGAATCTCCGAGTCAGATGGGTTCTCTCCAGTTGATGCTCTCAATCCTCGGGCTGGTTCACTTGTTGCTGTTCCCTTGTCTTCAGTCGTGGTTTTTCTTCCAATAAATCTCTCACTGCAGGTCTAACTTTAACATGAAAGATAATGAAGCACATTAACAATACAAAGGAGGACCAAACATTTCTGCTTAGATAGATAGATAGATAGATACTTTATTCATCCCCATGGGGAAATTCAACATTTTTTTTCCAATGTCCCATACACTTATTGTAGCAAAACTAATTACATACAATACTTAACTCAGTAAAAATATGATATGCATCTAAAATCACCCTCTCAAAAAGCATTAATAATAGCTTTTAAAAAGTTCTTAAGTAGTTTACTTAAATACATTGAGTCCTAACCCCGGCACTTTAATATATCTTACTCCTGGCGGTTGAATTGTAAAGCCGAATGGCATTGGGGAGTATTGATCTCTTCATCCTGTCTGAGGAGCATTGCATCGATTAATGTTACTTAATGTTACTAGGAAAAAAACTCACTGAAATTTAAACGCTGAAGGCAAATATAATGATCTCAGTGAACAATCTTTTATTGTCCCTCATATGTCACAGAACGATATGGGATAAGAAGGAGCCATCATTCAGTCATGGTAAGACATGAGACAAAGGAACAGAATTAGATGATTCGATCCATCTGGTCTGCCACACCACTCAACTATGGCTGATTTTTATTCCAACACCATATTCCTGCCTTCCTCCTGTAACCCTGAAGCTACTTAGCAGTCATGAATATATTAATCTGTCATAAATATACCCAAATCGCAGCCTCAACCAACCTCTGTGGCAACAAATTCCATAGATCAGACATCTTTTGGCAAAAAAAAAATTCTCAACTGAATTTTAACAGGAAGCATCTTTATTCTGAGACTGTGCTGTCAGATCACAGACTGTGTCTAATGGAAACATCCTCTTTTTGTCCACTGTATCCAGGCTTTTCAGCATTCGGTAGGTTTACTTAACCATACATCCTCCACCACCCCCACCATCCCTCTGAACTCCATTGAGCACAGGTCCAGAGCCATCAAATGCTCATCATACATAACGCCGATCACTCCTGAGATTATTCATGTAAACCTTGTTAGCAACAACTGTACTGAACACATTTCCAGGAATAACAGACAAATTGGTACCAGAGTAATTTAAAGGGAAACGTTGTGCTTTCTTTACTGTTCTACTATCACATGTGCTGGCGCGTGGCCAAGTGGTTAAGGCATTGGTCTAGTGATCTGAAGGTTGCTAGTTCGAGCCTTGGCAGAGGCTGCGTGTGTGTCCTTGAGCGATGACACTGGTGCCAAGCTGTATGGGTCCTAATGCCCTTCCCTTGGACAACATTGGTGGAGTGGAGAGGGGAGACTTGCAGAGACTCTAACGGAGGCCTACAAACTATCACAGCCATTTTCATTTCCAGGTTAAAACAGGTCCATTTCATGAAATATAAACCAAGAAATAAAAAGAAACTGGAATTACCAGAAACACTCAGCAGGTAAGGAACAGCTTACAATACAATTCAATTAATAACATTTCATCAGATTGAGTTCAAACATTTTCAGTTTTTAGTGCAGATCTCCAGCACAGCTGCCTGATTTGCACTGTGTGACAGTGAGGGGGGGATTTCCAAACACAGTTTGAACACCAAACTCAGGGTCTATTTCTACTGTTGTAAACACGGAACAGCCCATTTACTCACAGCCTCTCCCTGTGAGGTATGGAATGGGAACTCATCCTCTCCTCAGATTAGCAGTCATTGCTTCCAAAGGAACTCCAGAAACAAACATCTGATCCCAGACCAGAAATACTCGATCAACACCTCACAAGCCCAAACAGCTCGATCCCTGGGTCCACTTTACCTGGATCAAAAACAGTGATCTCCCAGGACCCAACCTCACAGACTCACACAGCTGAATCTGCTACTCACCGACCCTAAGAGTCTCACACATTGTCCCCACATCTCACACTGGGTAGTGCAATCCGGGATTTCACCACAACCAATGTCCAGCTGCTCAAAATTTCTGCTTCATTGCAGGACGAGCATCCAGCCCCATCTGTAGAAGCACTAACCAAAGTCAAAGCCAAAACACTGACAGTTCCATTTGCCTGGAATGCCGATCACAGAATTAGAGCCCAAGCACCAACTCTCCCAGTACTCTTTGCTGCCAGTAAAATGCTGCAGTGTGTCAGCCCGTCACTGTTCATAAACTAGCACCTCCACACCAATGCACAACAGAACTGGGACCTGATGACCCTTCGGCATTCCAGCTAACAATAACCGATTCTGGAAATGACTCAGTGAGGCCAAAGGTACAAAAGAACACTTCACAATGAAGACAAGGGTGGAAGAAAGTTTGCTGATATATAACATTGAGGAGGTGGGATACGAGGCGGACTGAGGATGACCCAGATGGGAGATGTATATCACTGAAGCGGGGTTGGGTGGTGTGAGGAGACTGGACAGAGGTTGAACAAGATGAGCAGATGGAACCAGGTGGGAGAAGGGATCAAGGACGATCACTGATGGTCCTCCAGCAACACATAGGTACTGAATGAATAGTACATACTATTGTACAAAAGCTTCTAAAATGACAAAATTAACAAAAATAACAAGAACTTTGCCAGATATACTTTGACCATCACCAAATTTTTATCAACACTATAGAGAGTTTCCCATCTTCACGCTTTGCATGGTAACTACTCTGCCCGTGACTGCGAGGAACTGTAGAGACCTTTGGATCCAGATCAGCACATCACAGAAACCATCTTCCCCCCCTAGACTTCCCAGTCCCTCGGTAAAGCAGGCAGTGAAATCAAAGTTCCCCACAACCTGGGTCGTTCTCCTTTCTCACCCACCCCAGTCCGGGAGGAGACACAACCGCCATAAAGCTCCAGGACAAATGTGAGGAGCCTCAGGAAACGAGGTGAGTTCGGGGGAAGTTAACGGGACTCAGTGGTCAACATCAGATTTCCCAACACAACATGGAGGATGCGTGACCACCCACCTGGAGATTGTGAACATGCACAAAGAGATCGTTACATCTGCGGTTAAATGGGAGGGGCAAATGGGATCACGTGACCGTTGGGGTCTAACACCCCAGGCATAGACTCCAGCTTCCCAGCATTCTGTGGAAATAAACAGATGCGCCTCACATCTCCTCTCACCTTAAATGTGTCAGACATTTCAAACCCCAGGTAAAACAGAACGTCTGTCTACTCTATCTATTCCTCTCGTAATCTGATCAACGTCCATCCAGCCTCACCCCAGCCTGCGCCGTTCTGGAGAAAACAACACAAGTTTGTCCAGCCTCTTGTTATAGCTCATGCCCTCTAATCCAGGCAGTGTCCTGGTAAACCTCTTCTGCGCCCTCTCCAAAGCCCCGACATCCTTCCGAGAATGGGGGCGACCAGAACTGTATGAAACACTCCAGATGTGGTCTAACTAGTTTTACAAAGCTGCAACACAACTTCATGACTTTTGAACTCAGTGCTTCAACTAATAAAGACAACCGTGCCATTTGCCTTCTTATCGACCCAATCAATCTGTGCAGTCTCTTTCAGGGAGAGATGAACTTGGAGTCTAAGATCCCTCTGATAATCGACACTGTTCAGGGTTTTGCATTTAACACTGTACTGTCTCATACATTCAGGGGTGCAGTGCTACCAGAGCTCACCGGAGAGCCGTTCCGACACCTCTGTAAAAAAGTCAAAATAAACAAGCACGGAATTTAACAACCCCGGATATTAAATTGAGGGAATTTTACGGAAGAGGGGGTGTTGGCTGGTGGGGAAAAATACCACTCATAACATTAGGATATTTTATCGTTTTTGGTGAAATCCTGGAGCTGTGACTGTTTTTAATTTAGGTACTTGTGAAATTCCTTCTCACTCGACCCGTTATCCAAGGAAGCTGGGGAATACCTGTACACAAATGCGAGCATTTTTCCGCTCTTTCCAATTTGTACCATTGGATACCAGGAAGGAGCTATATTAAGCACGGAATGAACATGGAAAGCCAAGTTTAAAAGTCGAAAACAATGAAAGAAAAATTCACTGCTCGCTCACCTTCGGCCTGATTTTGATGAAATATTCAAGGTAATCATCCAAAATCCTCTTCTACACCTGGATAAATTTAGTTTTGTTTTGGAAGCCAAATGGAAAAAAAATTCTAGGCTACAAGCTAGTTTTACGTCATTTCATATAATTAGTGGCTGATTAAATCCTTGGCCTCGCTCCACCAACTGTAGTTGATTGAAAAGAGGCTCTTGTTCTCTTTGTGTTGATAGGAAAAAGAGTAATTTAGTGAGGCAATGAACGAGATGAAATGCATTTCCAAATCTCCCAGATGGTTGCTCTCCTCCCGTTAACATTTGTCACTTCCAAAATACAATATTTTCTATTCGTATAGTTGCGATAATAATTTATGTAAAGATTCAAGCTTCTTTAACTTTTTATATATTTAAACACTAAACAGGATGTATAAAGTTCGAACCATGTAACACCTGACGTGTGAGGATATTTTGAGTATCGATACTCACAGGTACACTTCAATATATTGAGAAAGGGATGGAGCAGTGGACCCAGAGTGAAGTGATAAGCAGGTGAGAGGACGTACAAAGACAGAGAGGATGAGAGGGAGTGGGAGGGAGGGGTGTGAGGTAAATTTGTCCACCGGAAGGGGAAATCGATATTCATGCCATCAGGTTGGGTGGGGGCACCCAGACGGAATATAAGTTGCTGATCCTGCACCCTGAGGGTGGCCTCATCTTGGCAAGGGATGGGATGACACGTCGGAACGGGAATGGGAATCGGAATTGAAATGTTTGGACAACGGGAAGTCCCGCTCGGAGTGGAGAGTTCAAAGGTTAATTTATTATCAAAGCAGGTATTCATAAATAACGCTGAGTTTTTTTCTTCTCCAGAGAACCACGAAACAATGAAAGCATGAAAGTCGTTCAGAGAGAGAAAAAAATGAAACTCCCTCCCCACCCCCCGCATCAAAAAGGACGGCATCCCTATCATCAACCCCCAAAACCCACCCCTCTCGCAGAAATGGGAAGAAAAATATCGACACCCGTTAAAAAACTTTCCTACCCGGCACAACTGCGGAGCAGCCGGTGTCACCAGTGTCGAGGCGGCCGCATCGGGAGCAGCGGACACAACAGGCGACCCCGGAAGATTCACAGGTGAAGTGTCGCCTCACCTGGAACGATGTTTGGACAACAGAGAGAGTTCAACAGTCCGGCCCTTTCACTGTGACACCCCGAACTCCACATCAAATCCGTCCAAACGAATCTGGGCGAACTTTAATGACCAATAAATATAATTCCTCTCAGCGATCAGCTGTCTGAGTGATTCCCTGACTCTGAGAGGAAGGGGTATCAATGGTCCACACTGTCAGGGTGTTGAGTTTACCAGGAGACAAAGACTGCAGGGACGAGAGGTTTTCTGTTGACTAATACACTACCCGCTGGCAATTCTGGTGTTGTGACCCGAATCGAGACAAACACCACGCTGCCCATTCCACTAACACGGCACAGCCGGACACATAACAGGGGACGTTACATCTCACAACACTGGATTCAGTGATGAAACCCGTGATTAATGTTTTTGTCTCACCGAAAAGTCCATTAACCCTAACCCTGCAATATGGTGTAAAATCCCGCTCCCCATATTAACACGGGTTATACAGACCAAAGAACAAACTGCCGGAGGAACTCAGTGGGTCGGACAGCATCTGTGGAGGGAAATGGACCGTCAACATTTCGGGCCGAGACCCTCACTCTGGACTGAGAGTGGACGGGAAATAGTCAGAGAAAAGAGGTGAGGGGTGGGGATGGGGCAAGAGCTGGGGAGTGAGAGGTGGATCCAGGTGAGGGGGGAGGTGGAAGGTGAAAATAGTGACAAGGGGTGGAGGTGAGTGGTGGGGGCAACACGGGGCTGCAGAAGATGGAAATTAATTCCATAGAGGATGAACAAAGAGGTTAGAGAGTATTTGTTATAGAGAGTGCGACTGATCCCTGGAGCGGTGGGGTCATAACCTGAAGAAAGATCAAATGTGATAACTCTAAATGTCATTTAGAGAGTCGAGGACTGAGAGGTGAACACATTGAAATGCACAGCATCTTTAGCGGTTGAATCAGGGATCCCAGTATCTGAAAAAGGGAATGGGAATCGAGCCCGTGACTCTGTGACCTGGGGGTGGAGGGAAGGGATCGGGGTAGATATGGTGTGGAAAAGTAGACATGTATCTGGTATAAATATGGAATAATGTGGGGAATGCGGCGGATGGGTCGGGCAGTGTGTGAGGTGAGAGGAGCAGAGTCACCGGTTCAGGTCGGAGTCCCTCCACCCGTCACCTGATCCCGTTTCCTGTTCACGTTTTTCTGCAGATCTGCAGCAATTGCGGGTCACTGCTCTACGTGTCCGTGTAGCTTCACCTTTGTCCCCTTCAGACAACGCAGTGAGATCCGGATCAAGTAGTTCCACACAATTAGAATAGTTTATTACATTTTTTTTCTATTTTTGTACTATATATATATACTTATTTTAAATCACAATTGTTAAAATCTTTTGTTAAGAATTAGGTTCTACTGCTACCGCAGAGACAACGAATTTCATGCAATATTCCGGTGCTATTAAACTTGATTCTGATATTAATATGGGAGACCCACCACCGGTCACCAGATCCCAGTTACTGCAGATCGTAATGTGAGATTGAAGCATCTTCCATATATTTGCTTTCCACAGAAATGACAACAGGTCAGTTTCCTTCTGTGGTTCCGGAGCAGAAGCTCAGTCTGTCTAATATTTCCACACAATTAAAGTGGGGAATTTGTTTATTATCATCACGTACTGAGCTACAGTGAAAATCTTGCCTGATGTACCATCCACACAGATCGATACATTACGACAGTACATTGAGCTCATATACAACAGAAAAATAACTGTAACAAAGCATTATGGCTGCAAAGAAAGTGCAATGCAGATAGACATATGGTGCAGGGTCACGTCGACTTGCATTGTGAGGCCGAGTCCATTTTATCTTTCATTTGGCTTTTCACTGCAGACAGGAAGCCATCCTTCAGCCTGGTTGTACACCAGGTACAACTTTAAGGCTTTTGTATCTCTCTGCCAATGTGGGAGCGGGTTTGCAGCAAGAATGTCCAGGTTATGAGGTTCTTTGTGTACATGGCCTGCTTTTCCGAGGGAGGGGAAGTGTAGGGAGAGTCCATGGAGTGGAGGCTTGTTTCTCTGATGTTCTCTGCTCTCCAAAGTTCTCTGCAGTTCCTTGCAGTCATGGGCAGAGCAGTAGCCATACAAAGGCATGAAGTATTGACAAGGAGCTCAGAGACCTCGGCCTTCACCCTGCCTTGTGTAGCTGGCTCCTGGACTTCCTGTCAGATCGCCAGCATGTGGTAACTGTGGGCTCCATCTCCTCTCGCTGTGACCCTCAGGACACATAACCCACAGGGTTGTCTCTTTGGCCCTGTCATTTACTTTCTGTGCACCCATGACTTGTGTTGCCACCCACAGCTCCAATCTGCTAATTAAATTTGCTGAGAATACTACATTGATTGGCCTAATCTCAAATACTGATAACAATCGATCAAATGCCTCCTGACAAGGTTCAGTCCAAACAAACTTTTCACCCTTCTTCAGGAGATTAGTCAGAGGAAGAGCGATAGCAGCAAAGTTCTCACAGAACTTACGATAATATCCATCCATTCCCAGAAACCTTCTAAGAGCCTTCTTAGCAGTCAGAATAGGAACTTGAGAAATTGCCTGGACTTTTGCCTGAACAGGAGCCAACTTCCTTTGAGCTACAACATAGCCAAGACAGGTCACAGAGGCATGGCCAAATTCACTCTTAGCCAAGTTAACTGTAAGGCTGGCCTGCGAAAGCCTGTCAAACAGCTTTTCTACTGCAGAGAGATGCTCTTCCCAAGTGTCACTCCCTGTGACTAAGTCATCAATACAGGCATCTGTGTGTTCTAACCCTCGAATTTCAAAATCAATCATTCTCTGGAATGTTCCTGGAGCATTTTTCTTTCCAAAAGGCAAAACATTGTATTCATACAACCCAGATGGTGTCACAAATGCAGAAATTTCTCTACCTCTGTCCGTCAATGGAACACACCAATACCCTGTCAACAGATCAATCTTTGTAAGAAATTAGCTATTCCAACCTTATCGATGCAATCATCCACCCTAGGGATAGGATAGGCATCTGTTTTTGTTACTGCATTTACCTTCCCATAATCAGTGCCTCTGAGACCTACTGAATCTGTTTCCACACTTACAACAATTGCTCAGCCAATTTACATTTTCTACGTTCATGCGATATGGGTGTTGTTTAATCGGTTTGGCTTGACCAATATCTGTGTCATGTACTGAGACCGTGGTTTGCTTGGGAACATCGGGAAATAAATCTTTAAACTTCAGAACTAATTCCTTCAGCTGTTGTTGTTGCTTTGGCTGCAGATGAGCAAACTTGTTATCAATATTTTCTGGAACAACGGAGTTCATTACTCTAACTGGGACCATGTTTGGCTTGTGAAAAGTCTCAGACGAGTCTATTGTTTCATTCTCAGGGTTGCCAGATTCATATATTTTGACAACAACACTCACAGATGGTGCCTGATTGTCAAAATAAGGCTTTATCATATTTATGTGTACCAGCTGTGTTAGTTTACGTCGGTCGTGTGTTGTACTAACATAATTCACATCATTAAATTGAGAGACTATTTCATATGGTCTATTGAATTTCACCTGAAGTGGATTCGTCAACATAAGACAAGCACCTTATCCCCCACCCGGTATTTTCTTTCGCAACCCTGCTTAACAAACCAACACTTCATTTTGTTTTGAGAAATCTTTCAGTTTTGTTTCGGTAGACTACAGAATTGGTGTAGTTTATTTTTGAACTTTAAAACATAGTCTAACAAGTTAACATGTACATCCCCAGAAATCCACCGCTCCTTTTACAAGGTCAAAGGTCACCTCACTCTGCGACCAAATACGAGTTCAAATGGAGTAAAGCCCAATGATTCCTGAACCGACTCTCTTACTGCGAAGAAAAGCAAATGTATTCCTTCATCCTAGTCGTTTCCATTTTCAACACAGTATGTCTTGATCATTTCATGTCTTGAGCGTAGAGTGAAATTTTTCTAAAGCCCCTTGTGATTCCGGATGGTATGGAGACGATGTAATTTCTTTTGCTCCCAGTTCATAAACTACCTGCTGGAATAACCCAGATGTAAAATTACTTCCTTAATCAGACTGGATTTCTTGAGGCAAATCGAATAAAGTAAAAAAAAACTCGGTAAGAGCCTTCGACACATTTTTAGCTTTAATATTTCTGAGAGGCATTGCCTCTGGGAATCTGAATGCAGTGCACATAATAGTTAGCAGATACTGATGGCCAGCTTTAGCCTTTGGCAAATGGGCCAGCACAATCCACTATAACTTTGGAAAAGGTTTCACTGAATGCAGGTATAGGCTGGAGTGGGGCCACTGGGATGACCTGATTAGGTTTAGCCACAACTTGACAAGTGTGACAAATCCCAGCATTAATTTCTGGTTTACCCTGGTTATCCCTGCTACTCTTTTCGAAACTCTTATTCAGGGTAAACATAACCTTATGAGTTAAAGCAAACTGATCTGCTAATCTAGCAGACTCCTGCATAGTGGCAGCATCATTTCCATCTAAATACGTCTTTATGTCATCAGGCACGCACTTTTTGAATTCTTCAATTAAAACCAACTTTTTCAAGCTGTTAAAATCATCATTTACATTTTTATATGTGCACCAGCGGGAAATACACACAAATTTCTCATAAGCAAATTCCATATAAGTCTGGTTCACAGATTTCTTCAAATGTCTAAACTTTTGCCTGTATGCTTCTGGGACCAACTCATAAGCTCTGAGCACAGCCTGTTTCACTAGGTCATAATGTGTGGTGCATGGCCAGCTGGTTAAGGTGTTGAACTAGCGATCTGAAGGTCATGATTTCGAGCCTCAGCCAAGGCAGCGTGAGTGTCTTTGAACAAAGCACTGAACCATACACTGCTCCTGCACGTTTATAGCCCAGTGGCGATGATTGGTGCAGTATAAATAATCAGCTGCTTCATCAACTGTCAAAGCAGAATAGGCTTGCTGAGCCTTCCCCTTTGTTATACTTTATGAGACAATTTTCTGTCTGTGTTTCTGCCTCTCTAGCCTCAAACTGCCTCTGCCTTTCCACAGCCTCCATCTTTAATTTTTCTCACTTGTACTGGAGCTCAAGCTCACTCGTTTACTTTCAGGAAACACCTCCAACTCCTCCACTTTAAACACACTCTCAGAAACATAATGTTCAGCTATTATCCTCTGCATCTGTGCCCTCCTCATTGTCAATTTCACCTTAGCAAGATGTAACCTTTCAGCAATACTCAACAACTCAATCCTTCTGGCATCCTCTAATGCCTCAGAGGCTGGCGCTTCCTGACATCAATCAACATCCATTGCTGCAAATTTTCCACACAGAAATAAATCAAAAGAGATTTCCCCAATGAAATCGATAATTAATCAATCCTCAAATTTGATCATATCCCAGATGCAGGCCCCATTTTGTTATGAACCGTAACGCTTCAGAAACGAACCAGCAGCAACAGACTACTACTGGAGTCTGTTTTTGATGTGAAAACCACAATGCTTATTAGTATCCACTTATAATATAGTAACTTAAGCAAGTTAAACAAAAATTAACAGTGTTATGTGTATATATGTGTATAAATATAACTCCCAAACTATTGAGCTCGGGGGAAACAAGGCTTGGAGTCTTCAGATGGTAAAGTATGAAAGTTCAGTTCAACCACAGAATTGGTGATGAGAGAGATATTTGTAATTCAGGGTAAATGTCGAGAGAAGACAGTTATGTTGAACAGCAAGGGAGATGAGGCTGAGTACAGAGCTATGGTGGAAATCTTTGTCACATGGTACGAGCAGAATCATCTGCAGCTTAATGTGAAAAATACTAAGGAGCTGGTGGTGTACCTGAGCAAGGCTAAGGCACCAGTGACCCCTGTTTCCATCCAAGGGGTCAGTGTGGACATGGTGGAGGATTACAAATACCTGGGGATACGAATTGACAATAAACTGGACTGCTCAAAGAACACTCAGGCTGTTTACAAGAAGGGTTAGAGCCATCTCTATTTCCTGAGGAGACTGAGGTCCTTTAACATCTACCAGACGATGGTGAGGATGTTCTACGAGGCTGTGGTGACCAGTGCTATCATGTTTGCTGTTGTGTGCTGGGGCAGCAGGCTGAGGGTAGCAGACACCAACAGAATCAACAAACTCATTCGTAATGCCAGTGATGTTCTGGGGGTGTAACTGCACTCTCTGGCAGTGGTGTCTGAAAAGAGGATGCTGTCCAAGTTGCATGCCATCTTGGACAATGACTCCCATCCGCTCCATAATGTACTGGTTAGGCACAGGAGTACATTCAGTCAGAGACTCATTCCACCGAGATGTAACACTGAGCGTCATAGGAAGTCATTCCTGCCTGTGGCCATCAAACTTTTCTAATCTTCCCTCAGAGTGTCAGACACCCTGAGCCAATAGGCTGGTCCTGGACTTATTTCCACTTGCAAAGATTAACTTATTATTATTTAATTATTGATGGTTTTATATTGCTATATATCTACACTATTCTTGGTTGGTGCGGCTGTAACAAAACTCAATTTCCCTCAGGATCAATAAAGTACGTCTGTCTGTCTGTCTGTTCTACAGGTTACACAGTGTTAAAATGAGAGAACAGTAGCTGTAGATTTTATCCGTCATCTTTACAAATCTACATACGAATTATCACCGAAAGTGACTTGTCATGAGGGGTATCATCTACAAATGAATGACCACATCACAGCCAGGCAAGGGTTAACACATAAGGGGTCTCCACAGGATATCCCAAATCAGATCCACTCCTATGGGTTAAATGAGGTGACAACCACACATTCGATGTATGGTGAATGGATAATTAACCCACCCTTGTGGGCAAAGGAAAGTTCTAAACAGTGTTCCCAGTTCTAAACAGGGAACTTTGGCCACTCGTTCCCTGGTTTCAATCCTTCCAGTTTTCATCCGTCTCCGTCTGACTCTGAGTGTCTGTGTCCTCAGTTAAAACTAAACAAGCTGCAAGTCAGACTGATTCACCTTCTTAATCTCTCTTAAAATGACAGTCCATATTAAACGAAACTGAGGGATTCATAACAATGGCCACTCCCCACTATGAACTGACTTGTGTTCCAGTATTTGGGATGATTGAGTGAATCCTTTCCCACAGACTGAGCAAGTGAACGGCTTCTCCCCAGTGTGAACTTGCTGATGTCTCTGTCGGTTAGCTAACCGAGTGAATCTCTTCCCACAGACTGAGCAGGTGAACGGCTTCTCCCCAGTGTGAACTCGCTGATGACTATGTAGGTTGGATGGGTGAGCGAATGTCTTCCCACATTCTGAGCAGGTGAACGGCTTCTTCCCAATGTGAACTCGCTGATGTCTCTGTAGATTGGATGACTGAGTGAATCTCTTCCCACATTCTGAGCAGGTGAACGGCTTCTCCCCAGTGTGAACTCGCTGATGTACCAGTAAGGTGTATGACTCAGTGAATCCTTTCCCACATTCTGAGCAGGTGAAAGGCCACTCCCCAGTGTGAACTTGCTGGTGTGCCAGTAGTAGAGATGACCGAGTGAATCCCTTCCCACACTCTGAGCAGGTGAATGGCCTCTCTCCAGTGTGAACTCGCTGATGACTATGTAGGTTGGATGAGTGAGCGAATCTCTTCCCACATTCTGAGCAGGTGAATGGCTTCTCCCCAGTGTGAACTCGCTGATGACTCAGTAGATGGGATATCTGTCTGAATCCCTTCCCACATTCTGAGCAGGTGAACGGCTTCTCCCCAGTGTGAACTCGCTGATGACTCTGTAAGGTGGATGACTCAGTGAATCTCTTCCCACAGACTGAGCAGGTGAACGGCTTCTCCCCAGTGTGAACTCGCTGATGTACCAGTAAGGTGGATGACCGAGTGAATCCCTTCCCACACTCTGAGCAGGTGAATAGCCTCTCCGCAGTGTGAACACGCTGGTGTGCCATTAGGTCAGATGACTGAGTGAATCCTTCCCCAGATATTCAGCAGATCACCAGCCTTTGCCCAGAGTGAACTGACTGGTGTGTCCACAGGTGGGAAGACTGACTGAATCCTTTCTCACAATACAGAACAGGTGTATGGCCTTGCCCAGTTTGAACTTGCTGATGTACCTTCAATTGTGATAACCGAGTGAATCCACTCCCACTGTTTGAGCAGGTGAACAGCCTTCCTCCTGTGTAAAATGACGGGTTGCCAGTTGGTCAAATGACCGAGTGAATCCCTCCCCACAGTCTGAGCAGGAAGGATGGTTGATTGAATCCCTTGCTCCACTTCTTAAATATCTGGACAGAGACAACCCAACTGGTGTGCCGTGTTTGAACTTCCTGGAGACAAATTCCTTCTAGTTTTTAACCTGTAAAAAGATTTACAAAATCCATCAATGGGTGTAGGACAACATTTCAGATGAGATTACTTGAGTTACCAAGGTTTGATCTGGTATCACACTGTTACAGTGAGGTTCTACCCAAGTTGGACAGAGAAATCATCTCCTGACTGGGCAGAGTGCTGGTATCTGGAATGACCATCAATTCCCTGATGCTGTTCCTGTTTCTATAAGAATGGGGCATTTCTGCCATCTCCAATTTGTACCTTTGCTGAGTTGGACTCTCTCCATTGGTATTATTCCCTGTTCCTGCTGAGCTGCATGGGTGCCTGGCCCCACAGTAACAAAAACAATCTCACGCAATTAGTCTTTCTTGATGTGCATCTAGGATTTTCTTTTATGTATTATTAACTTAAAGTGCCACAGTTTTAATGCCATATAAAAAATTCCTGTTAAGGTGAATGGTTGGTCCGCACAGCTGTTAAAAAGACAGAGTGAATTTTTGTAATATTTCACATTCTTGTAGAAAGTTACAACACAGAAACATGCCCTTTGGGCCATCTAGTCTATGCTGAACTATTTAATCTGCCCACTCCCATACCCCTACCATGCAGGTACCTACATGAACCTCTGAAATGTTGAAATCGAGCTTGCATGCATCACTTGAGCTGGCTGCTCATTCCACACGTGGATGACTGTCTGTGTGAAGAATTTTGCCCTCATGTTCCCCTTAACATTTCACCTTTCACCCTTAACTCATGGCCTCTGGTTGTACTCCTACCCCATCTCAGTGGTAAAAGCCAGCTTGCATTTACACTATCTATGCCTCTCTATCACAATCAAATCTCCCCTCAATCTCCTACAGTCCATGGAATAAAGTCCTGACCTGTTCAGTCTTTCCTTATAACCCAAGTACTCCAGACCTGGCAACATCCTTGTGAATTTTCTCTGAACTCTTTCAAAGTCCTTACATCTTTCCTGTAGGTTGGTGACCAAAACTGCACTCAGTACTCCAAATTAGGCCTCACCAATGTCTTCTACAAGTCAACATAACATCCATCTATTGTTGTCAGTACTTTTGTTCATGAAGGCCATTGGGCTAAAATCTTCCCTTCCATCTCTATCTAACTGTGATACCACTTTCAGTGAATTAAGGACTTTCTTCTACAAGAGGTCCCTTTCTTCTACAACACTCCTCTGTGCCCGACCAGTCACTGTGAAAGAACTCCCTTGGTAGGTCAGACCAAAGTGCAACAACTCACACTTGTCTGCATTAAATTCCATTTTCCATTTCTCAAACCATTTTGCCAGCTGGTCCAGATCGCACTGCAAGTTTAAATGCTTTTTTGGCATTGACTTGATGGGACAAATAGCCTGTTTCTTTACTGAACTTCTCCATGTTTCTATGGCTGAGAAGATGGCCAAACTTGTTTGGAAGGGGAAGGGTAGGAGTGACAATTGAGCAGCAGTGGCTGGAGTTTCTGGAGCAATTCGGGAGCTGAGTGATTCCACAGAAGTGGAAGCATTAGAAAGACAGGAGGACACAACTGTGGTTAAAATGAGAAGCCAAAGCCAACATAAATGTCAAAGAGAGGGTAAACAAAAGAACAAAAACTATTCGGAAGCTTTGAGAAACCAAAAGAAGACAACAAAAAAATTCAGATGAGCTCAGTGCGTGGAATCATGACTTGTAGTCATTAATGGGTCTCAGTAGCACCCAACAGACTGAGGCATTTAGAGGAACAAAATATACGAGGCATCAATTTCTCTTCAAAAGCAAGGTTCCCTGGACCAGTTACCTTTCAACTTTCATTTTGGCAGGCACATACAAACTCTACACCCTCAAAAATTCACATCTGAAGGCCTCCCACTTACATGTACTCCTTTGCCAGGAAACAACCTGTCCCAAACCACACTTGTCAGATTCTTTCTGATACCATCAAAATTGACCTTTCTCCAATTTAGAATCTCAACCTGTGGTCCAGACCACTCTTTTTCCCTATTTACTTTGAATCTCATGGCATTATGATCACTAATTTCTGTCACCAGCCCTGATCAATTCCTAACAGCTTATTGCACACTTCTACATCGGAATTCTACGTATTGATTAAGGGCACATTTGACAAAATCTACCTCATCTAGTCCTTTACAGATTAGGAGTCCCAGTCAATAAATGGAAAGTTAAAATCATTTACTGAATCAACCTTTTTGTTTATTGGCATGGTCTGCAATCTCTCTACAAATTTGTTCCTCTAAATCCCTCAGGCTGTTGGCTGCAACCAAGTCCGAATATTGGTTACAATATCATAATTCCTTGTCTTCAGCTCATCAGGCTTTCCTACGATGCTTCTTGCATTGTGATATACACAGCTCAGCACATTCATTGCACCAGTCTCAACCATCTAACTGCTGAATCTATCTATGATCTGAACATCTGACTGGTGTCAAGGAAACAAACCCTCCATCATTGTCACAAAAACAAAGGAGCTGATTGTGGACGACAGGAGGAATGGAGACAGGATAACCCCCATTGACATCAATGGATACTGGGTTAAGAAGGTGAACAGCTTTAAGTTCCTCGGCATAAACATCACAAAGCACCTTACATTGTCTGTACATACCGGCTGTGTTGTGAAAAGAGCACAGCAGTACCTCTGTCACCTCAGATAGTTGAAAAAGTTGGGGATGGGGACCAAAATCCTGAGGACTTTCTACAGGGACACAATTGAGAGCATCCTGACTGGCTGCATCACTGCCTGGTATGGGAATTGTATTTCCCTTAATTGCAGGAAACTGCAGAGAGTGTTGCGAACAGCCCAGCACATCCGTAGTGGTGAACTTTCCACTATTCAGTACATTTACACAGACAGGTGTATAAAAAGGGCCCAAAGGATATCAGGGACCAAATTCACCACAACCACAAACTGTTCCTGCTGCCACCATCCAGGAAATGGTACCACAGCAAAAGGACCAACAGGCTCCGGGACATCATCTTCCACCAGGCCATCAGACTGATTAATTCATGCTGATACAATTGCATTTCGATGTAATATTGACTGTCCTATGTACAAACGATCTATTATAAATTACCATAAATTACACATTGTACATTTAGATGGAGACATAACATAAAGATTTCTACTCCTCATGTTTATGAAGTATGTATCTAATAAAGTCAATTCAATTCAATTCACCCTCTCCATTATCTGTTTGCTCATTCTGGCTCCCATTCCCCTTGCAGCTTATTTTAACCACATCACCCGTTCAACCCACACTAGCACTAGCATGCCTTACCACTTGGATATCAGTCCCCTCTTGTTCTGTTCCCCTAACTAATGAATCCCCTATCACCCCTTTGACTTTTCTCTGTCAGGTAATCCCCTTCACCACCAGTTTCTAAAGTGGTCTACCTTTTGTTATGTTTCATGGGCACAAGAGTACTCTGCAATGTCTTTTTAACCTCATTCCCCTTCCTGACTCTCTCCCAGTTTCCTGTGTCCTGCACCTTGGGTGTAACTCACCTCTCTTCATGTCATATCTATCACCCCCTCCAACTCCTGGATGATCCGGAAATCATCCATTTCAGGTTCCAACTCCTTAACGTGCAGGGTGCACATCTTGTATGTGAGGACATCAGGGACACTGGAGGTCTGACCACCTTCCCACCAAAGTCCCCTCTAATTTGTAATGACCAGTGTGCACATAAATCATGTACTGTGCACTTTTTTTAACTCAGTGACATGTGCACAGTGAATTTTATACAGAGAGGTAATCGTTTTCACAGCTAGCAAATCACTGTTGATAAGTACTTTGATCTCCCCTGGGTTTGATCGAGTTCATCTGCACTCTCACACAACCTATGTAGCAGGCCTGTAACGGGTAATGAAGGATTTTCTCACCAAAGCTTTTTCATATTGTCCATATGTGGTTTGCTTGCTAAATTATGCTTTAAAAAGTCAGATTTGCAAATATTACTCCACTTCTTCCAACTTACAAATTCTCCAGCACCTCTTGCATTGCCACAATACACACAGGTAACACCAGTTTCTATATTGGGCATAAATATTTCCCCTGAACCCTCCTGACGAATTGAGGGTATATAAAAATTCATTTTGAACCTGTGTAACCTCTGGCTAAAAGAATAATTGGGAGTGAATAGGAATTTTGAACTGAAGTGAACTCAGTCTTCAGCGTTTAGCTAAGACAGACTCATTGCCAGTTCTCTGTGGCTTGCAGAGAGACACATTGAGAGCTGATAATATTATACATTGTATCCTCGTTTGAGTAAAGGGAGGAGGACTCACTGATAAGGACAGGAATTAACATCTGTTGTAATTAAGTCAGGGCCTTGCAAAGGGAATAACTGATAAGGACTGGACAGTACATCCATCTATAATTAAAACCATTTAGCAAACTCTGTTATCTAAGTAATTAAGTTTTGCATCAACACACTTAGTGGGCGTGCCAGTTCAAATAACATCTTGCAATATTAATGTATGGGATGTACTATGTATAAATATACGGCTGTAACCTAAGTCATTCGACTTGTCAGAAGGTGGCAGTGCTTACGTGCCTTCCCTTTGACAACTGGGACTCAAACTCCTGCAGGCATTTGAATGCACAATAAACCATGGTGTCGATAAGAAGCTGGTCTCCTGAGTTTTATTCAGATTCAACTTTAACATTTGGCATCACGAACAGGGTCCCAATATAGGGAGTGCCAAGCAGACGGGCTGAGTAACAAGCTGGACCACTCTGGGGACTGCGGAGACCGAATGGAAGCCCAATGGGTATTTTAAATTTGTCACTCACCGTTAGTTCCTTTGGACGTACGGTGCCTCACCCAAGGCTGATCAGATACCTTGACAGGATCGGGAAAGAAATTGTTGGGAGATTTGTATAAGGTAGGCAAAATTTTACTAAGTAGCCAGGAGGCAGACATGCCAGGTAAATTCATCATTTAAGCAGGAGGTGCCAGCCGGGTAAATTTATCTCATTGTTAATTGAGCAGGAGGCTTTGAGCCCAATAAATTACTTAGAGACCATCGGTCAATTGCAGTCGATTGATACTAGTGGGCCAGCAGCAGCCCGACACAATTTGTGTGAGAGTTCTCCAGACAAGGAAAAATATTTGTGAATGTTGAGTGCAGTGCTGAATAAGAAATTGGGGAACAAAATGTGGCCACGGACGGGGGAGGGTGCAGGAGCCTGGGTTATTACCTCATGAGAACAAGCAGTAAATTTGATTTGGAAAAAGAACTGAGGAAAGAAGTGGAAATTGTTGAAAAGGGAATGGAAGGGAAAGGCAGATGTAAAGCGGAACTTTGCCGGCTATGCCACTGGTGGCATAGTGGCTTCAGCGTTGGACTTCGAGGCGAGAGGTCCCGAGTTCGAATCCAGCCGACTCCCTTGCACACTTTCATCTGTGCTGGGTTAGAGCTGGTGAACAAAACAACTCACCCAGCAGAAGGCAATGGCAAACTACTGCTGTAACTTGCCTTGTACATGATTTCCCAACACCACACAGTGGCGTGAAAGGAAATCCTCGGCTAACTGGAAAAAATTCAGGATGTGACATACCTTTAAAGTGGAACAGTATATTATCAGCAAGTTGGAGGAATAATGCATGTGATAAAGGGATAGAGTAGTGATCACCAACCATTTTAAGCCCAAGATCCCCTACCTTGGCCTTTGTAAAATGCAAGATCGACCCAGATCAATTAGTTACACGCATGCGCACCAGGGCAGAAAAAACCGGAAGTAAAACCCCACAACCTGGAAGTAGAAATAATGTATAAACACTGGGGCACCCGCCCCTTTTTTGCACCGCAGACCGGTTTAATATTGACAATATTCTTGCGGACCGGCCGACAGGGGATGGGGTGGGTGGGGTTGTTAAACACGATAGGAATACAGTGATACGGGAAGCATGTTCCTTATGTCCAGTCTATTCTGTAATTTAGTTTATGTGGCTCTCGGCACTTAGCTTCTGTCCCGCGCTGCTCATGTTTTCTCCGCTGAAAAAACTCAACACATTTGCATTTAAGTGCAGGGTGCTTGGACTAGGGGTACCGAAGCAGTTTTGAGGGCTTCATTGCCTCACTGGACAGCCTCCTGCCCGCCCACCGCCAGATGACTTGGCTTGGTTTGGTTGGTCGTGGGTCGGGTGAGAGGACAACGTCAGGGCCGGAGGTCCCTGTGCCGGGGCCGCGGCAGTCATAGTCCGGAGAGAGTGACCAACCGAGCAAGGAGTGTGACAGGGCATGAACCCGCCCCCCCTTGTAGGACCTATCAGCCAACAAAAGTTTGTTTCAGTAGATCACAGCACGGTAGCTGCTCTGATACCTATGAAACACTGAGCCCGAATTAGGTCGTCTGCGAATATTTTAGCACCGGATTCCCCATAAACATTCAGTCTGCTAAACAGGTTTAGAGGCAGCACTCCAGGCCAGTAGTGACGGCACTTCCCACCGGCCGCCCGAGGCCAACTGGCGATCTCTGGCATGAGGGTGTCACTGCGGTTAGGCGACTGATGACCTCGCGTGCACTCAAGTTCAACAGTGGGCTGACAGGGAATGAGGAAAGGTGCAGCTGACTCATGTTGTTTCCTCGCGGCCCAGTGGTTGGGGACACTGTGTAGTTACACGCATGTAGAAAGAATGGAACTAAAACCCCACAACCCGGAAACAATCTTTCAACAGTATTTGTGTATTTATTTTTCTTAGTTTTTGGGATCTACTGGAAAAGTCTCAAAGATAGACTAGTCGATAGCAATCGACAGGTTGGCGACCACTAGGATAGAGGTAAGTACTGCAGAAGGAACACCAAAGGTTGGGAGACGTTAAAAACAGAGCATGAATGGATGGATGGGCGCCAAAAACGACAGCAGGAAAAGCAACGTAAGCAAACCAAAGCTGGCCTACATAGGAGAGAAGGGCAGGAATGTCAGTCTAAAGTTAGAACTGATAGGGAAACACGGGATCCCGAACCCGTGTCTGGCATATCGACCCTGTATGAGTTTTGTGGCCTGCTACAGCACTTTCGCAGGAGACCAAGCCTTTAATGATGGGAAGCTGTCCCCCCAATTTAATGCCCTACTGCTCCAATGCTTAGCAACTAAGTTAGCCAACATCATTAACGAATAATATGGATTGGCCTGACAATGACCAAAATCGAATGCAACGAGCTTTGACATATCATTGGAACAGGGCTTTCGAATGCCAATCAACCCCGAAGGGAACTAATATTACAGGTGAATGGAGACTGCCTCTGTCTGTCGATGGAGTAGCACTAATTCTGTGCTGCTCTTAGTTTTCTCTCCCACTCACAACTTAAATTTTGAATTTCAAATTTTTAATTGCTGATTCTTGAAGGGGAGTGATATATCTATGTCTACGAGAAGTGGGAAGAATCTTGCATGAATCTCCTGACAAAGGTAATGAAAAAGGAAAGACGTCGAAGGAAAGATCTGATGAAATGCCATCATGGGCTGAAGATATCGTTCGGACACTGAAATCAATTCAAGATCAGAATAAGGCAATTAAAGATCAACTGGAAAAGAATATAATGAAATGAACTTAATTCTGGGAAAACAAAGATATGGAAACTCAAGTTTCTAATCATGACGAGGAATTGAAGTCAACTAAGCAAAAACTGTCTGAAACTACAACCCGTTTGGAAAAATATCGTTAATAAGATTATTGATTTGCAAACTAAGTCTCACAGAAACAACATACGAATCGTTGGATTGCAGTAAGGAGCTGAAAATGGAGACTTGATGGTTTACTTTGGTAAGCTCTTTCATCATCTATTTCATCACAGCTACCTGCTATTGAAAGAGCACACAGGCTGTCCACTTCGAAATTTAAAGACTCAACCAGACCAAGATTTATTTTGGCTTGTTTTCATCACTTTAAAATTAAAGATCATATAATGCGACAGGCAAGAAAACAGAGTTTTCAAATTCAATGAGTCTGAGCTCCGTTTTTATGAAGATTATCCAAAAGAAGTAATGGAGCAAAGAGCAAGATTTGCTTTGGTAATGAAACAAGCATATGATAAGAAAAGATTTCCCTCTTTGAGTTACCCGACAAGAATGAAAGTTTTTCCTCCTAATTCTTCCCCATGTACTTTCTTTGACCCAAAAGTCGAGCTGGATTTTGTCCAGGCTATAACTGTCACCACCACTGACGTTACTACTGAATGAACTATCTGAAAAGCTGTTTGATTATCTGTATATTACTCACACTACGAAAAGAAGACATATGAAGGCTATTTGGATATTTCATTGACAGATTAATAAAAGAGGAAAAGAAAACATGCTCATCATTACATCCTATTGGATTTTTTTTTGGAAAGAAGATTTACGGATCAAGTTTGACTGTTTAAATGGTTAATTTCATATTTGACTGAGAAAAGAGGATAAAAGGATTTGTTCCTTTTATCTAATATTTGGTTTGATTTTTTTTGTTGTTTCTTAAATTACTAACTGGTAGTTTTTTTTCTACCAACAGGGTTTCTTTTTATATATTTATCTGGGAGGGTTAAGTTACTATGATTTTACTAATTAATATTTCCATCAATTTAGTTCAGTTAAGTATACTATTAACTTTTTTTAATCTGTTTTATTATAGCGCCCTATAACTGAATTTAAAGTTTTCTTAGGGATTTAAAGCTAAACTCAAGATGGGGCTGGTTTTTCTCTCTACGAGATTATATTATTCTGGTTCTTTTTCTGTTTAACACATGATAGAATGTAAACACTCTCCTTTGTTGAGACTTTACTGTCTTTCTTGCAAGGTCATTTTATTTATTTTATGTACTGGCTGGGGGGAGGCAGAGACGAGACCAACAGAGTGGCCCATGTCTTCGCATCTATCTTAGTTCACTTGCCTTTTTTCAGGCTTTTGGGAGGGTGGGTGGGTTTAGAGTTAGGAGTTTTTTCCCATTGGGTGGTTCTGGAGCATGTGTGTTTTCTATATGGCTTTATTCTTCATCACTGCCATCTTTGATAATCCCGTATTGGTATGTGTTCTGCGCATGTATAAAGTAAATTAGAATAAAATTATAGTATGGCAGTTAAATGGATTAATGTAATGATTTGGAATATACGTGGTTGGAATGATCCTATTAAACAAAAAAAGACTTAAAATTATTAATCGACTCCAACCTGATATAATTTTTGCTTAGGAGCCGCATATCAAGGCAGGAGATCAAAATAGATTTTTTCGCTGGTGGAATGGAAAACCATGCTACTTCAAAGAGCAAAACTAAGGGTGTGTCTATCTTTATTAAATCTAATATATTTACTCAAGAGGATATTGAGTCAGTTTCTAATGGTAGATTTTTAATTGTTAAAGGAGTGATTTGTAATAGAAAGGTTGTTTTGGTTAATTTGTATGGTCCTAATTTAGATGATCCTGCTTTTTTAAAAAAAATATTTGCTTTACTGCCAGATTTAAATGAGTATATGTTGTTAATGGGTGGGGTTTTTAAACTGTTGCTTAAATCCTATGATTGATAAGAGCTCAACTAATCAACGACTTACAAATCATTTTGCGTCAGTTATTAACTCTTTTTTGACCAATTTTGGGTTGATCGAATTATGGAGGCATTTACACCCTGATAACAGAGAATTTTTTTTTCTTTCCATGTTTATGAAATATATTCAAGGATTGATTATATTATAGTTGATTCCTGTCTTTTGCCTAATGTTAAAAACTGTGAATATGACGCTATTGCTATACCTGATCATGCGCCTTTGAGTTTGTCCTTTGAATTTGACGATGACATTTTTGGCCGTCCACCATGGCACATGTCTCAGACTTTATTGCAAAGCTCTGACTTTATTAGTTTTATCGAAAGCCAGATAAAATAATTTTTTTCTTTTTAATGATATAGGAGGTATGTCTAAATTAATTATATTGGATACATTCAAAGCATTTTTATGTGGTCAGATTATTTCTTATTCAACTAAACTTAAAAAACAGACTAAAGCAAAATTAGATGAAATTTCAAAACAAATTAAAGATTTAGATAATATCTATGTGACTTCCCCTAATATTGACATTTTAAAAAAGGGTGGATCTTCAATCATAATATAACCTATTATTAACTCATTCAATTGAAGGTTATCTACTTAAGTTAAAGACCCAATTTTATGTGTTTGGAGATAAAAATAATAATCTACCATAGATTCCGGACTACAGAGCGCACCTGATTAAAAGACACAGGCTCTAATTTTAGAAAGAAAATCAATTTTGTACTTGTACAAGCCACACCGGATTTTAAGCCGCAGGTGTCCCACGTTGTAATATGAGATATTTACACAGAAAGATTACACGTGAGGATTTTTTAACTTTTAATTAAATCCATATGGTAACATAAACAAATACATATTGCAAATGCTTTTTTTCGAACCGTGCCTGTAACACGGCTACTTTTAAATATACATATGCATCGGTAACACACAAATTACGTTGTGTATACTTTTTTACCGAACAGTGCACGAACAACATTCCAATATCTCCTAACGACTGGTAAAAAAATATATACTGCAGCCTACCAGGAAAAGTTATTGGTCGCCTTCAACTTAAAAGCAGCATTCTCGCGCGGGTCTAAAGCGCTCGCCCCCTCCTTTCCGTTTATCGCAAACCGGTGTTTTCCCACAAGACGCGGCGAAACCGGATGTGACGTCATAGCATCCCGGGATGTAGTACAGAAAACAAATATACTTAAAACACTTCTAACTTTAACTAGAAAATATTAACAAATGAATTACTAAGCGAAAATATTATAAACTAAATAACTGCCATAAAGGCAGCACAATGCTTTTCTTCGAGTGTTTTCCATGTTGATGAGGGTGAGTACAAATGACTGATTTACAATAATTTAATTGTGAAAGTGCGCTTGATTTATCGTACAATTTCATTGGACCTCTGTGAACTACTCATCAATTTTATTGGTCTACTGTTACGAGGCAAAATGTTTTTGGCGGCATAAAAAAAAAACCATGCATTAGCCGCACCGTAGTAAAGGTAGCAGTGTTCAAAGCTGTTCAAAGCGTGGGAAACAAGTAGTGGCTTATAATCCGGAATCTACGGTACTTGCATCTCAATTAAAATCAGCTGGAGCCAAGAGGCAAATTTTTCCCCTCACTTTTCTTTTTAGTTTAATTCCCAAAATTTTCAATCCTCAAGATAGCTTCCTCTTTTATGAGGCAATGGAAGTGTTGTTACTTCGATGCACTTGTGCTATTTTTGAATAATAATAATAAAAAGATATGAAAAGAATATTAAAGGTGAATATGTTCAGTGGGAAGAAGGATGCGAGCGGGCTATATCTGCGGATCAGAAATGGGAACAACAACCTACCAAGGGACGGGTGGGGACAACAACCCGTTTAGAAATTGACAAGCAAGGATGCTTCCTACCATGAGTACCACCTCTCAGGAAGAGCCCAATGTAATATTGACAGTTGCTGCTATTCCAGTTCCGTTTATGATTGATTTGGGGGTAACTACAACCACTCTCAATCGGGAAATAGTATCGGAAAAGGGATTGCAGTTATCAGACGCAACATTCACTCTGTCTGGGTTCGAAGGCACGGAACGTACGTATTCACATAACAGTCGGGGGTGTAATCCAGCAGGGAGAGACTTGCTCTGTCTGTTGGAAGTCGAGATTCTCTGCACAGGCAATGGTGTCACCCTGTGACAGGTGAACAACTGATAGCTTTCCCAATTTCCGACCCCCCAGTGGTGGGCACTTAATCTGGACTCCACTGCGTCTGAACCCCTTCTGCCAATGGTCGACCCCCATGTGACTCTGTGTTGTGACATTACGGGGTGCTCAGCTGAGGAAAGTCAATATTATGCACCCCTCGAGGGACAGAAGTTCCCAGTCATGGTGATTGGAGAGGTTAAAGGAAAAGTGGGCAGTGCATTACTGGCCGAATTTCCGGATTTCCTTTGGCGACAGACAGAACTGGTGGTTCCCCGTACCACTGTTAGTTTTTGCCCTGGGTTCAAGCCAAAGAGCCCAGAGTTCATTGCCTACACCTTGCTGAAACAAGCCTCCAGCACCGAGGGAGACGGGCAAGACTTGGCTGCGGGCCAACTCCGATACTGGAAGGAGTCTGAGGTGAAAGCGGGACATTTGGTGAGACACACTTTTAATATTGACCGATCCCAAGATGCTGTACCCCATCTCTGAGCAAATTCAGGCCATGAAGTCGGTCGCGCCAACTGTCCCCCTGTCCGGATCACCATGAAGGAAGGACAGACTCTCCCATCCATTCTGCAATATCCCCCTCTAGCCCGAAGCAATTTTATGAGGATGGAAGCTCTTTTGTGGATCCAGTAGGGAAACAATATTCTGGCTATGCGATAGTGACAGACAGTGAAATTGTTCAGCAAGCTTCTTTTGAAGCAGCTGTCTCTGCCCAGAAGGCTGAGCTGTTTGCTCTGACTCGTGCCTGTATCCCAGCAACAGACTGAAGTGCAAACCTTTACACAGACTCCCGTTATACATTTGGAATTGTACATGACTAGGGGGCTCTCTGGGAACACGGGGATTCCTGACTTCCTCTGGCCACCCCATTAGTAATGTCACCTTTGTAAAGAACTTACTCACCACTCTACAGCTACCTGGAGTTCTGGCTGTTATTAAATGTGCTGCCCACACACGCATGTCCAACTGTGTCACTAAACAAAATGCTCTAGCAGATCAGACAGTGAAAAGTGCGGCACAATCCTCAGTAGTTGTAGCCTCCTCGCGTTCCCGTCAAGCAACCCTCCATGACTAAAGCAGATCGGGTTTGCCGGACATGTGGGAGGTACGTAATTTTCAGGGGGACGTCTCTGAGGAGGAGTGAAAACTGTGGTCCCAGATGGTGGTGCCAGAAAGACCCTGACCTAGGTTTTTGGATCACCCCAGCGGGACAGGTTTGTGTTCCTACACAGTTTTTACGAATATTGGTCGATTATATACATAATTGTACACACCTGGGAAAGGAGGGAATGGTTGGTAACCTGTACCCTGCACACCGGGTATGACTCCCTTGACTGGTGGATCCTTTTCTGTGTCTACAAGTTGATTTTATTGAATTGCCTAGAGTACATTGCTATAGATACTGCTTAGTTATTATAGATGTGTTTAGTAGATGGATTGAAGCTATTCCAACTACCATTAATACTGCTATGACTGTTGTGAAGGTATTGTTATGGGATATAATTCCCAGGTACGGCCTGCCAGAGATGCTGAGCTCTGACAATGGCCACACTTTGTGGTGAAAGTAAACAAAGGGGTATGTAACGAACTAGCTATCCAGCAACAATTCCACTGTGTACACCACCCATGGGCCACTGGCAGAGTGGAAAGAGCCAATGGCACTCTGAAGAATAAACTGGCCAGACCAGCAGCAGAGACTGGATTCACTTGGTTGAAGGTCCTACCGTTAGCCCTATTCCACGAAGGTTACCCCATAGGGGAAAGCGGGGTTGTCACCAGTTTACAACATTTATGGATGGCCCATGAGAATATCCTGGGGACCAAGACCTTGTGCACCATTGCTCCCAGAAAGCCTACCAGCAAAATTAGATATTGGAAGAGATGGGGAAATAAATATGCCAACTAACCAAAATTTTCCAAGCATTACATTCACAGGTATGACAGGCTTACAAGGAAGAGAACTACCCCGCAGAGAGGAGTGACTATCCCACCATTGAACCTAGGAATTTATCCTGATCAGGAACTGGGATCGAGGGAAACTCAGACCTCGGTGGAGAGGACCATATCAAGTGTTACTGACCACTCCGACAGCTGTGAAACTTAAAGGGCAATCTCGGTGGATACATCGAACAGACTACAAACGTGTTACTGAGTAGAAGGACTCTCTCGGACTAAAGGAAATTGTATTGGTTGATAGTGGAGAGTGATAAACCTCTAGGTTTCTTGCCGTGGACTGTCATTTTAAGAGATAGTGCCTGAGTGATGTCAGCCACCAGCTTTCTCAGCTCCTGTTTGATTCTTACAAAGAGAGAGAGAGAGGGCTGGAACTATTTGACCATGGAGCGTGTTTACACTTGCTGGCAGCTTGTGCTCACATAGCTCAAAGTTTGTTTTGTTTAATCAAGGACACACAGTCAGCCGGAGAGAAAGAAAGAAGATGGAAGGTTCGAATCAAAGGACCTAGTGGCCAAAGGTCACTGTTTGGACTCTCCTATGCCCACAAGGGTGGGTTAATTATTGATCCATTGTATACCGAATGTGTGATTGTTGCTTTGTTTGATCCACTGGAGTGGATCTGTTGGTTTGGGAGTATCCTGTGAGGACCACTTGTGCTAACCCTTGCCTGGGTGTGGTAATTCACTTGAAGAGGTACCCCTTGACCAATCACTGTTGGCGATAATTCGTATAATGCAAATAGGGATTTTGTTGGAGTATCTCGTGGCTACCACATTTGTTAACCCTTAGCTGGATTCGGGTGTGTTATATGGTAAACACTTGTGAGAAGGGATACTCTGTGGAAATCACTGTCGGTAATACTTTGTGTGTTGGGTCTGGATTGGGAGTACCCTGCGGAATAAACCTGTGTGTTAACCCTTGCCTGGGTGGTAGTTCCTTCTGAAGACAGTACTCCTGTGATAAGCTGCTTCTGGTGATAATTCGTATGTGGATTTAGAACAACGACGGATAAGACCTACGGCGACTGTTATCCTGTTTTACCACTGTGGAATTTGTGGAATTTAATGTAATTGCCTTCTCTCGACATTCATCTTGGATTACAAATATCTCTCTCTCGTCATTGATTCCGTGGATGAACTTAACTTTCATGCTTCACCATCTCAAGACTTTGAGCTTGGTATTCCCTGAGCTCAGTGGTTTGGGAGTTATATTTACACATATTTACTCATAACACCTTTAACTTTAGATTATTTTGCTTAAGTTGTTATACAAGTAGATACTAATAAGGACAGCACTTTTAACATCAAAACTAGACTCCAGGTGTTGTCTATAGCTGCTGGTTCAATTAAACCGTTACAGGTGCGTAACAGTGGTGTCTGTGTTTATGTCTTTGAGAGGGCTCACCCCAGCAACCAGTTAAGATTTTTCTGTCTCTGTCACACTTATGCCAAATGGGTAGAACTAGGGGCCCTGACAGACACAGTGTTTTGACAGATGTATCTCAGGCCCCCACCAAACGGAACTTCCTACACTGGGAAACATGCATCGTGGCCATACTTGCAGGTGCCCAGCAGCGGAGAGGAATAACTGAGACTGAGCGATCTTTGATGATAGTTTTTCTCTCCTATGGAGTAGCCAGGAATTCACGAGAGATAATCAATTTGGCTACAGCACTTGAGGAGCTGGCCACAACACTGCAGGGGCCCTGACAGAAGTATCCACTGAAATGATTGCAATCTGGCAAACAGTCGTATAGAATCTTACGGCTTTAGATTTTATCCTAGCTGAGAAGGGGGAACCTGTGCTATTATTGACACAGAATGCTGCACCTATATGCCTGATGAGTCTAATAACATTACATCCCTCTCCGAGCACACTGCCTAGGAGATTGACAGCATCAAGAAAGTAGGGCAGGATTTACACGGGTTCACGGAAGGGTCGAAATGGTGATCTTCAAAGGCCTGTTTGGTAATATGTGGGGCATGATATTGCATTATGTCCTAATAGTTGTACATATCATTGTTATAGTTACTGTTGTATGCCGTTTTTACCCACTGAGAAGTCAAATCTGTACTCGGTTGCTTTCTCTTTAAAAAATTACTGTTTTGTTGCTCATGTAACAATCAAAAAGAAGGGAATGATGAAGTATGGTTTAACACTTCGTTAAAAAATAGCAGCCTGTTTTTCTGAAAGAAACTGCTGATGATCAGTAGATGTACTAAGCCATGCTGAGCCATATTTCTTCTTGAAGGTAGCTAGCTAGGGTTTCAGGACGCTCATTGTCTTGTGTGTTCATGCATACAGATAGGACAGCTTCAGTCTATTCTGTGTGTGTAAGCCATTTTGACTATTTTGTAATTTGTCTTTAGGGGCTCCAGCCTGTCATGTAGTAAATAACTTTGGTTCCAGCCTGTCTTGTGTGGGGAGTATCTGGACGGATATATCTGTGGTGAAGGGGAATTGTTAGTCAGTGGATTGGGCGGGAACAGTCATTGACTGTTCCTGTTTGAGCGGCTAACTGAGTAAGCCCCAGATACTTGGAATAAAGAGTTTGTACTATACGGTCTCCGAGTAACTCTCTCCGGATTCGATTTCCACAGAATGGGAGTGGTTTTAAAGGGCTGGGCTGCTGGAAGCACATTACCAGACCTGGAGTGATTGCAACTGGGTCTGACAGAGGCATAACTGGTTCTTCTGGGCACATTCAGTCTCACTCCAACTGTTTCCTACCTTCCCTTGTACAGGTATGTAATGTCTAAAGGACCAGTGTTTGAGTAAATGAGACTCACCAAACTTTCTCCTGACTGAATCACTGGAATCTCCGAGTCAGATGGGTTCTCTCCAGTTGATGCTCTCAGTCCTTGGGCTGGTTCACTTGTTGCTGTTCCCTCATCTTCAGTCGTGGTTTGCTTCCAGTTGGGTTTTTCTTCCAATAAATCTCTCACCGCAGGTCTAACTTTAACATGAAAGATAATGAAGCACATTAACAATAAAAAGGAGAACCAAACAGTTCTGCTTAATGTTACTAAGAACAAAACTCACTGAAATTTAAACGTTGAAGGCAGATATAATGATCTCAGTGAACAATCTTTTATTGTCCCTCACATGACACAAAAGAATATGGGATAAGAAGGAGCCATCATTCAGTCATGGTAAGACATAAGGAACCGAATTAGGTGATTTGATCCATCTGATCTGCTCCACCATTTAAACATGGCTGATTTTATTCCAACACCATATTCCTGCCTTCCTCCTGTAACCCTGAAGCTACTTAGCAATCTTGAATATATTAATCTCTGTCATAAATATACCCAAATGGCAGCCTCAACCACACTCTGTGGTAACAAATTCCACACTTCGGACAGCTTTTGGCAAAAAAAAATTCTCAACTGAATTTTAACGGGAAGCATCTTTATTCTGAGATTGTGCTGTCAGATCACAGACTCTGTCTAATGGAAACATCCTCTCCATGTCCACTGTATCCAGGCTTTTCAGCATTCGGTAGGTTTACTTAACCACCCCCACCACCCCCACCGTCCCTCTGAACTCCATTGAGCACAGGTCCAGAACCATCAAATGCTCCTCATACATAAAGCCGATCATGAGATTATTCATGTGAACCTCGTTAGCAACAACTGCACTGAACACATTTCCAGCAATAACAGACAAACTGGTTCCAGGATAATTGACAGGGAAAAGTTGTGCTTTCCTTACTGTTCTACTATCACAGATCGAGTCATTTCCATTTCCAGGTTAAATGTAATAAAAAAGAAAGTGGAATTACCAGAAACGCTCAGCAGGTAAGGAACAGCTGCGGGGAGGGGAACAAACTTTACAGTTCAGATTAATGACGTTTCGTCAGAATGACTTCAAACATTTAGTTTTTAGTGCAACTTGAGATTCTGCCTGATTTCCACCGAGTGACAGTGAGGGGTGGGGGAATTTCCAAACACAGTTTGAACACCAGACTCACGGGTCTATTCCTACTGTTGTAAACACGGAAAAGCCGGTCCGGAGACGTCAGAACACACCACAGCTACTGAATTAATAATACATACTACTGTATAAAAGATTCAAAAATGACAAAGTTAGAAGAAACAACAAGAACTTTGCCAAATATACTTTGACCCTCACCAAATTTTTATCAACACACCATAGAAAGTTTCCCATCCGGACACTTCACGCTTTGCATGGTAACTGCCCCGCCCGTGACTGCGAGGAACTGCACAGACCTTTGGATACAGATCGGCACATTACAGAAACCATCTTACCCCCGAGACTTCACAGTCCCTCGGTAAAGCAGGCAGTGAAATCAAAGATCCCCACAACCTGGGACGTTCTCCTTTCTCACTCACCCCAGTCCGGGAGAAGACACAACAGCCATAAAGCTCCAGGACAAATGTGAGGAGCCTGTGGAAGCGAGGCGAGTTCGGGGAAGTTAATGGGACTCAGCGGCCAAAATCACACCACGTCATCTGGCGTCACAAAGCGGAGGGCGGGGCGAATCTGCGGCACACAGCCTCACGTGACCTGTCGGCGGGACTTCCATTTCAATTCTGTGGAAACAGACAGCCTGGGCTCCTGGTTTGGATCGTTCAATACAGATTAAGCGAAGGGGACACATTTCTGACGAGCCCAGATAGTTGGGAAACAAATGAATTCCTGGCCCACAGTTCGGAGCTCACGGCCAACATCGGATCTCCCCGCTCGGGATCGGTCTCAATACTCACCGATGGGAAAGTGATATCTTCGGCCCGCAGACAGATATACCGGCGGAAGAGACGAAAGTCTTTCCCGAACACACAGCCGACCCACTTCAGCTCTGAGCGGAGAGAAAAACACCGTCCACCCGGAGACTGTGAACATGCGCGAAGAGATTGTTACATCATCGGGAGGCGGGGCCTCGGAAACAGACGCGCAGGTGCTGCCCAACTGCGATTAAATGGGAGGGGCAAACGGGATCACGTGACATGATTGGTGACTCCTCCCCCCCCCCAGGCAGAGACTCCAGCTACTCATTAGTCTCTGGACAGAAGCAAACTTGCCGCTCACATCTCCTCTCACCTTAAATGTATTAGACATTTCAACCCCCAGGAAAAATATATCGTCTGTCCAATCTATCTATTCCTCTCGTAATCTTATAAACGTCCATCCAGTCTCACCCCAGCCTGCGCCGCTCTGGAGAAAACAACACAAGTTTGTCCAGCCTCTCGTTAGAGCTCATGCCCTCTAATCCAGGCAGTGTCCTGGTCAACCTCTTCTGCGCCCTCTCCAAAGCCCCGACATCCTTCCGAGAATGGGGGCGACCAGAACTGTATGAAACACTCCAGATGTGGTCTAACTAGTTTTATAAAACTGTGTTACGAACTGAAACGTTTTTGAAACGAACCAGCAGTAATAGAGTTCACACTGGAGTCTGGTTTTGATGTTAAAACCACTCTCTTTATTAGTGTCTACTTATAATATAGTAACTTAACGAAATAAAGGAAAGTTAACAGTGTTCAGTTCCCAGACTATCGAGCCTGAGGGAAGAAAGCTTAGAGTCTTGAGATGGTAAAGTAGGAAAGTTCAGTAATCCACGGAATAAATGATGGGAGAGAGATATTTGTAATCCAGGGTGAAACGTAGAGAAAAGGCCGTTACTTCAAAATAACCGTCGACGAAATTCTTATCCATTGAATCGTTCACATACGAATTCTCAGCAAAAGTGTCCTGTCACAGGAATACTGTCTTCCAGGGGTTACCACACAACATACCCAGGGAAGGGTTAATACAAGATATTCCAAAAACAAAGATTATACGAAGTGACAGCCACACACATTCGTTGTGGTTCCGTGTACCGATGATCAACCCACTCTTGTGGGCAGCGGAGAGTTCCAAGCCTCAGCTGCGACTAACTGAAGCTATCAGCTTTTCCAGTGTCTCTCTCTCTCTCTCTCTCTCTCTCTCTCTCTCTCTCTCTCTCTCTCTCTCTCTCTCTCTCTCTCTCTCTCTCTCTCTCTCACTCTCTCTCTCTTTCTCTCTCTCTCTCTCTCTCTCTCTCTCTCTGCCCCCCCCCCGGACTGCAGATCGCTGTCTCTCTCTCTCTTATGGTTCAGTCCACATTCAGCACTGTCAGCCTGACACCACGTCATAATCCCGCCTCCTCACGCCGGCGCTCTTAAAGAAACAGTCTCAGTACGACCGCAGGTTCGTAACAGCCGCAACACAACTTCCCGACTTTTGAACTCAATGCATCAACTAATAACGACAACCATGCCATTTGCCGCCTTAACCACCCGATCAATCTGTGCAGTCTCTTTCAGGGAGCGATGAACTTGTAGGCTAAGATGCCTCTGATCATCGACACTGTTCAGGGTTTTGCATTTAACAGTGTACTGTCTCATACATTCAACCTACCGAGCTGCCAAGATGATCATCACTAATCAAATCTCACTGAGATTTCTCAGGTCCTGTTGAATTTATTGCCAAGTGCACAAGTACGGGAAGGTACAGGTACAGAGAAACACTGAGTTGTGGCAGCATCACAGGCAAGTACATTCAGATAACACACGGAACACAAGTTATACGACTCTCTATCAGTAACAATCTATAAATATGTTTTATGTCATTAACAATATATAAAATACATTGTGTCATGATCACTATTAAAAAGTGTATTTTGTGTCAATAACAGACTTGGAAATGTTGAATGTGCTCCCTGTCTCCATTCCTCCTGTAATCCACAACCAACTCCCTTGTTTTTGTCACAATGAGGGAGAGGTTGTTTTCTTGACACCACCGTGTCGGGGTGATGACTTCTTCTCTGTCGGCTGCCTCGTTATTATCTGAGATTAGGCCAGTCAGTGTAGTGTAGTCAGCAAATCTAATTAGCAGATTGGAACCCGCCAGTGCACTATGTACTGATTGCAAAGCTACGAAATTGCATGTGAATAGCCTCCCCTCCCCCAACTCCACTCTTTCTGCGTCACCAGCAGACTGGGACATCTCACATCTCGCTGCCTCCGCCAGGACATTAAACTGTGAACAACTGTGGTCAGGGACTGATCTCTGGGGTACTCCAAACGCTACCTCCTTCCAGTCTGAAAACGACCCACTCATCCAGCCACACACTACCGGCAGTTTATCATCTCCAACGAAAAAGCCTAATCACCTACTCCTGAGGTTCAATACCATTGCTGACTCTGAGTTTACCACCGTCAAATGCCGGGAGGGACATAATAATCAGAAAGTCTCTAGTCACAGCCGTGTAAATAAAATGTGATCTCAGTAGGTGTGTGGCGCATGCTCAGAATGCGAAGGAGACAGACAAACTGAGCCAAGTCACAGACTGATGAAGGGGAGGAATGATCCATTTTGATACAGAGAGGGAAGCAGAGAGTTTGATATTGTGCCTGATTCCGGAACTGTGGCCAGTTAGAAGATGAAGTCTTGTCCCCCCAAATTATTTTGAGTTGTGACAGTGTTTTTTCTCAGAAGACACCATAGAAGCTAAAATTATCTGAACTGAAATGTTGTCCTTCACCCACTGACGTGGTTTGTAAACTTTTAACAGTTTAGAAAAGTCAAAGGATTTGTGTATGGGAATCACAAACACAACAGCACGTTAGTTCCGCTGTATCTGTCAGTTCACCAGCGCTTGAATGCCGCCAATCCTTGAATGTGGAGGCGGAGATGCTGGAGAAGACAGCGCCCCACTCGCTACAAGGAGAGCCCGAACACGTGTCCATGTCCGTGATCTGATTGGATACATCGCCATGACGTTATAGCAGTGAGATGTCATTCACTGGCTCTCATTTTGGAAGAAATTCCGTCAGCCATCGCAGATGCACCAACAGCTTCGCACTGGGAAGCGGCCGTTCACCTGCTCCGTGTGCGCGAAGAGACTCATTCAGTTAACCCACCTTGTGATGCTCCGGTGAGTTCACAATAAATAGAGGCCACATTTCTGTCCGGAGTGAGCAAAGAGTTTTACTCACTCATCCCAGCTGCTGCAACACCAGCAACTTCACATCAGGGAGGAAGTTCAAATCAGCTCCGTGTTAAATGTTTAACCATCACGGTGACTGAAGGCAGCTGCAGGTTCATGAGGGACTGTTACTGTCAGATTCTGCAGTTCTTGCGGCTGCGCATCGCACCCAGGACTGAACCCTGGTCACTGAGCATTGGAAGAGTCTGTTCTGCTGATTTTAGCCTTAAACTAGACTGGTGTTTAATATTGTGGATCTGTGAAAGATAAATCAGTTCTGTATCAAATCCCGTGTCTCAGGTACTTACTGTCTCTACCACACTCACAATGTACACTAGAGAGGCCACTCAGCCCATCTGATTCCTGGCCATGATTCTGTTCCGTATCAGTATATGAAAATCTATCCCTGCCGTTCCCCTCTCACTCCCCCTGAGATGACAGGTTGCAACTAGTCACCACTCGGTGGGATAGGAGATTTCCTTTGAATTCCATAGAATCACAGAAAACTTCAACACATTACAGACCCTTTGGCCCACAATGTTGTGCCGACCATGTAACTTTGCCTCTAAACTGCCTAGAATTACCCTACCGCATCACCCTCTATTTTCGTAAGCTCCGTGTACCTATCTAAGAGTCTCTTACAAGACCCTATTTTATCCGCCTCTACCACCGTCGCTGGCAGAGCATTCCACACACACACCACACTTTGTTTAAAAAAACTTGGCACTGACATCTCCTCTGTACCTACTTCCAAGCAGCTTAATCCTATTTCCCCTCGTGTTAGCCGTTTCAGCCCTGGGAAAAAGCCTCTGACTATCCACACGACCAATGCGTCTCATCATCTTATACACCTGCATGAATTTCCTGCATAATTTTCTCCGGGCTGAATAAGACGACGAGGTCACTGTGGTTTTGACGTTCTTCAGGGTTCTGGACGAAGATGGTTAAACTCCTTCTTCTCCGCTCTTTTCAATGATTTAGGTAATTTTCACTCATTTCAAAGGACTGTGCTTCAAACTGCTGGGTTGTTACAATGCACCTCTGAAGTCTGACAGCAGATTAGCGAGTGAATCTTCGATGGAGCAGAGTCAGAAACCAAGTTGCCAGTCAGGGTTTTGGGGCTGCAGAAAGAGATGGGGCCTAGAGTTTACAAGGAGGAGGAAGAAGAGGAATCGAACCTGCAGGATGTGGCTACGAATGAAAGATCAGACACATTTGGAAACTTCTTGATTGAAAATATGGGTCGTTAATTTTTGCAAAATACTGGAAGAAATCAACAGATCGGGCAGCAAATGTGTTGAGGAATAAATAGACAACGTTTAGGCTGAGCCCCATTCGGCATGCCTGGACTGTGTACTCCTCTGCTTAGTTGCTACCTGAACTGCACAGTTCCTCCAGCATTTTGTTTGTGTGTCTGGACTTCCAGAAACTGCAGAATCTCTTGTATTTTATATCTGCGTTTGTAAGAGGTTTGTACGAGAGGCCTGTTGATATTGAGTATATTGTGTTTGGGAGCCGCTTTCTACGTTAAAACAACTGCTAAGTTTTCTACACAGAAAAAACTCTGAGGTGTGGACATGAAACCTGTGCTTGCAGGAACTTTTAATGGCACCGTAAATACCCATAAACCCCTTCGTTTAAAATTTCGCTCCCTCCGAAGCAACGATCAAATACGCAGGCACCAAGGTCGATGACGTCACTGAATAGCACGCATGCGCGCCGTACACAAAAGGCCTCAGGAGGATAGGTAAAGGTAAGAATGATTTTCGGGCTGCTATCTTAAACACCCACTGAGGAACATTTGCTGTGAACTCTGGACATCGTAGCCCGCAATCCCGGGACAGTCCTGCCCTCTTCCCTCTCTCTCAGCCCCACGATCCGTACACGGGCCCCGGGGAGCTTCCGGCTGATGAGGGAATGGGAACCGATGGATCTCTCAGACAGAGCTGAGCTCCAGCTATCTAAATGCAAGGATTAGGAACTCGGAGAAAGGGAACAATATCTTTTACATCACCAGCTGAGAAAATCGCCTTTGTTCTACCTCCAATCACTAACGAGAGAAAATCTGCAGATACTGGAAATCCAAGCTACACACACAAAATGCCGGAGGAATTCAGCATTAGTACTCTTTTCCATAGATGCTGCCTGGCCTGCTGAGTTCCTCCAGCATTTTGTGTGTGTTGCTTGAGCTATCTCCTCTCGTTCTGCACTTTTCTACTGGGGAGAACATGTTTTGTCCCTTTCTCTCTGGGTACATAATGACATCAAGCACCTTTGCCCTGGGCAACAAGTAGCTTTCACATCACAAATGTGCCAGACTCCAGTGAGACAGACTACTGCCCTTCCCTTCATATACATTGGCATTGCATTCACTGAGTTCACCACCGTCAGTCACCCGGGGGAGGGTTCAGGGGGAATATTTATGTACAATACGGAAACTGATGTGTGTATTGTGGCGATGCAAAAGTTGCTGGAGAATTTGCAAGTGGGAAGAAGTGGAGTGATATTTGGAAATCTGACTTTTTAAAGCACCATTAGCAAGCAAATCACATATGGACGGTGTGCAAAAGCTCTACTGAGGAAATCCTTAATAACTCGCAACAGGCCTGTTACATAGTTTGTGTGAGAGTGCAGATGAACTCGATCAAACCCAGGGGAGATCAAAGTTCTTATAGACAGTGATTTGCCAGCTGTTAAAAGAAATACCTCCCTATTTAAAATTCAGTGTGCACGTGTTGTTGTCAGTGGGTAAAAATTGCACAGCACAAGGTGTTTCGGCACACCGGTCATTACAAATTAGGCGGGACATTGGTGGGAAGGAGGGGAGACCTCCAGTGTCCCTGATACCCTCATCTACAAGATGTTCATCCAGCTGCAGCCTGTAACCCTGCACTTTAAGGAGCTGGAAATGGATGAATTCTGGATCATCTGGGAGTCAGAGGGGGTGACAGTTATGACATCAAGAGAGGTGAGTTACACCCAAGGTGCAGGACACATTAAACTAGGTGAGAGTCAGGAAGGGGAATGAGGTTAAATATCCATCACAGAGTACGCTTGGGGCCATCTCATACAACAACAGGTAGACCACTTTAGAAACTGTTGGGGGGGATTACCTGGCAGAGGAATGTCAAATGGTTGATAGGGGATTTGTTAGTTTGGGGATTAAAACTAGCAGAGATCTAATATCCTAGTGGTAAGGCTTGCTGTTGCTAGTGTGTGGTGGGGAGGGTGTGTCGTGAAACTAAATTTGCAGGGGGGAATTGGAGTCAGAATGCCAGAACAGATAGTGAAGTGGGTGAAATGAATTGACTTATATCATTCATATACATGAGGAGCAGAAATCTTCATATTACTTCTTCATCTAAATGTGCAATGTGTAATTTACAATAAATAGTTTATACATAGGACAGTGGTTATAACAGAAACACAATTGTATCAGCATAAATTAATCAGTCTGTTGCCCTGGTGGAAGAAGCCATCCAGGAGCCTGTTGGTCCAGCTTTTATGCTGCAGTACCATTTCCTGGAAGGTAGCAGCTGGAACAGTTTGTGGTTGGGGTGACTTGGGTCCACAGTGATCCTTCGGGACTTTTTACGCACCTGTCTCTGTAAATGTCCTGAACAATGAGAAGTTCACAACTACAGATACGCCGGGCTGTCCGCACCACTCTCTGCAGAGTCCTACGATTGAGGGAAGTACAGTTCCCATATCAGGCAGTGATGCAGCCAGTCAGAATGCTCTCAATTGTGCCCCTGTAGAAAGTTCTTAGGATTTGGGCCCCATCCCAAACTTCTTCAACCATCTGAGGTGACAGAGGTGCACGGCCACGTACCACACAGCCGGTATGTACAGACCACATGAGATCCTCGGTGATGTTTATGCCGAGGAACTTGAAGCTGTTCACTCTCTCAACCCCAGATCCATTGATATCAATAGGGGTTAGCCTGTCTCCATTCCTTCTGTAGTCCACAACCAGTTCCCTTGTCTTTGTGACATTGAGGAAGAGGTTTCTTTCTTGACACCCAGACAGATGTTGTTCAGAGCTCAGATAGAGTCAGCAGACAAAAGGTTGAGCATGGTGCGATGACTGTGCTGAGCTGTGTATATCACAATGCACGAAGCATCGTAGGAAAGCCCGATGAGCTCAGGACAGGGAATTATGATATTGTAGCCATTATTGGGACTTTGTTGCTCCCAAGACTCTGAGAGATTTAGAGAAACAAACTTTGTAGAGATCGCAGACTATGTTAAGAAACAAAGGTTGATATAGTAAGCGATTTTAACTTTTTATATATTGAGTGGAACTCCCATACTGTAAAAGGACTAAATGGGGTAGAGTTTGTCAAATGTGCCCTTAATCAGGACGTAGTATTCCCGACATAGAGGTGTGCAATAAGCTGTTAGGAAATGATCCTGCGTTAGTGACAGAAATTAGTGTATGGGAGCACTTTGTATCTAGCGATTGTAATGACATAAGGTTCCAAGTAAATATGGAAAAAGAGAGAGCTGGACCATGGGTTGAGATTCTAAATTGGAGAAAGGTCAATTTTGATGGTATCAGAAAGATCTAACGTGTGGATTGGGACAGGCTGTTTTTCGAGCAAAGGAGTACTTGTAAGTGTGAGTTCTTCAGAAGGGAGGGTGTAGAGTTTGTATGTGCCTGCCAGAATACAAGTTGTAAGGTAACTGGTACAGGGAAACTTGGGTTTCAAGAGATATTGAGAGCTCTGATATTTTGTTCCTCTAAATCTCTCAGACTGCTGGGTGCTACCAAGACTCATTAATGACTGACTCATTAATCATCATTCCAAGCCCTGAGCTTATCTGACTTTTTGTTTAGTCATCTTCTGTTGGTTCCTAAAAGCTTCCCAATAGTTTTTGTTCTTTTGTCTGTCCTTTCTTTGTCTTTTATGTTGGCTTTGGCTTCTCATATCAGCCACGGTTATGTCCTCCTGCTTTTCCAATCTTTCCGCTTCTTTGGGATGTATTCATCACTCAGCTCCCGAATTACTCCCAGAAACTCCAGCCATTACTGCTCCGTTGTCACTCCTATCTTTCACTTCCAAACACGTTTGGCCAGCTTCTCTGTTACAGAAACATGGAGAAGTTCAGTACAGAAACAAGCTATTTGGCCCATCTAGTCAATGCCAAAAAAAAATTTAAGCTGTCTAATGCAACTACCTGCACTGGGACCATCACCCTCCATACCCCTACCATCCAGGTACCTATCAAACTTCCCTTAATTGAGAAACCGAGCTCATATTCACCACTTGTGCTGGCATCTCATTCCACACTCTCACAACCATTTCAGTAAACAGCTTTTCCAACTGTTCCTGTTAAATTTTCACCATCCCCACTTACTACCCATGACCTCTGGTTGTCATCCTACCCAACCTCAGTGGAAAAAGCTGCTAGCATTTACCCTGTCTATACCCTCATAATTTTGTAGACTTCTAACAAATCCTCAAAGCAATGTTTAATTTCCTTGTTTATGTTTAGAGCCTTTTTTAGGTTTATGATATGATGAGGGATGTTGATCGTGTGGATAGCCAGATGTTTGTTACATTGGCCTTTATAAATCAATGTATAGAGTATAAGAGTTGGAATGTAATGGTGAAGTTGTATTAGACTTTGGTAAGACTGAATTTGGAGTATTCTGTGCAGTTTTGGTCACCTAATTACAGGAAGGACATTAATAAGGTTGAAAGAGTGCAGAGAAGGTTTACAAGGATGTTGCTGGGACTTGAGAAACTGAGTTACAGAGAAAGGTTGAATGGGTTAGGACTTTATTCCCTGGAATGTAGGAGAATGAGGGGTGATTTGATAGAGGTGTATAAAATTATGATGGGTATAGATAGAGTGAATGCAAGCAGGCTTTTTCCACTGAGGCCAGGGGAGGAAAAAAACAGAGGTACTGGGTTAAGGGTGAAGAGAGAAAAGTTTAAAGGGAATATTAGGGGGTGCTTCTTCACTCAGAGAGTGGTGGGAGTGTGGAATCAGCTGCCAGATGAAGTGGTGAATGCGGGCTCACTTTTGACATTTAAGAAAAATTTGGACAGGTATGTGGATGAGATGGGTTTGGAGGGATATGGCCCAGGTGCAGGTCAGTGGGACTAGGCAGAAAAATGGTTCTGCACAGCCATGAAGGGCCAAAAGGCCTGTTTCTGTGCTGTAATGTTCCATGGTTCTGTTGTTGAAATTTCCCAGGGAAGAAATGGCTAACATGAGGGGGCATCATTTTAAGCTGCTTGGAAATAGATACTGAGGGGATTTTGGGGTAAGTTTTTTACACAGAGAGTGGTGGGTGCGTGAAATGCACTTCCAGATATTTGTGTGAGATTCCCACCTGCATGTTAACAAAGGCTATTTGCGTCAGAGTGTTCAGTTACTGTGGGGCCAGCAGCCCATGCAGCTCAGTGGTAACAGGGAATAATACCAATGGAGAGAGTCAAACTGAGCCAAGTCACAGATTGGAGATGGCAGAAATGCTCCATTCTTACAGAGACAGGAGGAGCATCAGAGAGTTTGATGGTCATTCCAGATACCAGCACTGTGCCCAGTTTGAAGATGATTTCTCTCTCCAACTTGGGATGAACTTCACTGTAACAGTGTGATGTCAGATCACACCTTGACAACTCAAGTGATCTCATCTGAAATGTTGTCCTACACCCATTGATGGATTTTGTAAATCTTTTTTACAGGTTAAAAATGACAAGGAATTTGTCTACGGGAATCCCGAACACAACACGCCAGTTTTGCTGTCTTTGTCCAGATATTTAAGAAGTGCAGCAAGGGATTCACACGATCATCCTTCCTGCTCAGACAGTGGGGAGGGATTCACTCAATCATCTAACTGACTGGCATGCCTGTCATTTTACATGGGAGTTCACCTGCTCAGACAGTGGGAATGGATTCACTCAGTCATTTCAACTGAAGGTACTTCAGCAAGTTCACACTGGGCAGAGGCTGGTCATCTGCTGAATTTGTGGGAAAGGATTCACTCGGTCATCTGACCTAATGGCTCACCAGCGAGTTCACACTGGGGAGAGGCCATTCACCTGCTCAGACTGTGGGAAGGGATTCACTCGGTCATCTGACCTAATGGCTCACCAGCGAGTTCACACTGGGGAGAGGCCGTTCATCTGCTCAGACTGTGGGAAGGGATTCATTTCGTCATCTAAACTGAAGATACATCAGAGAGTTCACACTGGAGAGAGGCCGTTCACCTGCTCAGACTGTGGGAAGGGATTCACTCAGTCATCCTACCTACTGGTACACCAGTCAGTTCACACTGGGGAAAGGCCGTTCACCTGCTCAGAGTGTGGGAAAGGATTTACTCAATCATCCACCCTAATGGCTCACCAGCGAGTTCATAGTGGGGAGCGGCTGTTCACCTGCTCGGACTGTGGGAGGGGGTTCACTCGGTCATATAAACTGAAGGTACATCAGCGAGTTCACACTGGAGAGAGGCCATTCACCTGCTCGGACTGTGGGAAGGGATTCACTCAGTCATGTCTACTGAAGTTACATCAGCGAGTTCACACTGGGGAGCGGCCGTTCACTTGCTTAGACTGTGGGAAGGGATTCACTTGCTCATCTCAACTGAAGGTACATCAGCGAGTTCATACTGGGGAGAGGCCGTTCACCTGCACAGTCTGTGGGAAGGGATTCACTTTGTCACCTCACCTACTGAGACACCAGTTAGTTCATACTGGGGAGTGGCCATTCACTTGCTCAGTCTGTGGAAAGGGATTCACTGAATCATCTTTCCTGCAGAGACACCAGTCAGTTCACACTGGGAAGTGGCGGTTCACCTGCTCAGACTGTGGGAAGGGATTCAATCGGTTATCTCACCTGCTGTCACACCAGTCAGCCCATACAGGGAAAGGGCCGTTCACCTGCTCAGTCTGTGGGAAGGGTTTCATTTCGTCATCTCAACTGAAGATACATCAGCGATTTCACACTGGGGAGAGGCCGTTCTCCTGCACAGACTGTGGGAAGGGATTCACTATGTCATCTCATCTGAAGGTACATCAGAGAGTTCACACTGGGGAGAGGCCATTCATCTGCTCAGACTGTAGGAAGGGATTCACTTCGTCATCTCAACTGAAGGTACATCAGAGAGTTCACACTGGGGAGAGGCCGTTCACCTGCTCAGACTGTGGGAAGGGATTCACTCGGACATCTCAACTACAGAGACACCAGCGAGTTCACACTGGGTAGAGGCCGATTTCATGCTCAGACTTTGGGAAAAAATTATCTCAGCCAAATCCACCAAATGTGTATCACTGTTGACACTGGGGAGATTCCGTTCACCTGCTGTGAATGTGGGAAGCGATTCACTCAGTGAATTAACCTTGCATAACTCTCACTTCAGCTAGCAGCTTAATATAAGGGGTGATAGACCCCAGCCTGGCTAAACTTAAGAAATCTCGTTTGGATGGATGCTGTGTGATGTGTCCCCTGCTACAAATCAGTACCCTGAAATAACAGTAAACAATATGTGATTAAACAATTGAGCTTTGTAATTCTTACTTTGACCAGAGGGTTAGTAAAGAAAACAAATAAAAAAAAGAAAAAGGGCCCACTCTCTCCATTTGCATTTTCTCATCTCTCCCTGGCAAAAGACCATGAAAATCACTCTTCCAGACTCACAAGAAAGGACATTTCTGTCATTGGACAGCCCCACACTCCAAAACCCTGTTATCTCTAGTCATAGCCTAAACATTGCTGCTACTGAGAAACCATTACCTCAGCTGGGAAACATTACTGAGAGGTCGTTACATCAGCAGTGAAACCTTACAGCATGTAAGACTTGTGACACACTGCCGGTTCACACTGGGGAGAAAGTTTCAATGAGCTGCAAGCTGGATATTTGTCCATCACCATTGCTGAATGCAATTTTGAAAGTGACTGTCGGTGCTGAACTCTGCAATTATTGCTGCTACTCACCACACCTAGTCCTGCACCCTGGTCACTGGGCATGGGAGGATTTTCTTCTGCTGCACATTCACCTTTAATGGGACTGGAGTTTAATATTCTGCATCTGAGACAAATAAATCAGTTCTATTTTAAACTCTGTCTTCAGTACTTAGTGAATTTATAACACACCTAGTGTACAGTAGAGAGTCAACTCAAGCCAGCTGGACCCTGCCAGTGATTCAGTTCCCCGACAGTCCTTTTAAATCCTCTCCTGTTGTTCGCTCTCCCTGGATGGTGAGATCCACCACTGGATCCATATTCCAGTGGTGACGGATTCCAAACAGACACCACTCTGCGGTGAAGAGGATTCCTTTGAGTTTTCTGCAGAGTGAAGAAGTCGAGGAGAAGGAAATCAGAAGTGGGGCGTGGCAATGTCAGAGTAGAAACATTTTGAAGCTGATTGACAGAGAAAATCTTTTGTTTGTCTGACTGATGACACGAACAATACCTGTGGTGAAGTGCTCCACTGGTTGAGGAACATGTGTGTCTTGGGAAATGCTTTATCTATTAAGGGAGTTGTTCCTGCTTGTTTATCTTGTAATATTGTATCTGGATGGTTATTATGGATTGTCCTATCTGAAATAATGTATTGATTAATGTATAATTTTGTCACCATTTCATCTGCTCAGATCATTGGGATGTCTCCCATGGAGGATCATGCTCGTTCAACTGATTAATATTTCCTTCCAGAGTGATGATTAATTTTTCTGAATTGGCCTCTCATTTAAGATTTCCGGTCTGTATTTCTTATCACAATTGTATATACATACATGGAGTGCTGAATCCAGTTCATTTTTGATGGAAAGATATATACCTAGAAGTTTTATCTGACTGTTCTGTGATTTTTTTTTATTTTATGTGTGTTATTTCTCTTCCTCCTTCTGTCCAAGGTAGTGTTAATCTAAGTGGGTTTGAGTGTAAATAGTCTTTTCTAAAGCTTTCTTAAGTTCTTGTTTATCGTTTTAAATTTTACTGATTGAAATGGGACCAAGATATTTTTATTTTAAAAAAAGTTGATGTCAGTATTGATGAAAGTGTTTATTGCCTGTGTTGTATTTGTTAATTATTGAGCTCTATTTGGTAGTTTTTTTAAAGCCTTGGACGAAATTTTGTCAAAGGTTTTCCCTATTCCGCACTACTTACTATTTTCTTTGCCTGTTGATATTCCAGATACGTGGGTATCAAGAGTTCTGGTGAAGGGTCTTGGCCCGAAATGTTGATTCCCATCCATAGATGCTGCCTGACATGCTGAGCTCCTTCAGCACTTTGTGTGTAGTTTTCTAGATTTCTAGCATCTGCAGGTCCTCTTGTTTCCCAGATACCTATATGTTTCTTGAGAGAACAAGCTGGTAGTGGGGTTGTGTGGCTCTGTTGGTAAAATATTAAATAAAATCATTAGAAAGAAGTGGCATAGGGTTGGAAGGTGTAAAATCTGTGGGTAGAATTAAGGAACAGCAAATGTAAAAAAGAATCCCTGATGAGAATTGTACAGAGACCCCCAAACAGTAGTAAGTATGTGGTCCTCAAATTACAATGGGAGATAGAAAATGCGTGCCAAGAGGGCAATGTTACAGTAGTCATGGGGGATTGCCATGCAGGTGATTAGGAAAATTAGGATGGTGTTGGTCTCAAGAGGAGGAATTCCTAGAATGTCTACAAGATGCTTTTTTAGAGCAGCTCGTGATTGAGCCCACTTGGGGGTCAGCTATTCTGGATTGGGTGTTGTAATAAACCAGAATTAATTAGGTCACTTAAGCCCAAAGAAACTTTAGGGGTAAGTGATCTTAATGTGATCAAATTCACCCTGACATTAGAGAAGGAGAAGCTAAAGTCAGGTGGAATAAAGAGAATTAGAGAGGCACGAGAGAAAAATTGGTCAAAATTGATCTAAAAAAACATGGGCCGGGACGAAAACAGAGCAGCAATGTCTGGAATTTTTGGAAGGCACAGGAAAGTTTGGGCACCCCTGTTCAAAATTTCTGTTACTGTGAATAGCTAAGTGAGTAAGCGATGACCGGATTACAAAAGGCATAAAGTTAAAGATGACACTTTAAAAAAATATATTTTAAGCAAGATTACATTTTTATTTCCATCTTTTAAAATTTCAAAATAACAAAAAAGGGAAAGGGCCCGAAGCAAAAGTTTGGGTGCCCTGCATGGTCATTACTGAGTAGCACCCCCTTTGGCAAGTATCACAGCTTGTGAACACTTTTTGTAGCCAGCCAACAGTCTTTCAGTTCTTGTTTGAGTAAATTTCTGGGTTCACTCATAAGTAGCAAAGTACTGACTGTGGAAATTACAAATGAGAATATTATTCGAGTTACAGAGAGCAGCCGTACCGAAACAGGCCCTTCTAGTCCTTGCTGACCTGTTTTTGTTGTTACTGCCTGGTTCCAGCTACCTGCACCAGAGCCTCCATACACCTCCCATCCACGTCCTCACCCAAATTCCTCTTTAGCGTCTAAATCAAACCCACATCCTCCACTTCCACTGGCAGCTCATTCCACACTCTCACCAACCTCCGAGTGAAGAATTCCCCTTCAAATTCCTCAAAAATAATTGACTTTCACCGTGAACGTATGTCCAATGTCAGGGTGAGAGGGAGGACGGGGCAGAGAGGGAAGACGGTAAAGGGAGGGGGTGTTCGAGTGCAAGAGGGAAACAGAGTGAAGAGTTTATACTTAATATCTTTCAGAAAAATGTAATTGAACTTGCTGAAAACCTACTCTCCATATCCTGTACATTCTCAACCAAATTATTGATCTAGATGACAATAATGGTTGACGTTCAAAGTAAATGTTGTTATCAGAGTACATATATGACACCACATACAACCCTGAGATTGTTTTTCCTACAGGAACACTTAGCAAATCTTTAGAATAATAACAGAATCAATGAAAGATCAAGTGGAGCATAGAGTTCAACAAACTGTGCAAATGCAAATATAATTAAATATCAATGAATATTGAGAGCAATGTGGTGTAACCCTGGGGAACCTCACTAGGCCAGGGCCTCGAGTCCAATAAACAGCCTCCCACCATCACTCTCTGCTTCCTACCATCAAGACAACTGTGCATCCAGTGAGCCAGCTCTCCCTGGATCCCGTGTGATCTGACTTTCCACAGCAACTTACCATGTGAACCTTATCAAAGGCCTCACTGATGCCCATATCGGCCACGATCCTGGGACAGAGGTGTCACCGATCAGAAAGAGTAGCTGAAATCTGGAACTCACTGCCCGAGGTGGTGGTGGAAGCAGGTCCCTTCACGACATTTACGAAATGGATGAGCATTGAAACTGCGGAGATACAGTCGGCTATGAACCAAGTGCTGATAAATGGGACCAGTGTAGACAGTGAGTGGATGGTCAGAACAGGTATGGCCAGCCAAAGGCCTGTTTCCGTGCTGTGTGACCCACCACTCCGGACATGCTAAATTAACGATGGTGGCAACACAAGGCATTGATTTCAAAACTCCACACCCCTCTCCAACCTGAAATAAACCAGACTGTACCCCTTTGTCACCACTGTGAGTATCAGTTCCTGTCAAGGTAGCACAGAGATTGGTCACTTCTGCTAAACAACTGGCAATTGATGAAGTTCCTGTGTCTTCTTCCATTAATGTTGCTGCCTTACAGCAAAACTAACCCTCTCACTGTGTCAGAATCAGTGATTAAATCAGACCCCAAACACTGTGCTTTCACCCCTGCACGTTATAACTGGAACCATCTCACTGAGGGTCTGATGGAGACATGGGATCACATCTCCCCTGCTTCTGACATTTCAAATACCCTCAGAATGGTTTTCTGATTCAGTCTGAAGGTTATGGTACATTCAGCTCATCGTCAGACCTGACAAACCGTGTCTTCCCGCAGCTGGTTCCACCTGTTGGTGTGTCCTCTTTCCTCCACCTCCAGGGAAGCTGCATCTCCACACAAACTTCTCACTTGAGACGACTGTCTGTACCCGTGACACAGGAAATCACATCACTGTCACTCTCCTGATCCCGTGTCTGACCTGCTCACCCCCCGGGTATCCGCCCTCAACAAGCCGCTTCCTCAGTCACCGTCTGTGAGATTATATAAAAACACAATTACTGTAAAACGATCTATCAGACAGCTCCTGTACCCCTCCATCCCGGACGATTGTTTGCTGACTAAAACACTCTGTCCTCAGACCCCTCACTATTCCCTTTCCCCTTGCAAACTCCAGCTATGCCAGCTGATCCGAATCCACTGTGAGGACATTTATATCTCACAGGAGGATGTAGAAACCCGTGTTGTTCTCTGATACAGAGGTCACTGACACCCCACCGCCATCCCAGTCTGCACCAACAGTCCATGACAGTGACAGCTCTGCCAGACACTGGGGCTTTGTAACAAACACAATGTTAGCAGCAAGATTAGACAGTAATTCATTTGAAGAGAGAATTGCTGCCTCCTGAAAGGACAGTCGAGCGTCCGATACAACGGAGCAGATCCTCCCCTGTTCACAACTTTATTTTACCCGGGTCACGGAACGTCCGATCATCCCACTTTCTCACAACAGCAACCCCCCCCCCCCCCCGACTACAGTCCACCCATAACCTCTACCCACACACACAGACAGATCCCCCTTCACCCTAAACCCCTCCCAGCCTGGGAACCACAACTAACTGATCCCACAGCCCGGGCTCGGGCGCAAAGCTAAAACCGGGGCTGCAGGACCGGAGAGCCCGGAGCCTCCAGCCGTCCGGCAGAGCTCGTTCCCGGCACTTTTCATAGAAACATAGAAAACCTACAGCACAATACAGGCCCTTCGGCCCACAAAGTTGTGTTTCCACGGTAGCCGGCCCCCGATTTCCACCAAAGCCGAGATCAGACCCTTCTTCACGGACGCCTAAACAGAATAATAGCTACGGTCGGCGCTGCGCCTGAAATTAGCAGGAGGTTCTGGGCTGCACCAGCCGTGGCCGGAGGTTCCTACAGAGGGACCACTGGCCGGAGGCGGGAGGGACAACCCGAGAGGTAAATCACAAACACGACAAAGTCTGCAGATGCTGGAAATTCAGAGCAACACAAACAAAATGCTGGCGGAACTCAGCTGGCCGGGCAGCATCTATCAGAGTGAAAAATCACACTCCCACCCCACCTCCCGCATAAAACAATGCAATCAGAGGTTTATGATCATTTTCAACATCAATAGATTGCCCTGACACAAACTGATGAAATGCCTCACAAGGAAACAGAATGCTGAGCAATTCTTTTTCAATCTGGACATAACGTGTTTCTGGATCAGATAATGAACGAGTTGCATGTGCCACTTGTAGCCATTCCTTATCATGTTATGATCATTTTCAACATCAATAGATTCCCCAGAGGGAATCGGAATGAAAATGTTTGGACACCAGGAAGTCCCGCTCGGAGCGAATAGTTCAAAGGTTAATTTATTATTAAAGCAGGTATCCGTAAACAATTCTTGAGATTTTTTTCTTCTCCGGAAAACCACGAAACAAAGAAAGAGCATGAAAGTCGTTCAGAGAGAAAAATCAAACTCCCACCTCAACCCCCGCATCAAAAAGATAGCATCCCGATCATCAAACCCCCAAAACCCACCCCTCCCGCACAAAAGGGAACAATATCGTCGACCGCCACCCCCCCCCCAAAAAAAAAACAACCCTACCCCGCACAACTGCAGAGGAGCCGGTGTCACCAGTGTAGAGGCGGCCGCATCGGGAGCAGCGGACACAACGGGCGACCCCGGAAGATTCACAGGTGAAGTGTCGCCTCACCTGGAAGGATGTTTGGACAACGGAGAGAGTTCGACCGTCCGGCCCTTTCACTGTGACACCCCGAACTCCACATCAAATCCGTCCAAACGAATCTGGGTGAACTTTAATGACCAATAAATATAAATCCCCTCAGCGATCAGCTGTCTGAGTGATTCCCTGACTCTGAGAGGCAGGGGTATCTATGGTCCACAATGTCAGGGTGTTGAGTTTACCAGGAGACAAAGACTGCAGGGACGAGAGGTTTGTTGACTAATACACTGTGTGTGGACCCCGCTGGCAATTCTGGTGTTGTGGCCCGAATCGAGACAAACACCACGCTGCCCACTCCACCAACAACACGGCACAGCCGGACACATAACAGGGGACTTTACATCCCACAACACTGGATTCAGTGATGAAACCCGTGATTAATGTTGTTGTCCCACCGAAAAATCCATTAAGGTGCTTTTAAATACGAGCTCTCCCCCACAGGTGACGTCACACAGCTCCCCCCCACTCGCCTGACGTCACATATGGGTTCCCCGCACCGGGATCTGCCCTGACGGTCGCGGAGTCTTACGTCACCCACGTGCTGCTGTGCTCGAGCTTTATCGGTTTAACGGCTGGGCTAATAATTAAGTGTTTATAAACATAGACTGATTTAACTGAAACCCGCACATTTCCTGTGTGGGTCTGAATTGTGTGTCGGGATGGGATGGGATGGGAATCGAAATTATAACCCTGAGAACTCTGTGACCTGGGGGTGGCTGTAAAGGGATCGGCGAAGATATGGAGGGAAAAACTAAATACGTGTCTGGTGTAAATATGGAAATAATATAGGGAAATAATGAAATAATTTGGGAAATGCGGCGGTGGGTCGGGCAATATGTGAAGGGGCAGGAACAGTCACCGAGTCACGTGATCCTGTTTTACCGCAGATCGTCTGCATTTTCCGAGGCTCCGCCCAACGCCCGTGACGCAATAAGCACATTGCGCATGCTCACATTCCCGGGAAAGTCAGTGTTGTTTTCTCGTTCTTTGTGAAAGCAGGACGGCGGTGAGATCGGGATCCGGAGGGGGTTCTCGCCCCCTTGGACGGGGAGCCGGAGGCGGATTATTCTCTGCGGGGCAACACCAACAATTTCCCTTCGGTGAGTATTGAAGCCGGTCCCGAGCGGGGAAGTCTGACGCTGAATGGTGAGTTAACTTTCCCGAACTCAAACAAGAGAAAATCTGCAGTTGCTGGAAATGCGAGCAACGCGCACAAAATGCTGGAGGAACTCAGCAGGCCGGGCAGAATCCAGGAAAAGTGTACAGTCGACATTACCGGCCGAAACCCTTCGGCAGCACTGGAGAATAAAAGGTGGGGGTGGGGAAGGGAGAAAGAAACACAAGGTGATCGGTGAAACCTGAAGGGGGAGGGGATGAACTTTCCCGAACTGGCGGCCTCGCCTCGCTTCCTTCACAGAATCTGCCGGGGTCGGTCCGGGTTGTGAGACCTTCACACCGAACCGTCTGAGATGAGCCGCCGCTCAGCCCCTGTTGTTCTGGTCCTATTAGCAGGATGAAGTAAAACATGTTTCTGTATTGTTACTGACAGAGAATTGTATAATTTATGTTCCGTGTGTTATCTGAATGTACTTGCCTGTGATGCTGCCACAAGTCAGTGTTTCTCTGTACCTGTACCTTCCCGTACTTGTGCAGTTGGCAATAAATTCAACAGGACCTGAGAAATCTCAGTGAGATTTGATTAATGATGATCATCTTGGCAGCTCGGTAGGTCGAATGTATGAGACAGTACACTGTTAAATGCAAAACCCTGAACAGTGTTGATGATCAGAGGGATCTTAGACTCCAAGTTCATCGCTCCCTGAAAGAGACTGCACAGATTTATCGGGTCGATAAGAAGGCAAATGGCACGGTTGTCTTTATTAGTTGAAGCATTGAGTTCAAAAGTCATGAAGTTGTGTTGCAGCTTTATAAAACTAGTTAGACCACATCTGGAGTGTTTCATACAGTCCTGGTCGCCCCCATTCTCGGAACGATGTCGGGGCTTTGGAGAGGGCGCAGAAGAAGTTTACCAGGACACTGCCTGGATTAGAGGGCATGAGCTATAACGAGAGGCTGGACATACTTGTGTTGTTTTCTCTGGGGTGAGACTGGATAGATGTTTATAAGATTACCAGAGGATTAGAAGCAGTGTCTCAGAAGGCAGCGTCCATTGTTCAGGAACTCCGGCACCCAGGGCTGCCCTTTTCTCAATGTTACCATCAGATAGCGAGGTACAGAAGCCTGAAGGCACACACTCAGTGATTCAGAAACAGATTCTTCCCCTCTGCCATCTGATTTCCAAATGGACATTGAAACCTTGAACATGACCTATGCCTCTTATAATCTTATACACCTCGATCAGGTCACCTCTTATCCTCCATCACTCCAAGGAGAAAAGGCCGAGTTCACTCCACCTATTCTCATGAGGCATGCTCCCCAATCCAGGCAATATCCTTGTAAACCTCCTCTGCATTCTTTCTAAGGTTTCCACATTCTTCCGGTAGTGAGGTGACCAGAATTGAGCACAGTGGAGTGTGACCAGGGTCCTGTATAGCTGCAACATTGCCTCTCAGCTTCTAAACTCATTCCCACGATTAATATAGGTCAATGCACCATACGTTGTCTTAACCAGAGAGTCAACCTGCGTAGCAGCTTTGAGTGTCCTATGGACTCGGACCCCAAGATCCCGCTGATCCTCCACACTGCTATGAGTCTTATCATTAATGCTGTATTCTGCCATCATGTTTGACCAAACAAAATGAACAACTTCAAACTTATCCGGGTTGAACTCCAATTGCGACCTCTCAGCCCAGTTTTGCATTCTTTCAATGTCCCGCTGTAACCTCTAACACCCTCCACACTATCCACAATACCCCCAAGCTTTGTGTCATCTGCAAATTTACTAACACATCCCTTCACTTCCTCATCCAGGTCATTTTATAAAAATCACGACGAGCAATGGTCCCAGATATATGTATACTGTAATTGATTTAGTTATTTATTTTTATTATTTTATTTTTTTCTTCTATATTATCTATTGCATTGAACTGCTGCTGCAAAATTAACAAATTTCATGACGCACGCCAGTGATAATAAAACTGAATCTGAGTGGATAGATGATATATTTTTCCTGGGGGTTTAAATGTCTAATACATTTAAGGTGAGAGGAGATGTAAGTGGCAAGGTTGTCTCTTTCCACAGAAGTGGTGGGTAGCTGGACTCTCTGCCTGGGGTGGGAGATCCCACTAGTCACGTGATCCCATTTGCCCCTCCCATTTAACCGCCGATGTAACAATCCCTTCGCGCATGCTCACTGTCTCCGGGTGGGCGGTATTTTCCTTTCTGCTCAGTACTGAAGTGGATGGTCTGTGGGATTGGGGAAGGTGTCCTCGCCTCCTGGGTCGGGGAGCCAGGGGTTGGATCACAGTCTGTGGGCCAATGATATCGCTTTCCCATCGGTGAGTATTGAGACCGATCCCGAGAGGGGAGATCCGATGTTGGCTGTGAGCTCCGAACTGAGGACCAATTACTCATTTATTTTCCGATTATCTGGGCTGGTCAAAAATGTGTCGACTTCACTTAATCTGCATTGAACGATCCAAACCAGGTGCCCAGGCTGTCTTATTTCTGCAGAGTTGAAATGGGTGACCCACGGACAGGTCACATAAGGCTTTTTCCTGCAGAACTCTCCCGCCCTCCGGTTTGTGATGCAAGATCACATGTTGTGTTGGGGAAATCTGATGTTGGCCACTGAGTTTCGTTAACTTTCCCCAAGTCACCTCGCTTCCTGAGGCTCCTCACATTTGTCCGTGAGCTTTGTGGCTGTTGTGTATTCTCCCAGACTGGGGTGTCTGAGAAAGGAGAACGTCGCAGGTTGTGGGGATCTTTGATTTCATTGCCTGCTTTACCAAGGGACTGGGAAGTCTAGGGGTAGAGTGGTTGCTGTGATGTGCTGATCTGGATCCAAATGTCTCTGCAGATCCTCACTGTCATGGGTAGAGTAGTTACCATAAAAAGCATGAAGTGTCCGGATGGAAAGCTTGTTGATAAAAATATGGTGAGGATCAAAATATATCTGGCAAAGTTCTTACTGTTTGTTCTAACTTTGTCATTTTAGAATCCTTTATACAGTAGTATGTACCATTAATTCAGTATCTGCATATTGCTGGAGAACCATCAGTGATTGTCCTTGATATCTGGTTCCATCTGCTCATTCCCTGCCCATCTTGTTCAACCTCTGTCCAGTCTCTTCCCCCCCCAGCTTCAGTGATATGCATCAACTATCTGGGTCAACCTTGGTCCACCCTGTATCTCACCTTTTCAGTGATATATATCAGCAATCCTTCTAACCATAGTCTTCATTGTGAACTATACTTTTACACCTTCGACCTCACTGAGTTATTTCCAAAATCACTTTTTGTTAGCTGGAATGGCAGAGGGTCATCAGGTACCAGTTCTGTTGTGCATTGGTGTGGAGGTGCTAGTTTATGAACAGTGACGGGCTGACACACTTCATCATATTACAGTCAGCAAAGAGTACTGGGAGAGTTGGTGCTTGGACTCTAGTCCTGTGATGGCTTTGACTGCGGTTAGTGCTTCTACGGGTGGGGCTGGATGGTCGTCCTTCTGCAATGAAGCAGAAATTTCGAGCAGCTGCACATTGGTGGTGGGGAAATCCTGGACTGCACTACCCAGTGTGAGATTCAGGGATGATGTGTGAAACTCTCATGGTCGGTGAGCAGCAGATTCAGCGGTGTGACTCTGTGAGGTTGGGTCCTGGGATATCACAGTTTTTGATCCAGGTAAACTGGGCCCAGGAATCGAGCTGCTTGGGCTTATGAGGTGTTGAGCGAGTACTTCTGTTGTAGGATCAGATGTTTGTTTCTGGAGTTCCTTTGGAAGCATTGACTACTAATCTGAGGAGTGGCTATGAGTAAATGGGCTTTTCTGTGTTTACAACAGTAAAAATAAACCTGCAAGTTTGGTGTTCAAACTGTGTTTAGAAATCCCCCCTCTCACTGTCACCTGTTGGCCACTCAGTGCAAGTCAAGCAGAATCTCAAGTTGCGGGAGATCTGCACTAAAAACTGAAAACGTTTGAAGTCATTCTGACGAAACGTTATTAACCTGAATTGTAATGTTTGTTCCTCTCCCCACAGCTGTTCCTTACCTGCCGAGCATTTCTGGTAATTGCAGCTTCTTTTTATTACATTCACCCTAGACTGGTTGATATTTCCTGAAATTGACCTGATTTAACCTGGGAATGGAAATGGCTCGTTCTGTGCTGGTACAACAGTGAAGAAAGCACAACTTTCCCTATAAATTAACCTGGTAGCAATTTGTCTGTTTTTCCTGGAAATGTGTTCAGTACAATAGTTGCTAACAAGGTTCACATGAATAATCTCAGGAATGATTGAATTTATGTGTGAGGAGCATTTGATGGTTCTGGACCTATGGTCAATGGAGTTCAGAGGGACGGTGGAGGGATGTATGGTTAAGTAAACCTACCAAATGCTGAAAAGCCTGGTTACAGTGGACATGGAGAGGTGGTTTCCATTAGACAGAGAGTCTGTGATATGAGAGCACAATCTCAGAATAAAGATGAGAAACTTTAAAACTGAGAAAAAAACGTGTTGTCCAAAAGATGTCTGATCTGTGGAGTTTGTTGCAGCAGAGGTTGGTTGAGGCTGCCATTCGGGTATATTTATGACAGAGATTAATATATTCCAGATTGCTAAGTAGCTGCAGGGTTACAGGAGGAAGGCAGGAATATTGTGTTGGAATAAAAATCAACCATGGTTGAATGGTGGGGCAGACCAGATGGATTGAATCATCTAATTCTGTTCCTGACTGAATGATGGCTCCTTATCCCATATCATTTTGTGACATGTGACGGACAATAAAAGATTGTTTACTGAGATCATTATATCTGCATTCAACTTTTAACTTTCAGTGAGTTTTGTTCTTAGTAACATGAAGCAGAAATGTTTGGTTCTCCTTTTTATTGTTAATGTGCTTTATTATCTCTCTGGTTAAAGTTAGACCTGCGGTGAGAGGTTTATTGGAAGAAATACCCCAACTGGAAGCAAACCACAGCTGAAGACGGGAACAGCAACAAGTGAACCACCCCGAGGACTGAGAGCATCAACTGGAGAGAACCCTTCTGACTCAGAATTTCCATTGACTCAGTCAGGAGAAAGTTTGGTGAGTCTAATTTAGTCAAACATTGAAGTCATGGTTGAGCATGGTACGATGAATGTGCTGAGCTGTGTATGTCACAATGCAAGAAGCATCGTAGGAAACCCAGATGAGCTCAGGGTAGGGAAATATGATATTGTAGACATTATTGGAACTTGTTTACACCCAACAGTCTTAGTGATTTAGAGGAACAAATTTGTAGAGAGATTGCAGACCATGCCGAGAAACAAAAGTTGATTCAGCAAGTGATTTTAACTTTCCATATACAGGCAGTCTCCGGGTTACATATGAGTTCCATTCCTGAGTCTGTCTTTAAGACAGATTTGTACGTATGTCGGAACAAGTACATCTGGTATTATTTAGCGTCAGTTAGTCAAACATTTGTCTTAGTACATAGTATATATTTTACTTTTCTATGCATATAAAACACTTAAGAAATGTAAGTATTCCAATAATTAAACTATCGTGTTGCTTAGTAATAATTGTGGCTTTCATCATGGCAGGGACTTTCACATGCTCCATTATTCTCAATTTATCCATTATCATTTAGATTTGTTACAATAGTTGACCGACTGTAGCCTAACACTTTTCCAATGATGGATGGCATTTCACCTCTTTCCAAACACTTTATTATTCACACCTTATTTTCCAATGCAATCGCTTCCTGTCAATGGAACAGAAACACCGCAGGCAGTGGGTGCCGACCTGCGCCAGCTCCCGAGCTCCACTGGGTCCTAAGAACTGCAGCACTAAATTCCCCAGGTCCTGAACTGCACCGCACTGAGACAGGTTAAATGGGACAAGAGGGGGCTGTGCTGGTTTGGGTATTTGATCCTCCAGAATATTCTGTGTGGGAATTTAAACTGGAGGTGGCAGTATTTTTTTTTACGAGTTCGAGTTGCGATCTCAACAGCAACCCTGCATGGAGGGTACGGGAGTCACTGGATCGACATCAACCTGGCATGGGAGCGGTCTGTCACTAAAACAAACTCGGGAACCTCCATTCTCTAGCCTGGTGCTGAGCTGACTGCGCCACAGCTGACAGGAATGGCGGGAGGTGGGGATGTGGGGTCAGGGTAAATCTTACTAAGAAAAATTTAAGCCCAATACAAAGTTAAACACTCAACACAGTGTCAATGGCAACGACTTAAAATGGCGGACTGCGTTCTCCTTCCTCGGTTGGTAAGTACAAGTTGTTCGTATGTCAGACGTTTGTAACTCAGGGACTACCTGTATTGACTGGGACTCGAATAGTGTAAAAGGGTGTAAAAGAGGTAGATGGGGTAGAGTTTCTCAAATGTGCCCTTAATAAGTATGTAAAATTCCTGACGTAGAAGTGTGCAATAAGTTGTTAGGAAATGATCAGGGTTGGTGACAGAAATTAGTGATCATAATGCCATGAAATTCAAAATAAAGATGGAAAAAGAGAGGTCTGGACCATGGGTTGAGATTCTAAATTGGAGAAAGGTCAATTTTGATGGTATCAGGAAGGATCTGACAAGTGTGGTTTGGGACAGGCTGTTTCCTGGCAAAGGAGTACTTGCTAAGTGGGAAGCCTTGAAAAGTGAAATTTTGAGGGTGTAGAGTTTGTATGTGCCTAACAACGTAACAGTTGAAATGTAACCAGTGCAGAAACCTTGACTTTCAGGAAATATTGAGGCCCCAGATATTTTGTTCCTCTAAATGCCTCAGACTGTTGGGTGCTGCCAAGACTCATTAATGACTACAATATCATAATTCCACGTCCTGCGTTCATCTGAGTTTTTTTTAGTTGTCTTCTGTTAGGTTCTAAAAGCTTCAAAATAGTGTTTGCTCTTTTGTTTCCCCTCTGTTTGGCTTTTATGTTGTCTTTGGCTTCTCATTTCAGCCACGGTTGTGTCCCCCTGCCTGTCCAATGCTTCCACTTTTTTGGGATGCATCGATCACTCAGCTTCCGAATTGCTCCCAGAAACTCCAGCCATTGCTGCTCCATTGTCACTCCTACCCTTTCCCTTCCAAACAAGTTGGGCCAGTTTCTCTGACATAGAAACATGGAGAAGTTCAGTACAGAAAGAGGCTATTTGGCCCATCTAGTCAATGCTGAAAAAACATTTAAGATGTGCAACTACCTGCACCAAGACCATCACCCTCCATACTCCTACCATCCAGCCTCCCATCCAAACTTCTTTTAAATGGTGAAACCGAGCTGGCATCTCATTCCACACTCTCACAGCCATTTCAGTAAAGAGCTTTTCCAAATGTTCCCATTAAATTTTCAACTTCCCCACTTACCCATGACCTCTGGTTATCATTGCACCCAACCTCAGTGGAAAATCCTCCTTCCATTTACCCTATCTTTACCCTTATAATGTTGTATACTTCTTACAAGTACTCAAAGCAATGTATAATTTCATTCTTTATGTTTAGAGCATTTTTAAGTGTATAAGATGATGAGGGGTATTGATCGTGTGGACAGCCAGAGGTTTATTCCCAGGGCTGAAATGGCTAACACGAGGGGACATAGTTTTAAGGTGCTTGGAAATAGATACCGAGTTGATGTCAGGGGTAAGTTTTTCACACAGAGAGTGGTGGGTGTTTGGAATGCTCTGCCGGCTATTTGTGTGAGAGTGTTTCAGTTACTGTGGGGCCAGCACCCATGCAGCTCAGTGGGAACAGGGAATAATACCAATGGAGAGAGTCAGACTGAGCCAGGTCACAGATTGGAGATGGCAGAAATGCCCCATTCTTATAGAGACAGGAAGAACATCAGAGAGTTTGATGGTCATTCCAGATACCAGCACTGTGCCCAGTTAGAAGGTCATTTCTCTCTCCAAATTGGGTTGAACTTCACTGTAACAGTGTGATGTCAGATCACACCTTGACAACTCAAGTGATCTCAGCTGAAAAGTTGTTCTAAACCAATTGATGGATTTTGTAAATCTTTTTACAGTTTAAAAATGACAAGGGATTCGTCTATGGGAATGTCTAACACAACACACACGTTTTGCTGCCTCTTTTGATATTTAAGAAGTGGAGCAAGGGATTCACTCGATTATCCTTCCTGCTCAGACTGTGGGGAGGGATTCACTCGGTCATTTCAACTGAAGGTACATCAGCAAGTTCACACTGGGACAAGGCCGTTCACCTGTTCTGTTTGTGAGAAGGGATTCAGTCGTCTTCCCACCTGTGACACACTAGTCAGATCACACTGGGCAGAAGCTGGTCATCTGCTGAATTTGTGGGGAAAGATTCATTTTGTCATCTAACCTAATGGCTCACCAGCGAGTTCACACCGGGGAACGGCCATTCACCTGCTCAGACTGTGGGAAAGGATTCACTCGGTCATCCCAACTGAAGGTACATCAGAGAGTTCACACTGGAGAGAGACCATTCACTTGCTCAGACTGTGGAAAGGGATTCACTCAGTCATCCGACCTACTCACACACCAGTCAGTTCACACTGGCGAAAGGCCATTCACCTGCTCAGACTGTGGGAAGGGATTCACTCAGTCATCTGATATGTTGGCACACCGGCGAGCGGCCATTCACCTGCTCAAACTGTGGGAAGAGATTCACTCGGTCATCCCAACTGAAGGTACATCAGCGAGTTCACACCGGGGAGAGGCCATTCACCTGCTCAGACTGTGGGAAGGGATTCACTCGGTCATCTAACCTAGTGGCACACCAGCGAATTCACACCGGGGAGCGGCCGTTCACCTGCTCAGACTGTGGGAAGGGATTCACTTGCTCACCCCAACTGAAGGTACATCAGCGAGTTCACACCGGGGAGAGGCCATTCACCTGCTCAGACTGTGGGAAGAGATTCACTTGGTCATCCCAAATGAAGGTACATCAGAGAGTTCACACTGGAGAAAGGCCTTTCATCTGCTCAGACTGTGGGAAGGGATTCATTTGCTCATCCCAGCTGAAGGTACACCAGTCAGTTCACACTGGGGAAAGGCTGTACACTTGCTTAGTCTGTAGGAAGGGATTCACCCGGTCATTTCAGTTACTGAGACACCAGTCAGTTCACACTGGTGAGTGGCTATTCACCTGCTCAGTCTGTGGGAAGGGATTCACTGAATCATCTCAACTGAAGGTACATCAGAGAATTCACACTGTAGAGAGGCCATTCACCTGCTCAGACTGTGGGAAGGGATTCACTCGGTCATCCGACCTACTGGCACACCAACGAGTTCACACCGGGGAACGGCCATTCACCTGTTCAGACTGTGGGAAGGGATTCACTCGGTCATCCGACCTACTGGCACACCAGCGAATTCATACCGGGGAGCGGCCGTTCACCTGCTCAGACTGTGGGAAGGGATTCACTCGGTCATCTAAACTGAAGGTACATCAGTGAGTTCACACTGGGTAGAGGCTGATCACCTGCTCAGACTTTGGGAAAAGATTTTCTCAGCCAAATCAACCAAGTGTGCATCATTGAGTTCTTACCGGGGAGTGTCCGTTCACCTGCTGTGAATGTGGTAAGCAATTCACTCAGTAATCAGACACAGACATACTTTATTGTTCCCGAGGGAAATTGGGTTTCGTTACAGTCGCACCAACCAAGAATAGGAAATATAGCAATATGAAACCATAAATAATTAAATAATACTAAGTAAATTATGCTGTTACGTACCCCGTAACTGGGTTAACAGACCAGCAGAAATGGAAGGATACGTTGGAGTCTGGTGGTACTTTAACTAAAGGTGTTTGTTAGTAAAATAAGCAAAACAGTATCAATAATGCAAATATACATATAAAACAGGTTAGCAATAATAAACACAGAAGTGTAGGAATAATAATCAATAATAATAAACAAGCTCTATGAATGTCTAGGGGTAAATGACTAGTCGTAAGAGAATATAAAGTTCAGTTCAGTTCGTCCAATGCTGAGGTACCGTTGCTGTGCTGCAATTGTTGGAGAGGGAGAGAGGGAGCGAGAGAGAGAGAGAGAGTGAGAGAGAGAGAGGGAGTGAGAGGGAGCGAGCATGAGATTGAGCAGCTGCAGCAGGCAAACCTTCTGTTGTCTTCTTGTGCCATTGTACCATTGTGGTCATTCGGTTATGACCCCTCCGTTCTCAGCTGGACTGTTCTTCAGTGGTGGACTCGTCACTCTGGCATGAGTGGACAAACACACAAGCCCCCACCGGCCCTGCCGTCACACTGTGAGCTTTCTGATTCGGTCCTCTAAGCCCCCACCCTCCTGTGGGTGCACAACACTCTTTCAGTGACCACTGCTGTGTCTGAGGAGTGTCTCCCCAGACCCGTCTTTTATCCCCACTGATGGGGTATCAGCCATCCATCAACTCAATGTGTCTATGTCCATCAAACTAGGCCACTCCTGCTGTCTCCTCAGGAATGTTAACGAGCAAAGAAGTGTCCCTGCAGCAAAAGGGTTTGTTTACCTTTCCATCAGTGAAGAAGCCATAATACATAAATCTCTCTCTCTCTCTTATCTGTAGCAGATGTCTCTACCTCTGTTCTTCATCTCTCTCTCTCTCTCTCTCTCTCTCTCTCTCTCTCTCTCTCTCTCTCTCTCTCTCTCTCTCTCTCTCTCTCTCTCTCTCTCTCTCTCTCTCTCTCTCTCTCTCTCTCTCTCTCTCTCTCTCATTAGCAGCATAGTCCTCAAAGGTGGGGGGGGGGGGGGGGGAGGGTCAGCTCTGGACCCCATTTCCATCTGGTCTGTTCAGCACACATAACACCCCCACCCTTCAAAGAATTTTCACCAGGGTGAAGATTAACTAGTAAAGCACATTACAGAGTCTAATCTAATACGGAAGTGGTCTTTAACTACAAGGATAACACATGTATACTTTCAAATTAACACCTGGATAAACAATCAGCAATTACATTGTCATTTCCCTTTACATTTCATATTTTAATATCAAATTCTTGTAACAACAGACTCCAACTTAATAACTGTCAATTTTTATTCTGCATTTTTGTCAAAAATACCAAGGGGTTGTGATCAGTATAAACTATCACTGGTTTCTGTGCTGGACAAATGTAGACCTCAAAATGCTGTCATGCCAGGATAAGTGACAGTAATTCTTTTTCTACAGTGGAGTTAATTCTTAGCTTAGGTGTATATCACAAAGAGTGAACCAATACATGTGTGATTATAATGTAGTACATTACAGAAGTTTGTGCAAATAGTAATCTCTATTTTACTTCTAAACTTAACTTTCAGTCAACCTACTATGATATCATTTTTAACTTTCACAAGCTTCGTCCAGAAAACAAAGCTTATCACCAATGTTTTCTAAACTAAGCCCATTTTCTGAACTTCCACACCACTCATTAATTTTAAGCAGGTCATTAATTTTATCTTCAGGATCTTTAATTTGATTAGTTTCGTTAATGACACTAGCAGATGGTCTCTCTGGGCCAAAACAACACTTCAAGTTCTGCCTCCCCAAATCATATACTTGAGCAACATCACCAAGTTGTGCATCCTAAGTTTCAAAACAAACACCTTGTTAACAAACCATTGTTTAGTTAATGATCCCTTCCCTTTGCACAACAGTCCTGGAACCAAACCTGACTTTACATTTACTTTATTCAAAAGTCCAGTAACACTTTTTCCCTCAGTATCTTCAGTAACATCCATCTCACCAGCTTTTATCTCATCACTAACTTTTAACACAAGTGACTGAGAATCCTCATTTTCCTCTGGTGCCAAGGTTAACCCTTTCTTCACTGAACCAAGTCCATCTGACCCAAAAGGATTGCATTCCTTTTTAACCAAATCAGACATATATGCTGCGTATGCACGTTGAGCCTTCCCTTTAAGTACACTTTGTAACAACACCACCCACTTATCTCTACGCCACTTCTGGTTCGCGGCCACTTTTTCAAAATGCAAGAAGTACCGATCAATGTCCGTCTCCTCGAATGGAGGTACTGACCTAATCTCCTGACTAACATTAAACTTTTCCCCGCGGTCTGCCCCGCTATCCACGTGTTGCCATTTCTCCCTCTCAAACTGTCGCTGTTTTACTGCCTCCTCCACCTCCAACTTAATTCTCTTCCAGACGTAACTGGACCTCCCCTTTCCCTACAGGAAAGTGTTCTAACAACTCCGCCTTGAATATCTGCATCGTGACAATGTTCAGCTATCTTACGTTGTATCTCTGCCTTCGTCATCCCTTTCTTAACCTCCTTGAGTTCCAAGGACTCCACCATTTCCCACAACTCAGACTTTTTAGCCTTCTTTAAACCCACAGGGTTTAACAGAAACTCGTCAACATCCATTTCTGCTGCCTGTCTTTCTGGTTTCTCACACAACCAGATCAGATAAGGGAAATCTATCCCGATTCACCGGCCCCCCAATTTGGTAATCAAATCACTTTAGCTAAAGGTGTTTATTAGTAAAATAAGCTAAACAATATCAATAATGCAAATACACATATAAAACAGGTTAGCAATAATAAACATAGAAGTGTAGGAATAATAATCAATAATAAGAAACAAGCTCTATCAATGTCTAGGGGTAAGTGGAAATAGGTCCAGGACCAGCCTATTGGCTCAGGGTGTCTGACACTCCGAGGGAGAAGTTGTAAGGTTTGATGGACACAGGCAGGAATGACTTCCTATGACGCTCAGTGTTACATCTCGGTGGAATGAGTCTCTGGCTGAATGTACTCCTGTACCTAACCAGTACATTATGGAGTGGATGGGATTCATTGTCCAAGATGGCAGGCAACTTGGACAGCATCCTCTTTTCAGACACCACCGCCAGAGAGTGCAGTTCCACCCCCACAACATCACTGGCCTTACGAATGAGTTTGTTGATTCTGTTGGTGTCTGCTACCCTCAGCCTGCTGTCCCAGCACACAACAGCAAACATGATAGCACTGGCCACCACATCCTCAGCATCGTCCGGCAGATATTAAAGGACCTCAGTCTCCTCATGAAATAGAGACGGCACTGACTCTTCTTGTAGACAACCTCAGTGTCCTTTAATCTAACCTTATGTAACTCTTGCTTTGGCTTTCAGCTTAATATAGGAGGTGATAGACCCGCAGCCCGGCCAAACTTAAGAAATCTTGTTTGGGTGGGTGCTGTGTGTTGTGTCCCCTGTAACAAATCAGTACCCTGAAATACAAAACAGTACACAATATGTGATTAAATGATTGAGCTTTATGATTCTTACTTTGACTATAGGGTTAGTAAAGAAAACAAAAAAAAGAAAAAGGGCCCACTCTCTCCATTTGCGTCTTCTCATCTCCCCAGCAAAAGAGCACAAAATCTCTCTTACAAACTCACAAGAAAGAACATTTCTCTCATTGGATAGCCCCGCACTCCAAATCCCTGTCATCTCTAGTCGTAACCTAAACATTGTTATACTTGTGACACACTACCGGGTTCACACTGGGGAGAAAGTTTCAATAAGCTGCATGCTGGATATTTGTCCATCACCGTTGCTGAATGCAATTTCGAGAGTGACTGTCGGTGCTGAACTCTGCAATTATTGCTGCTGCTCACCACACCCAGTTCTGCACCCTGGTCACTGGGCATGGGAGGAGTTTCTTCTGCTGCAAATTCACCTTTAATGGGACTGGAATTTAATATTCTGGACCTGAGACAAATAAATCAGTTCTATTTTAAACTCTGTCTTGGTGAATTTACAACACACCTAGTGTACAGTAGAGAGTCAACTCAGGCCAGCTGGACCCAGTGATTCTGTTCCACAACAGTCCTTTTAAATCCTCCCGTTTTCCCCCCTCTCACTCTCCTTGTGGTGATGGGTTCCAAACAGTCACCACTCTGTGGGTGAAGAGGTTTCCCTTTAATTTTCTACTGACTGAAGAAGTCGAGCTGACTGCAGATCTGTCTGAGATGTTCTTCACCCCTCTAATCTCTGGATGAGGAAGAATGACATCGGGAGTTAAACTCCTTAATCACGACTCATTTCCACATTATGGGTCACTTTCCCTGCTTCTAAAGTGTTGTTAGAGAACGCCACTGTTCTCTGAAGACTGAAAGCAGAATGGGAAATGATTAGTTGAATGTTCAATGAAGCAGGGTCAGAAACCAGAGGCGAGTCTGCACAGGGCAGAGTTTGGGGCTCTGGACGATGGTCGAGGTAAGAACGTATGATGAGGAGAAGGAAATCAGCAGCGGGGCGTGGCAACGAATGACAGAGTAGCAACATTTGGAAGCTGATTGACAGAGAAAATAATTTGGTTGACTGATGACACAAACAACACCTGGGGTGCGGTGCTCCACTGGTCGAGGAACACGCGTGTGTTGGGAATGGTTTTATCTGTTGGGGGAGTTGTTCCTGTTTGTTTAACCTGTAATATTATATCCGGATGGTTTTTATGGATTGTACTATCTGAAATAATGTATTGATTATCATCTAACTTGCAAGATTTTGACACCAAAACTGTATCGGTCTTGAATTTATGGTACCTTTATGAAGTGATGGAGGGCATTCATGAGTTTGTATTTTAAAGCAAGATTTTGGTGAATGATGTTTGCCATTTGTTTGTACCTTTGTAAGTAATGTGATTGAGTTACTGCTGCAGGATCCTGGAACGTGTTGGATTGTGTCTGGTTTCTCTGGCATTTTCTGCGCTAACTGCCTCATTTGTTAATATTTCATGTATTTTTGATGTTTTCCCCCCTTTTGTCAAACGTCCTGTATTTCTGCAGGGAACCCCTTTGTTTTTTGGGGAGAGGTCTCCAACTCTCAGTCAGGTGCTCAAGGGTTCCTTGTCCCCATCTAGTCTACTCAGATTGTTGGGATGTCTCGCATGGAGGGTCATACTCATTCCACTGGTTAATGTTTTCTTCCAGAGTGATTTATTATTATTCTGAGTTGGCCTCTCATGTACGTGTTCTGGTCTGTATTTCTTATCACGATTGCATATACACACATGAACATGAATCCTGTTCATTTTTGATAAAAATATATACTTAAAAGTTTTATCTGTTTTTTCTTGTTTTTCTTATTGAAGTTCATCATCAAACATTTCCAGAAGATGTATTTCAGACATTGTAGATATATATCATATAATCATATATGCCACAAATCTCCGCATAGAATTTATCTGAGGTATACACTTATAGAAAAGAGTGAAAGAAAAAACAAGCAAAAGGAAAAAAAAACTATGTACAAGTAGGGAGTGATCTTTTTTTTAACAACATATTCATTGATTTGTGAGAATAAAATCAGGCCTATGAGGCATTATGTAGTTAAACCATTTTTCCCAGTGTGAATCAAATTGTTCCAGATTATGATTATCTTCTCCATTTTGTAAATGTCCATGGTAACTTCTATCCATGCATTTAAAGTTGGGCTCTCCTGTGATAACCATTTCCTAGTAACAGTCTTTTTACCAGCCACCAACAACATATTCATTAAATATTTATCTTTTTTCAACCATTCTTGAGGTATATATCCAAAATATATTATCTTACTCCTCAAGGGTATTTCACATTTAAAGATGCCATGTAGGGCATTGTGTATCCCCCTCCAATAGTCTTTGATAACAGGGCAGTCACAAAAAATATAATAATGATTTGCATTTCGATTTCCACAGTCTCTCCAGCAAACAGCGAGGTTAATATCATAATGGGATTTCTCGGAGGGTGTAATAAAATATCTTATCAAGTTTTTCCATCCGAACTCCCTCCATTTCTGAGAACTGGTACACTTCCATTGATACCTCCATATTATTGTCCATTCTTCCTCAGATATAATTATCCCTCCTTGCTTCTCCCATTTTGTTTTAATGTATGAAGTCAAATATGTTTTAAGATTTGACAAACCCTTATGCATGCTTGAAATAATTCTACTACCGTTATCTGAATTATATGCTTTTCTAAATAGCTCTATCATGCATGTTCTTGCCTTGGTTACAATTTTAAGCATCCTATTAACATACTGTCGCATCTATAAATACTGATAAAAATCTTGTTTTTCTAAATGTTTCTCTTTCAGCATTTCAAAGCTGAACAGTGTTCCTTCTTTCATTATGTTGCAAAGAACTGTTATTCCTTTAGCTGTCCAGTCCTTAAATCTAGCATCCAATTTATTTGGTGTAAAATCCGAGTCATATGCACACCATTTAAGAATTGCGGTATCTCCCTCTAGGTTATATTCTTTTATAGCAGTTTTCTATATTTTAAGAGTCAATTTCACCCATGGATTATCAATAGTATTTATGTACCTTTGCAAGTTATTATCAGCCAAAATTGCTTGTATGGGGAATGGAAGTACCCACTCCTCAATGTTTTTCCATTGAGCGTCATATGATGGGTTGCTGCAGCATATCACAGCTCTCAACTGTGCTGCAAAGTAATAACCTCGAAGAGAAGTTAGGCCGCATCCACCCTTTTCCTTTGCTAATTGCAAAGTTTTGAGATGAACTCTAGGCCTTTTACCTTGCCAAATATACCTTGATAACATCTTGTTCCATTCATGGAATTGATTTTGATTAATCTCTATTGGTAGGGGCTGAAAGAGCTATAACAGTCTGGGCAGTATATTCATTATAATAGACTCAATCCTTGAACTGAAACTAAAAGAAAGGAATCAGGTTCCATCTTGCTATATATTCCTTAATGTTTTTTTTTTATATAAAGGCTGATAATTACATTCTGATAATGTTGTCTAATCTTTTGGGATAATGATGCCCAAATATTTGAAAGACTCTGTTTGCTATGCCCAGGGGTATCAACTTTCAATTTCTCTTGGTGGGCTATAGTAATATGAAAGTAATTGGGTTTTAACTGTGTTGATCTTGTTTCCTGATAATTGACCATATTGTTCAAAGGATTGCATCAATCAGGTAAAGAGTATGTTGGTTGCCCTAGATAGATCAAAATGTCATCCATGTAACAAGCCAATTTATGCTCTGTCCCTTTACTAGTAATTCCCCATTTCGTCTGATGTATTGAGCTAATGGTTCCAGATATAATGCGAAGAGTAGTGCTGACCATGCACAACCCTGTCTTGTGCCCCTTTCCAGGGTAAGACTATTTGATAAATATCCATTGATTTTAATCCTAGCGGTAGGGTTGTCATATAGTGCCTGTATAGTTTTAATAATTGTTATGGAAACCAAATTTATGTAAAACTCTGTAAAGAAAATTCCAATTAACCGAATCAAGTGCCTTTTCAGCGTACACGCTTATCACTATTGCTTTGAATTTTCTTTGTATATATGATCCATAATGTGAAGTATCCTTCGTATATTGTGCAAACACGAGGAAATCTGCAGATGCTGGAAATTCAAACAACACACACACAATGCTTGTGGAACACAGCAGGCCAGGCAGCATCTATAGGGAGAAGCACTGTCGACGTCTCAGGCCGAGACCCTTCATCAGAACTAACAGAAAGGAAAGATACTAAGAGATTTGAAAGTAGGAGGGGGAGGGGGAAATGCGAAATGATAGGAGAGGCCCGGAGGGGGCGGAGTGAAGCTGAAAGGGGGAAAGGTGATTGGCAAAAGTGATACAGAGCTGGAGAAGGGAAAGGATCATGGGACGGGAGGCCGAGGGAGGAAGAAAGGGGGAGGGGAGCACCAGAGGGAGATGGAGAACAGGCAGAGTGATGGGCAACTAAGTATGTCAGGGATGGGGTAAGAAGGGGAGGAGGCGCATTAACGGAAGTTAGAGAAGTCAATGTTCGTGCCTTTCTTTCTCTCTTATCACCATTGCTTTGATTTTATATGAATTTGTATACGTTCCCTCTCTTCAGCAAGAGTCATTCCTTTGCCGCCCGGCTGGCAGTTTCCGCAGCCGCAACCCCCACATTTTGGCTCGCATGCCGCGCCGATACTATCCCACTTCCGATTTCCACGCTCAATTTCCATAGCGGTTTTCTAGAAAACGGAAGATGTCATCTGCAGTTTTATAAGTATTGAGGCGAAGGTCTCTTCTGACTTTGTCGTCAAGACTGTCCGGCAGTTGAAACTTTTTCACCTCTCTTGAACCGGTCGGCTCTCCCTGCCTCTGGAGTGCTTCCCAGTCCTTTCTCCACCTGTGAAAATCACGTCTGCTGCCAGGAAACTTGGGAAGGGCCGTCGGTTTCAGTCTGATGGCTGGCGTGGGAAAATTGGAGGAAAAGCCCAACGCCGTCAGTGTTAGTCTTTCAGCATCCTCCTTTCTCCTTGCCTGTATGAAGTGGGCCTTCTTGGAAACCAACTTGGGGACGTGGAGTTCGAGCCCCTTTAGGCGACTCTGAAGGTGCTTCCGATCCCCTGGCGGGATCCATCGTTCCCAACTCCTTTGCTGTCATTACCAGTCCTTGCAGGTGGTTAAGCATGAAGACATACGCCTCCTGGTGGCCATCGGGTTGTACAGCAGCGACGTCTTCACATTCATCCTCTGCTGCTTGTAGTACTGTGAGCAACTCAACATTTCCAAAGTTGGTCCAAAGAGTCTCCTGGATCAGCCTTCTGATTTCCTTTAGTTTCAACTCACACTCATTTGCCGTCTTTGCCAGCTCGGCTTTTTGCTGTTCAGTTGACACAGCTACTTTCTCTGTGTTCAGCTCCGCCTCCCGTTCTGCAGTGAGTCCGGCCTCCGCATCATCATTGGCTTCCATGACTCTCTCGGCTTCCATTGTGAGTTTATTGTAACTCACTCTGAGCTCCTCTTCAGACATGTCTTCATAGATCCTGGTAATGCTGTTGGCCAGACGAGAAAACAATCTTTTTGCTGTCATTCTCTCCAGCTTGAGTTGCTCAACCGATTTCCCAATAGCTTGATCAGACATGTTTGATTCCCTCTGCAGGCTGTTCACAGGTGAGAGTACAACTTTTTAGTGATGCTTTGATGTTGTTTTATCTGAACTTGATTTCCTTCCTTCTTCAGGACTCCAGGTTATTGCTCTTGCTGTTCCAGCTCAAAGCTCCCAGATTTCTGTTTCCTGGTCAAACAGTTTCCGAGTCAAACAGTTTTGTCAAGCAGTATTTTCACTGCTCCCTTTGAACATGTGCAGCTTCCCCACTTGAAAGGGACTGAATACGCCTACCCAAAGGTTTTAACCGGATTCCACTCAATGACCAAACAACTTTCCTTCTTTTTCCTTTTTTTATTTTTATTTTCGCAAGTGTGGCAGTTCATAGTTCTTAGTTATTAGTCAGTAATGATAAATAATCAGTCATGTCAGTCATTAGTCTAGTCAATGTTAGTCATAAGGCAGTGGCAGTAGCATTAGCATTAGGATTAGGTGAAAAACTGGCTGCCTCTCGGACTTCGGAGACGATTTCAGACCTGCACCTCCGTTTCTCTACTGGGCCATTATCGTTCCAAACTGGGTGAACCCTCTCAAAGTATCGCAAGCTCTTCCTAAGCCTCGCGCTGTTTTCAATAAGTGCCTGTGTGCGATGATCCCGGTGGCGGAGTTAACCCAAACGCAGTGACAGCAGTGCTCCTTTCCCTGAAACAGTCTCAACAATTATTTAAAGTTCGGCATCTTACCGCGGGTTGTGACACTGCTCTCGGACTGCCACTGTGACGTTGCAGGTTCCGCCCAAATGTTCTGGGCAGAAACCACCCTCAGGCAGTAGGTTCCGTCCTCTCTGCCTTAATACCTTCCTGAAACTCAAGTTTGACTTGACAATGATGCACATTTGGTGGAGATGGCCGAGAGAATCTCTTCCCAAAGACTGAGCAGGTGATCGGCCTCTACCCAGTGTGAACTCGCTGGTGATTCCGTAGGGTGGATAACTGTGTGAATCCCTTCCCACAGTCTGAGCAGGTGAACAGCCTCTCTCCAGTGTGAACTCGCTGGTGTACCAGTAGGTAAGATAACCGAGTAAATCCCTTCCCACATTCTGAGCAGGTGAATGGCTTCTCCCCAGTGTGAACTGACTTGTGTACCAGTAGGTGGGATGACCGAGTAAATCCCTTCCCACATTCTGAGCAGGTGAATGGCTTCTCCCCAGTGTGAATTCGTTGGTGACTGTGTAGGGTGGATAACTGAGTGAATCCCTTCCCACAGTTCGAGCAGGTGAACGGCCTCTCCCCAGTGTGAACTCGCTGGTGATTTTGTAGATCAGATAATTGAGTGAATCCCTTCCCACAGTTCGAGCAGGTGAATGGCTTCTCCCCAGTGTGAACTCGCAGATGTCTCTGCAGGTGGGATGACTGAGTGAATCCCTTCCCACATTCTGAGCAGGTAAATGGCCTCTCCCCAGTGTGAACTCGCTGGTGACTCTGTAGGTCGGATGACTGAGTGAATCCCTTCCCACATTCTGAGCAGGTGAACGGCTTCTCCCCAGTGTGAACTCGCTGATGTGCCTTCAGTTCAGATGACCGAGTAAATCCCTTCCCACAGTCTGAGCAGGTGAATGGCCTCTCCCCAGTGTGAACTCGCTGGTGACTCTGTAGGTTGGATAACTGAGTAAATCTCTTCCCACAATCTGAGCAGGTGAATGGCCTCTTCCCAGTGTGAACTGACTGGTGTCTCAGTAGGTGAGATGACTGAGTAAATCCCATCCCACAGTCTGAGCAGGTGAATGGCCTCTCTCCAGTGTGAACTTGCTGATGTCTCTGTAGATGGGATGACTGACTGAATCCCTTCCCACAGTCTGAGCAGGTGAATGGCCTCTCCCCACTGTGAACTGACTGGTGTCTCAGTAGGTGAGATGACAGAGTGAATCCCTTCCCACAGTCTGAGCAGGTGAACGGCCTCTCTCCAGTGTGAACTCGCTGGTGTACCAGTAGGTAAGATGACCGAGTAAATCCCTTCCCACAGTCTGAGCAGGTGAACGGCCTCTCTCCAGTGTGAACTCGCTGGTGTCTCAGTAGGTAAGATGACCGAGTAAATCCCTTCCCACAGTCTGAGCAGGTGAACGGCCTCTCTCCAGTGTGAACTCGCTGGTGTCTCAGTAGGTAAGATGACCGAGTAAATCCCTTCCCACAGTCCGAGCAGGTGAACGGCCGCTCCTCGGTGTGAACTCGCTGGTGAGCCATTAGATCAGATGACCGACTGAATGCTTCCCCACAAATTCAGCAGATGACCAGCCTCTGCCCAGTGTGAACTGACTGGTGTGTCCACAGGTGGGATGACCGACTGAATCCCTTCCCACACACAGAACAGATGAATGGCCTTGCCCAGTGTGAACTTGCTGATGTACCTTCAATTGTGATAACCGAGTGAATCCATTCCCACTGTCTGAGCAGGTGAACGGTCTCTCCCCTGTGTAAAATGACGGACGTGCCAGTTGGTCGGATGACCGAATGAATCCCTCCCCACAGTCTGAGCAGGAAGGATGGTTGATTGAATCCCTTGCTCCTCAAATATCTAGACAGAGACAGCACAACTGGTGTGTTGCGTTTGAATTCCCATAGACAAATTCCTTGTCGATTTTAACCTGTAGAAAGATTTAAAAATCCATCAGTGGGTGAAGGACAACATTTGAGATGAGATCACTTGAGTTGCCAAGGTGTGATCGTACATCACACTGTTACAGTGAAGTTCAACAAAAGTTGGAGAGCGAAATCACCTTCTAACTGGGCACAGTGCTGGTATCTGGAATGACCCTCAAACCCTCTGATGTTCTGTAAGAATGGGGCACATGCCATTTCCAGTCTGTGACTTGGCTCTGTTTGACTCTGTCCATTTGAATTATTCCCTCTTCCCACTGAGATGAAAGGGTGTCTGGCCCCACAGTAACAGAAACCCTCTCACACAGATAGCCTTTGTTGACGTGCAGCTGGGGTTTTCCTTTATGTAATGTTCATTTAAAGTGCCACAGTTTCAATGCCATGTTAATATCTCCTGACCTGGCTGGTGGCGTAGTGGCATCAGTGCCAGACTTCGGGACGAAAGGTCCTGAGTTCGAATCCAGCTGGCTCCCCTGCACGCTTTCCATCCGTGCTGGGTTACGAGCTGGTGATCTCTTTCGAAACTCACCCGGCAGAAGTTTCCCCTCATGTTCCCCTGAATGTTTCACCTTTCACCCTTAACCCATGGCCCCTGGTTGTAGTCCCACCCCATCTCAGTGGTAAAAGCCCAGCTTCCATTTACCCTATCTATAAACCTCATAATTGTAGTATACCTCCATCAAATCTCCCCTCAATCCTCCACATTCCAAGGAATAAAGTCCGGACCTGTTCAATCTCTCCTTATAACCCAAGTCCTCCAGACCTGGCAACATCCTTGTGAATTTTCTCTGAACTCTTTCAAAGTCTTTACATCTTTCCTGTAGGTTGGTGACCAAAACTGCACACAATACTCCAAATTAGGCCTCACCAATGTCTTGTACAAAGTCAACATAACATACCATTCAGTACTTTGGTTTATGAAGGACTACGTGCCAAAATCTTTCTTTCCGTCCCTATCAAACTGTGACACCACTTTTTGTGAAATATAGACCTGCATTCCCAGATCCCATTCTTCAACAACACTCCTCCATGTCCGACCAGTCACTGCGTAAGACCCACCCTGGTAGGTCCCACCAACATGCAACACCTCGCACTTGTCTGCATTGAATTCTGTTTTCCATTTCTCAAGCCATATTTCCACCTGGTCCAGTTCGCACTGCAAGCCATGATAGTCGTTTCGCAGTCCGCTGAATCCCCAGTCTCGGTTTCATCCACAAATTTGCTGATACCTAACCATCTTATCATCCAGATTACTGATATAGATGAGAAACAACAACAGATCCAGCACTGATCCCTGTGGCTCACCACTAGTTACAGGCCTCCAGTCAGAGAGGCAACCATCTGCTATCACACTCTGGCTTCTCCCAAAGACAGTGTCTCATCCAATTTACTATCTCATCTTGAATGCTGAGTGACTGAACCTTCTTGACCAACCTCCCATATGAGACTTTGTCAAGTGCCTTGCTAAAGTCCATGTAGACAACATCCTCTGCCTTGCCTTCATCCACTTCCCTGATAACTTCCTCAAGAGACTGGTTAGACATGACCTACCATGCACAAAGCCATGCTGTCTATCCTTAATCAGTCCACATCGATCCAAATACTTATATATCCGGCTCCTGCACATATGTTTTAATAACTTTCCTACTACTGATGTCAAGCTCACTAACGTAACATTTTCTCGTTTCTCCTTAGAGCCCCTCTCGAACAGTGGAACAACATCGGCTGTCCTCCAATCCTCCAGTACCTCACCTGTCACTAAGGATTATTTCAATATCTCAGCTTGGACCCCGACAATTTCTGCACTTGTCTTCTGCAGGGTCCGAGTGAACAACTTGTCAGGCCCTGGGGATTGATCCACGCTAATTTGCCTGAAGACAGCAAACCCCTCCACCTCTGTAATCTGTCCAGGGACTCTGAAGTTGATGTTGCTTTGCCTCACCTCTATCGACTCTGTGTCCATCTCCTGAGAAAATACGGATGCAAAACAACTATTTAAAACCTCCGCCATCTATTTGTCTCCCGTATAGATTACCATTCTGATCGTCCAGAGTGGGCATGTTTCTGTTCTGACCTTCTCCATGTTTCTGTGACAGAGAAGCTGGCCACACCTGACTGGAAGGGGAATCTGGTAGGAGTGACGACAGAGCAGCAATGGCTGGAGTTTCTGGGAGCAACTTCGGAGCTGAGTGATAGACACATCCCAAAGAAGTGGAAGAAATGGAAAGGTAGGAGGACACAACCATGGCTGAAATGAGAAGCCAAAGTCAACATAAAAGCCAAAGAGAGGACAAATAATAGAGCAAAAACTATTGGGAAGCTTTTAGAAACCAACAGAAGACAACTAAAGAAAGTCAAATGAGCTCAGGGTGTGGATATATGATATTGTAGTCATTAATGTGTCTTGGTAGCACCCAACAGCCTGAGGAATTTAGAGGAACAAAATATCTGGGGCCTCGATATCTCTTGAAAACAAAGGTTCCCTGCACCAGTTACCTTTCAACTTTTATTTTGGCAGGCACATACAAACTTTACACCCTCAAAATTTCACTTCTGAAGAACCCCCACTCACCAAGTACTCCTTTGCCAGAAAACAGCCTGTCCCAATCCACCCTTGTCAAATCCTTGCAAATACCATAAAAATTGATCTTTCTCCAATTTAGAATCTCGAGAGGTCCAGACCTCTGTTTTTCGGTACTTACTTGGAATCTCATGGCATTATGATCACTAGACACAAAGTGTTCCCATACACTAATTTCTGTCACCAGCCCTGGATCGTTTCCCAACAGCTTATTGCACACTTCTACGCCGGATGTTTTACGTACTGATTAAGGCTCATTTGACAAACTCTACCCCATCTAGTCCTTTTACAGTATGAGAGTCCCAGTCAATATATGGAAAGTTAAAATCACTTACTATATCAACTATTGTTTCTTGGTGTAGTCTGTGAACTCTCTACAAATTTGTTCCTCTGAATCCCTCAGACTGTTGGGTGCAACCAATTCCCAGTAATGCCTACGATATCATAATTCCATGCCCTGGGCTCATCTGGCTTTGCTACGATGCTTCTTGCATCGTGATTTCCACAGCTCAACACATTCATCGCACCATGCTCAAGCATTTGATTGCTGACTCTGTCTGAGGTCTGAACAACATCTGTCTGGTGTCAAGAAAACAACCTTTCCTTCAATGTCAGAAAAACCTCTGACGCTGAATTTTGTGGTGAGGACACAGGAAAGGTTTTCTTCTGATGACTCTTCCATGAAGGTCATGTTTGTGCAGGTGTTGCTGCACAGTAGAACAGTGCACCACCACTCCAGAGGCTGCTAAATCTTCCTGAATGTCTTTTTACAGTCAAACAGGGGTTTTGATTTGCCTTTCCAGCAATCCTACGAGTAGTTCTCTCAGAAAGTTTTCTTGGTCTTCCAGACATCAACTTGACCTCCACCATTCCTGTTAACTGCTATTACTTAATTCCATTACGAACTGAGGAAACGGCTACATGAAAACACTTTGCTATCTTCTTATAGCCTTCTCCTGCTATGTGGGCATCATTTATTTTAACTTTCAGAGTGCTAGGCAGCTGCTTAGAGGAGCCCATGGCTGCTGATTGTTGGGACAAGGTTTGAGGAGTCAGGGTATTTATAAAGCTTTGCAATTTGCAATTTGCCTGTCCTAACGATGACTGTGAACAAGCCATTGTCCTAACAAGCTAATTCAGGCCCGAAATGTTGTCACTACCTCCTCCCATAGATGCTGTCTGGCCTGCTGAGTTCTGCCAGCATTTTGTGTTTTTAATAATGCACTACTCTTGCTTAAAATGTTGAAAAGCATGTTTTGTCTTTAATTTTATGACTTTTGGAGACCTGTTCACCCTCTACTCACTTAACTATTCACAGTAACAGAAAGTTTGACCAGTGGTGCCTAACCATTTGCATACCACTGTATGGGATGGGGTGGAGAGTGCGGGGTGTGACGGGAGAGAGGGTGAGGAGGAGGAGGAGGAGTGGGACTGACAGGGAGCGAAGAGGGAGAACGCGTGGGGTGAGTGGTAGATTTAGAGGGTGAGAAAGAGGGGAAGACAATGTAGGATACGGGAGCCAGCAGGGAGAGTGTTTGAGAGAGGGGGGAGGGTGGGATGTAGGGAGAGAGATAGAGAGCTTGAGAGCTGGAAATGGAGGCGGTTACAGAGTGGCGGAGGTGAGTGAGAGAGACAAGTTTGTGAGAGAGGAGGAGATGGAGAGGGGAAGACAGAGGGTGAAAGAGATTGAGAGTGAGGTGGCGGGTGACGGGGTAGGGATAGGGATTGTGGGATGGGAGAGAGAATGGAAGAGTAAGAGAAACAGATGGATAGAGGGGAGAAAGTGTGAGAGAAATGAAGAGAGGTATGAGAGAGTGAGGAGATGAAGAGAGACGAGAGAGGCGGTGAGGAAGCAAGAAAGGCAAGGAGATGGTATGTATGATTAGAATTGTTAGACTAACTATTTATTCAGTCCCCAGTTGCAGGGTCATTAATCATGTACGTTCACCAGTCACCGAACAAATCCACCGTGGGATTACGGTTCCATGCTGGGAATTATGAGTGTGAGGGCAGCTTGCTGTTCTCGGTGTCGGATGTGGGAGGACTGGAGTCTCCCAGCTTCCCGGACGTTCACATCTGCGCCAGGTGCGCCGAGCTGCAGTTCCTAAGGGACTGTGCCAGGGAACTGGAGCTGCAGCTCGATGACCTTCGTCTGGTCAGGGAGAGTGAGGAGGTGATGGAGAGGAGTTACGGGCAGGTGGTCACTCCGGGGCCACGGGAGGCAGACAGGTGGGTCATGGTTAGGAGGGGGAAGGGGAAGAGTCAGGTATTAGAGAGTACCCCAGTGGCTGTACCCCTTGACAATAAGTACTCCTGTTTGAGTACTGTTGGGGGGGATGGGGGGGGGAGACAGCCTGTCTGGGGGAAGCAACAGTGGCCGTGCCTCCGGCACAGAGTCCGGCCCTGTGGCTCAGAAGGGTAGGGAAAGGAAGAGGAAGGCAGTAGCAATAGGGGACTCAATAGTTAGGGGGTCAGATAGGCGATTCTGTGTACGCAGTCAGGAGACCCAGATGGTAGTCTGCCTCCCTGGTGCCAGGGTCCGGGATGTTTCTGATCACGTCCATGATATCCTGAAGTGGGAGGATGAGGAGCCAGAGGTATATAGGTACCAAAGACACAGGTAGGAAAAGGGAAGAGGTCCTGAAAGGAGAATATAGGGAGTTAGGAAGGGAGTTGAGAAGAAGGTCCGCAAAGGTAGTAATCTCGGGATTACTGCCTGTCCCACGCGGCAGTGACAGTGGTAATGGAACGAGGTGGAGGATAAATGCGTGGCTGAGGGATTGGAGCAGGGGGCAGGGATTCAAGATTCTTGATCATTGGGACCTCTTTTGGGGCAGGATTAACCTGTACAAAAAGGACGGGTTGCATTTGAAACCTAGGGGGACCAATATCCTGGCGGGGAGATCTGTGAAGGCTGCTGGGGAGACTTTAAACTAGAATGGTTGGGGGGTGGGAATCAAATTGAAGAGACTAGGAGAGAAGAGGATAGTTCACAAATAGAGAAAGCTTGTAGACAGTGTGAGGAAATCTAGGAATAATGGTGCATATTTCCCTGAAGGTGGAATCTCATGTGGTGAAGAAAGCTTTTGGTATGCTGGCCTTTATAAATCTGAGCACTGAGTATTGGAGTTGGGATGTGATGTTAAAATTGTAGAAGGCATTAGCGTGGCCTGATTTGGAGTTTTGTATACAGTTCTGGTCACCAAATTATAGGAAAGATGTCAATAGAGTACAGAGGAGATTTACCAGAATGATACCTGGGTTTCAGCACCCAAGTTACAGAGAAAGGTTGAACAAGTTAGGTCATCATTATTTGGAGCGTAGAAGGTTGAGGGGGGACTTGATAGAGGTATTTAAAATTATGAGGGGATAGACAGAGTTGACGTGGACAGGCTTTTTCCATTGAGAGTAGGGGAGATTCAAACAAGAGGACATGAGTTGAGTGTTAAGGGGCAAAAGTTTAGGGGGTAACTTCATACTCAGAGAGTGGTAACTGTGTGGAACGAGATTCCAGTGGGAGTGGTAGAGACAGGTTTGATTTTGTCATTTAAAAAAAATTGGATAGGTATACGGACAGGAAAGGAATGGTGGATTATGGGCTGAGTGCAGGTCAGTGGGACTAGGTGAGAGTAAGCGTTCGGCACGGACTAGAAGGGCTGAGATGGCCTGTTTCCGTGCTGTAATTGTTATGTGGTTTTACCGCGTATGATTCTGGTCTCCATATCCGACAGCGGGGAGTTTTAACACATACGGGGACCAACTGCAACTCAACCCCAGCTGATGCGGGTGTTTCTCCTGTTCAGGTGGCAGTGAGGAAGGTGTTAATCTCAGGTTTGTGTAAATCGAGGGCCGGTTGCAGTGGGAAAGAGCCGGGACCGAGCCGGACAGCTGGAGGCTCCGGGCTCTCCAGTCTTGCATCCCTGGTTTTAGTTTTGCACTGAGTCGAGATTGCGGGATCAGTTTGCTCTGGTTCCCCAAGCTGGGAGGGTGGATGTGGGTGAAGGGGGCCTGTCTATGTGTCAGTATGGGGTGAATGGTCAGAAGGGTGTGGGGCCACTGGGGGGACGGAGGGTTGTTGGGGTACTGTGGGTTATCGGAAGAAACATGACCTGGGTGGATGGGCAAGGGATAAATTAAGTTGTCAACGAGGGTGGATGTGGTCCACTGGATCAGACAGATCAGCTCACGTGTCCTTTCAGGAGGCCACAATTCTCTCATCATCTTAATCACTGACTAATCTTCCTGTTAACATTGAGTTTGTTACAGAGCCCCAGGGTCTGGGAATGGCTGGGTGGTAGGAGGCAGAGGGTGATGGTGAGAGGCTGTTTCTTGGACTCGAGTCCCGTACTTAGTGACGTTCCCTGAGCTTACGCCCATTGCTACTTGTCATCTATGTCAATAATTTGGTTGAGAAAGTACAGGGTATGGGTAGAGAGTTTGCAGCAAGTACAAACAAATACTGTTTTTGAAAGACAGTCAGCATAAATACTTGCGTCTCTTTCCCACTCCCCACTCAGAACTGACCAACAGCTACATCAGAGGATGCAAGATCTTGAACTGAGTAACCACTGTGAGGGAATGGGAGTGGTTTCAAAGGGCTGGGCTGCTGGAAGCACATTACCAGACCTGGAGTGATTGCAACTGGGTCTGACCGAGGCATAACTGGTACTTCTGGACACATTCAGTCTCACTTCAACTATTTCCTACCTTCCTTTGTACAGGTATGTAATGTCTAAAGGACCAGTGTTTGAGTAAATGAGACTCACCAAACTTTCTCCTGACTGAATCACTGGAATCTCCGAGTCAGATGTGTTCTCTCCAGTTGATGCTCTCAGTCCTCGGGCTGGTTCACTTGTTGCTGTTCCCTCGTCTTCAGTCGTGGTTTGCCTCCAGTTGGGGTATTTCCTCAAATAAATCTCTCACCACAGGTCTAACTTTAACCAGAGAGACAATGAAGCACATTAATAATGAAAAGGAGAACTAAACATTTCTGCTTAATGTTACTAAGAACAAAACTCACTGAAATTTAAACACTGAAGGCAGATTTAATTATCTCAATGAACAATCTTTTATTGTCCCTCACACGTCACAGAATGATATGGGATAAGAAGGAGCCATCATTCAGTCATGGTAAGACATAAGACACAGGAACAGAATTAGATGATTCGATCCATCTGGTCTGCCCACCACTGAACCACGGCTGATTTTTATTCCAACACCATATTCCTGTCTTCCTCCTGTAACCCTGAAGCTACTTAGCAATCATGAATATATTAATCTCTGTCATAAATATACCCAAATCGCAGCCTCAACCAACCTCTGTGGCAACCAATTCCACAGATCAGTCATCTTTTCGCCAAAAAAATTTTCTAATCTGACTTTTTAGTGGAAGCATCTTTATTCTGAGACCGTGCTGTCAGATCACAGACTCTCCGTCGACTGTATCCAGGCTTTTCTGCATTCGGTAGGTTTACTTAACCATACATCCCTCCACCACCCCCACCGTCCCTCTGAACTCCATCGAGCACAGGTCCAGAACCATCAAATGCTCCTCATGCATAACACCGATCATCCTGAGATTATTTATGTAAAGCTTGTTAGCAACAACTCTACTGAACACATTTCCAGGAATAACGGACAAATTGGTACCAGGATAATTTAAAGGGAAACGTTGTGCTTTCTTTACTGTTCTACTATCACATGTGTTGGCGCGTGGCCAAGTGGTTAAGGCTTTCGTCTAGAGATCTGAAGGTTGCTAGTTCGAGCCTTGGCAGAGGTTGCCTGTGTGTCCTTGAGCGACGACACCGGTGCCAAGCTGTATGGGTCCTAATGCCCTTCCCTTGGACAACATTGGTGGTGTGGAGAGGGGAGACTTGCAGAGACTCTAACGGAGGCCTACAAACTATCACAGCCATTTTCATTTCCAGGTTAAGACAGGTCCATTTCATGAAATATAAACCAAGAAATAAAAAGAAACTGGAATTACCAGAAACACTCAGCAGGTAAGGAACAGCTTACAATACAATTCAATTAATAACATTTCATCAGAATGACTTCAAACATTTTCAGTTTTTAGTGCAGATCTCCAGCACAACTACATGATTTCCACTGTGTGACAGTGGGGGGGGGGGGGGGGGGGGATTTCCAAACACAGTTTGAACACCAAACTCAGGGTCTATTTCTACTGTTGTAAACACGGAACAGCCCATTTACTCACAGCCTCTCCCTGTGAGGGATGGAATGGGAACTCATCCTCTCCTCAGATTGGGAGTCATTGCTTCCAAAGGAACTCCAGGAACAAACATCTGATCCCAGACCAGAAATACTCGATCAACACCTCACAAGCCCAAGCAGCTCAATCCCGGGTCCACTTTACCTGGATCAAAACCGTGATCTCCCAGGACCCAACCTCACAGACTCACACAGCTGAATCTGCCACTCACCGATCCTGAGAGTCTCACACATTGTCCCCATATCTCACACTGGGTACTGCAATCCGGGATTTCCCCACAACCAATTTCCAGCTGCTCAAAATTTCTGCTTCATTGCAGGACAACCATCCAGCCCCACCTGTAGAAGCACTAACTAAAGTAAAAACCAAAACACCAACAGTTCCATTTGCCTGGAATGCCGATCACAGGATTAGAGCCCAAGCACCAACTCTCCCAGTACTCTTTGCTGCCAGTAAAATGCTGCAGTGTGTCAGCCCGTCACTGTTCATAAACTAGCACCTCCACACCAATGCACAACAGAACTGGTACCTGATGACCCTCCGGCATTCCAGCTAACAAAAACCGATTCTGGAAATGACTCAGCAAGGCCAAAGGTACAAAAGAACACTTCACAATGAAGACAAGGGTTGGAAGAAAGTTTGCTGATATATAATATTGAGGAGGTGGGATACAAGGCGGACTGAGGATGACCCAGATGGTTTATGTATATAACTGAAGCGGGGTTGGGGGTTGTGAAGAGACTGGACAGAGGATGAACAAGATGAGCAGATGGAACCAGGTGGGAGACGGGATCAAGGACGATCACTGATGGTCCTCCAGCAACACATAGGTACGGAATGAATAGTACATACTATTGTACAAAAGATTCTAAAATGACAGAATTAGCAAAAATAACAAAAACATTACCAGATATACTTTGACCCTCCCAAAATTTTTATCAACACACCACAGGAAGTTTCCCATCCGGACACTTCATGCTTTGCATGGTAACTACTTCGCCCGTGACTGTGAGGATCTGTAGAGACCTTTGGATCCAGATCAGCACATCACAGAAACCATTCTCCCCCCAAGACTTCCCAGTCCCTCGGTAAAGCAGGCAGTGAGATCAAAGATGCCCACAACCTGGGACGTTCTCCTTTCTCACCCACCCCAGTCCGGGAGAAGACACAACAGCCATAAAGCTCCAGGACAAATGTGAGGAGCCTCAGGAAACGAGGCGAGTTCGGGGAAGTTAACGGGACTCAGTGGCCGACATCAGATTTCCCAACACAACATGGAGGATGCGTGACCGCCCACCTGGAGATTGTGAACATGCACAAAGAGATCGTTACATCTGCGGTTAAATGGGAGGGGCAAATGGGATCACATGACCGGTGGGGTCTAACACCCCAGGCATAGTCTCCAGCTTCTCAGCACTCTGTGGAAATAAACAAACGCCCCTCTCATCTCCTCTCACCTTAAATGTGTCAGACATTTCAAACCCTAGGTAAAACATAACGTCAGTCCACTCTATCTATTCCTCTCATAATCTTGTAAACGTCCATCCAGTCTCACCCCAGCCTGCACCACTCTGGAGAAAACAACACAAGTTTGTCCAGCCTCTTGTTACAGCTCATGCCCTCTAATCCAGGCAGTGTCCTGGTAAACCTCTTCTGCGCCCTCTCCAAAGCCCCCACATCCTTCCGAGAATGGGGGCAACCAGAACTGTATGAAACACTCCAGATGTGTTTTACAAAGCTGACAAGTTTTACAAAGCTGCAACACAACTTCATGAGTTTTGAACACAATGCTTCAACTAATAAAGACAACCATGCCATTTGCCTTCTTATCGACCTGATCAATCTGTGCAGTCTCTTTCAGGGAGCGATGAACTTGGAGTCTAAGATCCCTCTGATCATCGACACTGTTCAGGGTTTTGCATTTAACACTGTACTGTCTCATACATTCAGGGGTGCAGTGCTACCAGAGCTCACCGGAGAGCTGCTCCGACACCTCTGTAAAAAAGTCAAAATAAACAAGCGTGGAATTTAACAACCCCGGATATTAAATAGGGGGATTTTACGGAAGCGGGGGTTGGGAAACGGGGGTGTTGGCTGGTGGGGAAAAATACCACTAATAACATTAGGATATTTTATCATTTTTGGTGAAATCCTGGAGCTGTGACTGTTTTTAATTTAGGTATTTGTGAAATTCCTTCTCGCTCGACCCGTTGTCCTAGGAAGCTGGGAAATACCTGTACACAAATGTGAGCATCCTTCCGCTCTTTCCAATGGGTACCATTGGATACCAGGAAGGAGCTATATTAAGCAAGGAATGAGCATCGAAACCTATGTTTAAGAGTCGAAAATAATGAAACAAACATTCACTGCTCGCTCATCTTCGGCCTGATTTTGATGAAATATTCAAGGTAATCATCCAAAATCCTCTTCTACACCTGGATATATTTAGTTTTGTTTTGGAAGCCAAATGAGAAAAAAAAATTTCTAGGCTACAAGCTAGTTTTACGTCATTTCATATCATTAGTGGCTGATTAAATCCTTGGCCTCGCTCCACCAACTGTAGTTGATTGAAAAGAGGCTCTTTTTCTCTTTGTGTTGACAGGAAAAAGAGTAATTTAGTGAGGCAATGAACGAGATGAAATGCATTTCCAAACCTCCCAAATGGTTGCTCTCCTCCCGTTAACATTTACCACTTCCACAATATAATATTTTCTATTCGTATATTGCGATAATAATTTATGTAAAGATTCAAGCTTCTTTAACTTTTTATATATTTAAACACTAAACAGGATGTACAAAGTTCGAACCATGTAACACCTGACGTCTGAGGATATTTTGAGTATCGACACTCACAGGTACACTTCAATATATTGAGAAAGGAATGCAGCAGTGGACCCAGAGTGAAGTGATAAGCAGGTGAGAGGACGTACAAAGACAGAGAGGATGAGAGGGAGTGGGAGGGAGGGGTGTGAGGTAAATTTGTTCACCGGAAGGGGAAATCGATATTCATGCCTTCAGGTTGTGGGGGTGGGGGCACCCAGATGGAATATAAGTTGCTGATCCTGCACCCTCAGGGTGGCCTCATCTTGGCAAGGGATGGGATGACACGTCGGAACGGGAATGGGAATGGGAATTGAAATGTTTGTACACCGGGAAGTCCCGCTCAGAGTGGATAGTTCAAAGGTTAATTTATTATCAAAGCAGGTATTCATAAATAACGCTGAGTTTTTTTCTTCTCCAGAGAACCACGAAACAATGAAAGCATGAAAGTCGTTCAGAGAGAGAAAAAAATGAAACTCCCTCCCCACCCCCCGCATCAAAAAGGACGGCATCCCTATCATCAACCCCCAAAACCCACCCCTCTCGCACAAATGGGAAGAAAAATATCGACACCCGTTAAAAAACTTTCCTACCCGGCACAACTGCGGAGCAGCCGGTGTCACCAATGTCGAGGCGGCCGCATCGGACACAACAGGCGACCCCGGAAGATTCACAGGTGAAGTGTCGCCTCACCTGGAACGATGTTTGGACAACGGAGAGAGTTCAACAGTCCGGCCCTTTCACTGTGACACCCCGAACTCCACATCAAATCCGTCCAAACGAATCTGGGCGAACTTTATTGACCAATAAATATAATTCCTCTCAGCGATCAGCTGTCTGAGTGATTCCCTGACTCTGAGAGGAAGGGGTATCTATGGTCCACACTGTCAGGGTGTTGAGTTTACCAGGAGACAAAGACTGCAGGGACGAGAGGTTTTCTGTTGACTAATACACTACCCGCTGGCAATTCTGGTGTTGTGACCCGAATCGAGACAAACACCACGCTGCCCATTCCACCAACAACACGGCACAGCCGGACACATAACAGGGGACTTTACATCTCACAACACTGGATTCAGTGATGAAACCCGTGATTAATGTTTTTGTCTCACCGAAAAGTCCATTAACCCTAACCCTGCAATATGGTGTAAAATCCCGCTCCCCATATTAACACGGGTTATACAGACCAAAGAACAAACTGCCGGAGGAATTCAGTGGGTCGGACAGCATCTGTGGAGGGAAATGGACCGTCAACATTTCGGGCCGAGACCCTCCCTCTGTACTGAGAGTGGACGGGAAATAGTCAGAGAAAAGAGGTGAGGGGTGGGGATGGGGCAAGAGCTGGGGAGTGAGAGGTGGATCCAGATGAGGGGGGAGGTGGAAGGTGAAAATAGTGACAAGGGGGGGGGGAGGTGAGTGGTGGGGATAACACGGGGCTGCAGAAGATGGAAATTAATTCCATAGAGGATGAACAAAGAGGTTAGAGAGTATTTGTTATAGAGAGTGCAATGAAGATTTACCTGACTGATCCCTGGAGCGGTGGGGTCATAACCTGAAGAAAGATCAAATGTGATAACTCTAAATGTCATTTAGAGAGTCGAGGACTGAGAGGTGAACACATTGAAATGCACAGCATCTTTAGCGATTGAATCAGGGATCCCAGTATCTGAAAAAGGGAATGGGAATCGAGCCCGTGACTCTGTGACCTGGGGGTGGAGGGAAAGGGATCGGGGTAGATATGGTGTGGAAAAGTAGACATGTATCTGGTGTAAATATGGAATAATGTGGGGAATGCGGCGGATGGGTCGGGCAGTGTGTGAGGTGAGAGGAGCAGAGTCATCGGTTCAGGTCGGAGTCCCTCCACCCGTCACCTGATCCCGTTTCCTGTTCACGTTTTTCTGCAGATCTGCAGCATTTGCGGGTCACTGCTCTACGTGTCCGTGTAGCTTCACCTTTGTCCCCTTCAGACAACGCAGTGAGATCCGGATCAAGTAGTTCCACACAATTAGAATAGTTTATTACATTTTTTTTCTATTTTTGTACTATATATATACTTATTTTAAATCACAATTGTTAAAATCTTTTGTTAAGAATTAGGTTCTACTGCTACCGCAGAGACAACGAATTTCATGGCATATTCCGGTGCTATTAAACTTGATTCTGATATTAATATGGGAGACCCACCACCGGTCACCTGATCCCATTTACCGCAGATCGTAATGTGAGATTGAAGCATCTTCCATATATTTGCTTTCCACAGAAATGACAACAGGTCAGTTTCCTTCTGTGGTTCCGGAGCAGAAGCTCAGTCTGTCTAATATTTCCACACAATTAAAGTGGGGAATTTGTTTATTATCATCACATACTGAGCTACAGTGAAAATCTTGCCTGATGTACCATCCACACAGATCGATACATTACAACAGTACATTGAGCTCATATACAACAGAAAAATAACTGGAACAAAGCATTATGGCTGCAGAGAAAGTGCAGTGCAGATAGACATATGGTGGAGAGTCACGTCGAGTGGCATTGTGAGGCCGAGTCCATTTTATCTTTCATTTGGCTTTTCACTGCAGACAGGAAGCCATCCTTCAGCCTGGTTGTACACCAGGTACAACTTTAAGGCTTTTGTATCTCTCTGCCAATGTGGGAGCGGGTTTGCAGCAAGAATGTCCAGGTTATGAGGTTCTTTGTGTACATGGCCTGCTTTTCCGAGGGAGGGGAAGTGTAGGGAGAGTCCATGGAGTGGAGGCTTGTTTCTCTGATGTTCTCTGCTCTCCAAAGTTCTCTGCAGTTCCTTGCAGTCATGGGCAGAGCAGTAGCCATACAAAGGCATGAAGTATCGACAAGGAGCTCAGAGACCTCGGCCTTCACCCTGCCTTGTGTAGCTGGATCCTGGACTTACTGTCAGATCGCCAGCATGTGGTAACTGTGGGCTCCATCTCCTCTCGCTGTGACCCTCAGGACACATAACCCACAGGGTTGTCTCTTTGGCCCTGTCATTTACTCTCTGCGCACCCATGACTTGTGTTGTCACCCACAGCTCCAATCTGCTAATTAAATTTGCTGAGAATACTACATTGATTGGCCTAATCTCAAATAATAACTTTCAATCGATCAAATGCCTCCTGACAAGGTTCAGTCCAAACAAACTTTTCACCCTTCTTCAGGAGATTAGTCAGAGGAAGAGCGATAGCAGCAAAGTTCTTACAGAACTTACGATAATATCCATCCATTCCCAGAAACCTTCTCAGAACCTTCTTACCAGTCAGAATAGGTTCTTGAGAAATTGCCTGGACTTTTGCCTGAACAGGAGCCAACGCCTTGACCTACAACATAGCCAAGACAGGTCACAGAGGCATGGCCATATTCACTCTAAGCCAAGTTAACTGTAAGGCTGGCCTGGGAAAACCTGTCAAACAGCTTTTCTACTGCAGAGATATGCTCTTCCCAAGTGCCACTCCTTGTGACTAAGTCATCAATATAGGCATCTGTGTGTTCTAACCCTCGAATTTCAAAATCAATCATTATCTGGAATGTTCCTGGAGCATTTTTCCTTCCAAAAGGCAAAACATTGTATTCATACAACCCAGATGCTGTCACAAATGCAGAACTTTCTCTACCTCTGTCCGTCAATGGAACACACCAATACCCTGTCAACAGATCAATCTTTGTAAGAAATTAGCTATTCCAACCTTATCAATGCAATCATCCACCCTAGGGATAGGATAGGCATCTGTTTTTGTTACTGCATTTACCTTCCCATAATCAGTGCCTCTGAGACCTACTGAATCTGTTTCCACACTTACAACAATTGCTCAGCCAATTTACATTTTCTACGTTCATGCGATATGGGTGTTGTTTAATCGGTTTGGCTTGACCAATATCTACATCATGTACTGCGACCATGGTTTGCTTGGGAACATCGGGAAATAAGTCTTTAAACTTCAGAATTAATTCCTTCAGCTGTTGTTGTTGCTTTGGCTGCAGATGAGCCAACTTGTTATCAATATTTTCTGGAACAATGGAGTTCATTAGTCTAACTGGGACCATGTTCGGCTTGTGAAAAGTCTCAGACGAGTCAATTGTTTCATTCTCAGGGTTGCCAGATTCATATGTTTTGACAACAACACTCACAGATGGTGCCTGATTGTCAAAATAAGGCTTTATCATATTTATGTGTACCAGCTGTGTTAGTTTACATCGGTCGTGTGTTGTAATAACATAATTCACATCATTAAATTGTATTGGGGGTAGAGTGAAATCTTTCTAAAGCCGCTTGTGATTCCAGATGGTATGTAGATGATGTAATTTGTTTTGCTCCCAGTTCATAAACTACCTGCTGGAATAATCCAGATGTAAAACTACTTCCTTGATCAGACTGGATTTCTTGAGGCAAATCGAATAAAGTAAAAAAAAACCTCGGTAAGAGCCTTCGCCACAGTTTTAGCTTTAATATTTCTGAGAGGTATTGCCTCCGGGAATCTGGATGCAGTACACATAATAGTTAGCAGATACTGATGGCCAGCTTTAGTCTTTGGCAATGGGCCAACACAAAGCACTATAACTTTGGAAAACGGTTCACCGAATGCAGGTATAGGCTGGAGTGGGGCCACTGGGATGACCTGATTAGGTTTAGCCAAAACTTGACAAGTGTGACAAATCCCAGCATTAATTTCTGGTTTACCCTGGTTATCCCTGCTACTCTTTTCAAAACTCTTATTCAGGGTAAACATAACCTTATGAGTTAAAGCAAACTGATCTGCTAATCTAGCAGACTCCTGCATAGTGGCAGCATAATTTCCATCTAAATACGTCTTTATGTCATCAGGGACACACTTTTTGAATTCTTCAATTAAAACCAACTCTTTCAAGCTGTTAAAATCATCATGTACATTTTTATATGTGCACCAGCGGGCAATACAAACAAATTTCTCATAAGCAAATTCCATATAAGTTTGGTTCACAGATTTCTTCAAATTTCTAAACTTTTGCCTGTATGCTTGTGGGACCAACTCATCAGCTTTGAGCGCAGCCTGCTTCACGAGGTCATAATGTGTGGTGCGTGACCATGTGGTTAAGGTGTTGAACTAGCGATCTGAAGGTCATGATTTCGAGCCTCAGCCGAGGCAGCGTGTGTGTCCTTGAACAAAGCACTGAACTACACACTGCTCCTGCACGTTTATAGCCCAGTAGCGACAATGGGGGGGGGGGGGGGGGGGGGCGAGCAGCATAAATAAAAAAATAATCAGCTGCTTCAGCAACTGTCAAGGCAGAATAGGCTTGCTAAGCCTTCCCCTTAATTACACTTTGTAAGAGAATTTTCTGTCTGCTTAACTGCCTCTGCATTTCCACAACCTCCATCTTGAATTTTTCTAACTTCTACTGGAGCTCAAGCTCACGAGGTTTACTTTCAGGAAACACCTCCAACTCATCCACTTTAAACACACCCTCGGATACATAATGTTCAGCTATTATCCTCTGCATCTCTGCCCTCCTCATTGTCAATTTCACCTTAGCAAGTTTTAACGTTTTAGCAATACTCAACAACTCAATCCTTCTGGTGTCCTCTAATGCCTGAGAGGTTCACACTTCCAGATATCTATCAAAATCCATTGCTGCTGATTTTCCAGGCACAAATAAATCAATAGGGATTTCCAAATGATATCGATAATAAATAAATCCTTAAATTTGTTCATATCCCAGACGCAGCCCCATTTTGTTACAAACCGTAATGCTTTAAAAATGAACCAGCAGCAACAGACTACTCCCAGTGGCCACACATTTTAATTCCACGTCCTATTCCCATTCTGATATGTTTATCCATGGCCTCCTCTGTCAAAACGAATCCAAACTCAGGTTGGACGAACAACACCTTATATACCAGCTGGGTAGCCTCCAACCTGATGGCATGAACATTGACTTCTCTAACTTTCGTTAATGCCCCTCCTACCCTTCTTACCCCATACCTGACATGTTTAGTTGTCTGCCTGTTCTCCACCTCCCTCTGGTGCTCCCCCCCCCCACCTACTTATCCTTCTCCCGAGGCCTCCCATCCCATGATCCTTTCCCTTTTCCAGCTCTGTATCACATTCGCCAATCACCTTTCCAGCTCTCAGCTTCATCCCACCCCCTCAGGTCTTCTCTTCTCATTTTGCATTTCACCCTCCCCCAACTACTTTCAAATCTCTTTCTATCTTTCCTTTCAGTTAGTCCTGACGAAGGGTCTCGGCCCAAAACGTCGACAGTACTTCTTATAGATGCTGCCTGGTCTGCAGTGTTCCATCAGCATTTTGTGTGTGTTGTTTGAATTTCCAGCATCTGCAGATTTCCTCATGAGTGTTATGTGTATATATGTGTGTAAATATAACTCCCAAACTATTGAGCTCAGGGCTTGGAGTCTTGAGATGGTAAAGTATTAAAGTTCAGTTCAACCATGGAATACGTGATGAGAGAAAGATATTTGTAATCCAGGGTAAATGTTGAGAGAAGGCAATTATGTCGAATTCCACAGATTCCATGGTGGTAAAATGAGAGAACAGTCACTGTAGATTTTATCCATCATCTTTACAAATGTACTTACAAATTATCACCAAAAGTTACTCGTCATAAGGGGTATCATCTTCAAATGAATGACCACACCACATCCAGGCAAGGGTTAACACATAAGTGGTCTCCACAGGATATCCCAAATCAGATCCACTCCTATGGATCAAATGAGGGGACAACCACACATTCGATATATGGTGAATTGATAATTAACCCACCCTTATGGGCAAAGGAAACTTCTAAATAGTGACCCTTGGCCACTAGTTCCCTGGTTTTGATCCTTCCATTTTTCCTCCTTCGTCTCCACCTGACTCTGAGTGTCTTTGTCCTCGGTTAAAACTAAACAAAGCTGCGAGCGATGTAAACAAGCTGCAAGTCAGACTGATTCGCTTTCTTAATCTCTCTCTCTTAAAATGACAGTCCACAGCAAACAAAACCTAGGGATTCATAACAATGGCCACTCCCCATTGCGAACTGACAGGTGTGCCAGTAGGTGCGATGACTGAGTGAATCCCTTCCCACATTCTCAGCAGGTGAACGGCTTCTCCCCAGTGTGAACTCGCTGATGACTCTGTAGGTGCGATGACTGAGTGAATCTCTTCCCACAGACTGAGCAGGTGAACGGCTTCTCCCCAGTGTGAACTCGCTGATGTCTCTGTAGGGTGAATGACTGAGTGAATCCCTTCCCACAGACTGAGCAAGTGAACGGCTTCTCCCCAATGTGAACTCGCTGATGACTCTGTAGGTGAGATGACTGAGTGAATCCCTTCCCACATTCTGAGCAGGTGAATGGCCTCTCCCCAGTGTGAACTCGCTGGTGTCTCTGTAGGTTGTAAGAGTGAGTGAATCTCTTCCCACATTCTGAGCAGGTGAACGGCTTCTCCCCAGTGTGAACTCGCTGGTGACACTGTAGGGTGGATGACTGAGTGAATCCCTTCCGACAGACTGAGCAGGTGAACGGCTTCTCCCCAGTGTGAACTCGTTGGTGACTCTGTAGGGTGAATGACTGAGTGAATCCCTTCCCACAGACTGAGCAGGTGAACGGCTTCTCCCCAGTGTGTACTGGATGGTGTTTCTGCAGGTCAGATGACTGAGTGAATCCTTTCCCACATTCTGAGCAGGTGAATGGCTTCTCCCCAGTGTGAACTTGCTGATGTCTCTGTAGGGTGGAAGAGTCAGTGAATCTCTTCCCACATTCTGAGCAGGTGAATGGCTTCTCCCCAGTGTGAATTCGCTGGTGTCTCTGTAGGGTGGAAGAGTCAGTGAATCTCTTCCCACATTCTGAACAGGTGAATGGCTTCTCCCCAGTGTGAATTCGCTGGTGTCTCTGTAGGTGGGATAACAGAGTGAAACTCTTCCCACATTCTGAGCAGGTGAATGGTCTCTCCCCAGTGTGAACTCGCTGGTGACTCTGTAGGTTTGATAACTGAGTGAATCTCTTCCCACAGACTGAGCAGATGAACGGCTTCTCTCCAGTGTGAACTCGGTGATGACTCCGTAAGTCGGATGACCAAGTGAATCCTTTCCCACACACTGAGCAGGTGAACGGCCTCTCCCCAGTGTGAACTCGCTGATGACTCTGTAGGGTGGAAGAGTCAGTGTATCTCTTCCCACATTCTGAGCAGGTGAATGGCTTCTCCCCAGTGTGAACTCGCTGATGTCTCTGTAGGGTGGAAGAGTCAGTGAATCTCTTCCCACAGACTGAGCATGTGAACGGCTTCTCCCCAGTGTGAACTCGCTGGTGTCTCTGTAGAGCGGAAGAGTCAGTGAATCTCTTCCCACATTCTGAGCAGATGAACGGTTTCTCCCCAGTGTGAACTCGCTGGTGACTCTGTAGGTGGGATAACTGAGTGAATGTCTTCCCACAGACTGAGCAGGAGAATGGCTTCTCCTCAGTGTGAACTCGCTGATGTCTCTGTAGGGTGGAAGAGTCAGTGAATCTCTTCCCACATTCTGAGCCGGTGAACGTCTTCTCCCCAGTGTGAACTCGCTGGTGACTCTGTAGGTGGGATAAATGAGTGAATCTCTTCCCACAGACTGAGCAGGTGAACGGCTTCTCCCCAGTGTGAACTTGCTGATGTACCAGTAGGCGGGATGACAGTGTGAATCCCTTTCCACAGTCTGAGCAGGTGAACAGCTTCTCCCCAGTGTGAACTCGCTGATGTACCAGTAGGGTGGATGACTGACTGAATCCCTTCCCACAGACTGAGCAGGTGAACGGCTTCTCCCCAGTGTGAACTCGCTGGTGACTCAGGAGGGTGGATGACCGAGTGAATGTCTTCTCACAGACTGAGCAGGTGAACGGCCGCTCCCTGGTGTGAACTCGCTGGTGAGCCATTAGGTCAGATGACAGAGTGAATCCTTTCCCAGAAATTCAGCAGATGACCAGCCTCTGCCCGATGTGCTGTGAACTGATTGGTGTGTTCACAGGTGGGATGACCGACTGAACCCCTTCTCACACACAGAACAGATGAATGGCCTTGCCCAGTGTGAACTTGCTGATGTACCTTCAATTGTGATAACCGAGTGAATCCATTCCCACTGAGCAGGAGAACGGCCTTTCTCCTGTGCAAAATGATGGTCTTGCCAGTTGGTCAAATGATCGAGTGAATCCCTCCCCACAGTCTGAGCCGGAAGGATGGTTGATTGAATCCTTTGCTCCTTAAATATCTAGACAGAGACAACGAAACTGGTGTGCCATGCTTGAGCTTCCTGGAAATGAATTCCTTCTCGTTTTTAACCTGTAAAAAGATTTACAAAATCCATCAATGGGTGTAGGACAACATTACAGATGAGATTACTTGAGTTGCCAAGGTTTGATCTGGTATCACACTGTTACAGTGAGGTTCAACCCAAGTTGGATAGAGAAATCATCTTCTGACTGGGCAGAGTGCTGGTATCTGGAATGACCATCAATCTCTCTGATGCTCTTCCTGTCTGTATAAGAATGGGGCATTTCTGCCATCTCCAATTTGTGACCTGGCTCAGTTTGACTCTCTCCATTGGTATTATTCCCTGTTCCTGCTGAGCTGCATGGGTGCCTGGCCCCACAGTAACTGAAACTCTCTCACACAAATAGTTTTTCTTGACGTGCAGCTGGGATCTTCTTTTATGTATTATTAACTTAAAGTGCCACAGTTTAAACGCCACATAAAAATTCCTGCTGAAATGACTGGTTGGTCCTCACAGCTGTCAAAAGGGGTTAGAGTGAATTTTTCTATTATTTCAGGTTGTTGTCACAGTCATAAAAAATTTCAACACAGAAACAGGCCCTTTGGGCCATCTAGTATGTGCTGAACTATTTAAATTGCCCACTCCCACACCTCTACCATCCAGGTACCAACACAAACCTCTTAAATGTTGAAATCGAACTCACATGCACCACTCGTGCTGGCTGCTCATTCCACACCCGGATAACTGTCTGTGTGAAGAAGTTTCCCCTCATGTTCCCCTTAACATTTCACCTTTCACCCTTAACCCATGGCCTCTGGTTGTCGTCCCACCCAATCTTCGTGGAAAAAGCCAGCTTGCATTAACACTATCTGTGCCTCTCTATCACAATCAATCTTCTGCATTCCAAGGAATAAAGTCCTGATTTGTTCAATCTTTCCTTATAACCTAAGTCCTCCAGACATGGCAACATCCTTGTGAATTTTCTCTGAAATCTCTGAACTTCTTTTACATCTTTCCTGTAGGTAGGTGACCAAAACTGCACACAATACTTCAAATTAGGCCTCACCAATGTCTTCTAGAAGTCAACATAACATCCATCTATTGTTATCAGTACTTTGGTTCATGAAGGGCAATGGGCTGAAATCATTCTTTCCATCCCTATCTACCTGTGATACCACTTTCAGTGAATTAAGGACTTGTATTCCCAGGTCCCTTTCTTCTACAACACTCCTCTGTGCCCGACCAGTCACTGTGAAAGACCTCCCTTGGTAGGTCATACCAAAGTGCAACAACTCACACTGGTCTGCATTAAATTCCATTTTCCATTTCTAAAACCATTTTCCCACCTGATCCAGATCACACTGCAAGCCATGATAGTCTTCTCGCAGTCCGCTAAACCCCCAGTCTTGTTGTCATCCACAAATTTGCTGATCCAGTTAACCACACTATCATCCAGATTACTGATATAGATGACAAACAACAACAGATCCAGTACTGATCGCTGTGGCACACCACTAGACACAGGCCTCCAGTCAGAGAGGCAACCATCGGCTACCACACTCTGGCTTCTCCCAAAGACAGTGTCTCATCCGATTTACTGTCTAATCTTGACTGCTGAATGACTGAACCTTCTTGACCAACCTCCCATATGAGACTTTATCAAGTGCCTTGCTGACGTTCATGTAGACAACATCCACTGCCTTGCCTTCATCCACTTCCCTGATAACTTCCTCGAGAGACTCTGAAAGATTGGCTAGAGCCATGCTGTCTATCCTTTATCAGTCCACACCTATCCAAATACTTACAGTATATACTTGGTTCCTGCACACACATTCCAATAACTTTCCCAGTTCTGATGTCAAGCCCACCAACGTATAATTTCCTAGTTTATTTTTACAGCCTTTCTTGAACAGCAGAACAACATTGTCTGTCCTCCAATCCTCCAGTACCTCACCTGTCACTAAGGATGATTTAAATATCTGTGCTTATTCCCCAATAATTTCTGCACTTGTCTTCCGCAGGGTCCTAGTGAACAACTTGTCAGGCCCTGGGGATTGATCCACACTAATTTGCCTCAAGACAGCAAACCCCTCCACCTCTGTAATCTGTACAGGGTCCATGAAGTTGATGCGGCTTTGCCTCACTTCTATAGACTCTGTGTTCATCTCTTGAGTAAATACGGATGCAAAAAAAATCTCCTGAAGTCTATGTTATCCCTTCATATGGATTACCATTCTGATCTTCCAGAGAATTATTTTTTTCCCTTGCAATCTTTTTGCTCTTAACAAGTCTGCAGAATCCCTGAGGATTCTCCATCACCTTGTATGCTGGGGCAACCTCATGCCTTCTTTTATTTCTTTCATAAGTGTTCACTTGAATTTCCTGTATTTAATAAGTACCCCATTTGTTCCTATCTGCCTGTACCTGGTATGCACCTCCTTTTTATTGATCTGGGAGAGGAAAGCCAAAGGGGTGATAGATCTGCATGGTGGGAGGTGGGGGTAAGGAGGCTTAAACTAAAGTTGCAGGGGGAATGGGAGCCTGAATGGTAGTGGAGTGTTTGTGGAGACAGATGTTGTTCAGTCCTCAGACAAAGTCAGGAATGAAAAAGTTGAGCATGGTGCAGTGAATATGCTGAGCCCTGTATATTTCAATACAAGGAGCAGCGTTGGAAAGGTGGATGTGTTCAGGGCATGGATCAACACCTGGAATTAAGATACTAGGATCTGGCAACTGTGGATTGGGACAGGCTGCATTATGGCAAAGGTGTGCTTGGTAAATGGGAGGCCTTCAAAGCAAAATTTTGAAAGTAGTAAGCCGGTATGTCAGAATAAAAGGTAAAGATAGAAACTGTAGGGAAACTTGGATTGCAAGAGATATTGAGACCCTGGTAAAGCACAAAATGGAATTGTGTAACAGGGATAGGCAGTCAGTTTCTTATGGATATCAGAAATGCAAGAGAACACATAAGAAATCAATCAGGATGGCAAAAAGATGGCATGAGGTTGCTGTCACAGAAAAGGTGAAGGATAATTCTCAGGGATTCTAGTGATAGATTAAGAGCAAAAGGATTGCAAGGCACAAAGTTGGTCCTCTGGAAGACCGGAATGGCAATCCACGTGTGGAAACAAAGCAGATGGGGGAGATCTTAAATATTTTTCCATCTCTATTTACTCAGGAGATGGACAAAGGGTCTATGGGAGTGTGGAAAAGCGGCATTAACCATTTCAACCCTGGGAAAATAAAAAAAAACACTACTCTGGCCACTCACACGCTCAATACCCCTCATCATTTTATACACCAAAAAATGTCTCTAAATATTAACAAGGAAATTATACATTGCACAGTCTACTTTCCACGATTCAGTACATTTACATGGACAGGTGTGTAAAAAGGGCCCAAAGGATATCAGGGACCAAATTCGCCACAACCACAAACTGTTCCTGCTGCTACCATCCAGGAAACGGTACCACAGCAAAAGGACCAAAAGGCTCCAGGACATCATCTTCCACCAGGCCATCACACTGTTTAATTCATGCTGTTATAATTGCATTTCGATGTTATATTGACTGTCCTATGTACAAACTATCTATTATAAGTTACTATAAATTACACATTGCACATTTAGATGATGTAAGGTAAATATTTCTACTCCTCATGTTTATGAAGTATGTATCTAATAAAGTCAATTCAATTCACCCTCTCCACTATCTGTTCTGGCATTCTGGCTCCCATTCCCCCTACAACTTATTTTAACCACATCACACCCTCCCCTGCTCACTACCACTAGCAAGCCTTACCACTAGGATATTCCTCCCCTCTTGTTCTGTTCCTCTAACTAACGAATCCCCGATCAGCCTTTTGACTTTCCTCTGCCAGGTAACACCCCCCAACAGCTTCTAAAGTGATCCACCTGTTGTTGTGGGGGATGGCAACTAGAGTACTCTGCGATGGATATTTAACCTCATTCCCCTTCCTGACTCTCACCCAGTTTCCTGTGTCCGGCACCTTGGGTGTAACTCACCTCTCTTCATGTTATATCTATCACCCCCTCCAACTGCTGGATGATCTGGAATTCACCCATTTCAAGTTGCAGCTCATTGAAGTGCAGGGTTACAAGCTGCACATCTTGTAGGTGAGGGCATCAGGGACACTGGAGGTCTCCCCTCCTTCCCTCCAATACCCCTCTAATTTGTAATAATCTCCCCTCTAATTTGTAATAACCAGCGTGCAGATAAATCTTGTACTGTGCATTTTTTACTCAGTGACAATATGTGCACAGTGACACACTAGCAAATCACGTTCAGATCTCCTCTGGGTTCGATCCAGTTTATCTGCACTCTCACACAACCTACGTAGCAGGCCTGTAATGGGTAATGAAGGATTTTCTCCAAAACTTTTGCACATTGTCCACATGTGGTTTCATTGCTAAATTACGCTTTAAAAAGTCAGATTTCCAAATATCACTCCACTTCTTCCCACTTGCAAATTCTCCAGCAACTTTTGCATCACCACAATGCACACAGGCATCACCAGTTTCTGTATTCTACATAAATATTCCTCCTGAACCCTCCCCCAATGACTGACGGTGGTGAACTCATTGAATGAAATCCCAATGAGTATGAAGGGAAGGGCAGTTCTCTGTCTCATTGGAGTCTGGCACATTTGTGATGTGAAAGCTACTTGTTTCCCAGGGCAAAGGTGTTTGATATCATTACGTACCCAGAGAGAATGGGACAAAACATGATCTCACCGGTAGAAAAGTCCAGAGCAAGAGGAGGTAGAGGAAGCAACACACACAAAATACTGGAGGAGCTCAGCAGGCCAGGCAGCATCTACGGAAAAGAGTACTAATGCCGATTTTGTCAACTGCTGATGTAAAAGATTTTGTTCCCTTTCTCCGAGTTCCTAATCCTTGCATTTAGATAGCTGGAGCTCAGCTCTGTCTGAGAGATCCATCGGTTCCCATTCCCTCATCAACCGGAAGCTCCCCGGGTCCTGTGTACGGATCGTGGGGCTGAGAGAGAGGGAAGAGGGCAGGACTGTCCCGGGTTTGCTGGTCACGGTGACCGGATTTCACAGGAATTATCCCGAAGTCGGTGTTTAAGATAAAAACACGGAGAAACGCTCTTACCTGCAACCGACATTTTCAAGGCCCTCTGTGTACTGCGCGCATGCGTGAAACTCGGGGACGTCCTCAGCCTGACGCCTGCGCATTTCATCGGCACTTCAGCGCCAGCAAAATTCTTAACGCATGGCCTTATGGGTAATCACGGTGCCATTAAACATTTCTGCAAGCACCGGTTCAATGTCCATACCTCATTTTTTTTTATCTTTTGGGTATAGAAAAAATCTGCAGCTGTTTTAATGCAGAAAGCGGCTCCCATAAGCAATATACTCAATATCAACGTGTATCCAATGCCAAAGTAAAATGCAGATATAAAACACAGGAGATTCTGCAGTTGCTGGAAATACAGAGACACACGCACACAAAACGCTGGAGGAACTCTGCAATTCAGAGAGCAACTAAACAGCGGAGTGCACAGGCTAAGCATGCTGAAGGGGCTCTGCCTAAACGTTTTCTATTTATTCCTCTCCAAAATTTCTGCCTGATCTGTTGATTTCCACCTGTGTTTTGCAGAAATTACCACCTTTTTTTTCGATCAACCAGTTTCCAAATGCTTTTAATCTTTCACTTTTGACCACATCCTGCTGGTCTTATTCGTCCTCCTCCTCTGGACCCCATCTCTCTCTGAAGCCCCTGACTCAGACTGGCAAATCTTCGGTTTCTGACTCTGCACCATCGAAGATTCACTCGCTAGTCTGCTGTCAGACTTTAGAGGTGCATTGTGTTACGAGACCGCAGGTTCGTTTACTGTGAGTGTCGCTTTAAGTGCCTGAGTGAGGCGGGGCTGTGACATCAGACACACGGAGAGAGAGAACGTCACAACCACAGTGAGCTCATCGTCTTATTCAGCCCGGAGAAAATCATGCAGGAAATTCATGCAGGTGTATAAGATGATGAGAGGCATTGGTCATGTGGATAGTCAGAGGCTTTTTCCCAGGGCAGAAATGGCTAACACGAGGGGGAATAGGTTTAAGCTGCTTGGAAGTAGGCACAGAGGAGATGTCAGAGCTAACTTTTTTAAGCAAAGAGTGGTGTGTGTGTGGAATGCACCGCCAGTGACGGTGGTAGAGGCGGATACAATAGGGTCTTTTAAGTGACTCTCAGATAGGTACATGGAGCTTAGGAAAATAGGTGGCTATGTGGTAGAGTAATTCTAAGCAGCTTCTAGAGTAAGATACATGGTCGGCACGGCAATGTGGGACAAAGCATCTGTAATGTGTTGTGAATTTATATGTTTCCATGAAATTCATGGGAAATCTCCTATCCCATGGAGTGGTGACTATTTGCAACCTGTCATCTCAGGGAGAGTGAGAGGGGAATGGCAGGGGTAGATTTTCATATTACTGATATGGAACAGAAACATGGGCAGGAACCAGATGGGCTGAGTGGCCTTTCTAGTGTACATAGTGAGTGTGGTAGAGACAGTAAGTACCTGAGACATGGGATTTGATACAGAACTGATTTATCTTTCACAGATCCACAATATTAAACACCAGTCTAGTTTAAGGCTAACATCAGCAGAACGGACTCCTCCAATGCTCAGTCCTGGGTGTGCTGAGCAGCCGCAAGAACTGCAGAACCTGACAGTAACAGTCCCTCATGAACCTGCAGCTGCCTTCAGTCACCGTGATGGTTAAACTTTTAACACAGAGATGATTTGAACTTCCTCCCTGATGTTGGAGCACTCAGACCGAAGATGTAGGGGAGAAGGAAAAAAGAGATAATAAAGTTGTTTGCACCATTAGGGATAAACAGAGAGAAAGGGGTGGAAAGTTTCTTGAATGCATCTATTTTAATGCTAGGAGCAAGGTAAGAAAGGTAGATGAGCTTAGAGTATGGATTGATAATTGGAAATATGATGTTGTATCTATTAGTGAAACATGGTTGCAGGAGGGGTGTGATTGGCAACTAAATATTCCTGGATTTCGTTGCTTCTGGTGTGATAGAATCAGAAGGGCAAGAGGGGGAGGTATTGCAATGCTTGTCCGAGAAAATATTACAGCGGTGCTTTGACAGGATAGATTACAGGGCTCATTTCGGGAGCCTATTTGGGTGGAATTGAGGAATGGGAAAGGTATAGTAACACTTATAGGGGTGTATTAGAAACCACCTAATTGGGAGCGAGAATTGGAGGAGGAAATTTGTAAGGAGATAGCCGATATTTGCAGTAAGCACAATGTTGTGATTGTGGGAGATTTTAATTTTCCACACATAGAAACATAGAAAATAGGCGCAGGAGTAGGCCATTAGGCCCTTCAAGCCTGCACCGCCATTCAGTATGATGATGCCTGATCATCCAACTCAGAACCCTGTACCTGCTTTCTCTCCATACCTCTGATCCCTTTAGCCACAAGGGCCATATCTAACTCCCTCTTAAATATAGCCAATGAACTGGCCTCAACTGTTTCCTGTAGCAGAGAATTCCACAGATTCACCACTCTGCGTGTGAAGAAGTTTTTCCTCATCTTGGTCCTAAAAGGCTTCCCCTTTATCCTTAAACTGTGACCCCCTCGTTCTGGACTTCCCCAACATTGGAAACAATCTTCCTGCATCTAGCCTGTCCAATCCCTTTAGAATTTTATACATTTCAATAACCATATAACCATATAACAATCACAGCACGGAAACAGGCCATTCCGGCCCTCCTAGTCCGTGCCGAACTCTTAATCTCACCTAGTCCCACCTACCCGCACTCAGCCCATAACCCTCCACTCCTTTCCTATCCATATACCTATCCAATTTTACCTTAAATGACACAACTGAACTGGCCTCTACTACTTCTACAGGAAGCTCATTCCACACAGCTATCACTCTGAGTAAAGAAATACCCCCTCGTGTTTCCCTTAAACTTTTGCCCCCTAACTCTCAAATCATGTCCTCTCGTTTGAATCTCCCCTACTCTCAATGGAAACAGCCTATTCACGTCAATCCCCCCTCAATCTTCTAAATTCCAGTGAGTGTAAACCTAGTCAACCCAATCTTTCTTCATATGAAAGTCCTGCCATCCCAGGAATCAATCTGTTGAACCTTCTTTGTACTCCCTCTATGGCAAGAATGTCTTTCCTCAGATTAGGGGACCAAAACTGCATACAGTACTCCGGCTGTGGTCTCACCAGGGCCTTGTACAACAGCAGTAGAACCTCCCTGCTCCTGTACTCAAATCCTCTTGCTACGAATGCCAACATACCATTTGCCTTTTTCGCTGCCTGCTGTACCTGCATGCCCACTTTCAATGACTGGTGTACAATGACTCCCAGGACTCATTGCGCCTCCCCTTTTCCTAATCGGCCATTCAGATAATAATCTGTTTTCCTGTTCTTGCAACCAAACCTCACATTTATCCACATTAAATTGCATCTGCCATGAACTTGCCTACTCACCTAACCTATCCAAGTCACCCTGCATCCTCTTAGCATCCTCAAAGCTAACACTGCCGCCCAGCTTCGTGTCATCCGCAAACTTGGAGATGCTGCATTTAATTCCCTCGTCTAAATCATTAATATATATTGTAAACAACTGGGGCCCCAGCACTGAGCCTTGCAGTACCCCACTAGTCACTGCCTGCCATTCTGAAAAGGTCCCGTTTACTCCCACTCTTTGCTTCCTGTTTACCAACCAATTCTCTATCCACATCAATAACATACCCCCAATACTGTGTGCTTTAAGTTTCCACACCAATCTCCTGTGTGGGACCTTGTCAAAAGACTTTTGAAAATCCAAATATACCACATCCACTTGTTCTCCCCTATCCATTCTACTAGTTACATCCTCAAAAATTCTGTAAGATTTGCCAGACATGATTTTCCTTTCAAAAATCCATGCTGACGTTGTCCGATTATTTCACCTCTTTCCAAATGTGCTACTATCACATTTTCACAACCAACTCTAGCATTTTCCCCAACACCGATGTCAGGCTAACCGGTCTATAATTTCCCGGTTTCTCTCTCCCTCATTTTTTAAAAAAGTGAGGTCACATTAGCCACCCTCCAATCCTCAGGATCTAATCCAGAATCTAAGGAGTTTTGAAAAATTATCACTAATACATCCACTATTTTTTGGGCTAATTTCTTAAGCACTCTGGGATGCAGACCATCTTGCCTTGGGGATTTATCTGCCTTTAATCCCTTCAATTTACCTAACACCACTTCCATACTAGCATGCATTTCCCTCAGTTCCTCCATCTCACTCACCCTCATTCCCTTACTATTTCCAGAAGATTATTTATGTCCTCCTCAGTGAAGACAGAACTGAAGTAGTTATCGAATTGGTCTGCCATGTCCTTGTTCCCTATGACCAATTCACCTGTTTCTAACTGTAAGGGACCTACATTTGTCTTAACCAATCTTTTTCTTTTCGTTATCTATAAAAGCTTTTACAGTCAGTTTTTATGTTCCCTGCCAGCTTTCTCTCATAACCTTTTTTCCCTTTCCTAATTAATCCCATTGTCCTCCTCTGCTGGGCTCTGAATTTCTCCCAGTCCTCAGGTGTGCCATTTTTTCTGGCTAATTTGTATGTTTCTTCTTTGGACTTGATACTATCCCTAGTTTCCCCTGTCAACCATGGGTGCACTACCTTCCCTGGTTTATTCTTTTGCCAAACTGGGATGAACACTTGTTGTAGTTCATCCATACAACCTTTAAATGCTTGCCATTGCATATGAATGTTGAGGAACCAACTAGAGAGCAGGCCATTCCACATTGGGTATTGAGCAAAGAGGAAGGGTTAGTTAGCAATCTTGTCATGCGAGGCCCCTTGGGCAAGAGTGACCATAATATGGTGGAATTCTTCATTAAGATGGAGAGTGACATAGTTAATTCAGAAACAAAGGTTCTGAACTTAAAGAAGGGTAACTTTAAAAGTATGAGACATGAATTAGCTAAGATAGACTGGCAAATGATACTTAAAGGGTTTACGGTGGATATGCAATGGCAAGCATTTAAAGATCGCATAGATGAATTACAACAATTGTTCATCCCAGTTTGGCAAAAGAATAAACCAGGGAAGGTAGTGCACCCGTGGCTGACAAGGGAAATTAGGGATAGTATCAAGTCCAAAGAAGAAACATATAAATTAGCAAAAAAAAGCGGCACACCTGAGGACTGGGAGAAATTCAGAGACCAGCAGAGGAGGACAATGGGCTGAATTAGGAAAGGGAAAAATGATTATGAGAGAAAGCTGGCAGGGAACATAAAAACTGACTGTAAGAGCTTTTACAGACATGTGAAAAGAAAAAGATTGGTCAAGACAAATGTAAGGACCTTTACAGCCAGAAACAGGTGAATTGATCATAGGGAACAAAGACATGGCAGACCAATTGAATAACTACTTTGGTTCTGTCTTCACGAAGGAGGACATAAATAACCCTCTGGAAATAGTAAGGGACCGAGGGTCTAGTGAGATGGAGGAACAGAGGTTAATACATGTTAGTAGGGAGTGGTGTTAGGTAAATTGAAGGGATTAAAGGCAGATAAATCCCCAGGGCCAGATGGTCTGCATCCCAGAGTAGCCCAAGAAATAGTGGATGCATTAGTGATAATTTTTCAAAACTCCTTAGATTCTGGATTAGTTCCTGAGAATTGGAGGGTGGCTAATGTAACCCCACTTTTTAAAAAAGGAGGGAGAGAAAAACCGGGGAATTATAGACTGGTTAGTCTGTCGTCGGTGGTGGGGAAAATGCTAGAGTCGGTTATCAAAGATGTGATAACAGCACATTTGGAAAGAGGTGAAATCATCGGACAAAGTCAGCATGGATTTGTGAAAGGAAAATCATGTCTGATGAATCTTATAGAATTTTTTGAAGATGTAACCAGTAGAGTGGATAGGGGAGAGCCAGTAGATGTGGTATATTTAGATTTTCAAAAGGCTTTTGACAAGGTCCCACACAGGAGATTAGTGTAGAAACTTAAAGCACACAGTATTGGGGGTAAGGTATTGATGTGGATAGAGAACTGGTTGGCAGACAGGAAGCAAAGAGTGGAGGTAAACGGGACATTTTCAGAATGGCAGGCAGTGACTAGTGGGGTACCGCAAGACTCAGTGCTGGGACCCCAGTTGTTTACAATATATATTAATGATTTAGATGAGGGAATTAAATGCAGCATCTCCAAGTTTGCGGATGACATAAAGCTGGGCGGCGGTGTTAGCTGTGAGGAGGATGCTAAGAGGATGCAGGGTGACTTGGATAGGTTAGGTGAGTGGGCAAATTCATGGCAGATGCAATTTAATGTGGATAAATATAAGGTTATCCATTTTGGTTGCAAGAACAGGAAAACAGATTATTATCTGAATGGTGGCCGATTAGGAAAAGGGGAGGTGCAACGAGACCTGGGTGTCATTGTACACCAGACATTGAAGGGAGGCATGCAGGTACAGCAGGCGGTGAAAAAGGCGAAAGGTATGCTAGCATTCATAGCAAAAGGATTTGAGTACAGGAGCAGGGAGGTTCTACTGCAGTTGTACAAGGCCTTGGTGAGACCGCACCTAGAGTATTGTGTGCAGTTTTGGTCCCCTAATCTGAGGAAAGACATTCTTGCCATAGAGGGAGTACAAAGAAGGTTCAACAGATTGATTCCTGGGATGGCAGGACTTTCATATGAAGAAAGACTGGATCGACTAAGCTTATACTCACTGGAATTTAGAAGATTGATGGGGGATCTTATTGAAACGTATAAAATTCTAAAGGGATTGGACAGGCTAGATGCAGGAAGATTGTTTCCGATGTTGGGGGAGTCCAGAACGAGGGGTCACAGTTTAAGGATAAAGGGGAAGACTTTTAGGACCGAGATGAGGAAAAACTTCTTCACACACAGAGTGGTGAATCTGTGGAATTCTCTGCCACAGGAAACAGTTGAGGCCAGTTCTTTGGCTATATTTAAGAGGGAGTTAGATATGGCCCTTGTGGCTAACGGGATCAGGGGTATGGAGAGAAAACAGGTACAGGGTTCTGAGTTGGATGATCAGCCATGATCATACTGAATGGCGGTGCAGGCTCGAAGGGCCGAATGGCCTACACCTGCACCTATTTTCTATGTTTCTGTCCACTGTCAACCCTTTAAATATCATTTGCCAGTCTGTCTTAGCTAATTCACGTCTCATATCTTCAAAGTTGCCCTTCTTTAAGTTCAGAACATTTGGTTCTGAATTAACCATGTCAATCTCCATCTTAATGAAGAATTCCACCATATTATGGTCACTCTTACACAAGGGGCCTCGCATGACAAGATTGCTAATTAACCTTTCCTCATTGCTCAATACTCAGTCTAGAATGGCCTGCTCTCTAGTTGGTTCCTCAACATGTTGGTTCAGAAAACCATCCCGCACACGTTCTCAGAAATCCTCTTCCTCAGCACCCTTACCAATTTGATTCACCCAATCTAAATGTAGATTGAAGTCACCCATTACAACTGCTGTTCCTTTTTTGCACGCATTTCTAATTTCCTGTTTAATGCCATCCCCAACTTCACTACTACTGTTAGGTGGCCTGTACACAAATCCCACCAGCGTTTTATGCCCCTTAGTGTTACGCAGCTCTACCCATATCGATTGCACATCCTCCAGGCTAATGTCCTTCCTTTCTATTGCGTTAATCTCTTCTCTAACCAGCAACGCTACCCCACCTCCTTTTCTTTCCTGTCTATCCCTCCTGAATATTGAATATCCCCGGATGTTGAGCTCCTATCCTTGGTCACCCTGGAGCCATGTCTCTGTGATTCCAACTATATCATATTCATTAATAACTATCTGCACATTCAATTCATCCACCTTATTACGAATGCTCCTTGCATTGACACACAAAGCCTTCAGGCTTGTTTTTACAACACTCTTAGCCCTTATACAATTATGTTGAAAAGTGGCCCTTTTTGATTTTTGCCCTGGATTTGACTGCCTGCCACTTTTACTTTTCACCTTACTACTTTTTGCTTCTACTCTCATTTTACACACCTCTGTCTCTCTGCACCTGTTCCCATCCCCCTGCCACATTAGTTTAAATCCTCCTGAACAGCAGTAGCAAATGCTCCGCCTAGGACTAGGAGGAGGGACAGTCCTCAGTGATTCCTGTGTATGCTCCCTGGAAGCCTCAAGAAATGATAATGATCATGAATCAGGCCCCAGATAGAAAAGAAAAACCAGCACAGTTTGCTCAGTATGTCCACAGTACTATACAAATGTTTAATGTGACTCCGCAAGATTTATTCAGTCTCTGCTGCATGATTCTCTCAGCTAATGAAGGGCAGAAATGGAAGGCAGAATAGAGATACCAAACCTATCAGGCGTTACAGGTGGGAAAACATAATCAGAATGAACAGACAGACCAGATTATTCAAGCCTTGGAAAGGGCTCTCCAGCAACCTGTAAACATCACTAAAGTACCTGAATACAAACCTAAGCCTGGGGAATGGGGACCAGACTATTGAGAGCGATTTGTGGCCTGCTACGGCACCTTCGCAGGAGACCAAGACTTTAATGATGGGAATCTGTCCCCCTAGTTCAATGCCCTACTGCTCCAATGCTTACCAACTAAGTTAGCCAACATGATTGAAACAAATAATATGGATTGGCCTGACAATGACCGAAATTGAATGTGACGAGCTTTGACATATCATTAGGACCCAACTTTCGAAACTCGATCAACCTCGAAGGGAACTAATATTAAAGGTGAATATGCTCAGCAGGAAGAAGGATGCGAGCGGGCTTTATCTGAGGAACAGAAATGGGAATAAAAACCTACCAAGGGACAGGTGGGGACAACAACCCGTTTAGAAACTGACAAGAAGATGCTTCCAACCATGAGTGCCAACACTCAGGAAGAGCCCAATGTAATATTGCAAGTTGCTGGAAATCCAGTTCCGTTTATGATTGATATGAGGGCAACCACAACCACTCTCGATCAGGAAACAGTATCGGAAAAGTGATTCCAGCTATCAGACGCTACAATCACTCTGTCAGGGTTCGATGGCACGGAACGTACGTATTCACGTACCCAGCCACCGCAGGTGGAATTCCAGGGGAACCAGTGTGAGGTTTCAATGACAGTCACCACCATACGGGGGTGTAATCTCATAGGGAGAGATTTGCTCTGTCCATTGGAAGTCGAGATTCTATGCACGGACAAGGATATCATGCTGGAACTGTGAACAACTGAGAGCTTCCTCTGACCACCCAGAGGTGGGCACTTTATCTGGACTCCAGTACATTTGAACACCTTCTGCTAGCGGCCGACTCTCATGTGACTCTGTGTTATGACCCTACATGGTGCTCAACTGAGGAAAGCTAATATTATGCACCCCTCGAGGGACAGAAATTCCCAGTCATGGTAATTGGAGAGGTTAAAGGAAGAGACGGCATTGCATTTCTTACTGAAGTTCCAGATTTCTTTTGGCGACAGACAGGATTGGTGGTTCCCCATACCACCTTCAGGGTTTGCCCTGGGTTCAAGACAAAGAGCCTAGGGCTCCTTGCCTACACCCTGACGAAACAGGCCTCCAGCACCGAGGGAGACTGGCAAGACTTTGCCGCGGGCCAACTCCGATACTGGAAGGAGTCTGAGGTGAAATCGGGAGATCTGGTAAGACATTCTTTTAATAGTGACCGAACCCAAGACGTTGTACCCCATCTCTGGGCAATTTCAGTCCATGACGTCAGCCCTCCTGTCCGGATCACTGTGAAAGAAGGACAGACTCTCCCATCCATTCTGCAATACCCTCGCTAGCCTGTCCGGATCACTGTGAAAGAAGGACAGACTCTCCCATCCATTCTGCAATACCCCCTCTAGCCTGTCCGGATCACTGTGAAAGAAGGACAGACTCTCCCATCCATTCTGCAATACCCCCTCTAGCCCGTCTGGATCACTGTGAAAGGACAGACTCTCCCATCCATTCTGCAATATCCCCTCTAGCCTGTCCAGATCACTGTGAAAGAAGGACAAACTCTCCCATCCATTCTGCAATACCCCCTCTAGCCCGTCTGGATCACTGTGAAAGGACTCTCCCATCCATTCTGCAATATCCCCTCTAGCCTGTCCGGATCACTGTGAAAGAAGGACAGACTCTCCCATCCATTCTGCAATACACCCTCTAGCCCGTCTGGATCACTGTGAAAGAAGGACAGACTCTCCCATCCATTCCGCAATACCCCCACTAGCCCATCCCGATCACAGTGAAAGAAGGACAGACTCTCGCATCCATTCCACAATACCCCCTCTAGCCTGTCCGGATCACTGCGAAAGAAGGACAGACTCTCCCATCCATTCTGCAATACCCCCTCTAGCCTGTCCGGATCACAGTGAAAGAAGGACACTCTCCCATCCATTCTGCAATACCCCCTCTAGCCCGTCCGGATCACTGTGAAAGAAGGACAGACACTCCCATCCATTCCTCAATACCCCCTCAAGCCTGTCCGGATCACAGTGAAAGAAGGACAGACTGTCCCATCCATTCCACAATACGCCCTCTAGCCCGTCTGGATCACTGTGAAAGAAGGACAGACTCTCCCATCCATTCCGCAATACCCCCGTAGCTCATCCGGATCACAGTGAAAGAAGGACAGACTCTCGCATCCATTCCGCAATACCCCCTCTAGCCTGTCCGGATCACTGTGAAAGAAGGACAGACTCTCCCATCCATTCTGCAATACCCCCTCTAGCCCGTCTGGATCACTGTGAAAGAAGGACAGACTCTCCCATCCATTCCGCAATACCCCCGTAGCTCATCCGGATCACAGTGAAAGAAGGACAGACTCTCGCATCCATTCCGCAATACCCCCTCTAGCCTGTCCGGATCACTGTGAAAGAAGGACAGACTCTCCCATCCATTCTGCAATACCCCCTCTAGCCCGTCTGGATCACTGTGAAAGAAGGACAGACACTCCCATCCATTCTGCAATACCCCCTCTAGCCTGTCCGGATCACTGTGAAAGAAGGACAGACTCTCCCATCCATTCTGCAATACCCCCTCTAGCCCGTCTGGATCACTGTGAAAGGACAGACTCTCCCATCCATTCTGCAATATCCCCTCTAGCCTGTCCAGATCACTGTGAAAGAAGGACAAACTCTCCCATCCATTCTGCAATACCCCCTCTAGCCCGTCTGGATCACTGTGAAAGGACTCTCCCATCCATTCTGCAATATCCCCTCTAGCCTGTCCGGATCACTGTGAAAGAAGGACAGACTCTCCCATCCATTCTGCAATACACCCTCTAGCCCGTCTGGATCACTGTGAAAGAAGGACAGACTCTCCCATCCATTCCGCAATACCCCCACTAGCCCATCCCGATCACAGTGAAAGAAGGACAGACTCTCGCATCCATTCCACAATACCCCCTCTAGCCTGTCCGGATCACTGCGAAAGAAGGACAGACTCTCCCATCCATTCTGCAATACCCGCTCTAGCCCGTCCGGATCACTGCGAAAGAAGGACAGACTCTCCCATCCATTCTGCAATACCCGCTCTAGCCCGTCCGGATCACTGTGAAAGAAGGACAGACTCTCCCATCCATTCTGCAATACCCCCTCTAGCCTGTCCGGATCACAGTGAAAGAAGGACACTCTCCCATCCATTCTGCAATACCCCCTCTAGCCCGTCCGGATCACTGTGAAAGAAGGACAGACACTCCCATCCATTCTGCAATACCCCCTCAAGCCTGTCCGGATCACAGTGAAAGAAGGACAGACTGTCCCATCCATTCCACAATACGCCCTCTAGCCTGTCCGGTTCACTGTGAAAGAAGGACAGACTCTCCCATCCATTCTGCAATACCCCCTCTAGCCCGTCCGGATCACTGTGAAAGAAGGACAGACTCTCCCATCCATTCCGCAATACCCCCTCTAGCCCATCCGGATCACAGTGAAAGAAGGACAGACCCTTGCAACCATTCCACAATACCCCCTCTAGCCTGTCCGGATCACTGTGAAAGAAGGACAGACTCTCCCATCCATTCTGCAATACCCCCTCTAGCCCGTCCGGGTCACTGTGAAAGAAGGACAGACTCTCCCATCCATTCCACAATACCCCCCTAGCCTGTCGGGATCACTGCGAAAGAAGGACAGACTCTCCCATCCATTCTGCAGTACTCCCTCTAGCCCGTCTGGATCACTGTGAAAGGGCAGACTCTCCCATCCATTCTGCAATACCCCCTCTAGCCCGTCTGGATCACTGTGAAAGGGCAGACTCTCCCATCCATTCTGCAATACCCCCTCTAGCCCGTCTGGATCACTGTGAAAGGACAGACTCTCCCATCCATTCTGCAATACCCCCTCTAGCCTGTCGGGATCACTGCGAAAGAAGGACAGACTCTCCCATCCATTCTGCAATACCCGCTCTAGCCCGTCTGGATCACTGTGAAAGAAGGACAGACTCTCCCATCCATTCTGCAATATCCCCTCTAGCCTGTCCGGATCACAGTGAAAGAAGGACAGACTCTCCCATCCATTCTGCAATATCCCCTCTAGCCCATCCAGATCACAGTGAAAGAAGGACAGACTCTCGCATCCATTCCACAATACCCCCTCTAGCCTGTCCGGATCACTGTGAAAGGACAGACTCTCCCATCCATTCTGCAATACCCCCTCTAGCCCATCCGGATCACTGTGAAAGAAGGACAGACTCTCCCATCCATTCTGCAATACCCGCACTAGCCCATCCGGATCACTGTGAAAGAAGGACAGACTCTCCCATCCATTCTGCAATACCCCCTCTAGCCCGTCCGGATCACTGTGAAAGAAGGACAGACTCTCCCATCCATTCTGCAATACCCCCTCTAGCCCATCCGGATCACTGTGAAAGAAGGACAGACTCTCCCATCCATTCTGCAATACCCGCACTAGCCCATCCGGATCACTGTGAAAGAAGGACAGACTCTCCCATCCATTCTGCAATACCCCCTCTAGCCCGTCCGGATCACTGTGAAAGAAGGACAGACTCTCCTATCCATTCTGCAATACCCCCTCTAGCCCGTCCGGATCACTGTGAAAGAAGGACAGACTCTCCCATCCATTCTGCAATACCCCCTCTAGCCCGTTCGGATCACTGTGAAAGAAGGACAGACTCTCCCATCCATTCTGCAATACCCCCTCTAGCCCGTTCGGATCACTGTGAAAGAAGGACAGACTCTCCCATCCATTCTGCAATACCCCCTCTAGCCTGTCCGGATCTCAGTGAAAGAAGGACAGACTCTCCCATCCATTCCGCAATAACCCCTCTAGCGCGTCCGGATCACTGTGAAAGAAGGACAGACTCTCCCATCCATTCCGCAATACCCCCTCTAGCCCATCAGGATCACTGTGAAAGAAGGACAGACTCTCCCATCCATTCCGCAATACCCCCTCTAGCCCGAGGCAATGTTTTATGAGGATGGAAGCTCTTTTGTGGATCGAGCAGGAATACGATATTCTGAATATGCGATAGTGACGGACAGTGAAGTAATTGAACAGGCATCTTTTGAAGCAGCTTTCTCCATCCAGAAGGCTGAGCTGTTTGCTCTGACTCGTGCCTGTATCCCAGCAACAGACAGAAGTGGGAACATTTACACAGACTCCCGTTAAGCGTTTGGAATTGTACATGACTACGGGGATCTCTGGGAACGTGGGGGTTCCTGACTTCCTCTGGCCACCCCATTAGTAATGTCACTTTTGTAAACAACTTACTTACCGCTCTACAGCTACCTCGAGTTTTGTTCTTCTCAGGAGGATGCCTCTGAGGAGGAGTGAAAACTGTGGTCCCAGATGGGGTGCTAGAAAGACCCCAACATAGGTTTTTGGATCACCCCAGTGGGACAGGTTTGGGTTCCTACACAGTTTTTACCAATATTGGCCGATTATATACATAATTGTACACACCTGGGAAAGGAGGGAATGGTTGGTAACCTGTACCCTGCACACCGGGTATGACTCCCTTGACAGGTGGATCTTTCTCGTGTCTACAAGTTGATTTTATTGAATTGCCTAGAGTACATTGCTATAGATACTGCTTAGTTATTATAGATGTGTTTAGTAGATGGATTGAAGCTATTCCAACTACCATTAATACTGCTGTGACTGTTGTGAAGGTATTATTAAGGGAAATAATTCCCAGGTACAAGCCAGAGATGCTGAGTTCAACAATGGCTCACACTTTATGGTGAAAGTAAATGAAGGAGTATGTAACAAACTAGCTATCAAGCAACAATTCCAGTTTGTACATCACCCACGGGCTGCTGGCAGAGTGGAAAGAGCCAATGGCATTCTGAAGAGTAAACTGGCCAGACTAACAGTGGAGACTGGACTCACTTGGTTGAAGGTCCGACCATTAGTCCGATTCCACATGAGGGGTACCTCACAGGGGAAAACAGGGTTGTCACCAGCTGAAATCATTTCTGGACAGCCCATGAGGACACCTTGGGAACAAAGTCTCAGGATTAAAGGCAAAGTGAATAAGAATAAGGAACCTTGGTTCTCGATGGATATTGGAACTCTGATAAAGAAGAGAGAGATGTATGACATGTATAAGAAACAGGGAGCAAATAAGGTACTTGAGGAGTATAAAAAGTGCAAAAAAATACCTAAGGAAGAAATCAGGAGGGCTGAAAGAAGACATGAGGTAGTGTTGCCAGTCAAGGTGAAGGATAGTAAGAGCTTCCACAGGTATATTAATAGCAAAAGGATAGTTAAGGGATAAAATTGGTCATCTTGAAGATCAGAGTGGTCGGCTATGTATGGAACCAAAAGAAATTGGGGAGATGTTAAATGATTTTTTTGTGTCTGAATTTACTAAGGAAACTGGCATGGAGTCAATGGAAATGAAGCAAACAAGTATTGAGGTCATGGAACCTATACAGATAGAAGAGGATGAGGTGCTTGCTACCTTGAGGCAAGTAGATAAATCTCCAGGACCTGACAGGGTATTCCCTCGGACCATGAAGGAGACTAGTGTTGAAATTGCAGGGGCCCTGGCAGATATATTTAAAAGTAGTTATCTATGGGTGAGGTGCCAGAGGATTGGCGGATAGCTCATGTTGTTCCATTGTTTAAAGAAGGCTCAAAAAGTAATCCAGGAAATTATAGGCTGGTAAGTTTGATGTTGGTCATGGGTAAATTATTGGAAGGAGTACTAAGAGATAGGATTGACAATTGTTTAGACAGACAGGGACTTATTAGGGAGAGTCAACACGGCTTTGTGCATGGTAGGTTATGTTTAACAAATATATTAGAGATTTTCGAGGAGGTTACAAGGAAAGTGGATGAAGGCAAGGCAGTGGATGTAGTGGACTTCAGTACGGCCTTTGACAAGGTCCCGCATGGGAGGTTAGTTAGGAAGATTCAGTCACTAGGTATACATGGTGAGGTAGTAAATTTGATTGGGAATTGAGAATGGGAGAAGTCAGAGAGTGGTAGTGGAGGATTGCTACTCTGAGTGGAGGCCTGTGACTAGTGGTGTGCCACAGGGATCAGTGCTGGGTCCATGGTTATTTGTCATCTATATCAATGATCTGGATGATAATTTGGTAAATTGGATCAGCAGATTTGCTGATGATACAAAGATTGGAGGTGTAGTGGACAGTGAGTAAGGTTTTCAAAGCTTGCAGAGGGATCTGGACCAGCTAGAAAAATGGCAGATGTAGTTTAATATAGACATGTGTGAGGTATTGCACTTTGGAAGGAAAAACCAAGGTAGAACATACAAGGTAAATGGCAGGGCGCTGAGGTGTGCACTAGGACAGAGGGATCTAGGAATACTGATACAAAATTCCCTAAAAGTGGCATCACAGGTAGATAGGGTAGTAAAGAGAGATTTTGGTTCATTGGCCTTTATAAATCAAAGTATTGATTATAAGAGTTGGAATGTTATGGTGAGGTTGTATAAGGTATTAGTGAGGCCAAATTTGGAGTATTGTGTGCAGTTTTGGTCACTTAATTACAGGAAGGATAATACTAAGGTTGAAAGAGTGCAAGAGAAGGTTTACAAGGATGTTGCCAGGACTTGAGAAACTGAGTTACAGAGAAAGGTTGAATAGTTTAGGACTTTATTCCCTGGAGCGTAGGAGAATGAGGGGTGATTTGATAGAGATGTATAAAATTATGATGGGTATAGATAGAGTGAATGCAAGCAGGCTTTTTCCACTGAGGCTAGGGGAGAAAAAAAACCAGAGGACATGGGTTAAGGGTGAAGGGTGAAAAGTTTAAAGGGAAAATTGGGGGGGGGGGGTGCTTCTTCATAACTGAGTCGGACTGGTACTGGCATAACTGGTTCTTCTGGGCACATTCAGTCTCACTCCCAACTATTTCCTACCTTCCTTTGTACAGGTACGTAATGTCTAAAGGACCAGTGTTTGAGTAAATGAGACTCACCAAACTTTCTCCTGACTGAATCACTGGAATCTCCAAGTCAGATGGGTTCTCTCCAGTTGATGCTCTCAATCCTAGGGCTGGTTCACTTGTTGCTGTTCCCTCGTCTTCAGTCGTGGTTTTTCTTCCAATAAATCTCTCACTGCAGGTCTAACTTTAACATGAAAGATAATGAAGCACGTTAACAATGAAAAGGAGGACCAAACGTATCTGCTGAATGTTACTAGGAACAAAACTCACTGAAATTTAAACGTTGGCAAATATAATGATGTCAGTGAACAATCTTTAATTGTCCCTCACACATCACAAAACAATACGGGATAAGAAGGAGCCATCATTCAGTCATGGTAAGACACAAGACACAGGAACAGAATTAGGTGATTCAATCCATCTGGTCTGCTCCACCACTCAACCATTCAATCATGGCTGATTTTTATTCCAACACCATATTCCTGCCTTCCTCCTGTAACCCTGAAGCTACTCAGCAATCATCAGTATATTAATCTTCACAAATATACCCAAATGGCAGCCTCAAACAAATTCTGCGGCAACAAATTCCACAGATCAGACATCTTTTGGCCAAAAATTTTTTCTCATCTCAGTTTTAAAGGAAAGCATCTTTATTCTGAGACGGTGCTCTCAGATCACAGACTCTCTGTCTAATGGAAACATCCTCTCCATGTCCACTGTATCCAGGCTTTTCAGCATTCGGTAAGTTTACTTAACCATACATCCCCCTACCACCCCCACCGTCCCTCTGAACTCCATTGAGCACAGGTCCAGAGCCATCAAATGCTCCTCATATATAAATCCGATCATTCCTGAGATTATTCATGTGAACCTCATTAGCAACAACTGCACCGGACACATTTCCAGGAATAACAGACAAATCGGTTCCAGGATAATTTACAGGGAAAAGTTGTGCTTCCTTTACTGTTATACTATCACTCCATTTCCAGGTGAAAACAGGACCATTTCAGGAAATTTGTATTACAGATCCTAGGATACAGATCTTGTCTTGTCTATACTGGACCGACCGCCGTCGCTGGACTATAAACGTGCAGGAGTAATGCATGGCTCAGCTCTACTGCGGGGAGCGGAGACTCGAACCATTCTCCCCCTAGACTTCCCAGTCCCTCGGTAAAGCAGGCAGTGAAATCAAAGATCCCCACAACCTGGGACGTTCTCCTTTCTCACCCACCCCACTCCGGAAGAAGACACAACAGCCATAAAGCTCCAGAACAAATCTGAGGAGCCTCAGGAAACAAGGCGAGTTCGGGTAAGTTAATGGGACTCAGCGACCAAAATCACACCACGTGATCTGGCGTCACAAAGGGGAGGGTGGGGCGAATCTGCGGCACACAGCCTCACGTGACCTGACGGCGGGACTTCCATTTCAATTCTGTGAAAATAGACAGCCTGGGCTCCTGGTTTGGATCGTTCAATGCAGATTAAGTGAAGTCGACACATTTCTGACGAGCCCAGATAGTTGGGAAACAAATGAATTCCTGGCCCTCAGTTCGGGGCTCACGGCCAACATCGGATCTCCCCGCTCTGGATCGGTCTCAATACTCACCGATGGGAAAGTGTTATCTTCGGCCCGCAGACAGTGATCCCGACGGAAGAGACGAAAGTCTTTCACGAACACACAGCCGACCCACTTCAGCTCTGAACGGAGAGGAAAACACCGTCCACCCGGAGACTGCGGACATGCGCGAAGAGATTTTACATCACCGGGAGGCGGGGCCTCGGAAACAGATGCGCAGATGCTGCCCATCTGCTGTTAAATGGGAGGGGCAAACGGGATCACGTGTCAGGATTGATTGAACCCCCCCCCCCCCCCCCCAGGCAGAGACTCCGGCTACTCATTAGTCTGTGGAAAGAAGCAAACTTGCCGCTCACATCTCCTCTCACCTTAAATGTATTAGACATTTCAGCCCCCAGGAAAAATATATCCAGTCTATCTATTCCTCTCGAAATCTTAGAAATGTCCATCCAGTCTCACCCCAGCCTGCGCCGCTCTGGAGAAAACAGCACAAGTTTGTCCAGCTTCTCGTTATAGCTCATGCCCTCTAATCCAGGCAGTGTCCTGGTTAACCTCTTCCCCGCCCTGTCCAAAGCCCCGACATCCTTCCGAGAATGGGGGCGACCAGAACTGTATGAAACACTCCAGATGTGGTCTAACTACTTTTATAAAACTGTGTTACGAACTGTAACGTTTTCGAAACGAACCAGCAATAATGGAGTTCGCACTGGAGTCTGGTTTTGATGTTAAAACCATTCTCTTTATTAGTATCTACTTATAGTAACTTAATGAAATAAAGGAAAGTTGACAGTGTTAGGTGTATATATGTGTAAATATAATTCCCAAACTATCAAGCGTGAGGGAACAAAGCTTAGAGTCTTGAGATGGTAAAGTAGGAAAGTTCAGTAATCCACGGAATAAATGATGGGAGAGAGATATTTGTAATCCAGGGTGAAACGTAGAGAAAAGGCAGTTACAACAAAATAACCGCCGACGAAGTTCTTATCTGTTGAATCCGTCCACATACAAGTTATCAGCGAAAGTGACCTGTCACAGGAATACCGTCTTCCGGGGGTTGCCACACAACATACCCAGGCAAGGGATAACACAAGATATTCCAAAACTCACTCCTCTGGATTATACGAAGTGTCAGCCACACACGTTCGTTGTGGGTCCGTGTACCGATGATCAACCCACTCTTGTGGGCATAGGAGAGTTCCAAGCCTCAGCTGCGACTAACTGAAGCGATCAGCTTTTCCAGTCTCTCTCTCTCTTTAGACTGGCCGACTGTCTGTCTGCAGATCGCTCTCTCTCTCTCTTATGGTTCAGTCCACAGTCAGCGCTGTCAGCCTGTGACTGACGTCATAGTCCCGCCTCCTTGGAGTCTAAATTCTCTCTGATCATCGACACTGTTCAGGGTTTTACATTTAACAGTGTACTGTCTCATACATTCGACCTACCGAGCTGCCAAGATGATCATCACTAATCAAATCTCACTGAGATTTCTTAGATCCTGTTGAATTTATTGCCAAGTGCACAAGTACGGGAAGGTACAGGTACAGAGAAACACTGACTTGTGGCAGCATCACAGGCAAGTACATTCAGATAACACACGGAACACAAATTATACGATTCTCTGTCAGTCACAATCTGTAAATATGTTTTAAGTCATTAACGATATATAAAATACATTTTGTCATGATCAATATTAAAATGTGCATTTTGTGTCAACAACAGACTTGGAAATGTTGAATTTGATACCTGTCTCCCATTCCTTCTCTAATCCACAACCAGCTCCTGTGTTTTTGTCACAATGAGGGAGAGGTTGTTTTCTTGACACCACTGTGTCGGGGTGATGACTTCTTCTCTGTCGGCTGCCTCGTTATTATTTGAGATCAGGCCAGTCAGTGTAGTGTCGTCAGCAAATTTAATTAGCAGATTGGAGCTGTGGGTGGCGACACAAGTCATGAGTGCACAGAGTAAAGTAGGTGGCAAGAAGCCAACCCTGTGGGGTATGTGTGCTGAGGGTCAGAGAGAGAGAGAGAGAGAGGTGAGCGAGCCCATACTTACCACCTGCCGGCGATCTGACAGGAAGTCCAGGATTCAGCTACACAAGGCAGGGTGAAGGCCGAGGTCTCTGAGCTTCTTGTCGATACTTCACGCCTTCGTATGGCTATTGCTCTGCCCATGACTGCAAGGAACTGCAGAGAACTTTGGAGAGCAGAGAACATCAGAGAAACAAGCCTCCACTCCATGGACTCTTCCTACACTTCCCATCCCTCGGAAAAGCAGGCCATGTACTCAAAGATCCTCACAATCTGGACATTCTTGCTGCAAACCCGCTCCCCCATCGGGAAAGAGATACAAAAGCCTTAAAGCGCGTAACACCAGGCTGAAGGACGGCTTCCTGTCTGTGGTTATAATCCAAATGAATGATAAAATGTACTCAGCCTCACAATGTAACTCGACGTGACTCTGCACCATATGTCTAGTGATTGTTTTGCCAGTTTCATTTTTCATTTTTAGAATCTTTTTTATTGATACATAATTGTCTACAGCTATAAAATGATACAAAACTTCAATAGATTAATATGTATACCATAATAAAGCTGAAAAAACTGATCGTAAAATATAAAAATGGAAAAATCTATATACAGAAAAATAAGGGAAAGAAGTACCCCATTTAACTCGGAAAGAAACCCACTAACCAGAAAAAGGGGGGGGGGAATCCATTAGGAATGAACCCCCCGGAGCAATACGTTTGACCGTCATCTAAATTTTTAAAAAAAGAATCATCAACCGTCATTACATATTTATAAAAAAATAAAATTGGACGGAAACCATATAGCATAATTCAAATTAAATGATAATATTTGGCAAAAGAACCCCATCTTCTCTCAAAATCGAATCGAGGATCATAAGTTCTACTTCTATTTTTTTCCAAACTAAGACATAACATTCCGTGAGAAAACGATTCAATTAATGTAGGGGAAGAAATATCTTTCCATTTTAATAAAATAGCCCTTCTTGTCAGTAGTGTAACAAATGCAATTACATGTTGATCTGAAGATGAAATTCCCTGAATATGATGTGGAACTATTCCAAATAGAACAGTCAACCTATTAGTTTGTAAATTAATTTTCAGAGCTTTAGAAATTGTAGAAAATAATGATTTCCAAAACGATTTTAATGAAGAACATGACCAGAACATATGTGACAAAGTAGCTACTTCAGTTTTACAACTATCACAGCATTTGTCTATACTAGGAAATATTTTAGATAGTCTCCCCTTTGTTAAATAATAACGGTGAACAGTTTTAAATTTAATTAAACAATGGTCGGCACATACAGAAGAAGAATTTACGTTTTTCAAAACTCGAAGCCAATCTTCATTAACAAAGATCATATTAAGTTCTCTGTCACAATCTTGTTTAATCTTTAGTGATAGGTTCTCGTTTTGTAACAAAAACAAATGATAAATGCTGCCAATGGAACCTTTCACGAAGGGATTCAATTTCAAAATGGTATCGAAAAAAATCAGATTCTTGTAAATATGGAAACTTAGGTAAATATCGTAAAAAATGTCTAACCTGAACATATTGCAAAAAAATGTGCATGAGCGAGAGAAAATTTGTTAATTAACTCTTCAAAGATCATAATGGACCATCACAAAATAAATCTGTAAAAGAATGGATCCCTTTATTTTCCATAGGAGAAAAATGGGGTCAGTTGTTGAAGGTTTAAATGAGAAGTTTCGATGTAAAAAACTAGTCATCTTAAATTGTTTAAAATTTAAAAAAAAAACGAAACTGAACCCAAATCCGTAGGGATTGTTTAATAACCGGGTAAAGATTTAAATTTGGAATTTTAGAGAGCTGTAAACGTAATGGAGCTCCAAAAATTGAAGTTAAATAAAATTGTTCAACAGATTTTAATTCCAAATCAACCCATAATGATTTTTGGTTCTTATCAAGCCAATATAACAAAAAACATAATTGTCTAATATTCACAGCCCAATAATACAGGCTTAAATTAGGAAGTGCAAGTCCCCATCGTTTTGTAGATTTTTGTAAATGATAGCTATTAATTCTTGGTCTCTTGTTGTTCCAAATAAAGGAAGAAATAAGAGAGTCAATTTGATTGAATTTTTTTTAGTTAAAAAGATAGGTATATTTTGGAAAATATATAAAAATCTAAGTAAGATCATTTTCACAGCATGAATCCGACCTATTAAAAAAAAGTAAGTGGATTCCATCTAAAAAATTGTGCTTCATGGAGTCCATTAAAGGAACTATATTCGCTTTATAGAGATCTTTATATTTTTTTTAGTAATTATAATACCTAAATATCTAAATGTATTAACAATTCTAAAAGGAATATCATTATATATACTAACAGGGACATTTAATGGAAACAATTCACTTCTTTCAAGTTGTTTATACCCAGAAAATTTAGCGAAATCTTTAAGTGTTTCCAAAAGATTAGGAATTGATTCCTCAAAATTTGAAATAAAAACCAAAAGATCATCTGCATAAAGAGAAATCTTATGTATGGTTCTATTCATAGAGATACCAAGAATACTTTTAGCTTCACGTAGTGTTATAGCTAAAGGTTCCGATACAAGATTAAATAATAAAGGGCTTAATGGACATCCCTGTCCAGTGCCACGAGAAACTGAGAAAAAAGACCTGCAGTTATTAGTAATGACAAGATCAAGGACGGCTTCCTGTCTGTGTTTATAAGCCAAATGAATGATAAAATGCTCTCGGCCTCACAATGTAACTCGACGTGACCCTGCACCATATGTGTATCTGCACTGCACTTTCTCTGCAGCCATAATGCTTTGTTACAGTTATTGTTCTGTCGTATATCAGCTCACTGTACTGTTGTAAAGTAGTAATCTGTGTGGATGGTACGTCAGACAAGATTTTCACTGTAGCTCAGAACATGATGAGAATAAACAAATTCACCACTTTAATTGTGTGGAAAAATTAGACAGACTGAGCTTCTGTTCTGGAACCTCAGAAGGAAACTTAACTGTTGTCATTTCTGTGGAATACAAATATATGGAAAATGCTTCAATCTCACATTACGGTCTGCGGTAACTGGGATCAGGTGACCGGTGGTGGGTCTCCCATATCAATATCAGAATCAGGTTTAATACCACCGGCATATTTCATGAAATTCGTTGTCCCTGCGGCAGCAGTAGAACCTAATTCATAACAATAGATTTTAACAATTGTGATTTAAAATAAGAATATGAATAAGAATAAAATAAGAATAGTACAAAATGAAAAAAAAAGATGTAATAAACTATTTTAATTGTGTGGAACTATTTGACTGACCGGGTTGTTGCTTTGGAAATTTTGCAGTGAATTTTAACTGAACTGTAGACATTTATGAGAAGTGCAGATAAATACAAAAGGTTAAATTCTCACATAAATGGGTCAGACACCCAGAAACATCGGCAGCACTTCAGCAGGTAAAAACAGTGGAATGAAACATGCTGAAAATATTGCAGAAAAAAACATATTGTCCACCACAACGAGAGGACGTGACAGATCCGGATCTCACTGCCTTGTCTGAACGGGGAAAGATGAAGCTACACGTACACGTAAAGTGACCCGCAGATGCTGCAGATCTGCGGAAAAATGTGAACAGGAAACGGGATCAGGAGACGGTGGAGGGTCTCCCACCCCCAGACGGAGAACCAGCTACCCACCACTCTGTGGAAAGAAGCAAACTTGCCACTCACTTCTCCTCTCACCTTAAATGTATTAGACATTTCAACCCCCGGGAAAAATATATCGTCTGTCCACTCTATCTATTCCTCTCGTAATCTGATAAACGACCATCCAGTCTCACCCCAGCCTGCGCCGCTCTGGAGAAAACAACACAAGTTTGTCCAGCCTCTCGTTACAGCTCATGCCCTCTAATCCAGGCAGTGTCCTGGTAAACCTCTTCTGCGTCCTCTCCAAAGCCCCGACATCCTTCCGAGAATGGGGGCGACCAGAACTGTATGAAACACTCCAGATGTGGTCTAACTAGTTTTATAAAACTGTGGTACGAACTGTAGCGTTTTAGAAACGAAACAGCAGCAATATAGTTCACACTGGAGTCTGGTTTTGATGTTAAAGCCATTCTCTTTATTAGTATCTACTTATGATGTAGTAAGTTAATGAAATAAAGGAAAGTTAACAGTGTTATGTGTATTTATGTGTAAATATAATTCCCAGACTATCGAGCCTGAGGGAACAAAACTTAGAGTCTTGAGATGGTAAAGTAGGAAAGTTCAGAAATCCACGGAATAAATGATGGGAGAGAGATATTTGTAATCCAGGGTGAAACGTAGAGAAAAGGCCGTTACTTCAAAATAACCGTCGACGAAGTTCTTATCCGTTGAATCTGTCCACAGACGAGTTATCAGCGAAAGTGACCTGTCACAGGAATACCGTCTTCCCGGGGTTACCACACAACATACCCAGGCAAGGGTTAACACAATATATTCCAAAACCCACTCCTATGGATTATACGAAGTGACAGCCACACACATTCCTTGTGGCTCCGTGTACCGATGATCAACCCACTCTTGTGGGCATCGGAGAGTTCCAAGCCTCAGCTGCGACTAACTGAAGCGATCAGCTTTTCCAGTCTCTCTCTCTCTTTCTTTAGACTGGCCGGCTGCCTGTCTGCAGATCGCTCTCTCTCTCTTATGGTTCAGTCCACAGTCAGCGCTGTCAGCCTGTGACTTACGTCATAGTCCCGCCTCCTCACGCCGGCGCTCTTAAAGAAACAGTCACAGTACGACAGCAGGCTCGTAACAGCTGCAACACAATTTCCCGACTTTTGAACTCAATGCTTCAACTAATAAAGACAATCATGCCCTTTGCCCTCTTAACCTCCCGGTCAATCTGTGCAGTCTCTTTCAGGGAGCGATGAACTTGGAGTCTAAGATCCCTCTGATCATCAACACTGTTCAGGGTTTTGCATTTAACAGTGTACTGTCTCATGCATTCGACCTACCGAGCTGCCAAGATGATCATCACTAATCAAATCTCACTGAGATTTCTCAGATCCTGTTGAATTTATTGCCAAGTGCATGAGTAGGGGAAGGTACAGGTACAGAGAAACACTGACTTGTGGCAGCATCACAGGCAAGTACATTCAGATAACACACGGAACACAAATTGTACGATTCTCTGTCAGTAACAATCTTTAAATATGCTTTATGTCATTAACGGTATGAAAAAATACATTTTGTCATGATCAACATAAAAATGTGCATTTTGTGTCAATAACAGTCTTGGAAATGTTGAATTTGGTCCCTGTCTCCATTCCTCCTGTAATCCACAACCAGCTCCTTTGTTTTTGTCACAATGAGGGAGAGGTTGTTTTCTTGACACCACTGTGTCGGGGTGATGACTTCTTCTCTGTAGGCTGCCTCGTTATTATTTGGGATCCGGCAAATTTAATTAGCAGATTTGAACCCGCCACTGCTCCCCACAGTGCACTATGTACTGATTGCAAAGCTACGAAATTGCATGTGAATGGCCTCCCCTCCCCCAACTCCACTCTTTCTGCCTCACCAGCAGACTGGGGCATCTCACATCTCGCTGCCTCCGCCAGGACATTAAACTGTGAACAACTATGGTCAGGGACTGATCTCTGGGGTACTCCAAATGCTACCTCCTTCCAGTCTGAAAACGACCCACTCATCCAGACACACACTACCGGCAGTTTATCGATCTCCAACGAAAAAGCCTAATCATCTACTCCCGATGTTCAATACCATTGCTGACTCTGAGTTTACCACCGTCAAATGCCGGGAGGGACATAATAATCAGAAAGTTTCTAGTCACAGCCGTGTAAATAAAATGTGATCTCAGTAGGTGTGTGGCGCATGCTCAGAATGCGAAGGAGACAGACAAACTGAGCCAAGTCACAGACTGATGAAGGGGAGGAGTGATCCATTTTGACACAGAGAGGGAAGCTGAGAGTTTGATATTGTGCATGATACCGGAACTGTGGCCAGTTAAAAGATGAAGCTTTGTTCCTTCAAAATGTTTTGAGTTGTGACAGTGTTTTTATCAGAAGGCACCATGAAGACTCAAATTATTTCAGTTGAATTGTTGTCCTTCACCCACTGACGTGCTTTGTAAAATTTTAGCAGTGTAGAAAAGTCAAAAGATCTGTGTATGGGAATCACAAACACAACAGAACGTCAGTTCCGCTGTATCTGTCAGTTCACCAGCGCTTGAATGCCGCCGATCCTTGAATGTGGAGGCGGAGATGCTGGAGAAGACAGCGCCCCTCTCGCTACAAGGAGTGATCCATGTGTCCATGTCCGTGATCTGATTGGATACACCGCCATGACGTTCAGAGCACTGTGACGTCATTCACTGGCTCTCATTTTGGAAGGGATTCAGTCAGTCAGCCATCGCAGATACACCAACAGCTTCACACTGGGAAGCGGCCGTTCACCTGCTCCGTGTGTGCGAAGAGACTCATTCAGTTAACCCACCTTGTGATGCTCCGGTGAGTTCACAATAAATAGAGGCCACATTTCTGTCCGGAGTGAGCAAAGAGTTTTACTCAATCATCCCAGCTGCTGCAACACCAGCAACTTCACATCAGGGAGGAAGTTCAAATCAGCTCCGTGTTAAATGTTTAACCATCACGGTGACTGAAGGCAGCTGCAGGTTCATGAGGGACTGTTACTGTCAGATTCTGCAGTTCTTGCGGCTGCTTATCGCACCCAGGACTGAACCCTGGCCACTGAGCATTGGAGGAGTCTGTTCTGCTGATGTTAGCCTTAAACTAGTCTGGCATTTAATATTGTGGATCTGTGACAGATGAAATCACTTTTCTATCAAATTCCGTGTCTAACTAGAGAGGTCCCTGCCGATGTTTCTGTTCCATATCAGAATATCAAAATCTACCCCTGCCATTCCCTTCGCACTCACCCTGAAATGACACGTTGCAACTAGTCACCACTCTGTGGGATCGGAGATTTCCATTGAATTTCATAGAATCATAGAAATCTATAGCACATTACAGATCCTTTGGCCCACATGGTTGTGCCGAACATGCAACTTACTCTAGAAACTGCTTAGAATTACCCTACCACATAGCCACCTATTTTCCTAAGCTCCATGTACCTATCTAAGAGTCTCTTAAAAGACCCTATTGTATCCTCCTCTACCACCGTCGCTGGCAGTGTGTTCCACACACACACCACTCTTTGCTTAAACAAAGCTTAGCTCTGACATCTCCTCTGTACCTACTTCCAAGCAGCTTAAACCTATTCCCCCTCGTGTTAGACGTTTCAGCCCTGGGGAAAAGCCTCTGTCTATCCACACGACCAATGCCTCTCATCATCTTATACACCTGCATGAATTTCCTGCATGATTTTTTCCGGTCTGAATAAGACGATAAGCTCACTGTGGTTTTGATGTTCTCTCCCCTCTCGCCCATCTCCCCCCTCGCCCCTCTCCCCTCTCCCCTCTGCCCCTCCCCCTCTCCCCGCCCTCTCTCCCCTCCCCTCTCCATCCTTCCTTCCTCTCCTCCCTTCTCCCCCCTCCCCTCTCCCCACTCCCCTCCTCCCCTCCTCTCTCCCCTCCCGTACTCCCCTCCCCCTCCTCCCCACTCTCCCCCTCTCCCCCTCCCCTCTCTCCCCCTCTCCCCTCCCCTCCTTCATTCCTCCCCCACTAACCCCCTCCTCCCCTATCCCCCCACCCTCCCCTCACACCCTCCCCTCTCCCCCTCCAACCCTCTCACGCCTCCCCCTCCCTTCCTCTCCTCCTGTCCTCCCTTCCCCTCCTCCCCTCCCCTTCTCTCCTCTCTCTCTCTCTCTCTCCCTCCCCTCCTTTGTGTTTCACGTCACAGACCCGCCTCACTCAGGCACTTAAAGGGACACTCACAGTAAACTTACCTGCGGTCTCGTAACACAATGCACCTCTAAAGTCTGACAGCAGACTAGCGAGTGTATCTTCGATGGTGCAGAGTCAGAAACCAAAGAGTTTCCAGATTGAGTCAGGGCTTTGGGGCTGCAAAGAGAGATGGGGTCCAGAGTTTGCGACGAGGAGGAGGAATCAGACCAGCAGGAAAAGCTGCAAAAGAAAGATTAGAAGCATTTGGAAACTGGTTGATTGAAAAAAAAAACTGGTTAATTTCTGCAAAATACTGGTGGAAATCAACAGTCAGGCAGCAAATGTGGAGAGGAATAAATAGACAAAGTTTAGGCCGAGCCTAGCCTGTGTACTCCGCTGCTTAGTTGCTGCTTGAACTGCAGAGTTCCTCCAGCATTTTGTGCGTGTGCGTCTCTGTATTCCCAGCAACTGCAGAATCTCCTGTGTTTTATAACTGCATTTTACTTTGGCATTACCTACACGTTGATATTGAGTATATTGCTTATGGGAGACGCTTTCTACGTTAAAACAGCTGCAGATTTTTCTATACACACGGAAAAAAAATGAGGTATGGACATTGAACAGGTGCTTGCAGAAAAGTTTAATGGCACCGTGATTACCCATAAGGCCATGCGTTAAGAATTTCGCCGGCGCTGAAGCGCCGATGAAATGCGCAGGCGTCAGTCTGAGGCCGTCCCCGTGTATCACGCATGCGCGCAGTACACTGACGGCCTTGAAAATGTCGGGTACGGGTAAGAACGATTCTCTGTGTTTTTATCTTAAACACCGACTTCAGAACGATTCCTGTGAAATCTGGACACCGTGGCCAACAATCCCGGCACAGTCCTGCTCTCGTCCCTCTCTCTCTCAGCACCACGATCCGTACACGGGCCCCGGGGAGCTTCCGGCTGATGAGTGAATGGGAACCGATGGATCTCTCAGACAGAGCTGAGCTCCAGCCATCTAAATGCAAGGATTAGGAACTCAGAGAAAGGGAACAAAATCTTTTACATCAGCAGTTGAGGAAATCACCTTTGTTCTACCTCCAATCACTAATAAGAGAAAATCTGAAGATGCTGGAAATCCAAGCAACACACACAAAATGCTGGAGGAATTCAGCATTAGTACTCTTTTCCATAGATGCTGCCTGGCCTGCTGAGTTCCTCCAGCATTTTGTGTGTGTTGCTTGAGCTCCCTCCTCTCGTTCTGGACTTTTCTACCGGTGAGAACATGTTTTGACCCATTCTCTCTGGGTACACAATGATATCAAGCACCTTTGCCTTGGGCAGCAAGTAGCTTTCACATCTCAAATGTGCCAGACTCCAGTGAGACAGACTACTGCCCTTCCCTTCATATTCATTGGCATTACCATCACTGAGTTCACCACCGTCAGTCTTTGTCTGATGTGTGTATTGTGGCGATGCAAACATTGCTGGAGAATTGGGGGAGGCTACAGGGGAATATAGAAACTGAGTTAACCACTGTCAGTCATTGGGGGGGGGGACGGTTCAGGGGAAATATTTATGTAGAATATAGTTACTGGTGATATTTGTTTGTATTCTGGTGTTGCAAAAGTTGCTGGAGAATTTGCAAGTGGGAAGAAGTGGAGTGATATTTGGAAATCTGACTTTTTTTAGTGTAACTTAGCAAGCTAACCACATATGGACAATATACAAAAACTTTGGTGAGAAAATCCTTCATTACCCATTACAGGCCTGCTACATAGGTTGTGTGAGAGTGCAGATGAACTGGATCGAACCCAGAGGAGATCAAAGTTCCTATTCACAGTGATTTGCTAGCTGTGAAAATGAATACCTCTCTATATAAAATTCACTGTGCACATCTTGTCACTGGGTAAAAAAAATGCACAGTGCAAGACTTATGTACACACTGGTTATTACAAATTAGAGGGGGTATTGGAGGGAATATGGGGAGACCTGTAGTGTCCCTGATGCCCTGACTTACAAGAAATGAATCCAGCTGCAGCTTGTAACCCTGCACTTTAAGGAGTTGGAACTTGAAGCGCATATGGTGATTGATGGTCATTCCAGATACCAGCACTCTGCCCAGTCAGGAGATGATTTCTCTGTCCAACTTGGGTTTAACCTCAGTGTAACAGTGTGATACCAAATCAAACCTTGGCAACTCAAGAAATCTCATCTGAAATGTTGTCCTACACCCATTTATTGATGTTGTAAATCTTTCACAGGTTAAAAACGGGAAGGAATTTGTCTCCAGGAATCTCAAACACGGCACAACAGTTTTGTTGTCTCTGTCTAGATATTTAAGAAGTGGAGCAAGGGATTCAATCGACCATCCTTCCTGCTCAGACAGTGGGAATGGATTCACTCGGTCATTTCAATTGAAGGTACATCAGCAAGTTCACACTGGGCAAGGCCATTCACCTGTTCTGTGTGTGAGAAAGGATTCTGTCAGGCATCCCACCTGTGGACAAACCTGTCAGATCACACTGGGCAGAGGCTGGTCATCTGCTGAATTTCGGGGAAGGGATTCTCTCGGTCATCTGACCTAATGGCACACCAGCGTGTTCACACCAGGGGGCAGCCATTCACCTGCACAGTCTGCGGGAAGGGATTCACTGCATCATCCAACCTACAGAGACATCAGCGAGTTCACACTGGGGAGAAGCCGTTCACCTGCTCAGACTGTGGGAAGGGATTCACTCAGTCATCCCACCTACAGAGTCATCAGCGAGTTCACACTGGGGAGAAGCCGTTCACCTGCTCAGTCTGTGAGAAGGGATTCTCTCAGTCATCCAACCTACAGAATCATCAGCGAGTTCACACTGGGGAGAAGCCGTTCATCTGCTCAGAATGTGGGATAGGATTCACTCAGTCATCCCAACTACTGGCACACCAGTCAGTTCATAATGGGGAGTGGCCATACACCTGCTCCGTCTGTGGGAAGGGATTCACTCAGTCATCCCACCTACAGAGTCATAAGCGAGTTCACACTAAGGAGAGGCCGTTCACCTGCTCAGTCTGTGGGAAGCGATTCACTCAGTCATCCCAGCTACAGAATCATCAGCGAGTTCACACTGGGGAGTGGCCGTTCACCTGCTCAGAATGTGGGAAGAGATTCAGTCAGTCATCCACCCTACTGAGTCATCAGCGAGTTCACACTGGGGAGAGGCCATTCACCTGCTCAGTCTGTGGGAAGAGGTTCGCTCACTCATCCACCCTACAGAGACATCAGCGAGTTCACACTGGGGAGAGGCCGTTCAACTGCTCAGTCTGTGGGAAGGGATTCACTCAGTCATCCATCCTACAGAGTCATCAGCGAGTTCACACTGGGGAGAAGCCGTTCACCTGCTCAGTCTGTGGGAAGGGATTCACTCAGTTTTCCAGCCTACAGAGTCATCAGCGAGTTCACACTGGGGAGAAGCCGTTCATCTGCTCAGTCTGTGGGAAGGGATTCACTCGATCATCCATCCTACAGAGTCATCAGCGAGTTCACACTGGGGAGAAGCCATTCACCTGCTCAGTCTGTGGGAAGGGATTCACTCAGTTATCCAGCCTACAGAGTCATCAGCGAGTTCACACTGGGGAGAAGCCGTTCACCTGCTCAGACTGTGGGAAGAGTTTCACTCGGTCATCCCAACTACTGGCACACCAGTCAGTTCACACTGGGGAGAAGCCGTTCACCTGCTCTGTCTGTGGGAAGGGATTCTCTGAGTCATCCAGATTACTGAGTCATCAGCGAGTTCACACTGGGGAGAAGCCATTCACCTGCTCAGACTGTGGGAAGGGATTCACTCAGTCATCCAACCTACAGAATCATCAGAGAGTTCACACTGGGGAGAAGCCGTTCACCTGCTCAGTCTGTGGGAAGGGATTCACTCGGTCATCCCACCTACAGAATCATCAGCGAGTTCACACTGGGGAGAAGCCGTTTATCTGCTCAGACTGTGGGAAGGGATTCACTCAGTCATCCACCCTACTGAGTCACCAGCGAGTTCACACTGGAGAGAAGCCGTTCACCTGCTCAGTCTGTGGGAAGGGATTCACTCGGTCATCCACCCTACAGAGTCATAAGCGAGTTCACACTGGGGAGAAGCCGTTCACCTGCTCAGTCTGTGGGATGGGATTCTCTGAGTCATCCACATTACTGAGTCATCAGCGAGTTCATACTGTGGAAAAGCCGTTCACCTGCTCGGTCTATGGGAAGGGATTCACTCAGTCATCCACCCTACTGGCACACCAGTCAGTTCACAGTGGGGACTGGCCGTTGTTATGAATCCCTGGGTTTCCTTTGCTGTGGACTGTCATTTTAAGAGAGAGAGAGAGATTAAGAAGGTGAATCAGTCTGACTTGCAGCTTGTTTACATCGCTCACAGCTTGTTTAGTTTTAACCGAGGACACAGACACTCAGAGTCAGACGGAGACAAAGGAGGAAAAATGGAAGGATCGAAGCCAGGGAATTAGTGGCCAAGGGTCACTGTTTGGAACTTTCCTATGCCCACAAGGGTGGGTTAATTATTGTTCACCGTACATCAAATGTGTGGTTGTCACCTCGTTTGATCCATAGGAGTGGATCGGATTTGGGGCATCCTGTGGAGACCACTTATGTGTTAGCCCTTGCCTGGGGTAATTCACTTGAAGATGATACACCTTGTGACAAGTCACTTTCGGTGATAATTTGTATGTGGATTTGGAATGATGACGGATAAAATCTACAGCGACTGTTCTCTCGTTTTACCACCGTGGAACCTGTGGAATTCTACATATTTGCCTTCTCTCGCCATTTACCCTGGATTACAAATCTCTCTCTCTCATCGCCTATTCTGTAGTTGAACTGAACTTTCATACTTTACCATCTCAAGACTCCAAGCCTTGTTTCCCCCGAGTTCAATAGTTTGGGAGTTATATTTACTCACATTTATAAGCTTAACACTGTTAACTTCTGTTTATCTTGTTTATGTTGCATATTACAAGTAGATTCTAATAAAGATAGATTTAACATTAAAACCAGACTCCAGGTGTAGAGTATTGCTGCTGGCTTGTTTCTAAAGCAATATGGTTCGTAACAAATTTGGAGCCTGCGTCTGGGATATGGACAAATTTGGGGGCTATTGATCAATTAATTATTGATTTAATTGGGGAAATCCCTTTTGATTTATTTGTGTGTGGAAATCAGCAGCAGTGGATATTGATACATTTCTGTAGGTTGGATGACTGAGTGAATCCCTTCCCACATACTTCCTCATCCAGGTCATCCACTCTCGGTCTTCTTTGACACTTCTCCGGACCCACTCCAATACGAGCACATCTTTTGTGCAGATAATAAGTCGGAAGTACAGGTCGGAATCTGCTCACCATACACCAACAGTGATCTACCCAATGCGTTATAAAGCTATAGTATCGCATCCTTGCTCTTATATTGCTAACATTGCAGTTGTCATCCTTAATCAACTCAATCTGCAAGCAAACCTTTAGGGCCTCTTGCTCAAGGACTCACAAGCACTTATGCACCTCTAATTTTTTCAAGTTTCTCCCATTTATTTTTTTTCTACGCCCAATTACTTCTGCCAAATGTACATGACATGCATACACTGTATTTCAACTGCTACTTTGCTGGCATTCTCCAGATCTATCGAAGTCCTTCTGCAGACTCCCGCTTTGCTCTAAACTATCTGTCCCGTACCTATCTTTGTATCAACTGCAATGTTCGTCACCAAGGTATCAATTCCGTCATCCATATCATTCAGATTTAGCATGAAACGATGCGGTCTCAATACTGACCCCTACAGAACAGCATTAGTTACCGACAGCAAAACAGAAATGCCCACATTATTCTGACTCTTTCTCCCTTGTCAGTACAAGTTTCTTTCCTGTAATTCCATGAGCTGTGATCCTGTTAAGCAGCCTCACGTGCAGCACCTTAGAAACATAGAAAACCTGCAGCACGTTACAGGCCCTTTGGCTCACAAAGCGATGCCGAACATGTCCTTGCTCTAGAAATGCCAAGGGTTACCTACAGTTCTCTATTTTTCTCAGCTCCGTGTACCTATCCAGGAGTCTCTTAAAAGATCCTGTCGTGTCCGCCTCCACCACCATTGCCGGCAGCCCATTCCAAGCACTCACCACTCTCTCTGCAAAAAACTTACCCCTGACATCTCCTCTGTACCTACTTCCAAGCATCTTGAAACTATGTCCTCTCGTGCTAGAAATTTCAGCCCCGGGAAAAAGCCTCTAACTATCCACACGATCAATGTCTCTCATTGTTCAATGATCATTGATCAATGTTTCAACATGCAGGTGAACTGGGAGAATCAGGTTGGTGCTGGACCACAGGATAGGTAGTTTGTAGAGTGCCTACGGGATGCATTCGTGGAACAGCTTGTACGGGAGCCGACCAGGGACAAGACTATTCTGGATTTAGTGTTATGTAATGAACAGGATTTGATAAGCGATCTCGCAGTAAAGGAGCCATTAGGATGTAGTGATCACAATATGATAAGCTTTTATCTGCAATTTGAGAAGGATAAGGGCAGCTCGGAGGTGTCAGTGTTGCAGATGAACAGGGGAAACTATGGAGCCATGAGGGAGGAGCTGGCCAAAGTTGACTGGAAGGATAGCCTAGCAGAAAAGACAGTGGAACAGCAATGACAGGTATTCTTGGGAATAATGCACAAGGTGCAAAATCAGTTCATCCCCCAGAGAAGGAAGGATTCAAAGGGGGGGGAAAGGGCCTCAGTGGTTGACAAAGGAAGTCAGAGACTGCATAGCATTAAAGAAAAAGGAAATATGACAGAGCTAAGGTGAGTAGGAGGACAGCTGATTGGGAAGTTTTTAAGGAACAACAGAACTTAACTAAAAAGACAATACGGGGAGAAAAAATAAGGTACGAACGCAAGCTAGCCAGGAATATAAAGGAAGATAGCAAAAGCTTTTTTAGGTATGTGAAGAGAAAGAAGATAGTTAAGAACAATGTTGGGCCCTTGAAGAATGAATTGGGTGAAATTGTTATGGGAAACAGAGAAATGGCAGAAGAATTTAATGAGTACTTTAGATCTGTTTTCACTAAGGAAGACACAAGCAATCTCCCAGATGTATGGATGGGCCAAGGACATAGGGTAACAGAAGAAATGAAACAGATTGACATTCGGAAGTAAACGGTGATGAGAAGACAGATGGGACTGAAGGCTGACACATCCCCAGGTCCAGATGGTCTGCACCCTAGGGTACTAAAGGAGGTGGCTCTGGAAATTGCGGATGCATTGGTAATCATTTTCCAATGTTCCTTAGATTCAGGATCAGTTCCTGAGGATTGGAGAATGGCTAATGTTATCCCACTTTTTAAGAAAGGAGGGAGGGAGAAAACAGAGAACTATCGACCTGTCAGCCTGACATCGGTGGTGGGAAAGATGCTAGAGTCCATTATTAAGGATGAAATAGTGGCATATCTAGATAGCAGTGATAGGATTGGGCCAAGCCAGCATGGATTTACCAAGGGTAAATCATGCTTGACTAATCTGTTGGAGTTTTTCGAGGATGTAACCAGGAAGTTAGACGGGGGAGATCCAGTGGATGTAGTGCACCTCGATTTTCAGAAGGCATTTGATAAGGTCCCACATAGAAGATTGGTGGGCAAAATCAAAGCTCAGGGCATCGGGGGGAAGGCATTGACATGGATAGAAAACTGGTTGGCAGATAGAAAGCAAAGGGTAGCGGTGAATGGGTGTTTCTCGGAATGGCAGGTGGTGACTAGTGGGGTGCCACAGGGCTTGGTATTGGGACCACAGCTGTTTACCATTTATGTTAACGATTTGGATGAAGGCATAGAAAATAACATCAGCAAATTTGCTGATGATACTAAGCTGGGTGGTTGTGTGACATGTAATGAGGATGTTAGGAGAATTCAGGGTGACTTGGATAGGCTGGGTGAGTGGACAGATACTTGGCAGATAGCGTTTATTGTGAATAAGTGTGAGGTTATCCACTTTGGGAGTAAGAACAGGAAGGCAGATTATTATCTGAACGGTGTAAAGTTGGGTAAGGGAGTAATACAAAGAGATCTCGGAGTCCTTGTTCATCAGTCACTGAAGGTGAATGAGCAAGTGCAGCAGGCAGTGAAGAAGGCTGATGGAATGTTGGCCTTTATTACAAAGGGAATTGAGTACAAGAGCAAGGAAATCCTCTTGCATTTGTACAGAGCCCGGGTGAGACCACACCTGGAGTATTGTGTACAGTTTTGATCTCCAGGGTTAAGGAAGGACATCCTGGCTGTAGAGGAAGTGCAACGTAGATTCACAAGGTTAATTCCTGGGATGTCCAGACTGCCTTAGGCAGAGAGGATAGAGAGACTGGGCTTGTACACGCTGGAATTAGGGAGATTGAGAGGGGATCTGGTTGCAACATATAAGATTATTAAGGGATTGGAAAAGATAGAGGCAGGAAATATGTTCCAGATGCTGAGAGAGTCCAGTACCAGAGGGCATGGTTTGAAAATAAGGGGTAGGTCATTCAGGACAGAGTTAAGGAAAAACTTCTTCTCCCAGAGAGTTGTGGGGTTCTGGAATGTACTGCCTCGGAAGGCAGTGGAGGCCAATTCTCTGGATGCTTTCAAGAAGTAGCCAGATAGGTATCTTATGGATAGGGGAATCAAGGAATATGGGGACAAGGCAGGAACCGGGTATTGATAGTAGATGATCAGCCATGATCTAAAAATGGCGGTGCAGGCTCTAAGGGCCGAATGGTCTACTTCTGCACCTATTGTCTATTGTCTATCGTCTATAACGTCAGAAGGGTTGGTATCCAGGTATACAGAAAGCAAAGGATGGCTGGTAAATTTTCTCCCTGCATGTAGGTGAACAGTGGAGTCCTGCGGAGATCTGTCCTGAGACCTCCGGATTTTTTGTTCTTTTATGAATGATTTGGATGAGGAGGTGGAAGGGTGGTTTATTGTATTTGCAGAGTTTTGAAGGTTGGTGTAATTACGGATAGTATAGAAGGTTGTCACAGATTACAAGAGGACAGTGACAGGACGCAGAGCAGCGCTGAGAATTTACAGATGAAGTTCAACACGGAAAGGTACGAAGTGATTCACTTTGGAAGGATGGATTTGAAGGCAGAGGTGATACTTTCTCGAGTCAACCGAGGGCCGCACATTAGTACGAGTTCCACAATGGAAACAGAGTGTTGAAACTTCCTCCAATAAGCCGAGGGCCGCTCATCGGTACGAGAACCACAATCGGCACGGAGTGGTGCACTGCAGGAGCAGGAAAAAGTGTGATTGACAGGTGAGCTTAAACGCATCCAGTGTTCTAAGCATACTTATAGTGACTCTCAAAAGGCAATATACCTGACAGTAAATCAGGAGAAAAAATACAACTTAATGGCAAATAATGGAACAGCCTGGGAACCTGCGTATAGTTCACAGATTTCACTAACTATATTTGTTCAAACTGAGGATGGATGGAGGAATAGTAGTAGAATTGTGGCAGGTTTGAGTATATGTTTAAAATTAAATAGGCTGCATCGCAGGTCACGGGTATGGGGTGGTCAGGTCATTCACTGGAAGAGGTCAGATTCCTGCCAAACGGCCCATGTGCGCGCTGGAAAACATTGTTCTTCAAACTGTCCACAGCCCTCGCTAATCTGCCGAGGACACGACCCATTTTTCATCACAGGTCTCTGGAATATCGCTGTTGATCTTTTAAATTGTTTGGAGAAATATAAGTGCAGTGTTATTGTAACACATGTCAGCTGTCATTGTTTATTCCATCACTCACATCGTCCGGAATAACTGGCACGAACGAGAGAAAAGAATGAACGAATGTTCCTCTTTAATAAAGAAGTGTTCACCATTGCACCTGTCAGAACTAATTCCTTCCCTCAATTTCAGAAGCGAATGTGCTCCGTCAACTGTTACAAAATAAATCGAAATCAAGATGAATGCCTACTTTAAAAGCAATACAGATATCTTAAAAAAGTTATTTAAATACCTGAAGCCAGGTATCATGAAAAATAACGTGGAAAATTCGCATCATATTTTATTTTAAAGCACATAGATTGCAATACCCTTGAGGAATCAAATTAATGACACGGAGACAGAGTGAGTAAAAATAGTTTAACGTAAGTGTTTGTGCAGTTGGTTGTCACTAATGTCCCTGACGTGATACGCACGCTAATTGCCTCAGTGGAATTGCTCTCTCCTCAATAAAAGTCTGCTAAACCGATCACCAGTCCATCTGAGCAGCTGAAACGCTCCGTACAACTGAACGCTGCTTCTGACGGAATATGGGATATCCGGCGATTTACTACATCGCGGGCATTTTCTATCCCACACTTGTAGCGGTTGGTGTCCCCGGTAAGATGCCGGAGCTAGTCACTTTATGTATGGTGCCGTCGTTACTCTGCTGCGGTATCCGCACTGTTACTGAGCACAGATGCTGCCGTCGAGTGAAACGTGTTTCCGGAATGGAGGATTCAGGCATCTAATGGTTTTATTTCCATTTTTCGTATTTCGATCGCAGTGTTTTTTTTTCTTTTGTCAATTAAGTTGGTGCTGATTTTGTCACTGTTTCATAATTTCACCTCGCTGGGCTTTCTGAAGTGATGCTAGTCTCTGCTTTTCTAGGTCCGAGTCTCTATCAGTGCAGACATTTCTATCTTATAACAACGTGGCAGCTTATTTAAATGACAGTCCAGTCTATTTTCGACACGTAGGTCTGTTCTCTGTAAGTCAGTAAATGAGAACTCGTACTTTATATTTCCTTGATGGCACTTTGACACCGCTACAAATAATCCCGTCTGTTCTTTCACCTCTAATAATAGAAATGGTGTTGTTTACAGGAGCGATCGACTGCTCACCGGTACGTGAGTCGTGGAACCCGGATGCCTCGCTCTAAACTGTGGGAAGGTCGCCAATCCACTGACACTCACATCCGTCATTGTCCTCCAGCCGGAGTGCAGTGACCGAGACACCGCACACACTGGATTCCCGCTTTCCACTTCCAAACAGACCATACCCTGCATAGCATCGGTAGAATGCGGGTATTCAGAAAGCTGACCATATTTCTATTTTGTTTCCAAATTTCTTGCAGTTAATTTAACGGCGATTGTGATCCTCTCTCGGGGAAAATGCGGACTCTCCAAATGCATCACCCGTTACCTGGTTGGAATGGCAACAGCGGATCTGATGGTGGTTATCGTTGTTGCTTTAGTGGAACAGACCAACAATATCTACATTTATTCCAGATCCCTGCTCATCACTCCTGTGTGCGCTCTGACACTTGTATTTATGGCTGTAACGCGGGGCTGTTCTGTTTGGTTCACGGTCAGTTTTACCTTCGATCGCTTCATCGCAATATGTTGCGAAAAGCTGCGGGAGCGATACTGCACCGAGAGAACAGCAACGGTGGTTATGGTGACCGTGGTTATAGTGAGCTGTGGGAGATGTGCGCCCGGATACTTTGCCATTGAACCTTACGTCATCATTGACAATACGCCGTGGCGGTGCACTGGCACAGATGAATACGCTACTTCACCTATGTGGAAAGTATACGAATTACTGGACAGCATTTTAGTCCCATTGCTGCCAATCGGCTTAATCCTGGTGTTTAACGGGTTAACCGTAAGGCATATCGTTGTGGCAAATAGAGTCCGCCGAAGGCTTCGGCACAGCAGCGACAATCAGAAAGATGCCGAGGTGGAAAAACGCAGAAAATCGATGATTTTGCTGTTTTCTATATCAGCTAATTTCATATTATTTTGGATGCCCAATGTAGCCCATTCCCTGAAATGGCAAGTGCAGAACTATTTTTACGAGAACAGATATTTGAGTTCCCCGGTATACATCCTACAGCAATTTGGCTTCATGTTACAAATCCTCAGCGTGTGCACCAATACTTGTATCTATACACTGACACAGAGGAAATTCAGAGAAGAGCTGAGGAATGGAATGAAGTTTGTGTTTACATTAAATGGTCATCTGTGTAGATAACGCCCACCTCAAATGGCGATTCAGCGGAGTTTTCAAATAAAGCCGTTTTACAATGAACAGGCTTGGTAAATATGTGATGGATTTAAACAATTATATGCCTGGTCATCCGGAAATTGCAGAATCGGCGGAAGATTGCTGACTTCATACAGTTCAGGTCGGTAGCAATACAAACGCTCAATGCTGCTGGCGTGGTTGTTACATTTGTTGAAGTATGTTCCGAACTATCACAGACACTCGACTGTCACAAGGGCCGGGATGGCTTCAGGACTTTCCGGGTGTTAGATGTTTCAAAATGGATAGGATCAGCTAAATGAGTGTAAAGTGAGTGCAATGCCAAACCAGCGACAGTATCGCAGCTGCAGAAAGAGAGGACAACGTGGAGCGTCCGTTTGTTCAGACGAACACAGTAACATGAAGGGCGTGAACACCCCATTTGGAATATTCTGTACAGCCGCCCACCTGATTAACATAAGAGACTGCAACGGGCATGGTGAGGAACCGATCGAGAAGCGGAACATGGACATGCACCATGTTATCGGCACGGGGAACTGAAACATCTCTAATACACTTTGGCATCTCCCCAGGATCAAATGTTTAGTTATGGCATAATTTCGCAGTTGTGTCCAGGAAGGATGCATTTCACTATAAGAAGAAAGGCAGGCTAGCGAACAGCTCATACTCGATCTTATATTCGAAAAAGAAACGGGTCAGGTGACAGATCTCTCCGCGGGTCAGCATTTCAGAACGATAGGGCAGAACTCCCAGACATTTACCTTGCACAGGGATAGGACCAGGGAGCATGGAATGTATTTAATTGGGGGTCGTTGATGTATTGTGGTACCTGGCAGGAGCTTGGGAACGTACAGTGGGAAATAATGCACTCAGGGAAATGCGCGATAGATATGTGGAGATTGTTTAGGGAACACTGACATGGGGTTCAGTAAGGGCTTGTCTCATTGCCGCAGGGCAAGGATAATAGCATCATGTAACCCTGGGTGATAATATATTTGGAACAACTTGTCAAGAGGAAGAAAGAAAGGGACTTAAGGTTTAGGGGGAAAGGGTCAGATAGGGTTATGGAGGGTCACAATGCAGACAGGAGATAATTTAATAATGGATTTAGAAAAGTTGGAAGGGCACTTGAGAAGTCCTTGGCGAGTTGCACTGTGAAGAACAAGAGGATGACTGAAGAGAGTGTGGGCAGATCGGATTGAAAAGGGAAAAACTTGTGGCTGGATTCCAAGGAGGCAGTGAAGCTCCTCGCGGAATACATTAATCGATGTGAACACAGCGTAAAAAAGCAGATATGCTCGAACATGCCGACGCTCAGAAAGAGGATGCGCTGGAAACTTGTAAAACTTTATGGTAGATGATTCTCCGGTGCTGGAAGAAATACAGTCCAGCTGATTTAGGAAGGGAAGCAAAGACATTACTGAGCTTCTGGACAGGGTATTTGTGTCTTCCCTGGCCAAGAAGTAGAACTAGAAGATTAGAGGTTGGCAAATGTTTTTCATCTGTTGAAGCAAGATAATAGGGATACTCGTTGGAAGTATAGACCAGTGAGTCTTTCATCAGTAGTGGGTAAACTATTGAAGACGATAATTGAAGAGGGAATTTATGAGTATTTGAAGAAACGTGGTCTGGCTACAGAGAGACAACATGGCTCTTTGAGAGGTATGTTGTCCTATATGAGCCAGATTGAATTATTTGTAAAAGTGAAAATAAGACAAACAGAAGAATCTGAATAGTCGATGTAGGTGTATTAATTCCGAGAGTCGGGACCATGGGATCCACGTAATCCTGCGTTGATTCAGAATTGGCTTCCTAACAGAAGGCAGATGATGTAGTAGATAGAGTGAATACTGGTTGGAAGGCAGGGGGCAGCCGCGTCCCGCTAGGTGGGTGGAAATTTCGTGACATTTTATAACTTTTTGACACTGCAGTTACAGTGTTCCGAGAAATAGGGCTGAGGGAAATAATCGATTGAATCTGACAACACAGCAGCAGCTGGATAATTTATGGAATTAGAACTGATGACGTAAGCAAATCGCTGATCTATTGATTACACCGCCACGATATCTAAACTGACCTGTCATTTACATATTACAGGGCACATGCTACAATGACCTCAAAACAATCTTTCCCAATCGAGACCTACAACTTAAAACCAACAATTAAATGTGTTCAGAGCAGCTTCTGGTGCTCATTAAAACAACCAGCCTTCCAGAATGACAATTCAAGGACGCACCAATTTATCCCAATACCTCTGAGTCGTGGTTTTATCGTATCGGATGCAGATACGCTCAAACCTCGGTCCATTTAACCCTGAATCCACATGTCCAGTGTGAAATCTGTGTCTCCTACTGAAATTAATAATAAATGAAAGATACAAAACGACACAAACTAAAAACACAGCGAGCAATGCGAACACCCGTACTCACACTTGTCTTCCATCAACACCATCGTGGTCAATTGGAGAATACAGAATAAACAAGTTCCAAAGCAAAAGGCCTCAGCACGTATTCTAACTTAGGAGAGTGAGATGCAGACAGCTGAGACTCGCATACACTAACACTTCATAGAATTTCGGAGTGATACGAAGCCTTTGAATTTCGGATCAGTACCTGGAAATCACTTCTCGCAAGGTGACATCATTTTTTTGTCACGCGTATACCAAAAAGAAGATTAATTCAATCACCCCCCAACACCAAGAAAAGAAACACGCAACTCACATAAAGTTATTCATGACCGCAATCTTTCTCTCTCTCTCTTTTAATTGAACTCACTTATGTCCAAAACTCGTGTTATATTTCAAAACTGCAATGCATTTATATTTTCAAAATATCGCAGAAAATGACATACTCTTATTTGTTCAATAGTTAACAAACATCTGTAATTGGAATCATACAACACTGATTAAAGATTTTCGACTCCAAGAGAAAGAAACGCAGAAGGTAACGTATCGTCCACGAGGTACTATTCAACACAATTAAAACATGACGTCTCCACAACTCCAAACCTCCAACGACTTCCAGGATTTCTGACCTCCAATTTCAAACCAAGGATAGGATTCGGATTAAATGAACCCGTTGTTGTATAGATCCGGGGCGAATGATCCCCATTACGACCTGTGAAGCAACAGATCTGTTCACTGTACTGGGACCACTGTCACACCCACCTCCAACCCGGAACTACTGTCTTTACCGCCTTACCTGTAGTGTGATACTCCCATCATCATCTCACATCTGCACTTCCATGTTTTCATGCAGTAACCATCCATTTTAGTCAATCCCCACGCTTCAGTGTGTGCAAGGACAGAGGGATCGAACAGTATCAACGACTTTCTAGATCGGTCGGTGCTGTGAGACACTGAAGTTCTAACCCAGACATACAATCAGACATCCATAGGAAACCACTACACAGAAACTGGGTCTTCAGCCCTTCAGGTGCCTGAGGAATTATTCAAACTGCCTACTCCCAGCGACCCGCACACGGACCATGGCCATCCATATCCCTTTCAACTATGTACTCATCACAGGGAACCACTGCACATAAACAGGGTCTTCAGCCCGTCAGGTGCCTGAGGAATTATTCAAACTGCCTACTCCCATGGACCCCCACACGGACCATGACCATCCATATCCTTTTCAGCCATGTACTCAACTGCAGCGAAGGCAAAGCAAATATCCGGGCTCACACTTGTCGTCCTTCAATACCATAGCAGGCAATTAGAGAATACAGAATAAACAACTTCCAAAGCTTCCATTTTCTCATGCTGTAACCATCCATTAACTCAGTCTCCATGCTTCAGTCTGTGCAAGGACAGAGGGATCGAACAGTATCAACGACTTTCCAGATTGGTCGGTGCTGTGAGACACTGAAGTTCTAACCCAGACATACAGTCAGTCAGCCATAGGAAACCATTGCACAGAAACAGGGTCTCCAGCCCGTCCAGTCAGTGAGGAATTATTTAAACTGCCTACTGCCATCGACCTCACCCGGACCGTGGCCATTTATATCCCTCTCATCCGTATATTTCCCTGATCATCTCATAAACGTTGACATCGGAATCTCAATTACCATTTGTGTTGGCAGGACTGTCCACACTCTGTCCACCCTCTAAATGAAGAAGATACCCCTCTTGTTTCCCTTAAACATTTCACATTTCACCATTCACCCATGATCTCCAGTTGAATTCTCGCCCAACATCAGTGGAGAAAACCTGCTGGCATTTACACTGTCTATAAGCCTTATCATTTTGTATACCCCTATCAAATCTCCCTTCAGTCTTCTACCCGCTCGGGAATAAAGTGCTAACATATGTAAATGACACGGTGGTCAGCAGCACAGGGGCGCCGCAGGGAACCGTACTCTCTCCGGTCCTGTTCACCCTGTACACATCAGACTTCCAATATAACTCAGAGTCCTGCCATGTGCAGAAGTTCGCTGATGACACGGCCATAGTGGGGTGTGTCAGGAATGGACAGGAGGAGGAGTATAGGAAACTGATACAGGACTTTGTGATATGGTGCAACTCAAACTACCTGCGTCTCAATATCACCAAGACCAAGGAGATGGTGGTGGACTTTAGGAGATCTAGGCCCCATATGGAGCCAGTGATCATTAATGGAGAACGTGTGGAGCAGGTTAAGACCTACAAGTATCTGGGAGTACAGTTAGACGAGAAGCTTGACTGGACTGCCAACACAGATGCCTTGTGCAGGAAGGCACAGAGTCGAATGTACTTCCTTAGAAGGTTGGCGTCATTCAATGTCTGTAGTGAGATGCTGAAGATGTTCTATAGGTCAGTTGTGGAGAGCGCCCTGTTCTTTGTGGTGGCGTGTTGGGGAGGAAGCATTAAGAAGAGGGACGCCTCACGTCTTAATAAGCTGGTAAGGAAGGCGGGCTCTGTCGTGGGCAAAGTACTGGAGAGTTTAACATCGGTAGCTGAACGAAGGGCGCTGAGTAGGCTACGGTCAATTATGGATAACTCTGAACATCCTCTACATAGCACCATCCAGAGACAGAGAAGCAGTTTCAGTGACAGGTTACTATCGATGCAATGCTCCTCAGACAGGATGAAGAGGTCAATACTCCCCAATGCCATTAGGCTTTACAATTCTACCTCCAGGACTTAAGAACTTTTTAAAAGCTATTAATGCTTTTTGAGACGGTGATTTAGATGCATATCATATTTTTTTACTGAGTTAAGTATTGTATGTAATTAGTTTTGCTACAGCAAGTGTATGGGACATTGGAAAAAAAGTTGAATTTCCCCATGGGGATGAATAAAGTATCTATCTATCTATCTATCTAATCTTTCCTTTCAATTCAATACAACCTGTCCGGGCAATAACATTGTAATATTTTTCTGTATTCTTTCAAACTTATTTACATCTTTCCTGCAGGTAGTTGATTCCAACAGCACACAATATTCCAAATTAGGGCCCAATAAAGTTTTAAACAGCATCAACGTAATGTCCTAACTGCTGTACTCAGTACTTCGGCCTAAGAAGTCAAATGTGAGAAAAGCTTCTTTTTTCACGACCCTGTGTAACTGCGCCGCAACTTCCATTGAATTATGGACCTGAACAAAATTTCGAAACAATTCTTCAGCCCAGTTTGAGGAAAGATGTTGCAACATTTTGCAGAACTTGTCACACTTGTCAGGTTGCGGTTGCACCTAATCAGGTCACGCCAGTGGTCCCATTGCAACATTTTACGGCAATTGGTGAACCCTTTTCTAAAGTTATTGTGGAATGTGTTTGCCCGTGTCCAAAGACTACAGCTGGTCATCAATATTTGCAAACTATCATGTGGAGAGCATCCAGATGTCCCGAGGTAATACCCCTCAGAAATATAAAAGCCAAAACTGTGTCGAAATTTCTTATAAAATTGTTGTTCTCTTTTACTTTATTTAGTTTGCCTAAAGAAATTCAGTGTGATCAATGAAGCAATTTTACGTCCGGATTATTCCAGCAGGTAGTTTATTAACTGGGAGCTAAACAGATTATGTCGTCTACGTACCATCGGGAATCACAACTGGCTTTGGAAAGATGCCATTCTACCTTCAAAACAATGATTATGCCATACTGTGTTCAAAATGAAAAGGATTGGGATGAGGGAGGTCATTTACTTTTATTCGCAGTGACGGAATCAGTACAGCATTCACTAGGCTGTAGTCAATTTGAACCCTTATTTGGTCTTAGGGTTCGAGGACATTTGACTCTGTTAAAGGAACAAATCAGGGTATGCATATCAATTTGCTGGACAATGTTTTTTTTTAAATTAGTTTTTTTATATATTTTCTACATCGCTACAGATTAAAAAAACCCAGATCGAAATGAAGAACATTAACACAGTGCAAAAATAAACATACACTAATAATATAATACAAAAGAAGATAATTGAGAAAGCACCCAAATTGAAGATATGTAAAATTAGTATCCTCCCCAAACCCCGCAACAAAAAAGTACTCCAGACCAACCACAACACAATCTAGAGAGTATACATCGGGACATTCAAACCCCCAAAACTGTAAATACACTTAGCAACAGAAGATATTAAAGCCTACTACCAACAAAAAAGGAGCTGAAAGCAACGGACCGAAAAAAAGAAACCTTAGTTAAGAGGAAGGTTATGAAAATACTCAATAAAAGGTCCCCAGACCTTATGGAACTTCGTATCCGAATTAAGAACTGAATAATGAATTTTTTCAAGGTCTAAGCAGGACATAATATCATTAAGCCATTGAGCATGCGTGGGCGGGGCAACATCCCTCCATCTAAGGAGGATTAAACGTCTAGCCAGGGGAGAAGCAAAAGACAATATTCGACACTTAGTCGAACTCAGACGTAAATCTGTCTCACCCAAAAAACCGAAAAAAGCAATTAAAGGGTTAGGTTCTAGGTGGCGATTCAGAATACAAGTTAACGTTATGAAGACGTCTTTCCAAAATTTCTCCAAGCGAGGACAAAACCAGTACATATGAATGAGAGAGGCCTCCCCCCTTTTGCATTTATCACAGAGGGACTAATGTTAGGGTAAAATCGGGATAGTTTAGATTTAGACATATGGGCTCTATGAACAATCTTAAACTGTAAAAGGCAATGCCGAGCGCAAAGAGAGGTTGAATTAACCGATTTGAGAATCGAATCCCAAGTCTCATCAGATAAAGAGATATTCAAATCATGCTCCCAAGCCATTCTAATTTTATCCACAGGGGCACGCCGTAAGGATGCTAATTTATCACGAATAAATGATATTAAACCTTTACCTAGTGAATTAATAGAAAGAAATTAATCCATAACATTTTTCTCAGGCATTTCAGGGAAGTTAGGAATTAAAGGATTAATAAAGTGTCTAATTTGGAAATATCTAAAAAAATGAACATTGGGCAGATTGAACTTAGCAGAGAGCTGTTGAAAAGATGCGAAGCGATTATCAATAAAAAAGATCTTCAAAATGTCTAATGCCCTTCCTATACCAATCATGGAATTCGGAATCATACATAGTAGGTAAAAAAAGGTGATCATGTAAGATAGGGCTAGAAAAGGAAAAACCATGGAAACCATAAAACATCCTAAACTGAGCCCATATACGCAAAGTGTGTCTAACAAGAGGATTAACAATTAATCTGGACAAACTACTGGGGAGTACAGAGCCAAGAAGTGCAGAGATAGATAAATCTTTAGTGGAACTCAACTCCATTGCCACCCAATTAGGGCACTCGGGTTGGCCATGGAAAAAAGATCAAAAGGTAGCACAACCTATATTGGATGCCCAATAATATAAACGAAAGTTAGGTAAAGCCATGCCACCCCCTTTTTTAGATTTTTGGAGATAAACTTTATTAATTCTAGAATGCTTATTCTTCCACAGATATGACAAAATAATAGAGTCTAAGGAATCAAAAAAAGTTTTAGGAATAAAAATTGGGATTGATTGAAATAAATATAAAAGTTTATGGAGAACATACATTTTAACAACATTGATACGACCTACCAAAGACATAGATAGAGGTGACCATTGTAACAGACTCTGTTTTATAGTGTATGAAAGATTGGCAAAATTTTCACGAAAGAGATCTTTAAACTTCCTTGTGACGGTAATCCCAAGATAAGTAAATTGATTACGAACTACTTTAAAAGGGAGATCACGAAATGTTAATTATTGTGCTTCTTTATTAATTGGGAAAAGTTCGCTCTTATGTAAATTAAGTTTATAACCAGAGAACTGGCTAAACTGATCAAGAAGTGAAAACATTGGAGGTAAGGATGTAGACGGATTTGAAAGAAAAAGTAATAAGTCATCAGCATAAAGAGAAACTCTATGCTCAACACCCCCTCTCCAAATCCCGGTCAATTCAGGACAATTTCGAAATGCTATCGCCAAAGGTTCTATAGCCAAATCAAAGAGAAAGGGACTTAAAGGGCATCCCTGGCGGGTGCCTTGTTTGAGGTTAACTAACTGGGATTTCTGAAAATTAGTCAAAACAGAGGCAATAGGACACAAATACAGCAATTTGATCCAAGAGATAAAACTTAAACCGAAGTCAAATTTTTCTAAAACTGCAAAAAGGTAATTCCACTCTATACGATCAAATGCTTTCTCCGCATCAAGGGAAATAACACATTCAGGAATCCCAGTTGAAGGTGAATATAAAATGTGAAATAAACGCCGAATGTTAAAAAAGGAAGACGATTTTTAATAAAACCAGTTTGATCATCAGAAATAATAGAGGGGATAACTGTTTCTAATCTATAAGCCAAAACTTTGGCCAAGATTGTAACATCAACATTGAGCAAAGAAATCGGCCTCTACGAGGAACACTCTGTTGGGTCTTTACCCTTTTTTAATAAAAGAATAATAGATGCCTCATTAAAAGAGGGTGGCAATTTACCGTAATTAAACGAGTCAGATAATACTGAGAATAACTGAAGGGAAAGAAGTGAAGAGAATGATTTATAAAATTCTACGGGGAACCCATCAGGTCCAGGAGATTTCCCTGAAGACAATGCAGAATTTCCAAAAGATATTTCTTCTGATTAAATAGGCGCATTAAGTTTGGCTTTAAAATCAGACGAAAGCGAAGGAATATTCAGATTATTTAAAAAGTGATCAACAGATATATTGTCATTCAGAGATTCAGAGGAATAAAGTCGAGAATAGAAATTTTTAAATGCGTCATTGATTTCTAAGTGATCCGATGTAAAGTCTCCATTCTCCTTCCGGATCTTTGTAATATGTTGTTTGGCTTTGGAACGTCTCAGCTGATTGGCTAGAAATTTACCAGATTTGTCACCATGAATATAGAAGCGACTCTTACTTTCAAGAAGTTGGCGTTCGACAGGTTGAGTAGACAGAAGATTAAATTTAGTTTGAAGTTCTACACGCTTCTTGTATAATTCAGGATTCTTAGTTTGAACATACAGTTGATCCAATTCTTTAATCTGATTAATGAGGTCTAATCGATCTGCACAGGACTTTCTATTAAGATTTGCTGTATAGGAGATTATTTGACCCCTCAAAGATGCTTTCATGGCATCCCAGACAATCTGGGATGACATTTCAGATAATGTATTGGTGTTAAAATAAAAGGTTATCTGATCCTTAATAAATTTTAGAAAATCATCATCCGATAATAAAGTCGAGTCAAAACGCCAGTGCTTATTCCTCTGAGAGAGACCAGGAAAATTTAAGGACAAAGTAATTGGGGCATGGTCAGAAATCAGTATACTCTGAGAGTCACAAGAATAGACAGATGGAATAAGTTGATTATCGAGTAAAAAATAGTCAATTCTAGTAAAGGTATGGTGAACATGTGAAAAAAAGAGTAGTCTGTCTCAGTGGGATGAAGGAAACGCCATATATCAGAGATACCATAATTAGAGAGAAAAGAGTGAATAGCTAAGGCAGATTTAGTAAGTAGTCTAGTAACAGAGGACGATCGATCCAAATTAGGATCTAACCAATAATTGAACTCGCCACCCAGTATAAGACAGTATGAGTTTAAATCTGGTAGCGAGGAGAAAAAACGTTCAAAAAAATTAACATCATCAAAATTGGGAGCATACAGGTTTGCTAGTACAAATTTAGTATTGTGTAATTTACCAGAAACAATAATAAAACGGCCAATTGTATCAGATACCTTATTATGGAGTTCAAAAGGAATATTTGAATTAATAAGGATGGAGACCCCCCCCTAGCTTTTGCAGCAAAGGATGAATGAAAATGATGACCCGCCCACTTTTACAGAAGCCGAGAATTATCAAAACTACGAATATGAGTTTCTTGAATGAAAGCAATGTCAGCTTTGAGTTGTTTAATATGGGAGAAGACCTTCCTTCTTTTAACAGGATGATTCAGTCCCCTTACATTCCAGCTCACAAATTTAAGTGAATTAACCATTATCAATTGTTAGTGCATAGAAGGTAGCAGGCATATAAAAAAAATCAAGCAGTACAATAACAGTCTGGGAGCAAAAATGTAAACATAGATCCGTAGAATCAAAACAGAGACATGTCCTGAATAACAAAGGAAAACAAAAGAAACAGTGAGAAGTGTTGGACTGGACAATGTTTTGAAATTCAAAGATAGATTACACAAAGCCTGTAGCCTAGCAAAAGAAAACCTAAAAGTTCCTCAGAACAAGATGAAAACATATTTTGATAAACAAGGCAGGATGAGAACATTCCAAAAGTGTGACAAAGTATTAATATTTTTACCGATATTAACGAACCTACTTCTGGCGAGATACCATGGCCTTTATGATGTTTTGGCTAGCATCAATGATGTTAATTACTTAGTCAAAACACAAGACCGACGGAAAACAACACAGCTGGTAAACGTAAACATGGTAAAACCATATTTCGATTAACAATGCGCAGCTGTGACCAGGTTGGAATGTAACAATGAGTCTGACAACAGTGGCAACGAATTCATTGTCCGGTCTGACGTTTATCATAAACCGAACATTGTTTCAACTAAATTAACGAACTCGAGTACTTTGAATTCGATTGATGAGAAATTGTTCCATTTACAGTCACTGGAGATGAAACTGCTAATTAAGACATTTAAGGATTTACTTCCCGATGTCCCGAAGTGAACGCAATAGCTTTCCTTGATGTCGATGTCGGTCATGCTAAACCGATTAAACGACATCCTTATCGCATGACATGGAAAAATGTAAACTTGCTGAAAAAGAAATTGAGTTTATGCTGTAAAATAGTATTATTAGGCCATCCAACTCAATTTGGAGTTCGCCTTGTGTTATTGTGTCGAAACCAGATGGTGGTGTTAGGTTTTGCATTGATTATGGAAAGGTGAATACTGCAACACAAACAGATGCTTATCCTATCCCCAGAGTGGATGATTACATAGACGAGGTTGGAAAAGCTAAGTTTCTTATAAAGGTTCATCTGTTAAAAGGGTACTGGTGGGTTCCATTAACGGGTAGAGGTAGAGAAATTTCGCCATTTGTAACACCTTCTGCGTTGTATGAATTCAATGTGTCGTCATTTGGAATGAAAAATGCACCAGGAACATTCCAGAGCATATATGTCAAACTCAAGGCCCGCGGGCCAAATCCGGCCAGCGGTGGAATTACCTTTGGCCGTGAGATAATATCTAATTACTATTAAAGCTGCCCCCAGTAATCGAAGCACCTATGGCGTATGATATGGCTAATGCTGAGTTCATTCAGGTACCAGGTTTTCAGGCTTTTTAGTGTTTATTCGGCAGTCTTGCTCGGCAGTCTTCTTCATAAGAAACGGAATTTGTAAAGTGAAACACTTTGTAGTTATAGCAGAGACTGAGACACATGAGAGCAGGCTGAAAAAACGGAGGCAACGAAAGCTGCGTTCGCACGCGTCCGACTGATCCGGCCCGCATGATGCTGCATTTTGCTCAATCCGGCCCGTGACCTAAAATGAGTTTGACACCCCTGTTCCAGAGAATGATTCATTCTGTAATTCGAGGGTTAAAACACACAGATGCCTATATTGATTATTTAGTTACAGGATGTGACATATGGGAAACACATACCTCTGCAGTGGAAAAGTTGTTTAAAAGGCTCTCGAAGGCCAATCGTACAGTTAACTAAGCTAAGAGTGAATTTGGCCGTGCCACTAGTTAAGGAAAATGGTTAAGAAGGCAAATCAAACTCTAATTCAAAAAACGAGGTTTGATTCTGGAGGAATATGATATTATGATAACTCACATATAGTGCTTTCAACATTTAAACCTGATTCAGTACATAATCTATTGCTGTTGATTCGCTTCTAAACCCTTACGATTCGTAACAGTAACTACGTTGTTCGGTGCAGCACTGAGAGAGTTTGTCAGTAGGAATTCGAGGGAAGCTCAAGTTTGACATCTGGAATCATCCAAAAGTTCACATTGCAGCAGGCGGTTGATTAATGAACTCTGAGAAATTGACGATCGGGCCTACGTCACTGCACAGCCGGGAATCTTCCGCTCGTCAGGGACAAATCTGGCGGGAGAGCTTGTCCCGGTGATGCAAGACACCGTGTCCTATGTTACACCCGTCAGTGCAGAAGACCGGGATGAATGGGGGTGAATGGACAAAAGATGATGAACAGATTGACATTACAATGTGAAAACATCACTTGGACATGTTGGGATCATGGAACAGCAGAGAACAGGAACAAGCCCTGTGACTCACCACTCCTGGGCTGAACAAGATACCGAATGAGACTAAATCCTGATGACAGTACATGATCCATCTCCATTCATTCACTGGATGCTCATGTGCTTTGACTGAATATTTACCGTTATGGGAATCGAGAGGTTATATCCCAATAGAAGGCAAACCTTTATCATCACACTGATGGATTAACAAGGTGGAGGCTCACTTAAAGACATCCACGGAAGAGAGCAGGAGGGCTGGTGAGTTAGCCAAACTATAATCAAGTTAGATCGTGAAATGGAATCCAGATATAGAGGTAGGAGTGACAGAAAAAAAATACAGATATAGACTTAGTCGTGACACAGCAACAGGACCAGGACTTGGCAAAACTACAAACAGGAATGGATTCTGAACACTATGGGAAATTTCGATGGATACAGGCAGGGATTTGGATTATCATTGATCGTGGTAAATTTGAGGTGCGGTATTGTGAAAGAAACCAGACGATGTATTGGCACCATGACATTTGTGTGCATCAGGGAGCAGATAGAACTGTGGAACAGTTGAAGAATCTGTGTTGGTAGCCAAATCTGCGAGGAAATGTACATTATTGCAAGAATTGTTTGATTTGTCCCCAGTGACAGCCCAGATAAATCGGCTAGAAAAGCAGTTTCAGGATACGCCCCGCAGAATGACCATGTGTTAACTTGCGGGTTTATTTTGTTGGATCTTCAGCTCCAGCCTCCGGAGGACTGAACTATATCCTCGGGATAGGGGATGTGTTCACCAAGTGGATAGAGGCTTCCACAACTAGATAATGAAAACCGCTGACGTTACAGGCAGGATTTTGTTGGACAACGTTTCTACCCGTTGGGGATTGCAAAGCTCTTTAGCGACACAATTTGGTATCCCTTATCGACCACAATAGAGTGTAATTGCTGAACGGGTGAACAGAACTTTAAGGACAGGGTTATCTGAAATGAAATGGTTAGAATTCCTCTTTGGGCAAGATTTATCACAGAGCGAGTATGCTGTTATTGGAAAGGACAAATGCAAGCAACAATTAATTGATTCTATTAAGGAGGTTCATTATGCTGCCGCCCATAATAAGGGACGGAAGAAACAGCAAAGCAAAGCTTATTTCGAGGTGCGAACAAAACAGCGGGAGTCGGAAATAGGACAGAAGGTGAGGAATTCACTACATCAGCCAAGCCCCTTGAGAGCTTCGCGATTTGCAGGGACATATGTTGTCGCTGACAAAGCAAGTCCATCAGTATATTGAACCCAGACCACTCCAAACAAGTTAGGGTGATATCATATTAATTAACTCAAACCCCTTGGACATAGTCAATGTCCTCTAGTAGCTGAGTTCCAGAATACATATTGTCAATGGGATGCCCTGGACCGAGATGAGATGATCCTCTTAGAGTTATTTCTCAGGTAATTGACGTTGATGTGGATGAAGGAGTTGGGTAACCACTTACAGATTACTTTCAGACGATGAAGATATTTCACATCTTTACACTCGCCAGAGCTAAGGTGGAGACAATGGAAGAGAGAAACAGATGGGAGAACGTGTTTGTTGCGTGCTCTTCTGGAAATAAAACGGGGAGAAAATTGATCCGATATGAATGGATTTTAACAAGGCGTAAAGGTTAACCATTGTAGTACCATTCATAACGTCAGAAGATTTGGTATCCAGGTATACAGAAGGCAAAGGATAGTTGTGGATGGAAAATTTTCTCCCTGGATGTCCATGAACAGTGGAGCGCTGCAGAGATCTGTTCTGAGATCTCCGGATTGTTGTGCTTTAATTAATGATTTGGCTGAGGAGGTGGAAGTGTGATTTGTTGTATTCTCAGATATTTAAAGGTTGGTGTAATTACGGAGAGTATAGAAGGTAGTCAGAGTTTACAACAGGACAGTGACAGGACGCAGAGCAGCGCTGAGAAGTTACAGATGGAGTTCAACCCGGAAAGTTACGAAGTGATTCACTTTGGACGGATAAATTTGAAGGCAGAGATGATACTCTCTGGAGTCAACCGAGGTCCGCACATTAGTACGAGTTCCACAATGGAAACAGAGTGATGAGACTCTCTCCAATAAGCCGAGGCCCGCTCATCGCTGTGAGTATCACAATAGGCACGGAGCGGTGCACTGCAGGAGCAGAAGGAAGTGTGATTGACATACTCATTGTGACGATCGAAAGGCAATATACCTGACAGCAAATCAGGAGGGAAAAAACACAAGTTAATGGCAAATAATACAACAGCCTGAGAACCTGTGGATTATTCACAGATTTTATTTGCTTCTTTTGTTCAGACAGAGATTGGATGGAGAAATTGTGGTGGAATTGTGGCAGCTTTGAAAATATATTTAACATTAAATAGACAGCAGTTTCCTGCCAAGCAGCCCCTGTGTGCGCTAGAAATCATTGTTCTTAAAACTGTCCACAGCCCTCGTTAATTTCCTGAAGACATGTTCCCTTTTTGATCACAGATCTCTGGAATATCGCTGTGGATCTTTTTAAGTGTTTGGAGGAATATATGCAGTGTATTTTATTGTAACAGATGCCAGCTGTCACTGTGATTTCCATCACTCAAACCGCCTGGAATGACTGGAACGAACGAAAGAAAAGATAAATGAATATTCCCTTTTAATAAAGAAGTGCTCTCCATTCCACCTGTCGGACTAAACTCCTTCTCTCAACTTCAGAAGTGAGTGAGATCCGTTGAATGATATAATATAAATCAACTTAATTATGAACACCTATGTTTGAAATAACACTGACACAAAAATGTCCTGTTTAAATAGCTGAGGTCAGGTGTCATGGGAATTAAACTGGCGACATTCACATCATATTTTGTTTTAATGGAAATAGATTGCAATATCCCTTCGGGAGTCAAATACATGGCACTGTGATTAGGTCAGTAAAAATAGTTTAACGCAAGTGTTTGTGCAGTTGGTTGTCACTAATGTCCCTGACGTGATCGCCACGCTAATTGCCTCAGTGGAATTGCTCTCTCCTCAATAAAAGTCTGCTAAACCGATTACCAGTCCATCTGAACAGCTGAAACTCTCCGTACAACTGAACGCTGCTTCTGACGGAATATGGGATATGCGGCGATTTACTACATCGCGGCCATTTTCTATCCCACACTTGTAGCGGTTGGTGTCCCCGGTAAGATGCCGGAGCTGGTCACTTTATGTATGGTGCCGTCGTTACTCTGCTGCGGTATCCGCACTGTTACTGAGCACAGATGCTACCATCGGCTGAAACGTGCTCCCGGAATGGAGGATTCAGGCATCTGATTGTTTTATTTTCATTATCCGTACTTTGATAGCAGTGTTTTCTTTCTTTTGTCAATTAAGTTGGTGCCGATATTGTCGTTGTTTCACAATTTCACATCGCTAAGCTTTCTGAAGTGATGCTGGTCTCTGCTTTTCTAGGTCCGAGTCTCTATCAGTGTAGCTTATTTAAATAACGTTAAAGAACGTGGCAGCTTATTTAAATAACGGTCCAGTCTATTTTCGACATGTAGGTCTGTTCTTACATAAGTCAGTAAATGATAAATTGTGTTTTGCATCTTTTGATTCCACTTTGTCACTGCTGCAAACAATCCCTTCAGCTCTTTCACCTCTAATAATGGAAATGTTGTTATTTACGATATTCCGTGAGCTGTGGAACTCAGATTTGGTCTAATCTGCCCAGCCGGAGTGCAGCGACGGAGACCGCACACACTAGACTCCCGCTTTCCACTTCCAAACAGAACGTACTCTTGGGGGCATTCATTGACTTGATGCTGACCATATTTTTATTTTGCTTTCAAATATATTGCAGTTAATTTAACGGCGATTGTGATCCTCTCTCGGGGAAAATGCGGACTCTCCAAATGCATCACCCGTTACCTGGTTGGAATGGCCACAGCGGATCTGATGGGGGTTATCGTTGTTGCTTTAGTGGATCAGACCAACAATATCCACATTTATTCCAGAAACCTTCTCATCACTCCGGTATGCGCTCTGACACTTGTATTTAAGGTTGTAACGAGGGACTGTTCTGTTTGGTTCACGGTCAGTTTTACCTTCGATCGTTTCATCGCAATATGTTGCCGAAAGCTGCGGGACCGATACTGCACCGAGAGAACAGCAACGTTGGTCATCGTGACCGTGCTTATAGTGAGCTGCGGGAAATGTGTCCCATATTACTTTGCTCTTGAACCTTACGTCATCATTGACAACACGCCGTGGCGGTGCACCACCACATATGAATACGCTACTTCACCCGTGTGGAAAGGATACGAATTACTGGACCGTATTTTAACACCATTGATACCAATCGGCTTAATCCTGGTGTTTAACCGGTTAACCGTAAGGCATATCGTTGTGGCAAATAGAGTCCGCAGAAAGCTTCGGCACAGCGGCGACAATCAGAAAGATGCCGAGGTGGAAAAACGCAGAAAATCGATGATTTTGTTGTTTTCTATATCAGCTAATTTCATATTATTGTGGATGCCCAATGTAGCGCATTCCCTGAAATGGCAAGTGCAAAACTATTTTTACCAGGACAGATATTTTAATTCTCCGGTATACATCCTCCAACAATCTGGGTTCATGTTGCAAATTCTCAGCATGTGCACCAACACTTGTATCTATACACTGACACAGAGGAAATTCAGAGAGGAGCTGAGGAATGGAATGAAGTATGTGTTTACATTAAATGGACATCTGTGTAGATAACACCCGCGTCTAATGACAATACCGCGGTGTTTTCAAATAAAGCCGTTTTACAGTGAACAGGTTTGGCAAATATGTCATTAATTCAAACAATCATATGCCTGGTCATCCGGAAATTGCAGAATTCGCGGAAGATTGCTTGCTTTATACAGTTCAGGCAGGTAGCAATACAAACGTTCAATGCTGCTGGGTTGATTGCTACATTGGTTGAATTATGTTCCAAACTATCACAGATACTCACAAAGGCAGCGATGGCTTCAGGGCTTTCCGGGTTTTAGGTGTTTCAAAATGGACAGGGTCGGGTAGCAGAGTGTAAAGGGAGTGCGATGGGTAACCAGGGATAGTATTGCAGCTGCAGAAAGGGAGGACAAGGTGGAACATTCGTTTGTTAATTGACTGAGACTATCACAGAAACATGAAGATGGAGAACACCCTATACGGAGTACTCTTTACAGCCTCCCGCCAGATCAGTAAAAATAAAACGCAACGGGAACAGTGAGGAACCGATCTGGAAGCGGATCTTTGACATGCGCCATGTTATTGACACGGGCAACTGAAACTTACACAATATTCTTTGGCACCTTCCCAGGGCAAAAGGTTTATGTATGGCATAATTTCTCAGTTGTGTCCAGGAAGTATTCATATCACTATAAGAAGAAAGGCGGACGAGCGAACCGTCCATACCGGATCTAATATTGGAAAAGTAAACGCGTCAGGTGACAGATATCTCCGCGGGTCAGCATTTCAGAACGATATGGCAGAACTCCCCGACGTTTACCTTGCACAGGGATAGGACCAGGGAGCGTGGAATGTATTTAATTGGGGGGTCTGCGATGTATGGTGCTACCTGGCAGAAACTTGGGAACATACGTTGCGAAATGACGTACTCAGGGAAATGCGCAGCAGGGATGTGGGGATTGTTTAGGGAGCACTGACACGGAGTTCAGTATGGGCTTCTCTCATTGACACGGGGCAAGGATGATAGCGTAAAGTAGCCCTGGGTGACAAGAAAGTTGGAACAACTCGTCAAGAGGAAGAAAGAAAGATACTTAAGATTTAGGAAGAAAGGATCGGGTAGGGTTATGGCGAGACACAACATAGACAGGAAATAATTTAACATGAACAGAGTTAGAAGGGGACTTGAGAAGGCCTTGACGAGTTGCATTGTGAAGAACAGGAGGAGACTGGAGACAGTGTAGGCAGATCAGAGGATAACTTGCGTCTGGAGACCAAGGAGGCGGTGAAGCTCCTTACTGAGTACATTGATGAATGTGATCACAGCGTCAAACGGCAGATACGCCAGATCATGCCGATGCTGAGAAAGAGGATGCGATGGAAACTTGGAAAACTTTATGATGGATGATTTCGCGATACCGTAGGGGATATAGTCCAAGTAATTTTGGAAGGCGAGCTGAGATATTGCTGCGCTTTCGGACAGGATATTAGTGTCTTCGCTGGCCACGGAAGTAGAACTAGATGACTGGGGTGTGGAAAATGTTCTTCATTTGTTGACGAAAAGTAATAGGGATACTTCTTGTAATTATAGACCAGGGAGTTTTACATAAGTAGTGGGTAAACTACTGGAGACGATTAATGAAGAAGGAAATTATGAATATTTGGAGAAACGTAGTCTGCTACGGAGAGAAAACAAGCCATGTTGTCCTTAATGAGTCAGACTGAATTATTTGAAAAAGTGAAAATAAAACAAAACGAAGAATCAGAACAGTCGATGTGGGTGCATTAATTTTGTTCTGGCGTTTCATCAGCTCCCCATAGTAGACTCATTCAGAAAGTCAGAGGCATGGGATCGAGGGAAACCTGGCTGCGTTGATTCAGGATTGGCTTCCTGACAGAAGGCAGATGATGTAGTGGACAGAGTGAATTCTGGTTGGAAGACTAATGCAGCCGGGTTCCGTATGGAGAGTCGAAACTTCGGTACACTTTACAACTCTATTGCGAGTCTGCAGTTACAGTGCTGCAAGAAATAGGGCTGAGGAAATGATCGATTTAATCTGACCACACAGCAGCACCTGGATAATTGATGGAATTAGGGCTGACGGCGTAAACAAATCACTGAGCGATTGACTGCACCAGCGCGTTTTCTGAACTGACCTGTCATTTACACATTACAGGGCAAATGCGGCAATGACTTCAAAGCATCTTTTCCAATGGAGGCTTACAACTGATAACCAGCATTTCAAAGTGTTCAGCAGCAGCTTCTGGCGCTTATTAAAAGAACAACCCTTCCAAAATGCCGATTCCAAATTCCCAATTCAAGTACACACCAACTTATCCTAATGTCAATTTACCTCTGATTCGTGGCTTTATCTTATTGGGTGTTCCTACGCTCATATTTCGATCTATTTAACCCTGAATCCACATGGCTGGTGTGGAATCCGTGCCTCCCTCTGAAATCAATTTTAAATGAAACATACAAAACTAAACAAACTAAAAATGCAGCGAAGACAAAGCAAACATCCGTGGTCACACTTGTCTTCCTTCAAAGACATCGGAGGCAATTGGAGAATACAGAATAAATAATTTCAAAATATTCCTTCTTCTCATGCCATAACCATCCATTGACTCAGTCTCCATGCTTCAGTGTCTGCAAGGACAGAGGGAGAAAACGGTATCAACGACTTTCTAGATTGGTCGGTGCTGTGAGACACTGAAGTTCTAACCCAGATATACATCAGACAACCAGAGGAAACCACTGCACAGAAACAGTGTCTTCAGCCCGTCCAGTCAGTGAGGAATTATTTAAACTGCCGACTCTCATCGACCTCACCCGGACCGTGGCCATCAATATCCCTCTCATCCGTGTACTTCCCCAATCGTCTCTTAAACGTTGACATCGGAATCTCAATTACCATTTGTGTTGGCAGCACTGTCTACACTCTGACCACCCTCTGGTTGAAGAAGATTCCAGTCATGTTTCTCTTAAGTATTTCACATTTCACCCTTCACCCACCATCTCTAGTTGTATTCTCGCCTAACACCAGTGTAGAAAGATGCTTGCACTTACGCTGTCTATATGTCTCATAATGTTGTACATCTCTATCAAATCTCCCCTAAGTCAAGTCACTTTTTATTGTCATTTCGACCATAAATGCTGGTACAATACATAGTAAAAATGAGACAACGTTTTTCAGGGCCATGGTGTTACATGACACAGTAAAAAAAAATAGACTGAACTACGTTAAACAAAAAACAGAGAAGAAGCTACGCTAGACTACAGACCTACGCAGGACTGCATAAAGTGCATAAAAACAGTGCAGGCATTACAATAAATAATAAACAGGACAATAGGGCAATGTGTCAATCCAGGCTTCGGGTATTGAGGAGTCTGATAGCTTGGGGAAAGAAACTGTTACATAGTCTGGACGTGAGAGCCCGAATTCTTCGGAGCCTTTTCCCAGTCGGCAGGAGGGAGAAGAGATTGTATGAGGGGTGCATGGGGTCCTTCATAATGCTGTTTGCTTTGCGGATGTAGCGTGTAGTGTAAATATCCGAAATGGCGGGAAGAGAGACCCCGATGTTCTTCTCAGCTGACCTCACTATCCGCTGCAGGGTCTTGCGATCCGAGATTGTGCAATTTCCGAACCAGGCAGTGATGCAGCTGCTCAGGGTGCTCTCAATACAGCCCCTGTAGAATGTGATGAGGATGGGGTGGGGGGGGGGTGGGAGATGGACTTTCCTCAGCCTTCGCAGAAAGTAGAGACGCTGCTGGGCTTTCTTTGCTACGGAGCTGGTGTTGAGGGACCAGGTGAGATTCTCCGTCAGGTGAACACCAAGAAATTTGGTGGTTTTTACGATTTCTGCTGAGGAGCCGTCGATGTACAGCGGGAAGTGGTTGCTCCGTGCCCTCCTGAAGTCAACAACCATCTCTTTTGTTTTGTTCACTTTATTCGGGAATAAAGTGCTAACATATGTAATCTTCCCTTTAAGTTCAAAGCTTCAGTACCGGCAATAACGGTTAACTTTTTTTTGCTTTCTTTTAAACTTATTTGCATCTTTCCTGCAGGCTGATCAAAACCGCACACAATAGTCCAAATGAGGCCCCAATAAAGTCTTAAGCAACATCAACGTAACATCCAAAATCCTGTACTCAGTGCTTTGCTCTATGAAGGCCAAAGAGCGAAAAGCTTTTTTTACGACCTTGTCTAACTGTGCCGCAACATACATTGAATTATGAATCTGCATTCCCAAATTCGTTTGTTCTATCGTACTCCTCAGTGCCCTATTTCTCATTGTGTCAGACCAAACCTGACTAGTCCTCCCAAAGGACAACATCTAACACTTGTTTGCGTTAAATCCGATCGGCCATTTTTCCAGTTGCCCCAGATCCCGCTTTATGCTCCGGTACTCTTCCTCGCTATGGACTACACCAGTAAAGTTGTCGTCATCGGCAAATTTGCTGATCCAGTTACCGACATTATTAATCGAATCGTTGATATAGATGAAAAACAACAACAGACGCAGCAACGACCCCTGCGGCACTCCTCTCGTCACAGGTCCCCAGTCAGAGAGACAGCCATCAATTACCACAATCCAGCTTCCCCAACATAGCCAGTGGCTAATCCAGTTTACTACCTCATCGTGAAAGTCAAGCCACTGAACCTTCTCGAGCATCCTCCCCTACGGAACCTTGAAAAATCCCTGGCTGAAGTCCCTGTTAGACGGCATCCACTGCCTTGCCTGCAACACCATTCCTGGTAACTACCTTGGAAAGCTCACTGAGATTGGTTAGACATGATCTCCTACGGACTGGCCATACTGACTATCGCTAATGTTCCTGTTTGTTCAGACCCTTCATACACCATTAGAGGCGTAGTCTGAACACCGAGGGCGATTCCTCATTATTTAGTTCTTGACAAGTTCCTTCCAATCAAAACTATCGATATCAGCCAGCTGCCGGCACTGATATCTATGGCCTATTATTAAATTCTCCTGCAGTATTATCAGCCGTACGATCAGAATTCTGGAACATCAAGGCGCAGTAGCTTTAAATAATTAATCGACTGCACTTAAATAGCATGATACGGTACACTAGATACAGCATAGAGCAGTGTGAATTTCATTCTGTGTCTGTCAGTCTCTGCTACAGTGTGAGAGTATGGGTTTCATTCTGTATCTGTCAGTCTCTTACAGTGTGAGAGTGTGTGTTTCATTCTGTATCTGTCAGTCTCTGCTACAGTGTGAGAGTGTGGGTTTCATTCTGTATCTGTCAGTCTCTGTTACAGTGTGAGAGTGTGGGTTTCATTCTGTATCTGTCAGTCTCTGTTACAGTGTGAGAGTGTAGGTTTCATTCTGTATCTGTCAGTCTCTGCTACAGTGTGAGAGTGTGGGTTTCATTCTGTATCTGTCAGTCTCGGTTACAGTGTGAGAGTGTGGGTTTCATTCTGTATCTGTCAGTCTCTGTTACAGTGTGAGAGTGTGGGTTTCATTCTGTATCTGTCAGTCTCTGCTACAGTGTGGGAGTGTGGGTTTCATTCTGTATCTGACAGTCTCTTTTACAGTGTGAGAGTGCGGGTTTCATTCTGTGTCTGTCAGTCTCTGCTACAGTGTGACTGCGGGTTTTATTCTGTATCTGTAGTCTCTGCTACAGTGTCAGAGTGTGGGTTTCATTCTGTATCTCTCAGTCTCTGCTACAGTGTGAGAGTGTGGGTTTCATTCTGAATCTGTCAGTCTCTGTTACAGTGTGAGAGTGTGGGTTTCATTTTGTATCTGTCAGTCTCTGCTACTGTGTGAGAGTGTGGGTTTCATTTTGTATCTGTCAGTCTCTGCTACAGTGTGAGAGTGGGGGTTTTATTCTGTGTCTGTCAGTCTCTGCTACAGTGTGAGTGCGGGTTTCATTCTGCATCTGTCAGTCTCTGCTACAGTGTGAGAGTGAGGGTTTCATTCTGTATTGATGACGGTTGCATCGAGCAGGGCATTCAGCGTCGCGGAGTCTTACGTCAAACTGATCACTCAGTTTGACTTCATTTGGCATGCTATTCGTTACTCAACCACACAGAGCCAATTGAGCAACACGTGATCTGTAATTTTCTGTGGTTTGGCAAAACGACTTCTTAAATGTTGAATGAAGATAATCTGATAACATAAATTCATTTTTATATAAATAAGTACGTAATTATATTAACAGTTTGCTCTAAATAAGACCAACCGAGGTACAGCGTTTCATGTCCCAGCATCATTTATATTAATACATTTCCTCTCAGCAATTCTAAGTCGCACTCTTCACCGTGTATCTGCTCTGTTATTTTTGCCAATTCTGTCACATATTCCTCAATGTGCACTCGACCGTGGATCTACTAGAGTTATGTTCCACTCATAAATCATTCAATATTCATTTCGAGTTTCTTATAGGAAAAAAACAGAAAACCTAGAACAGAATGCAGGCCCTTCGGCCCACAAAGGTGTGCGAACATTTCCCTAAATTAGAAATTAATCACGATACCCATAGCTCTGTTTTGCTAAGCTCCACGTACTTATCCAAAAGTCGCTTAAAAACCCTATCACAACCACCTGCACCATCGTTGCCGGCAGTCTATCGACGCACTCACCATTCTCTGCGTGAAAAAAAACTTACGATAACTTCACACTTGTCTGCCATATGCCTTGCATTTTCCATTGATAAAATTGTGTCTCCATTGTTCTGTGCAGTACTGAGAGAGTTTGTGAATAGAACTGCGAGGGAAGCTCCAGTGTCACATTTCGGATAATCCAACTTTCCACATTGCAGCATTCAGTTGATTGACGAACTCCTGAGAATCTGGTGTCACTGCTTACGTCACAGCTCAGCCGGGAATGTTCGGCATGTCAGAGACATGGTGGATGGAACAGTTTGCTCCTGTTAGATTTTAGCTGCTATGTTTAACTGACCGTGTTAATCCATTACATACTTTATCACTGTGTTGCAACACACCGTGTCATATATTACACCCATCGGTGCAGAAGATAGATAGATAGATACTTTATTCATCCCCATGGGGAAATTCAACTTTTTTTCCAATGTCCCATACACTTGTTGTAGCAAAACTAATTACATACAATACTTAACTCAGTAAAAAAAAAAATATGATATGCATCTAAATCACCATCTCAAAAAGCATTAATAATGGCCTACTCTGGTTGGATGCTGATGACTAGTGGTGTTCTGCAGAGTCGGTACTGGGACCATATCTTTTCATGTTACATGCCAACAATTTTTGATGATGGAATTGATGGCTTTGTAGCCAAGTTTGCAGATGATATAAAGATCGGTGGAGGAGCAGGTAATGTTGAGGAAGCAGGGACTCTGTAGAAGGACTTAAACACAAATTCTGCAGATGCTGGAAATCCAAAGCAACACACACAAAATGCTTGAGGATCTCAGCCAGTCAGGCAGCATCCATGGAAATAAACAAACAGTCAATGTTTTGGGCCGAGACCCTTCTTCAGGACTGGAAAGGAAGGGAGAAGATGCCAGAGAAGAAGTAAAGGATCAGAGTAGGGAATAGAGGAGTGGGGGGGGGGGTGGAATTTTGTTGACCAGAAGGGGAAATCAATATTCATGCCATCAGGTTGGAGGCCATCTAGACAGAATATAAGGTGATGCTCCTCCACCCTGAGGGTGGCCTTTTCATGGCACAAGAAGTTGCCTTGGACTGACATGCTGGAACAGTAATGGAAATCTGAATTAAAATGTTGGACCCTACTTCCGGCGCCGACCTGAGCGGCAGCCTTTTCCAGCTGCTCCCGAGATTTGATAAATTGATCATTCTTTTTTAGGTTGTTTCTTTCTTTTTTTTAGTCATAGTGTTATGTTTAGTATTTATTTAATATTGAGATGGAGAGAAAGGTGTATTCGAGAAACCAGCTACTTGCGCTGAGGAAGGTGCAAGTCAGTGTTGCGCACCAGATCCAGATCCCGAACGAAATTAAACGGAGGTTCCGCGGCTCCAGGGCTGGAAAACTGCGCAGGGATAAGTGGACGGAGATGAAGAGGCGTTATAAACCCGCTGTTCCTTCGGTCATTATGGGGAACGTGAACTCGCTGCCAAATAAAGTGGATGAACTAGCCTCATTAGTAAGGAATGTTAAAAAATACAAGGAATGCAGTTTAATGTGTTTTTCCGAAACATGGCTGACGGCTAACATCCCGGATGTAAATGTAGAATTACCTGGTTTTACTACAGTAAGATTTGACAGAGATGCCAAAAAGTGTGGGAAGAAGAAAGGAGGGGGACTCGCTGTCTACATTAACGAAAGATGGTGTAACCCCGGGCATGTGAGTACAAAGATCTCCGTTTGTGAAAGAGATATTGAGCTGATCGCCGTGAGTATGAGGCCATATTACCTGCCTCGAGAATTCGCAAGCGTCATTGTTGTGAATGTGTATGTCCCGCCGCGTGCCGACGCAACGGTAGCGTGTGACGTCATCAGCTCCGCTGTTGCTAGGCTTCAGACACAGCACCCTGAGGCACTGGTGATAATTACAGGGGACTTCAACCATGTGACTTTGGACAAGACACTACCTGCTTTCTCCCAGTACGTGGATTGCTACACCAGGGGTAATAGGACTATTGACCTACTGTATGCAAACGTAGAGGAGGCATATAGTGCATCCCCACTGCCATCATTGGGGAAAGCTGATCACAACCTGGCTTTGTTACAGCCTCGATATAAATCAATTGTGATGAGGCATCCCACTACCACACGCTCTTTTAGGAAGTGGACTCCTGAAGCTGAACAGGCCCTCAGAGACTGCTTCGGTACTACTAACTGGGATGTACTGCAAGGGGGGCTCTGTGGGGGCGTTGAGGAGGTCACTGAATGCACAACGGACTATATTAACTTTTGTGTGGATGCAGTTGTCCCTGTTAGAACTGTTCGCTGCTATCCCAATAATAAGCCCTGGATCACTAGTCACATCAAAGGCCTCCTAAACCAGAAGAAGAGGGCCTTTAAAGATGGTGATCGGATGGAGCTTAAAAGAGTTCAGAAGGAACTCAGAGTACAGATAAGGGGGCAAAGGAGCAGTATAGGAGGAAGCTAGAACAAAAGCTGCAGAAAAAAAGCATGAAGGAGGTGTGGGATGGGATGAAGATCATCACCGGATGCGGTGCAAAGCGGGGGACGAACATAAGTGGAGATGTGGAGAAAGCGAACCAGCTGAACAACTTCTTCAACAGGTTCGACAGCTCAATCTCATCCTCACCGCAGAAATCCACACCAGGCTTACTTCCCTCACAGGAAAATAGCCACTCACAGGAGACCTTGCCCACGCCCAGGATTACGGCTGCACAGGTGGAAGGTCAACTGAGGAAGATCTGTACCAGCAAGGCGGCTGGACCGGATGGAGATTCCCCACGATTACTGAGGGCCTGTGCGACTGAGCTGGGAGAACCACTACAGCGCATCTTCAACATGAGCCTGGAGCAGAGAAGAGTACCCAGACAGTGGAAAACATCCTGTATTGTCCCGGTACCGAAGAAACCACAACCAAAGGAGTTGAATGACTTCAGACCTGTTGCCTTGACGTCGCACGTGATGAAGACCATGGAGCGGCTGATAATACAGAATCTGAGGCCACAAACCAGGCACGCCCAGGATCCTCTTCAGTTTGCGTATAAGGAGAATGTGGGAGTGGAGGATGCTATCACGTATTTGCTGCACAAATCACTCTCTCACCTAGAGGGGGTCAGTTGTGCTGTGAGGATTACATTCCTTGACTTCTCTAGTGCCTTTAACACCATCCAGCCCAAGATCTTAAGGCACAAACTAACGGAGATGGGAGTAGACTCTAACATGGTGGATTGGATAGTGGACTACTTGACAGATAGACCTCAGTATGTGCGGTTGGGAGACTGTAGGTCTGACACGGTGGTCAGCAGCACAGGGGCGCCGCCGGGAACCGTACTCTCTCCGGTCCTGTTCACCCTGTACACATCAGACTTCCAATATAACTCGGAGTCCTGCCATGTGCAGAAGTTCGCTGATGACACGGCCATAGTGGGATGTGTCAGGAATGCACAGGAGGAGGAGTATAGGAAACTGATACGGGACTTTGTGATATGGTGCAACGCAAACTACCTGCGTCTCAATATCACCAAGACCAAGGAGATGGTGGTGGACTTTAGGAGATCTAGGCCTCATATGGAGCCAATGATCATTAATGGAGAATGTGTGGAGCAGGTTAAGACCTACAAGTATCCGGGAGTACAGTTAGACGAGAAGCTAGACTGGACTGCCAACACAGATGCCTTGTGCAGGAAGGCACAGAGTCGACTGTACTTCCTAAGAAGGTTGGCGTCATTCAATGTCTGTAGTGAGATGCTGAAGATGTTCTATAGGTCAGTTGTGGAGAGCGCCCTCTTCTTTGTGGTGGCGTGTTGGGGAGGAAGCATTAAGAAGAGGGACGCCTCACGTCTTAATAAGCTGGTAAGGAAGGCGGGCTCTGTCGTGGGCAAAGTACTCGAGAGTTTAACATCGGTAGCTGAGCGAAGGGCGCTGAGTGGGCTACGGTCAATTATAGATAACTCTGAACATCCTCTACATAGCACCATGCAGAGACAGAGAAGCAGTTTCAGCGACAGGTTACTATCGATGCAATGCTCCTCAGACAGGATGAAGAGGTCAATACTCCCCAATGCCATTAGGCTTTACAATTCTACCGCCAGGACTTAAGAACTTTTTAAAAGCTATTATTAATGCTTTTTGAGATAGTGATTTAGATGCATATCATATTTTTTACTGACTTAAGTATTGTATGTAATTAGTTTTGCTACAACAAGTGTATGGGACATTGGAAAAAAAGTTGAATTTCCCCATGGGGATGAATAAAGTATCTATCTATCTATCTATCTATCTAAGTTAACCTTTTGGGAATCCTGCACAAGGACTCCCAAGTCCTTGTGTACCTCTGATCTTTTGATTTTCTCCTCAGTTAGAAAACAGTTTATTTCTTTACCAAAGTGATGACCATCCACTTCCCTACACTGTATTCCATCTGCCATTTCTTTGCCCATTCTCCTGATCTGTCCATTCGTCCCTCCCAGCACTTATCCCAGCGCACATAATTCTCCACAACTTCTGCCGTCTCCAAAGGGTCCCTATCAGCAAACACATCTTCACCTCAGCCCTTGCTCTGCTTTCTGCAGGGATGGCTCCCTCTGTGATTCCCTGGTCCACTCGTCCCTCCCCACTACTCTCCTCCCCAACACGTACGCCTGCAAACAGCCAAAGTGTTACACCTGCCCATTCACCTCCTCCCTCACCTCCATTCAGGCTCCTAAACAGACCTTCCACCTGTGAATCTGCTGGGGTCAGCTATTGTATCTGATGTGATCTACTGGTTATACGCATCATAAATTGGGGGACCACTTCGTCAAGCACCTCTGCTCATCTGCCAAAAGTGGACGAGATGAAAAAGAAGAACGAGATGAATGGAGGAGAGTGGACACCGGATGATTAATAGATTGATATTAAAATGGGAATACATCAGTTGGAGATGTTGGGATCCTGGGAACTGTAGAAAACAGGAACAAGCCCTTCTGCGCTGAACAAGATACCGAATGAGATTAAACTCTGATGACTGTACATGACCCATCTCCCTTCATTCACTGCATACCCATGTGCTTTGACTGAATATTTACCGTTATGGGAAGCTGGAGGTTATATCTTAATAGATGACAAACCAGTACCATCAGCTCCCTTGTTGATGTAAATATTTGAGAAGGGAAGTGGAAACACTTATGGATTAAACAAAAAGGTAAAGGCTCAGTTACAGACTTCCCCGGAAGGGAGCAGGAAGGCTGGTGAGTTCGCCAAACCAAAATCAATCTGGGTGGTGAAAGGGAATCCAAATGTAGAGGTAGGGATGACAGGGAAACCAGCAAACTGTACAGATATAGACTTAGTCATGACATATTAACATGATCAGGAGTTAGCAAAGCTATAAAGAGGCGAAAAAGCTGAAGAGTTTGGGAAATATCGAGGGATCTAGGCACGGAATCGGATTGTATTTAATTATGGTAAATTTGTGGTGCCAAAATGGCGAAAAAGACTTAGCAAAGGTACAAACAGGACAGGATTCTGAAGATTATGAGAAATATCGATGGATGCAGGCACGGATTTGGATTATCCTTGACAGTGGTAAATTTGAGGTGCGGAATTGTGAAAGAAACCAGATGATGTACTTGCACCAGGACATTTGTGGGCATCAAGGATCAGAGAGAACTATGGAACAGTTGAAGAATCTGTGTTGGTGGCCGAAATTGCGAAGAGATGCACAATATTATTGTAAGGATTGTTTGATTTGTGCTCAGTGATAACGCAGATAAATCGGCCAAAGAAGCAATTTTAAGACAGGTCCCGTAGAAGGACCACGTGTTAACATGCAGATTTATATTGTTGCATCTTTACCTCCATACCCTGGAGGACTGAACTATATCCTCGGGATAGGGGATGCGGTCACCAAGTGGATAGAGGCTGCCACAACTAGATCATGAAAACCGCTGATGTTACAGCCAGGATTTTGTCCGAGAGAGTTTTTCTCCGTTGGGGATTGCCAAGGACTTTAGAATCAGATGATGGTCCCCGCTACACCGCAGAGGTGACACGAAATCTAATGAAACTGTTTCGGCTAAAACGGAAGTTCCATATTCACTATCCAGCACAATACAGCGCGATTGTTGAACGGATGAACAGAACTTTAAAGACAATGTTGTCTAAAATGGCTAAACGACTCCTGGGTCACTGTCTTACACTATGTTCTTATGATAGTCCTCAGCACAGAAGCATCCTCTCCTGCATTTACTCGTTTTAAGTTGACGATCGGGAGAAAAATGAAAGGGTTAGTATTCCTGCTTGGCTAGATCTATCACAGACCGAGTATGATACATTGGAAAGGACACATGCAAGCAGCAATTAATTGACTGTATTAAGGAGGTCCATTATGATGCCGCCCATAATACGTGACGGAAGAAACTTGTTTCGAGGTGCGAGCAAAACCGCGGGCGTTGGAAATAGGACAAGTTTATGATGTCATTGCATCAGCCGAGCCCCTTTACACCTTCCAGATTTGCCGGGACAGAGCCAATCCATCAGTATATCGAATCCAGACCGCTCCATATAAGTTGGGTTGGTATCATGTTAATTAACTCAAACCCCTTGGAGCTAGTCAATGTCCTCATGTAGCTGAGTTCCAGGAAACCTATTGTCAATGGGATGCCCTGGACCGAGATGAAATGATCATCTTGGATTTACGTTTCAGGCAATCGACGGTGATGGGGATGATGGAGCAGTTGCCCCCTCAGTGAGTTGGGCGACTACTTCCATTTTGTACTCGGAGGATCAGGACAGTTCACATCTCTGCACTCGCCCGAGCCAAAACGGAGACACTGGAAGAGATACAGATGGGAGAACGTGTTTGTTGCGGGGACTTTTGGAAATAAAGTGGGCGATAATTTATCTGATATGAATGGATTTTAGCAAGGCGTTAAATTTATCCATGGTAGGACCATTCATAATGTCAGAAGATTTGGTATCCAGGGAAAGTTGGCTGACGGATTCTGACCTGACGCCCACAGAAGACAGAGGATAGTTGTAGATGGAGCGTTTTCTCCCTGGATTTTGGTGACAGGTGTCCTGCAGAGATCTGTACTGAGACCGCAGGCGTTTTGTGTTTCTGAACGATTTGGATGAGGAGGTGGTAGGGTGGTTTATTGTGTTTTCAATGATGTGGAGGCTGGTGGAATTATGGATAGTATAGGAGGTTGTCACAGATTACAACAGGACAGTGACAGGACGCAGAGCAGCGCTGAGAAGTTACAGTTGGAGTTCAACTCGGAAAGGTACGAAGTGATTCACTTTGGAAGGATGAATTTGAAAGCAGAGGTGATACTTTCTAGGGTCAACCGAGGGCCACACATTAGTACGAGTTCCACAATGGAAACAGAGTGATGAGACTTTCTCCAATAAGCCGAGGGCCGCTCATCGGTACGAGTACCACAATAGGGACGGAGCGGTGCACTGCAGGAGCAGAAGGAAGCGTGATTGACAGGTGAGCTTGAACACATCCGCTGTTCTGCACATACTTACAGTGACGCTCGAAAGGCAATATACCTGACAGTAAATCAGGAGAAAGAAAATACAACTTCGTGGCAAATAATAGAACAGCCTGGGAACCTGCGGATTCTTCACAAGATTTACTACTTTTGTTCAGACAGAGTATGGGTGGAGAAATAGTAGTGGAATCGCGGCAGCTTTGATAATGTCTTTAACGTTAAATAGACAGCGTTTCACGTTACTCGTACGGGATGGTCAAGTCATTGACTGGCAGAGGTCAGGTTCCTGCCAAACAGCCCATGTGTGCGCTGGAAAACACTGTTCTTCAAACTGTCCACAGCCCGCGCTAATCTCCCGAGGACTCGTTCCCTTTTTGAGCCCAAGTCTCTGCAATATCGCTGTGGATCTTTTAAAGTGTTTCGAGGAACATGAATGTAGTGTGTTTTATTGAAACACATGTCAGCTGTCACTGTGATTTCCATCAGTCAAACCACCTGGAATGACTGGAACGAAAGGAAGAAAAGATAACTGAATATTCCCCTTTAATAAAGAACTGTTCTCCATTCCACCTGTCGGACTAAACTCCTTCTCTCAACTTCAGAGGCGAATGAGGTCCGTTTAATTTTATAACATAAATCAACTTAATCATGAACGCCTATGTTTGAAATAGCACTGATAGAAAAATGTCCTTTTTAAATTGCACAATTCAGGTGTCATGGAAATTAAACTAGCGACAATCATATCATATTTTGTTTTAGTGGAAATAGATAGCAATATCCCTTGAGGAGTCAAATACATGACATTGTGATTAGGTGAGTACAAACAATTTAACGTAAGTGTTTGTGCATTTGGTTGTCACTAATGTCCCTGACGTGATAGCCACACTAATTGCCTCAGTGGAATTGCTTTCACCTCAATAAAAGTCTGCTAAACCGATCACCAGTCCATCTGAGCAGCTGAAACTTTCCGTACAACTGAACGCTGCTTCTGACGGAACATGGGATATGCGGCGATTTATTACATCGCGGGCATTTTCTATCCCACACTTGCAGCGGTTGGTGTCCCCGGTAAGATGCCGGAGCTGGTTACTTTATGTATGGTGCCGTCGTTACTCTGCTGCGGTATCCGCACTGTTACTGAGCACAGATGCTACCGTCGGCTGAAACGTGTTTCAGGATTGGAGGATTCAGGCATCTAATGGTTTTACTTTCATTTTTGCACTTTGATCGAAGTGATTATTCTTTTGTCAATTACGCTTATGCCGATATTGACATTGTTTTATAATTTCACCTCGCTAGGCTTTCTGAAGTGATGCTGGTCTCTGCTTTCCTAGGTCCGAGTCTCTATCAGTGCAGACATTTCGATCTTATAACAACGAGGCAGCTTATTTAAACGACGGTCCAGTCTAATTTCGACACGTCAATCTGTTCTTATATAAGTCAGTAAATGCTAAATTGTTTTTCTATCTTATAATTCCATTTTGTCACGGCTGCAAACAATCCCTTCAACTGTTTCACGCCGAATAATGGAACTGGTGTTTCTCCGGTCCGTGAGCCGTGGAACTCAGGTTCTTTGCTCTAAACTGCCCAGCCGGAGTGCAGCGACGGAGACCGCACACACTGGACTCCCGCTTTCCACTTCCAAACAGACCACGCCCCGGGGGCAATCAGAGAGTTGCTGCTAACCATATTTCTATTTTGCTTTCAAATTTCTTCCAGTTAATTTAATGGCGATTGTGATCCTCTCTCGGGGAAAATGCGGACTTTCCAAATGCATCACCCGTTACCTGGTTGGAATGGCAACAGCGGATCTGATGGCAGTTATCATTGTTGCTTTAGTGGATCAGACCAACAATATCCACATTTATTCCAGATCCCTGCTCATCACTCCTGTATGCGCTCTGACACTTGTATTTAAGGTTATAATGACGGACTGTTCTGTTTGGTTCACAGTCAGTTTTACTTTCGATCGTTTCATCGCAATATGTTGCCGAAAGCTGCGGGAGCGATACTGCACTGAGAGAACAGCAACGGTGATTATCGTGACCGTGTTTATAGTGAGCTGCGGGAAATGTGTCCCGTATTACTTTGCCCTTGAACCTTACGTTATCATTGACAACACGCCGTGGCGCTGCATCCGCACATATGAATACGCTACTTCACCCGTGTGGAGAGGATACGAATTACTGGACAGTATTTTAACACCATTGATACCAATCGGCTTAATCCTGGTGTTTAACGGGTTAACCGTAAGATATATCGTTGTGGCAAATAGAGTCCGCAGAAGGCTTCGGCACAGCGGTGACAATCAGAAAGATGCCGAGGTGGAAAAACGCAGAAAATCGATGATTTTGGTGTTTTCTATATCAGCTAATTTCATATTATTTTGGATGCCTTCTGTAGTCCATTCTCTGAAATGGCAAACGCAAAATTATTTTTTCCAGGACAGATATTTGAGTACCCCGGTATACATCCTACAGCAATTTGGGTACATGTTGCAAGTACTCAGTATGTGCACCAATACTTGTATCTATACACTGACACAGAGGAAATTCAGAGAAGAGCTGAGGAATGGAATGAAGTATGTCTTTACATTAAATGGCCATCTGTGTAGGTAACGCCCACGTCTACCGACAATTCAGCGGAGTTTTCAAATAAAGCCGATTTACAATGAACAGGTTTGACAAATACGACATTAATTCAAACAATCATATCCCTGGTCATCCGGAAATTGCAGAAATGGCGGAGTATTGCTGACTTCATACAGTTCCGGTAGGTAGCAATACAAACGCTCAATGCTGCTGGCGTGATTGTCACTTTGGTTGAAGTATGTTCCAAACTATCACAGACACTCGGCTGTCACAAGGGCAGGAATCGCTTCAGGACTTTTCGGGTTTTTGAAGTTTCAAAATGGACAGGGTCGGGTAACAGAGTGTAAAGGGAGTGGGATGGGAAACCAGGGATAGTATCGCAGCTGCAGAAAGGGAGGACATCGTGTAGCGTTCGTTTGTTAATAGTCTGTGAGACGAACACAGAAACATGATCACCCCATGTGGAGTATTCTATGCAGCCGCATTTCTGACAAAATAAAAAACTGCAACGGGAACAGTGAGGAACCGGTCCTTACTGAATACATTGATCAATGTGAACAGCGCAGCAAAGGCTAATATGCTCTAACATGCCGACGCTGAAAAGGTGATGCGCTGGGAACTTGGAAGACATTATGATAGATGATTCCCCGATACCGGAAGGGATATAGTCCAGGTAATTTTGGATGACGAGCGAAGATATTCCTGAGCTTTTGTACAGGATATTAGTGTCTTCGCTGGCCAGGGAAGTAGAACTAGATGACTTGGGGGGTGGAAATATTATTCATTTGTTGACGAAAGATAATAGGGATACTTCTTGGAATTACAGACCAGGGAGCCTTACATCAGTAGTGGTTAAACTGCTAGAGAAGATTATTGAAGAAGGAACTTATGAGTATTTGGAGAAACGTAGTCTGGCTATGGAGAGACAACATTGCATGTTGTCCTTATTGAGTCAGATTGAATTATTTGAAAAACTGAAAATAAAACTAACAGGTGAATCAGAACAGTTGTTGTGGGGGCATTAATTTTGGTCAGGTTCTGGATCAGCTCCCCATATTAGACTCATTCTGAAAGTCAGGAGGCATGGGATCCAGGGAAACATGGTGGCGTTGATTCAGAATTAGCTTCCTAACAGTAGGCAGATGATGTAGTAGACAGAGTGAATTCTGGCTGGAAGACCAAGGGCAGCCGTGTTCCGCATGAAGAGTCGAAACTTCTGTACACTTTACAACTCTATTGCGAGTCTGCAGTTACAGTGCTCCGAGACATAGGGTTGAGGAAATAATCGATTTAATCTGATCACACATCAGCACCTGGATAATTAATGGAATTAGGGCTGATGACGTAAGGAAATCGCTGAGACATTGACTGCACCAGCGGGTTTTCTGTGTTGACCTGTCATTTACATATTACAGGGCAAATGCTACAATGACTTCAAAGCATCTTTTCCAGTGGAGCCCTACAACTAGAAACCAGCATTTCAAAGTGATCAGCAGCAGCTTCTGATGCTTATTAAAGGACAACGCCTTCCAAAATGCCAATTCCAAATTCCCAGTTCAAGTACACACCAATTTATCCTAATATCAATTTACCCCTGAATCGTGGTTTTATCGTATCGGGTGTTGATACGCTCATATTTCGATCTATTTATCCCTGAATCCACATGGCCGGTGTGGAATCCGTGTCTCTCTCGGAAATCCATTATAAATGAAACATACAAAACTACACAAAGTAAAACGCAGCAAAGGCAAACACTTGTCTTCCTTCAAAACCATCGCAGGCAATTGGAAAATACAGAATAAACAATTTGCAAAGCTTCCATCTTCTCATACACAGAAGCGATCTTCAGCCCGTCCGGTCAGTGAGGAATTATTTAAACTGCCTACTCCCATCGATCTCACCCGGACCGTGGCCATCCATATCCCTCTCATCTAGATTGGTCGATGCTGTGAGACACTAAAGTTCTAACCCAAACATACAGTCAGACAGCCACAGGGAACCACTGCACAGAAACAGGGTCTTCAGCCCGTCCAGTCAGTGAGGAATTATTTAAATTGCCTACTGCCATCGACCTCACCCGGACCGTGGCCATCTCATCCGTGTACTTCTCAAGTCATCTCTTAAACGTTGACAACGAAACTCGATTACCATTTGTGTTGGCAGCACTGTCTACACTCTGTCGACCATCTGAGTGAAGAAGTTTCCCCTCATGCTTCCCTTAAACATTTCACATTTCACCCTTTACCCATGATCTCCAGTTGTATTCTCGCTTAACATCAGTGGAGAAAGCGCGCTTGCATTTACACTCTCTATACGTCTCATAATGTTACATACCTCTATCAAATCTCCCTCAGTCTTCTACCCGCTCTGGAATAAAGTGTTGACATATGTAATCTTTCCTTTTAATTCAAAACATCAAGTCCCGGCAATAGCCGTATAATTTTCTTCTGCATTGTTTCAAACTTACTTACATCTTTCCTGCAAGTAGTTGAACCCATCTGTACACAATATTCCAAATTAGGCCCCAATAAAGCCTCAAACAGCAGCCACGTAACGTCCCAACTCCTGTACTCAATATTCTGGTCTATGAAGTCGAATGTTCGAAAATATATTTTTCATCGATCCTGCCTAACTGTGCCACAACTTTCATTGAATTATGGACCTGCATTCACAAATTCGTTTGTTCTATCGTACTCCTCAGTGCCCTATTTCTCATTGTGTCAGACCAACCCTGGCTTGTCCGCTCAAAGTGCAAAATCTAACACTTGTGTTCGTTAAATACGATCTGACAGTTTTCAGCCCATTTTTCCAGCTGGTCCAGATCCTGCTTCATGCTCCGGTACTCTTCCCTGCTGTTGACTACACCCGTAATATTGGTGTCATCGGCAAATTTGCTGATCCAGTTAACGACATCTCAGCTGTGCCGACTCCCCAGCACCTTCACCTGTTTCCTCTTGTGGCAACTATTTCAGCCCTGGGAAAAAGCCTCTGAATATCCACACGATCAATGCCTCTCATCATCTTCCGATCCTCATGTTCCCGATCTCCACGTGTCCGTGTAGTCCTACTTTTCGGCAATGGTTGGTCTCTGGCCGCTAGAGAGTTATCACTCCTGCAAATTTGAAGATCCGGAATCTTATATTGTTCCTCATCAATTGAACCATTGGATCTCCGAATCATTGGCTCAAGGTCACCTGACCTACCTGGGTCATCTGTTTACTGATCATTGTACAGAGCTACAACCAACATTTTGTACGTGACTCTGCCCACCCTAGCCTTGTGTAGTCGTATCTTTACACCATGACTGGTCCAAACCAGTTAAATGAGGCAACCCAGACAGAGTCTAACGAGACTACAGATTGCTTCTTTGATATGTCTGGCATTTTACCTAACAAGTAGCTACTCCTCTGAGCATGGTCTCAGGTTTATTGCTCTGATTAGATTGTCCCAGAGCCAAGAATCAGTTCAGAGTCCACGCCCTTCACTTAACAAATGGCGACTTGTTTGAGAATGGGCTCAGGTTTATCAGATCATTACCTGAATCTCCCTGTGTCCACATTCAGTTCCTCTAATTAAATTATTCCAGTGAAAGAAGCAGTTCATAGTCCACAAAATGGGGGGGGGGGGGGGGACAGAGAGAGCTGGTTTGTCTGCTTCCCCTGTCCTTGATCAGACTGTAGTTTTTTTCTGGCCAACAGTGTTTTATGAGCCATTCAATCTGACACGACTGTATCTTTCTCGGGTTTGCTGTCGTCTGAATGCACCAGGGTGGATGATGGAGGTTTTGTAGAGATGCCGAGTGCTGTAGGGGTCGAAGGGGTTTACAGAAATGCGGTGTGATGTAGGGGTTGGAACGGTTTTGTTACGTGTCCCGTAACGGGTTAAAAGAACCAGCAGAAATGTAACACACCTGGAGTCTCGTATTGCTACAAACATAACACTATTTATTAGTATCTACGTAATATAGTAATGATATAAAACCAGATACATCAAACTGGTTAGCAGAGTATATGCCTATATAGCTGTGTAAATATAAAACTCCAAACTTTTTCAAGCTTAGGTGGCAAAGGATACAGTCTTACGATGGTATACGAATGACGTCAGTTCAGTTCGTGACTTTAAGTGGAGTAGAATTGAGCAGAGAGAGAGGTGATTTGTTTTCCAGTAAGCCGATGCCGTCGATCTTTCCGTTGTCCTCCGAAGTCCTGTTAAAGTTACCGATTGCGACGACACAAAAGGGTACCATCTTCATGCGGTAAAGCTATCAACCTAGTCAAGGGTGAACCACACCGATAGCCTTCCACCGGTCTCCCCTTTTCCCCATTAGTGGGCACAGAAATCTCATCTGTTGTTTATTTCTTCTGTATTTCTGTCCGTGTCTTCCATGTGTCTGTGTGTCTGTGTGAAAAGCTAGCTGACCTTGTATATATCCCAAACATGCTGAACGCGAGCTGCCCATTATATAGATCCGCCCTTCCGTAACCATGGAGACACACGAGCTGTTCGGGGCTCTCTCTCTCTGAATCAGTGTACACCCACTCTCTCTCTCTTTAAAGGCACATTCCATATTGAATAAAGCTGAGCATCACGTCACGCCTCCTTGCTTTTGGGGAAAAAAATGATCAAGGAGCAACATTTTTGCCTAACTGTAGATTACAGAATATGAAGGAATACATATCTGATTAACATGTAGCAGACTACAGAAGCCTATAAAAATAATAGTTTCTATATCATTCTTTAAATTAACATCCAGACAATCAATCCACCATGTTATTGGCTTCACCTTTCACATACTTTGTTACAAAACCAAATTCCTGCAAAACCTAATCCTGTTATCTTCAAAATGGCATTTGATTACCCATTTTCTCTTTTCGACTTCACAACAGAACAATTAACCATCACGTGATCAGCTCCAACAGGGCTTTCAAGGACGCCCTGAACTTTATCTTGCACAGGTGCTAACTCCTCACTCGTGTTTTTTTTTAAACTAAGCCCATTCCAAAGAAGTCCTTTGTTCCAAACAAGTCATTAGTTCCATCTCCAAGATCTTTGGTTGTATATGTTTCCATAAGAACACCTGCAGATGGCCTCTCTTGGTCAAAACACTTCCCTTTGTTTTGAGAAGTCTCCGAACCCTGTCTCTGCAATTCACAAACTTGAACAACATCACCAAGTTGTCTATCTTTAAATTCAAAAATTTAGTTAAACAAATCAACGTGTACTGTCTCAGCACCTGAGAGAGCTGTTTCTGTCAGCAAGATCAAAGGTCATGAAACTAATCCAGACTTCACAGGTGCTTTATTCAAAAGTCCAGAGACAGCACCCTTCTCAATATCTTCAATAACATTCACCTCACCAGTTTTCATCTCATCACCAAACACCGTCGAACTGAAGTGACTGAGAATCCTCAATTTCCACTGGTACCAAAGTTAACCCATTATTCACTGAACCAAGACTACCTGACACAAAAGGACTGCATTCCTTTTCACCGAGTCAGACCCCTCAGACCTTAACCGAGTTAAGGTTCAGTACCCTGTGAATTCACAGGTGCTTCACTAGCTGAACACAGGAAATCGGGCCAGCTGCCTCTTCTGCACTTTCATTAATAGTACCAATTTGAATTTCCAGTTCACTCTGATTATCCCAGCTACTCTTTTGGAAGCTCTCATTCGGGGGGGGGGGGGGGGGGTAAAAAACGTAACGTCATGGTTTAAAGCAAACTCGTCTGCAGACTTCGCAGACCCTGAAAGGGACTCAGCCACATTCTCATCTTCCCTCTTTATTGTTTTTAACCGAAGCTGATCCTCAGCCTCAGTAGGTTTACTTTCAACCACATTTCCCACACATCCTCTTCAAACGTTCCCTTGGATATATAACGCTCCGTTATTAACGCCTGTATTATCGACTTCCCCATTCTAGTGGTCACCTTAAGTTTTAACTGATGAGTAATTCCCAACAGCACATCCCACTGAGCATCATCTAATGCTTCAGGGTATGGTTGCACAAAACCAGCCAACCTCAATCTCCATTGCTGCTGTATTTCCACTCAAGGAAATAAAAGCGATATGCCCAGTTCAGATCAACCACTAATTACTCAATTAAAACCCAACAAATTTAGACCGGCTCCCACCAAGATTTAAATTCCCGGACGAGCCCCCAATTTTGTGACGTACCCCGTAAATGGTTAAAAGAACCAGCAGAAATGCAATACATTGGAGTCTGGTTTTATAATATAGTATAATGCAGCACAGTACAATCTCTTCGGCCCACAATGTTGTGTCGATCCTTAAACCCTGCCTCCCAGCTTAAATTCCTCTTAAATGCCTTTCTAGCAGTCTCTTAAATTTCAAAAGTGTATCTGCCTTCACCACTGACTCAGGCAGTACATTCCACACAACAACTACTCTCTGAGTCTAAATCCTTCCTCTAATATCCCCATTGAACTTCCCGTCCCTTACCTTAAAGCCAAATCTTCTTGCCCTGGGGAAGAGGCGCTGCCTGTCCACTCTATCTATTCCTCTTAATACCTGGTATACCTCTATTATGTTTCTTCTCATCCTCCTTCTCTCCAAAGAGTAAAAGCCTAACTCCCTTAGTCTCTGATAATAATGCATACGCTCTAAACCAGGCAGCATTCTGGAACATGTCCTCTGTACCCTTTCCAATGCTTCCACATCCTTCCTATAGTGAGACGACCAGAACTGGACACAGTACTCTAAATGTGGCCTAACCAGAGTTTTATAGAGCTGCATCATACTTCGTGACTCTTAAACTCTATCCCTCGACTTAGGAATGACAGCACCATAAGCATTCTTATCTACACTTTCTACCTGTGAGGCAACTTTCATGGACCTGTGGACATGTACCCATAGATCCCTCTGCTGTCCCGCATTACCAAGTTTTCTGATATTTATCTTGTACTCTGCCTTGTAGGTTGTCCTTCCAATGTGTACCACTTCAGACTTCTCCGGGTTGAAATCCATCTGCCATTTCTCAGTCAATTTCTGCATCCGACTAATGTCTCTCTGGAATCTGCTACAAACAAAACACTATTTATTAGTATCTACGTATTATAGTAAAATAAAACTAGATAAATCAAACAGATTAGCAGAGTTTGTAAATTTAAAACCCCAAACTTCTTCCCGCTTAGGTGGTAAATGCTACAGTCTTACGATGGTATAGGAATGGCGTCAGTTCAGTTCGTGATATTAAGGTATATAGAATTGTGGAGAGTGAGCGAGAGGTGATTCGTTTTCCAAGTAATTCGATACCGTCGAACTTTCTGATGTCCTCCGAAGTCCTGTTAAAGTTACCGACTGCGACTACACAAAAGGTTACCGTCTTCACGCGGCGAAGCTGTCAACCCAGGCAAGGATTAAACACACCGATAGCCTTCCACCGGTCCCCCCTTTTCTACACTGCGAGAAAACCCACCCTTTCTTGAGCATTGAAATCTCATCCAGTGTCTATTTCTTCTGTATTTCTGTCCGTGCCTTCCGTGAGTCTGAGTGACTGTCTGAAAATCCAGCTGACCTTGTCTATATCCCAAACATGCTGAACGCCAACTGTACATTATATAGCTCCGCCCTTCCGTAACCATGGCGACTCACGAGCTGTTCGGTGCTCTCTCTCTCTTTCTCTCTCCCTGAATCGGTGTACACCCACTCCCTCTTTTTAAAGGCACTGTCCATATTGAATACACCTTAGGATCTCGTCACAGTTTTTACAGATAGCGAGGGTGTCAGCACACTTCTCCACCAATGTGGAAATGTAGTTTACTTGTAGTACCAAACTGGCATTTTTGTCTGTAACAAAAGGAAACCCGTCTTGTGTCGGAGTGTTTTGCTAAAAAATTTCGTGCAACATTATACTGAGTGATCCTGTGTACCTGATTGCAGACCGCAGTCCCTACACTGTATTCCATCTGCCACTTCATTGTCTGTTCTTCAAACCTGTCTGAATCCTTCTGCAGACACCCACTTTGCTCTAAGCTGCCTGTCCGGCACCTACCTTCGTAGCAACTACAAAGTCGGTCACCAAGCCACCAACTCTGTCATCCAAATCGTTGACTCTAACATGAACAGACACAATCTCATTACCGACTCCAGAGGAAAACCATTGGTTACCGGTAGCAAACAGAATAGGCTCGCATTGTGCTAACTATTTGACTCATGCCGGTAAACCAATCTTCGATCCGTGCCAGTATCTTTCCTGTAATACCATGAGTTGTGATCTTGTTTGGCAGCCTCATGTGCAGCAAGTCGTTAAAAACCATCTGAAAATCCAAGAGAAAAACATCCACTGCCTCTCCTTTGTCTATTCTGCTTGTTATTTTGTCAAAGAATTCCAAGAGATTTGTCAGGCAATATCCACCCTGAAGAAAACCGTGCTTAATTTGGCCGACTTTAGCATGCGCCAAGTCCCCCGAAAAATCATCCTTAATGGAATACAACCATTGAGGTCAGACTAACTGTTCTATGATTTCCTTTCTTCCGCCTCCCTTCCTTCTTAAAGTGTGGGGTGACATTTGCATCTTCCTAGCTCGTCAGAAACATTCCAAAATCGAGACAATCTAGAAAGATCATTACTCATTCTTTAAGAGAAACATGAGGGGGGAACGTCTTCACTCGGAGGCGGTGAGAATGTAGAATGTGCTGCCAGAGCAAGTGGCAGGGTCGATTTTCAATATTTCAGAGAGGGTTGGATGGGTATTGGATGGGAGGGAATGGATGACGATTGTCCCGTTAGAGGTTGCTGGAACTAGGCAGATTAATGGCTTGGCACAGACTAGACTGGCCGAATGGCATTTTCTTGTGTTGTCATGTTTCATGACTCTAATGACTTCACAAACTCTTCAACTACCTCTTTCTAAACCCTGGGGTGTACATCATCTGGTCCAGGATTCTTATCTACATCCAGGCGTTCCAGCTTCCAAAGCACATTTTCTCCATAGTAGTGGCATCTATACTCACGTCTGTCCACGGTACTCTTGAATTATTGGGGTTTTTTTTTGAAAAAGAAGATGATAAGTCAGAGTAAGAAGTGCAGAGGTGCAGGAGAGGAAGAATAACAAGGAGGTTCTTCATCGGTGAAACCAGGAGAAGGGGACGGGTGTTAATTTAAAAAAAATCCTCTTCAGGTGCTTTTCTTAACGAAACCAGAATTGAGCACTGCATACCGGCATGTGGAAAACTAATACAAAATACACACCATTAAACTTAAATTAGAGCACAATCCAGAAACATGAGGAAATGGTCACTATGGAAGATCAAGTGAACCACACCTGTCCGTCCACAGAAGACATCCCAGCGATCTGAGCACACAATGTGCTAGCCAACTGAGAAATGAGTGTGCTTCGGAACCGCTGCGCCTCAAGTTATACTGGCTCGAGCTAAGAAACAAGTAAAAGATAATAATAATTATTATTATAGGTTAACAAACCCCTTATAGACAGTCGATCGTCCCTTCATCATCAAAGGTAGAAGAATTAATTAAATAGTAGACCTGTATTCTAAAGATATAAGCATGAACTTTAGACAGGATAAGTGCAGAGCAAAATTATGAAAGTTGCAATAGAGCTGGTAGTGTGTGAACCAGATCAGCCAGATACAATACAACTGAGAGATGGATATTAAACATAAGACCAAAAGACGTGGGAGCAGAGTTAGGATATCGAGTCTGCTCCGCCATTTCATCATGGCTGATCCAATTTTCCTCTCAGACCCAATCGCCGGCTTTCTCCCTGTATCCCTTCATGTCCTGTCTAGTCAAGAATCTATCAGTCTCTGTCTTAAATAAGCACAAAGTCTTGGCCTGTACATCTGCCTGTGGCAACGAATTCCACAGATTCACCACACTCCGGCTAACCTCATCAACGTTGCAAATGGACGACCCTCTATTCAGAAACTGTCTCCTCTGGCCCTAGACTCTCCCACCATAGGGCACATACGGACATCATCCAGCCCATCGGGGAAATTCGATAGATTTAAATTGTATCGCCCATCACAGTCTCTTCATATAAAAAGATATTCAGTCCTGGAATCATTTTGTATAAACCTCTGTTAAACTCGCTCAAATGTTAGCCCATCCTTTCTAAGATCAGGTGCCCAAAACAGCATTCAATCTCTAAGTGAGCTGTTGTGCCTTTTTCAGTTCACGGCTGGTCTGTACAGACCACGTGAGGTTCTCGGTGATGTGGATGGCAGGAACTTAAAACTGTTCACCGTCTCAACCCCAGATCCATTGATGTCAATAGGGGTTAGCCCGTCTCCATTCCTCCTGTAATCCACAACCAGCTCCTTTGTTTTTGCGACATTGAGGGAGCAGTTTTTTTTACTTGACGTCACTGTGTCAGAGAGATAACTTTTTTCCCTGTCGGCCACTTCGTTATTTTTTTGTGATTAGTCCAATCAATATAGTATCGTCGGCAAATGTAATTAACAGATTGGAGCTGTGGATTGCGAAACACTAATGGGTATACAGGGAGTAAGGGAGGGGACTCATTACATGGCACTGAGGTCTCCTGTGATGAAAGTCAGAGGGGTGGAGCTGAGGGAGCCCACTCTTACAACATACTGGCGATCTGAGAGGCAGGGTCAAGGACGAGATCTCTGAGCTTCCTGTCCAGCCTGGGGGGAATTATGGTGTTGAATACTGAACTGTAGTCCAATAATAGCATTTTCACATAAGTACCCATCTTCTCCAGATGTGTAAGGCGTCGGTTGTGTCGGTAGGCATATCATAAGTGGTCCAGCGCCCTCCTATCGTAAAAGGGTTTCATACTCTACTGACACAGGCCCGCGTCAGTCACCAAGTAATCTCCACGCCCCGCTGGGTCCCCACAACCTCGTGTCATTCCGCATACCCATCCCATTGTCCCACTCTCTGTCCACTGCCCCGTGTCAGGGTCCAAATTAATCACACCACCCGCTCACGTCCCAGAGCCCTGTGTCAGTTCCCAAAGTAATTAACCTTGTAAGTAGAATTATGATGATATTAGGTTGAAACATCAAAGTATCAGTCGCGAACGGAGATGTCCTGGAAAATGCATAACGGAAATGTCAGTGTGTTTTAGGCTGCACTTACAGGGCGTTCTGGATAGGTTTGACCCATTCAGTCAGGGGAAGGACGATAGGGTGAAGGAACCATGGTCGACAAGAGATGTGAAACATCTGTTCAAGAGGAAGAAAGAAGCTTCAGGAAACTGACCTCGGGATTTGAAAGCAAAGATCAGACATGACTGTAGATTTACAAAATTGCCGGGGACAAACCGAAGAATGGAATTATGATAACTAGAAACATCTACAAAAAGTCTGCAGTAAATTTAAGGAAAATCCCAAGCCATTCTTGATGTATGTGAAGAAAAGGATAACTGGAGTGAGTGTAGGACCTGTTGGGGATAGAAGATGAAACAAGCCCCTGAGGTCGGGGGAAGAAAGGCAGGTCCTGAATGAAGTCTTCAGTACAGTATTCACCAGTCACAGGAACGTTTGTGAGGAGAGCGTTAAACGGGTGATGTGTGACAACATATCGAATTTAAGAGAGAGGATGTGCTGGAACATTAAAAAAAACCATTAGGATAGGCAAGTTCTCTTGTGTGGTCAGGGAAATCCCTGGGTGACTGCTGGAAGCGGTGAGTCCTACTTCAGTGACGGGCAAATTATTGGAGAACATTCTTAGACACAGGAGTTAGGAGAATTTGTAGAAGCATTACCTGATTTGGGAGAATCGGTATGGCTCTGTGAGGGGCAGATCATCTCTCACGGGTCTGGTTCAATTCTGTGAGGATCAGGCGGTCAGCCTTCGGTTAAACATGGTAGGACCTTTCAGAACGTTAGAAGACTTGGCACCCTGGTAAAGGTGACTTGTGGATTCAGGACTGACGCCTAAGAAGGCAGAGAATAGTTGTGGATGGAGCGTTTCCCCTTTGGATGCTGGTGCCTGTGGTGCCCTGCACAGATCTGTTCTGAGACACCTCGGATTTCTGTGCTTTAAAAATGATGTGAATAATGAAGCGGAACGGTGAATTATTGTATTTTCAATGATGTGGAATTTGGTGGAATTACGGAGAGTATAGAAGATAATCAGAGTTTACAAAGGACAGTGACAGGACCCAGAGCAGCGCTGAGAAGTTACAGATGGAGTTCAACCCAGAAAAGTACGAAGTGATTCACTTTGAGAGGATGAATTTGAAGTCAGAGAGGTGATACTTTCTCGAGTCAACCGAGGGCCTCACGTTAGTGCGAGTTCCACAATGGAAACAGAGTGATGATACGTTCTCCAATAAGCCGAGGGCCGCTCATCAGTATGAGAACCACAATCGGCATGGAGCGGTGCACTGCAGGAGCAGAAGGAAGTGTGATTGACAGGTGAGCTTGAACACATCCGCTGTTCTGCACATACTTAGAGTGACGCTCGAAGTGCAATATACCTGACAGTAAATCAGGAGAAAAGAAATACAGCTTCGTAACAAATAATAGAACAGCTTTGGAACCTGTGGAGGATTCCCAGATTTCACTTGCTACTTTTGTTCAAAGAGAGAATGGATGGAGAAATAGTTGTAAAATTGTGGCAGGTTTGAGAACATGTTTAAAGTTAAATAGACTGCATCGCAGGTCACGGATATGTGGTGGTCACGTCATTCACTGGCAGAAGTCAGGTTCCTGCCAAACGGCCCATGTGTGCGCTGGAAAACATTGTTCTTCAAACTGTCCACAGCCCTCGCTAATTTCCCGAAAACGCGTTCCCTTTTTGATCACAGATCTCTGGAATATCGCTGTGGATCTTTTAAATTGTGTCGTGGAATATATGTGCAGTATATTTTATTGTAACACGTGTCAGCTGTCACTGCGATTTCCAACACTCAAACCGCCCGGAATGACTGGAACGAATGAAAGAAAAAGAATGAAGAAGCGTTCTCCATTTCACCCGCCAGAACAAACTCCTTCCCTCAATTTTGGAAGAAAATGTGCTCCGTTGAATGCTACAAAATAAATCGACTTCATTATGAACGCCTCCATAAACACCGATGCAATAATGTCCTGTTTAAATAGCTGAGGTCAGTTGTCATGGAATTTAAATTGGCAAATTGACATTATACTTTGTTTTAAAGTAAGTAGATTGCAATGTCCCTTGAGGAGTCAAATTCATGGCACGGTGACAGAGTGAGTAAAAATAGTTTAACGTAAGTGTTTGTGCAGTTGGTTGTCACTAATGTCCCTGACGTGATCGCCACGCTAATTGCCTCAGTGGAATTGCTCTCTCCTCAATAAAAGTCTGCTAAACCGATCCCCAGTCCATCTGAGCAGTTGAAACTCTCCGTGCAACTGAACGCTGCTTCTGACGGAATATGGGATATGCGGCGATTTACTACATCGCGGCCATTTTCTATCCAACACTCGTAGCGGTTGGCGTCCCCGGTAAGATGCTGGAGTTGCTCACTTTATGTATGTTACCGTCGTTACTCTGCTGCGGTATCCGCACTGTTTCTGAGCACAGATTCTACCATCGGCTGAAACGTGCTCCCGGAATGGAGGATTCGGGCATCTAATGGTTTTATTTTCATTATCCGTACTTTGATAGCAGTGTTTTCTTTCTTTTGTCAATTAAGTTGGTGCCGATATTGTCGTTGTTTCACAATTTCACATCGCTAAGCTTTCTGAAGTGATGCTCGTCACTGCTTTTCCAAGCCCGAGTCTCTGTCAGTGCAGACAGTTCGACCTTATAGCAACGTGGTAGCTTATTTAACTGACACGTAGGTCTGTTCCTCTGTAAGTCAGTAAATGAGAACTCGTGCTTTATATCTCATTGACTCCACTTTGTCACGGCTACAAACAATCCCTTCAGCTATTTCACCTCTAATAATGGACATGATGGTGTTTACAGGAGCGATCGACTGCTCACCGGTACGTGAGTCGTGGAGCTCGGATGCCTATTCTAAAGTGTGGGAAGGTCGCCAATCCACTGACACTCACATCCGTCATTGTCCTGCAGCCGGGGTGCAGCGACGGAGACCGCACACACTGGATTCCCGCTTTCCACTTCCAAACAGACCAAACCCTGCACAGCATCGGAAGAATGGGGGCATTCACGGAGATGCTGCTAACAATATTTCTATTTTATTTCCAATTATCCTGTAGTTAATTTAACAGCGACTGTGATCCTCTCTCGGGGAAAATGCATCACCCGTTACCTGGTTAGAATGGCAACAGCGGATCTGATGGTGGTTATCGATGTTACTTTAGTGGAACAGACCAACTTTATCTCCATTTAGTCTAATTATATTTCTATTTTTTTTCAATTTCTTGCAGTTAATTTAACGGCGATTGTGATCCTCTCTCGGGGAAAATGCGGACTCTCCAAATGCATCACCCGTTACCTGGTTGGAATGGCGACAGCGGATCTGATGGTGGTTATCGTTGTTGCTTTAGTGGAACAGACCAACAATATCTACATTTATTCCAGATCCCTGCTCATCACTCCTGTATGCGCTCTGACAATTGTATTTGTGACTGTAACGACGGACTGTTCTGTTTGGTTCACGGTCAGTTTTACCTTCGATCGCTTCATCGCAATATGCTGCCGAAAGCTGCGGGAGCGATACTGCACCGAGAGAACAGCAACAGTGGTTATCGTGACCGTGGTTATAGTGAGCTGCGGGAGATGTGTCCCGATTTATTTTGCCATTGAACCTTATGACATCATTGACAACATTCCGTGGCGGTGCACCGGCACATACGAATACGCTACTTCACCCGTGTGGAGAGGATACGCAATACTGGACTGTATTTTAACACCATTGCTACCAATCGGCTTAATCCTGGTGTTTAACGGGTTAACCGTAAGGCATATCGTTGTGGCAAATAGAGTCCGCAGAAAGCTTCGGCACAGCAGCGACAATCAGAAAGATGCCGAGGTGGAAAATCGCAGAAAATCGATGATTTTGTTATTTTCTATATCAGCTAATTTCATATTATTGTGGATGCCCAATGTAGCCCATTCCCTGAAATGGCGATTGGAAAACTATTTCTACGAGGACAGATATTTGAGTTCCCCGGTATACATCCTACAGCAATTTGGGTTCATGTTGCAAATGCTCAGCATGTGCACCAATACTTGTATCTATACACTGACACAGAGGAAATTCAGAGAAGAGCTGAGGAATGGAATGAAGTATGTGTTTACATTAAATGGCCATCTGTGTAGATAACGCAACTGTCTAATGGTAAGTCAGCGGAGTTTTCAATTAAAGGCGTTTTACAATTAAATAGTTTGCCAAATATGCCATTAATTCAAACAATCATATTCCGGAAATTGCAGAATTGGCGGAATATTGATTACTTCATACAGTTCTGAAAGGTAGCAATGCAAACGTTCAATGCTGCTGGAGTTAGTGTTAAATTGGTTCAAGTCATCACAGACACTCGATTGTCACAAGGGCAGGGATGGCTTCAGGACTTTCCTGGTTTAAGATATTTCAAAATGGACAGGGTCGGGTAACAGGTTCAGGTATGGCATAATTTCACAGTTGTTTCCAGGATGGATTCATGCCACTATAAGAAGAAAGGCGGACTCGCAAACAGTCGATACCGGATCTACTATTAGAAAAACAAACCGGTCCGGTGACAGATCTCTCTGCGGGTCAGCATTTCAAAACAACAGGGAGAACTCCCCAACATTTACCTTGCACAGGGATAAGAGAAGGGAGCCTGGATTTTGGGTCTGCAATGTATGGTGTTACCTGGCAGGAACTTGGGAACGTACATTGGGAAATGATGCCCTTTGGGTAATGCGCAGCAGATATGTGGAGATTGTTCAGGGAGCACCGACATGGGGTTCAGTAAGGGCTTGTCTCATTGACACAGGGAAAGGATGACAGCGTAAGGTAACCCTAGCTGAGCAGAATTATGGACGAATCAAGAAGAAGAAAAAAGTTAGTTTAGGTTTAGGAAGAAAGGATCGGGTAAGGTTATGGCGAGTCACAATGCGGACAGCAAAGAATTTAACAATGGACTTAGAAAAGGTATAAGGGGAGTTGTGAATGCCTTAGCGAGTTGCACTGAAGTAAGGGAAGAACAGGAGGATGACTAGATCGAGTGTGGGCAGATCAGAGGAAAATTGTGTTTGGAGTCAAGGAAGTGTTGAAGGTTCCTTACTGAATACATTGATGAATATGAACACAGAGTCAAAAGGCTAGAAAATGCCGACGCTAAGTAAGAGGATGCGCCGGAAACTTGGAAAACATTATGATAGCTGATTCCACGGTGCCGGAAGGGATATAGTCTAGGTTATTTTGGAAAGCGAGCGAAGATATTGCTGTACTTTTGGACGGGATAGTTGTGTTTTCGCTGGCCATGGAAGTAGAACAAGAAGGACTGGGGGGTTGGGGCGGTGGGTTGGCAAGTGTTATTCCTTTGTTGACGAAAGATAATAGGGAGACTCCTTCGAATTACAAACGGGTGAGTATTATGTCAGTAGTGGGCCGGAATTTCGTTACACTTTACAACTATATTTGGACTTCGCAGTTATAGAGGGAAATAACCGATTTAATCTGACCACCCAGCAGCAGCTGGATAATTAATGGAATTAGGGCTGATGATGTAAGCAAATCGCTGAGCTATTGATTACACCGCCACGTTATTTAAACTGACCTTCCATTTACATATTACAGGGCAGATGCTACAATGACCTCAAAACAATCTTTTCCAATGAGACCTACAACTTAAAACTAGCATTTCAAAGTGTTCAGCAGCAGCTTTTGCTGCTCATTAAAAGAACCAGCCTTCCAAATGCCAATTCCAAATTTACAATTCAAGTAGACATCATTTTATCCTAATGCAAATTTACCTCTGAATCGTGGATTTATCGTGTCGGGTGTAGAAACGGTCAAATTGCGATCCCTTTAACCCTGAATCCACACGGCCGGTGTGGAGTCCGCGTCTCCATCAGAAATCCATAATAAATGAATCATAAATAATTACACAAACTAAATACGCGGCGAAAGCAAACCAAACATCCGGACTCAGACTTGTCTTCCTGCAAAACCATCGCAGGCAATTGGAGAATACAGAATAAACAATTTCCAAAGCAAAAGGCCTCAGCACGTATTCTAAAGAACTTAGGAGAGTGAGATGTGGAGACCTGAGTCTCACATACATTAACACTTCATAGCATTTCGGAAAGATATGCAGACTCCGAATATCGCATCAGTTCCTGGAAAACACTTCTCGCAAGGAGACACAAATGTTCTGCCTCATGTATAGTGAAAAAGAAGATTAATTCAATCATCCATCCCACACAATCTACAGAAACACATGACTACCATGAAGTTATTCATGGCCGTAATCTTTCTATTTCTCTTTCAATTGAACTCAATTATGTCCATACCTCGTGCTATATGTAAATCCGCAATGGATTCATATTTTCAAAATATCGCAGAAAATGACATGCCCTTATTTGTTCAATAGTTAACAAACATCTGTAATTGCAATCATACAACATTTAGTAAAGACTTTCGACTCCAAGACAAGGAGACGCAGAAAATAATATATCGTCCAGGAGTTAATATTCAACACAATAAAAATAAGGCGTCTCCACAACTCCGAGCATCCAACGACTTCCGAGGTTTCCCACCTCCAATTTCTGACCGAGGACAGGATTCGGATTAAATGAACTCTTTGTTGTGTAGTATCAGGGCTAATGATCCCCTGTACCACCGATGAAGCAACAGATTTGACCACTGTCACACCCACCTCCAGACCGGAACTATTGTCTTTACCGCCTAACTGAAGGAGTGAGGGCATATTCCTGTGGTGTGATACTCCCCTCATCATCTCACATTTGTGCTTCCATCTCTGCATGCTGTAACCATTCATTTCACTCAGTCTCCATGCTTCAGTGTGTGCAAGGACAGAGGGATCGAACAGTATCAACGACTTTCTAGATTGGTTGGTGCTGTGAGACACTGAGGTTCTAATCCAGACATACAGTCAGACTGCCATAGGAAACCACTGCACAGAAACAGGGTCTTCAGCCCGTCAGGTCAGGGAGGAATTATTTACACTGCCTAATCCTATCGACCAGGACGCGGACCGTGGACATCCGTATCCCTCTCATCCGTGTATTTCTCCAATCATTTCTTAAACGTTGAAATCGGAATCTCAATTACCATTTGTGTTGGCAGCACTGTCTACACTCTGATCACCCTCTGGGTGAAGAAGTTTCCCCTCATGATTCCCTTAAACATTTCACATTTCACCCTTCGCCCATGATCTCCAGTTGTATTCTCGCCCGACATCAGTGGAGAAAGCCTGCTTGCATTTACACTCTCCATCCGCCTCATATTGTTGTATACCTCTATCAAATCTTCCCTCAGTCTTCTACCCGCTCGGGAATAGTGCAAACACAGGTAATCTTTCTTTTTAATTAAAAACATTCAGTCCCGGCAATAGCTGTGAAATTCTTTTTCTGCATTCTTTCAGTCTTATTTGCATCTTTCCTGCAGGTAGTTGAGCCCAACCGCACACAATATTTCAAATTGGGCCGCAATAAAGCCTGAAACCACAGCAACGTAACATCCCAACTCCTGTACTCAGTACTTTGATCTAGGAAGGCCAATGTGCGAAAAGCTGTTTTGACGACCCTATCTAACTGAGCGGCAACTTTCATTGAATTACGGACCTGCATTCTCAGATTCGTTTGTTCTATCGTATTTCTCGGTGCCCTATTCTCATTGTGTCAGACCAACCCTGGCTGGTCCTCCCAAAGTGCAACATCTAACACTTGTCTGCGTTAAACCAGATACGCTTTTTTTCAGCCCATTGTTCCAACTGGTCCAGATCCCTTTTCCGGTAACATGCTCTGGGACTCTTCCTCGCTGTCAACTACACAGGTAATGCTGCTGTCATCGGCAGTTTGCTGATCCAGTTAACGACATCATTATCCAGATTGTTAATATAGATGACAAACAACAAACAACGATGACAGCAACGATCCGTGCGGCACTCCACTCGTCACAGGTCCCCAAACAAAGAGACAACCATTTATTACCACACTCTAGTTTCCCCAACGTAGACAATGGTGATAGCAATTTAATAGTTCATCATGAAAGCCAAGCGACTGAACCTTCTCCAGCATCCTCCCCTACGGAACCTTGAGAAATTCCTTGCTGAAGTCCCTGTAGACGGCATCCACTGACTTGCCTTCAACACCATTCCTGGTAACTACCTCGTAAAGCTCTGTGAGATAGGTTCGACATGACCTACTACGCACTGGCCCATACTGACTATCGCTAATATTCCTTTTGTCCAGATATTTCCCTTCATACCCCATGACCGGCGTAGTCTGAACACCGAGTGCAATTCATCATTACATAATACTTGGCGAGTCCCTTCCAAGCAAAGCTATCGAGATCATCCAGCGGTCGGTACTAATATTTATGGCCTATTATTTTTTAAAATTTCTCCTGCACTTTATTATCCGACGCATTGAGAGTAGTCTGGAAAAGCAAGGCGTCATGGCTTTTAATAATTAATCGACTTACATTTAAAGAATCAGAACCAGATTTAATATCACAGACATACGTCGCTAAAATGTTAACTTTATGGTAGCAGTACAATGAAATACAGGATAAATAAATATAGAGAAAACAAAACTGAGATACAGGTGGCAGCGGGGAAAAAGCTGTTCCTGAATCGCTGAGCCTGAGCTTTCAGGCTTCTGTATCTCCTTCCCGATGGTAACACTGTGTGGAGGGCACGTCCTGTTAGTGGGCAATGTTAATGACGGACGCCACTGTGACAAGAATCATCCCTTGTAAGAATAATCAATGAGATACAGAGAATTTGTATTTACCAACAAGTATCTTTTATCATTTCTACTAAAAACACGTAGATTTACACACTATCTTCCTGTGTGCACCCTACTGGAAACCCTGACGCTCCATGAACAGTCAATCAAGAGAAAAGGTATTACCCGGGAAAAGAGTCTGCGCTGGCAAGGAATTCCATAGAAACATAGAAAACATAGAAAATCTACAACACAATACAGGGCCTTCGGACCACACAGTTGTGCCGAACATGTCCCTACCTTAGAAATGACTAGGCTTGCCTATAGCCCTCAATTTTTCTAACCTCCATGTACCTATCCAAAAGTCTCTTAAAAAGACCCAATCGTATCCGCCTCCACCACTGTCGCCGGCAGCCTATTCCACGCACTCCCCACTCTCTGAGTAAAAAAAAACTTACCCCTGACATCTCCTCTGTACCGACGCCCCAGCACCTTCAACATGTCTCCTCTTGTGGCAACCATTTCAGCCATAGGAAAAAAGATTCTTAATATCCACACGACCAATGGCTCTCATCATCTTCCAATCCTCATGTTCCCGATCTCCACGAGTCCGTGTGGTCCTGCTTTTCGGCAATGGTTGGTCTCTGGCCGCTGGAGAGTTATCGCCCCTGCATATTTGAAGCTCCGGAATCTTATATTGTTCCTCATCAATTGAACCATTGGATCTCCAAACCATTGGCTCAAGGTCACCTGACCTACCTGGGTCACCTGGTTCCTGATCATTGTACAGAGTTATAACCAACATATTGTACGTGGCTCTGCCCACCCCAGCCTTGTGTATTCGTATCTTTACACCCTGACTGGTCCAAACCAGTTAAATGAGGCAACCCAGACAGAGTCTAACGAGACTACAGATTGCTTCTTTGATATGTCTGGCATTTTACATAACAAGTAGCTGCTCCTCTGAGCATGGTCTCAGGTTTATTGCTCTGATTAGATTGTCCCAGAGTCAAGAATCAGTTCAGAGTCGACGCCCTTCACATAACAAATGGCGACTTGTTTGAGAATGGTCTCAGGTTTAGCAGATCATTACCTGAAGCATCCTGTGTCCATATACAGTTCCTCTGCTTAAATTATTCCAGTGCAAGAATCAGCTCATAGTCCACAAAATGGGGGAAGACAGAGAGAACTGGTTTGTCTGATTCCCCTGTCCTTGATCAGACTATAGTTTCTACTGGCCAACAGTGTTTTATGAACCATTCAATCTGACACGACTGTATCTTTCTCGGGTCTGCTGTCGTTTGAATGCACCAGGGTGGATGATGGAGGTTTTGCATAAGACTTCATAACTTCAGACTTGTCTGCAATATGCCTTGCATTTTCCATTGATAAAATTGTGTCTCCGTTGTTCTGTGCAGCACTGAGAGAGTTTGTGAATAGGAATGCGAGGGAAAGTCAAGTTCCACCTTTCGAATGATCCAAGTTCTACATTGCAGCACCCGGTTCATTGATGACCTCCTGAGAATTTGACGTTACTGGTTACGTCACAGTTCAGACGGGACTGTTCCGCCCGTCTGGGACAGGATGGAAGGAAGAGAAGGCTCCTGTGTTGCAAGACACCGCGTCCTATATGACACAGTGCTGAAGAATGAGATGAATGGAGGAGAATGGAGAGATGATAATTAATAAATTGATATTGTGTAACACTTACCCAACAGGCTGGTATATGTCTAGGGGAAAAAGAGATCCAACCCCACCTCCCGTACACGCAGGTGCTGTGAGAATCGAGTTTATGCCTCGCGCCCCCGCCGGCAGTATCAAACTCACAACAAATACCAGTATGACATACACTTTAAAGAGTTTACTAAAATTAAAAGAGTATTAGGCAGTACAATATATATATATATACAAGAAAAAAACAAAAGGCGCCAACTTATCAAAGTTCAGTCAGTTTAGTGCACATCGGTGGAGCTCATCCAGCGAACCATTCGACTCCTAGGTGGTCGTCCTCCCGAAACTCCCACTTCGGACTCCCCGGTGGTCTCCCGAGCGCACGTCCTGCTTCCTCGGCGTCTCCCTCCGGACTCCTCAAGCCCGCGCAACCCCTCCCCCAAGGTCCCAGCCTCACAAAACACAATAACATTCCCCATTGATTAACAAGTGAATACAATTACCATATCAGCCATTCTAAAGTGAAACAACGGCGAGAGAAACTTTTAACAGACAAAGAAGCATTCCTACTCGTAACAAACCAAAGAAGCCCTTTTTAGTAACATACACAGGACATTGTACATTCTCTCCCCACCAGCAAATGTCATGCCCTCATGGCATTACTAGAGTTCCCCAAAGTTTCTTGCAACACCCAAAACCCAACCCTGGTGCAGAAAGCAGTGACATAACTACCCAGAGCAGTAGAAATCACACTCGGTTCTCCGGGTACCACATATGTCAACCTCTCTGGGGGGCGCCTAATCCTCTGAGATCTCCATACCCCTTCTGCCCCCCTGGGCTCCCTCTCCACCTGCGAACCCACTGTCTCGGACACCCCAGGTCTTCCTGACAGACCCTCACCCCCTTCCTCACGGGGGTCCTCCCTCACCTGAGATCTCTCCGGCTCACGCTCAGGCTCCACCCTCTCTCCCACCACTGTTGGCTGCCTCTCCATCTGACCCTCAAGACCTTCCCTCCTCTCACCCAATTCAGTATGGCAAGGGCCAGGAGCCTCCTCTCCGGGTACTGGAGCACCAGCGAATGGGAACAGGGGCCACTCATCTGAGTCGTCCTCTTCCGAATCAGTAGCCATTTCCGGGCGAGGGACCCGTCCCCGCTCTTCAGCAGCGGTCTCTTCCCTTTCTCTGCACCCGCGCAGAGTCCTTGTACTGGGCATAACCTCCCACTCTTGCTCCGTATCCACCTGCACCGCTTGACCCAGCGGCAGCAGGTGATTCCGATGTAGTACCTTGATAGGCCCTTTCCCATCCTCAGGTTTCACCCGGTAAACTGGCAGGTTCGGCATCTGGCTTTCTATTACATAGGGGCTGGCCGCCCATCGGTCTGCCAACTTGTGCTTACCAGGGAGTCCCAAATTCCGTAAAAGGACCCGGTCGCCCGGCAATAATTGAACAAACTTCACCTTTCGATCATACCGCATCTTATTCCTCTGGTTTTGTTTGGTAGCCGCCGCCTCGGCCAACTCGTACGCCCGCTGTAACTCCCTCTTCATGTCAGACACATACTTTAGATGGGACTTCCCGGGTAATTCACCCACTTCACCCCCAAAACACAAGTCAATGGGCAACCTCGCTTCCCGCCCGAACATCAGATAATAGGGCGAATATCCTGTAGCATCATTGCGAGTACAATTGTAACAGTGAACCAATTGTCCAATATGACGACTCCACCTGCTTTTCTGCCCAATCTCCAGCGTCCCGAGCATATCCAACAGGGTCCGATTGAACCTCTCTGGCTGCGGATCTCCCTGTGGGTGATACGGGGTAGTCCTGGATTTCTCAACCCCAAGCATAGTCAGTAATTCATGGATAAGGCGGCTCTCAAAGTCCCGCCCCTGATCGCTATGGATTCGCCTGGGAAGGCCGTAATGAACAAAATACTTCTCCCATAACACCTTCGCCACTGTCGTCGCCTTCTGATCCTTAGTGGAAAATGCCTGAGCATAGCGAGTGTAATGATCGGTGATGACGAAGACATTCGCGGTGTTGCTGGTGTCAGGTTCAATCGACAGAAAATCCACACATACCAGGTCCAGAGGTCCCGCACTCTGCAAGTGCGACAGTGGAGCCGCCAACACGGGCAGGGTCTTCCTCCGGATGCAACGACTGCAACCCCTACAGTATGCTTCCACTTCCCCCCTCATCCGGGGCCAGTAGAACTGGTCTTTGAGTAATCCATAGGTCTTTTCCACCCCCAGGTGTCCAGAATCATCATGTAGGGCCTGGATTACAGCCTGCCGATACTCCTCCGGCAGGACCAGTTGCCAACAGTGGGGTTGGTCCAGAGGTGCCGTTACCCGGTACAAGATTTGGTTCTTTAACTTCCCCGAGACCACTCCTTCAACACCAGGGGCACGAATGGGTGTTTCGCCTTCTCAGCCAACGCCCCATCCCCCCTCTCGACCACTCTCCACACTGTGCCAATGCCTGGGTCATTTTGCTGAGCAGCTGCCACTTCCCCCGGACTCAGTTCCGACAACTGTTTAGTCCGCAGTGCGGTCAGGTCACAGTAAACTAGGGGTATGGCGTCGTCAAAACCCCCCAAATGGTCCACGGCTCGTTCCAGCCTCCCTCTTCCCTCGGCCTTCACGGTGATAGCAAACTGACACATAGCCTTCAATCCAGGGGCAGGGACACTCTCCCACTCCTCGTCCCTCTCCTGTTCCCCCGACTCCCGACGAGACAAAGCATCCGCATCGACATTCTTGCTTCCGGGCCGGTACCTCAGGCTGAAATCATATACCGACAAGGCCGCCAGCCACCGATGTCCTGTGGCATCCAGCTTCGCCGAAGTCAAAATATAAGTGAGCGGATTGTTATTCGTTCGCACCTCAAACTTGGCTCCGTATAGGTAATCGCCCAGCTTGTCCACCACCGCCCACTTCAGTGCCAGGAACTCCAACTTGTGAGTGGGATAGTTTCTCTCCGATGGTGACAAGCTTCGGCTGACAAAGGCTACCGGCCTCAATGCTTTGCCATGCTCCTGGTACAGAACAGCCCCGAGATCCTCTCGACTGGCATCCGTGTGCAGCACATATGGCTTCTGGGGATCGGCAAAAGCCAACACCGGGGCCTGGGTCAGTGCCCTTTTCAAAGATCGGAATGCCTCTTCACATTGATCATCCCATCTCGAGCCAAAAGGTTCCGCCGGGTTCCAGTATCCTCCAGCGTCCTGACTCTGGTCCCCCGTCCTTTTCTATCCCACCGGGGGATAGCCACACAACAGCTGAGTCAACGGGTGACACACTTTGGCGTATCCTTTCACAAATCGCCGGTAATACCCACAGAACCCCCAAAAATGAGCGCAGAGCGCCCACTTTCTGGGATCTCGGCCAGGTGGTCACGGCCCCTATCTTGGTTGGATCAGTAGCCACTCCCTTTCGCGAAAGGATATGACCAACGTAGCTAACCGATGACTTGCAGAACTGGCATTTGTCCAGGGAAAGCTTCAACCCTTCTTCATTAAGCCGGCCCAACACCTTCAACAGCCTCTCCTCATGTTCCTCCAAAGTCGATCCAAACACTATCAAATCGTCCAGGTACACCAGCACCTCTGACAGATTCATATCCCCCACAGTTCTCTCCATGTGCCTCTGGAAGGTGGCTGGGGCTCCCGATATGCCTTGGGGCATTCGTTCGAACTGAAAGAACCCCAGCGGGCAGATAAAAGCGGTCTTATCTTTATCGCCCGCACTCATCGCGATCTGGTAATACCCACTTCTTAAGTCTAGCACACTGAACCACTTCGCACCGCTCAGGCAGGCCAACGCATCCTCGACTCTTGGGACAGTGTATTGATCAGGGACAGTTCGCCGATTCAACGTCCTGTAGTCAACACACATGCGCACTCTTCCATTCTTCTTCCGTGCCACCACTATTGGGGATGCATAAGGACTTCGGGACTCAGCTATGATTCCGGCCTCCTTCAACGTGCACAAGTGCTGCCGCACAACTTCAACATCTGCCGGAGCCAGCCGCCGGGATCTCTCTCGGAACGGGGTGTCCTCCGTCACCCGGATGGTGTGGCGAGTGCTTTTGGAGCAGCCAACATCAAACCCGCCCCGAGAAAAAACAGCTTCCATCTTCAGCATCGTCACCACTAGCCTGTGTTTCCACTCCGGCGACACAGGGGAATCCCCGAAGTTAAAGACTTCAGCGGTCAGCTCCCTTCGATGCTCCGATCCCTCCCCGTTAGTAGTCCTCACTGGTGCGCTACACATTACCGTCACCGGGAACAGATATGCCAGCGGCATTCCCCTCTTAAAGGTGATTTCTCTTGCCGTGGTGTTCCTGACACTTATAGCTATACGCCTCGCATGTAACACCCCTGGTCTCTGCACTTCGGGCCTCACCAGCGCCCCCGCCAGAAATCGTGTCTCTTCAAGATCGTCCGGGGCGTCTACTAACAGGGCTTCGCCCGTCGGCACTCCTGGGAATCTGGGGGTCCCCATCACTAGTGCTATCTCCCCTGGTCGGATCACCTTGGGCCTCGACTGCGTACACCACACCGTCCCTCTTTTACACTCCGGGTCCAGCCCTAGGGAGGCAACCCCTTCTTCGAACACTGCTCGAAACACTGGATGCACCGAGAGGGTCTCAAGAAAGTCTTCCCCCCTTTTCTCCTTACAAGCTCCCAGGAGCCGTCGCACAATGGGTGAGTTAGTCCCCACCAGGAGGGCCGCACCACCGGTTTCCACCGGGTCAGGACACACCAACACCAACGTCTCAATAGCTTCGGACACTCCCACATCGCCCTCCGAGAACTCCAATCTCACTGATAGGTACCCATCGTACGGGTAGTCACACTCGCTCACACCCCAAATCTGCAGGGCGTCAAATGGGGTTATGGGCAAATGCTTTAGATATTGGTTGTTGAAAGACCGGTACAATAAGGTCACATGCGATCCCGTATCAAGAACGGCTTTTGCGTAAACTCCCTCTATCCGTAGACCCACACTGGCACGGGGTCCTACCAGCCCATCCGGAATAGAGGCGTGGGCACCCGGTGGTCCCCTGGCTGATCTCTGTGAATGTGTTCCTCCAGAGGCTCCAGTCCGTTCCCTCACTGAGCCTCTCCTAAGTTTCCCGACATCTCTCCCTTCTTAGTCGCGGGGAGCTTGTCCTCCGCGGAACTCCTTGTCTCTCATAATCCCACCTAAAGTGTCCCTCCTCTCCACAGCTATAGCACACCCTCGGCCGCCCACAGTCCCGCCTGAAATGCCCCTCTTTCCCACAGTTAAAGCACACGCTGCCTGCCGCCCCTCCTCTCCCAGGACGGCTCCCGCTCCCAACCCACTGCACGGGTCGCACCTGAGAGTGGGTACCTCCCCTGTCCCTCCCCTCCAGAGGGGGTTCCCTATTCCCCGGGAGGTTGTCATTCCTCCACCCAGCCACCACTTCCTGTATCGCTGAGGATCGCTCCCGTAGGCCCGCGCCCCTTTTCCGCCCCAACGCTCTCTCTTCCTCCCGCACCTCTCTAATCAGTTGCCCGAACGATGGAGGGGGGCCTTTCCTATAAGCCTGCCGGATAGTCCACGCCACCTTGTCCTCCTCCAGAGAGCCACTAAATATCTGCCGCATCCTCACGCTAGCCACGTCAGGCGCCTTCACTACCCCCCGGCGCCGCAGCCCCGAGAGCATCCCCTCCATCCTAAATATGTACTCGGAGAACTTTTCCCCTCTCCGTTGTTCCAGGTGTTGGAACTCTGCTAAAAGCAGCCAGGGTTCCCCTGACAACCAAACGCTCCCTCCAAAACTTCTATACATTCCTCCACTGAGGCCCCAGGCTTCTCAGCTTTCAACTCCCGGACTCTTTTGGCTGCTAAACCCCTCAAACTTCCCAATAATCGCTGCCTCTTCTCCTCCTCCGAGCCTGGCCACTCCTCTAACATCAAGGACGTATGCTCGATCCAGGTCTCATAGTCCACCTCCCCGTCCGGAGTCGGATTGGCTCCGGAGAACACCCCCAGCTTCAGCCGTGGCCTCTCGGCCACTCCCACCAGGGAGTTAAGTGCGGCTGCCAGCTCCGAGGCTTCCACCCTACCTGGGGGGCGGGGCCTAGTCACGACTCCCTCCTCCCTCCTCCCTTTACTAGTGCCGGCCACCTCTCTGGGGTCCACCTCAAGCTCTCGCTCCTCCTCCGATATCTCCTCAGCCTCATCCTCGGAGAGAGTGTGGAGCCCCCACGGCCCCTCCTCCCCCGGTACACTGACCGTCGCCGGCAGTTCCAACGTCCTGACGTCAGCACTCGTACGAACCAACACCCAGCTAGACTCCCTCTTTACCACACCGTCGAGCTACCAATTCTACCTGCCCCATACCCTTCACCAAACTTAACCCCCGCACTAACGCGTCTCCCGAAACACGAAAATCCACTCCGCTCACTACGCATGCGTACTGTACTGGTACACGTTCAAATTAGCACCAGCTAACAATCTTATCTCTGTCCATCTCCGCTCTGCTGCCTGCGCGATTTCACAGCCCCTGACAATCCAATCCGATATGGGCACCCCACAAATGTAACACTTACCCAACAGGCTGGTATATGTCTAGGGGAAAAGGAGATCCAGCCACACACCAACCCACCTCCCGTACACGCAGGTGCTGTGAGAATCGCGTTTCTGCCTTGCGCCGCCCACAGTATCAACTTCACACCAGATACCGTTATGAAATACACTTTAAAGAGTTTGCTAACATTAACTAAAGAAGTATTAGGCAATACTATATATATATATATATATATATATATATATATACAAGGAAAGAAAAAAACAAAAGGCGCCAACTTATCAAAGTTCAGTTAGTGTAGTGCACATCGTAGGAGCTCAATCAACGAACCATCCGACCGCCACGTCGTCGCACCTGGGACCACCCCGGTGGTCTTACGAGCAGTCCAGCGCACGTCCACCTTCCTCATCCGTCTTCCTCCCGACTCTCTTCACACCAAAAGCCCGCGAAACCCCTCCCCCAAGTTCCCAGCATCACAAAACACAATAACATTCCCCATTGATTAACAAATGAATACAATTACCATATCAGCCATTCTAAAGCGAAACAACGGCGAGAGAAACACTTATCAGACAAAGAAGCATTCCTACTCGTAACAAACCAAAAAAGCCATTTTGAGTAACATACGCAGGACATTGTACACCTTCTTAACTCGGTCAGAACTCTCAGTCCATAACTGAGCCTCATCAGAATGTTCAGAACCCTGTGGGTTTACTGGTGCTTCAACATGCTGAACACAAGCATTTGGGACTGCCTCCTTTTCCTTTTTCTTCTTCAGGACAGAACAATTAGCCATCATATGACCAGCATTCTTACAATAGTAACAAGTGAGACCAGAAAATTTCTCCTTCAACTGCTTCCCTTCATCCTTACTCTTGTCACTAGTCCCAGCTTTAATTTCTGGTTTTCCCTGGTGATCCCTGGCACTCTTTTGGAAGCTCTTATTCTGGGTAAACTTAACCTTGTGAGTTAAAGCAAACTCATCTGCTAATCTAGCAGACTCCTGCAAAGTGGCAGCATCCTTTTCATCTAAATATGACTTTATGTCGTCAGGAGCACACCTTTTGGATTCTTCAATTAAAACTAACTCTTTCAAGCTATTAAAATCATCATATATTTATCATCATCATATATGTGCACCAGCGATCAAAACACACAGACTTCTCATAAGCAAATTACATATGTCCGGTTCACAGATTTCCTCAAATTTCTGAACTTTTGCCTGTATGATTCTGGGACCAACTCGTAAGCTTTGAGCACAGCCTGTTTCACTATGACATAATCATCTGCTTCATCAACCGACAAAACAGAATAGTTTTGCTAAGCCTCCCCCTTAATCACACTTTGTAAGAGAATAGGCCAACCCTCTTTTGACCACTTTAAATTCTAAGCAACCTTCTCAAAATGCTGGAAGTATTTATCAACCTCTGTCTCATCAAAAGGAGGTACCAATTTAATATCCTGACTGGCCTCAAACTTATCACCAGAGTCTAACGCTAGACCCCTTTGCTGCAACCACTCTATCTTTTCCAGCTCAAATAGCCTCTGTCTTTCTGCTTCCTCCCTCTGTTTTTCTGCCTCCTCTCAGATTTTCTGCCTCTATAGCCTCAAACTGCCTCTGCCTTTCCGCAGCCTCCATCTTTAATTTTTCTCACTCGTACTGGAGCTCAAGCTCACTAGGTTTACTTTCAGGAAACACCTCCAACTCCTCCACTTTAAACACACCCTCAGGTATATAATGTTCAGCTGTTATCCTCTGCATCTGTGCCCTCCTCATTGTCAATTTCAACATAGCTAGTTTTAACCTTCTAGCAAGACTCAACAACTCAATCCGTCTGGCATCCTCAAATGCCTCAGAGGTTGCCGCTTCCAAACAATAATCAGCATCCGCTGCTGATTTTCCACACACAAATCAATCAAAAGGGACTTCCCCAATGAAATCGATAATTAATGACTACGCCCCATAGCTGTTCATATCCCGGATGCAGGCCCCAATTTTGTTATGAATCGTAAAGCTTTAGAAACGAATCAGCACCAATAGACTACACCTGGAACAACACACACAAAATGCTGGTGGAGCACAGCAGGCCAGGCAGCATCTATAAGGAGAAGCACTGTCGACGTTTCAGGCCAAGACCCTTCGTCAGGACTGCCTGAGACTGCCTGACGAAGGGTCTTGGCCTGAAACATTGACAGTGCTTCTCCTTATAGATGCTGCCTGGCCTGCTGTGTTCCACCAGCATTTTGTGTGTGTGTTTGAATTTCCAGCATCTGCAGATTTCCTCGTGGAGTCTACACCTGGAGTCTGTTTTTGATGTTAAAACTATCTTTATTAGAATCTACTTATAATATAGTAACTTAAGCAAGATAAACAAAAGTTAACAGTGTTATGTGTATATATGTGTGTAAATATAAATCCAAAACTATTGAGCTCGGGGAAAACAACGTCTGGAGTCTTGAGATGGTAAATTATGAAAGTTCTGTTCAACCACAGAATAAGTGATGAGAGAGATATTTGTAATCCAGGGTAAATGTCAAGGGAAGGCAATTATGTCGAATTCCACATGTTCCATGGTGGTAAAACAAGAGAACAGTCACTGTACATTTTATCTGTCATCCTTCCAAATCCACATACTAATTATCACGCAAAGTGACTTGTCACAAGGCGTATCATCTTCAAATGAATTACCACACCACACCCAGGCAAGGGTTAACACATCAGTGGTCTTCATAGGATACCCCAAATCAGATCCACTCCTATCGATTAAACGAGGTGACAACCACACATTCGATGTACGCTGAATCGATAATTAACCCACACTTGTGGGCATAGGAAAATTCCAAACAGTGACCCTTGGCACCTATTTCCCTTGTTTCGATCCTTCCATTTTTCCTCATTCATCTCCGTCTGACTCTGAGTGTCTGTGTCCTCAGTTAAAACTAAACAACTGCGAGTGATGTAAACAAGCTGCAAGTCAGACTGATTCACCTTCTTAATCTCTCTCTCTTAAAATGACAGTCCACAGCAAACAAAACCTAGGGATTCATAACAACTGACTGGTGTGCCAGTAGTTGGGATGACTGAGTGAATCCTTTCCCACATTCTCAGCAGGTAAATGGCTCCTCACCAGTGTGAACTCGCTGATGCCTCTGTAGTGTGGAAGAGCGAGTGAATCTCTTCCCACATTCTGAGCAGATGAATGGCCTCTCTCCAGTGTGAACTCGCTGGTGTTCCAGAAGGTGGGATGACAGAGTGAACCGTTTCCCACATTCTGTGCAATTGAACAACTTCTCACCGGTGTGAACTCGCTGATGTCTCTGTAGGGTGGAAGATTCAGTGAATCTCTTCCCACAGACTGAGCAGGTGAACGGCCTCTCCCCAGTGTGAACTCGCTGATGTCTCTGTAGTTGGGATGACTGAGTAAATCTCTTCCCACATTCTGAACAGGTGAACGGCTTCTCCCCAGTGTGAACTCGCTGGTGACTCTGTAGGTGAGATGACAGAGTAAATCCCTTCCCACATTCTGAGCAGGTGAATGGCCTCTCCCCATTGTGAACTCGCTGATGTCTCTGTAGTTGGGATGACTGAGTAAATCTCTTCCCACATTCTGAACAGGTGAACGGCTTCTCCCCAGTGTGAACTCGCTGGTGACTCTGTAGGGTGGATAAATGAGTGAATCTCTTCCCACAGACTGAGCAGGTGAATGGCTTCTCCCCAGTGTGAACTCGCTGATGACTCAGTAGTTGGCATGACTCAGTGAATCTCTTCCCACAGACTGAGCAGATGAAAGGCTTCTCCCCAGTGTGAGCTCGCTGGTGTCTCTGTAGGTGGGATGAATGAGTGAATCTCTCCCCACAGACTGAGCAGGTGAACAGCCTCTCCCCAGTGTGAACTTGCTGATGACTCTGTAGTTGGGATGACTGAGTAAATCTCTTCCCACATTCTGAACAGGTGAACGGCCTCTCCCCAGTGTGAACTCGCTGATGTACCAGTAGGGTAGATGACTGAGTGAATCCCTTCCCACATTCTGAGCAGGTGAATGGCTTCTCCCCAGTGTGAACTCGCTGATGACTCTGTAGGTGGGATGACTGAGTGAATCCCTTCCCACAGACTGAGCAGATGAACGGCTTCTCCCCAGTGTGAACTCGCTGATGACTCTGTAGGTTGGATGACTGAGTGAATCCCTTCCCACAGACTGAGCAGGTGAACGGCCTCTCCCCAGTGTGAACTGGCTGGTGTCTCTGTAGGGTGGATGACTGAGTGAATCCCTTCCCACAGACTGAGCAGGTGAATGGCTTCTCCCCAGTGTGAACTCGCTGGTGAGCCATTAGGTCAAATGACTGAGTGAATCCTTTCTCAGAAATTCAACAGATGACCAGCCTCTGCCCGGTGTGGTGTGAACTGACTGGTGTGTCCACAGGTGGGATGACCATCTGAACCCCTTCTCACACACAGAACAGATAAATGGCCTTGCCCAGTGTGAACTTGCTGATGTACCTTCATTCGTGATAATCGAGTGAATCCATTCCCACTGTCTGAGCAGGTGAACGGCCTTTATCCTGTGTAAAATGACAGGCTTGCTATTTGGTCAAATGACCAATTGAATCTCTCTCCACAGTCTGAGCAGTAAGGATGGTCGATTGAATCTCTTGCTCCACTTCTTAAATATCCAGACAGAGACAGCAAAACTGGTGTGCCATGTTTGAGATTCCCGGCGACAAATTCCTTCTCATTTTTATCCTGTGAAAAGATTTACAAAATCCATCAATGGGTGTAGGACAACATTTCAGATGAGATTACTTTAGTTGCCAAAGTTTGATCTGGTATCACACTGTTACAGTGAGGTTCAACGAAAGTTGGACAGACTCCTGACTGGGCAGAGTGCTGGTATCTGGAATGACCATCAATTCTCTGATGCTTTTCCTGTCTCTATAAGAATGGGGCATTTCTGCCGTCTCCAATCTGTGACCTGGCTCAGTTTGACTCTCTCCATTGGTATTATTCCCTGTTCCTGCTGAGCTGCATGGGTGCCTGGCCCCACAGTAACTGAAACACTCTCACACAAATTGTCTTTGTGGATGTGCATCTGGGATTTTCTTTTATGTATTATTAACCAAAAGTGCTACAGTTTTAACACCATATAAAAAAATTCCTGCTGAGATGAATGGTTGGTCCGCACAGCTGTTAAAAGGGTTAGAGTGAATTTTTGTAATATTTCAGGTTCTTGTAGAAAAGTACAACACAGAAATAGGTCCTTTGGGTCATCTCGTCTTGTGCTGAACTATTTAAACTGCCAATCCCACATCCAGGTACCTACACGAACCTCTTAAATGTTGAAATCGAACTTGCATGCACCACTCGGGATGGCTGCTCATTCCAAACCTAGATGACCATCTGTGCGAAGAAGTTTCCCCTCATGTTCCCCTTAACATTTCACCTTTCACCATTAACCCCTGGCCACTGGATGAAGTCCCACCCCCATCTCAGTGGAGAAAGCCAGCTTGCATTTACACTATCTATGCCCCTCTATCACAATCAAATCTCACCTCAATCTGCTACATTCCAATGAATAAAGTCCTGACCTGTTCAATCTTTCCTTATAACCCAAGTCCTCCAAACTTGGCAACATCCTTGTGAATTTTCTCTGAACTCTCTGAAACTATTTTAAATCTTTCCTGTAGGTAGGTGACCAAAGCATCACACAATACTCTAAATTAGGCCTCTTTTACAAGTCAACATAATATCCATCTATTGTCAGTATTTGGCGCATGAAAGCCAATGGGTTAAAATCTTTTTTTCCGACACTATCTAACTGTGATACCACTTTCAGTGAATTAAGGACTTGTATTCCCAGGTCCCTTTCTTCTACAACACTCCTCCGTGCCTGACCAGTCACTGTGAAAGACCTCCCTTGGTAGGTCATACCAAAGTGTAACAACTCACACTTGACTGCATTAAATTCCATTTTCCATTTCTAAAACCATTTTTCCCAGGGGGTCCAGGTCACACTGCAAGCCATGATAGTCTTCCTCGCTGTTCACTACACCACCAGTCTTGGTGGTCATAAATCTGCTAATCCAGTTAACCACACTATCATCCAGATTACTGATATAGATGACAAACCACAACAGATCCAGCACTGATCCCTGTGGCACACCACTAGACACAGGTTCTAGTCAGAGAGGCAACCATCTGCTACCACACTCTGGCTTCTCTCAAAGACACAGTCTCATCTAATTTACTATCTCATCTTGAATGCTGAGTGACTGAACCTTCTTGACCAACCTCCCATGTGAGACTTTGTCAAGTGCCTTGCTAAAGTCCATGTAGACAACATCCACTGCCTTGCCTTCATCCACTTTCCTGATAACTTCCTCGAAAGACTCTATAAGATTGGTTAGACATGACCTACCATGCACAAAGCCATGCTGTCTATACTTAATCAGTCCACATCTATCCAAATACTTATATTTCCGGTTCCTGCACATACATTCCAGTAACTTTCCCACTATTCACTACTAGTTACCACTCCGTGGGTTTGGAGATTTCTCTGGAATTTCATAGAATCATAGAAATCTATAGCACATTACAGACCCTTTGGCCCACAGTGCTGTGCCGACTATGTAACTTACTCTAGAAACTGCCTGGAGTTTCCCTAGCGCATAGCCCTCTATTTTTCTGAGCTCCATGTAACTATCTAAGAGAGCGTTAAAAGTCCCTGTTGTATCCGCCTCGACAACCGCTGCTGGCAGTGCATTCGACACATCCAACACTCTCTGTGTAAAAAACCTACCCCTGACATCCCCTCGGCATATATTTCCAAGCACCTTAAAACTATGCCCCCTCCTGTTAGCCATTTTAACGCTGGGGAAAAATCCTCTGGCTATCCACACACTCAATGCCCCTCATCATCTTATACACCTAAAAAAGGCTCTAAACATAAACAAGGAAATTATACATTGCTTTGAGGATTTGTTAGAAGTAAACAAAATTATGAGGGTATAGAAAGGGTAAATGCAAGCTGCTTTTTCCACTGAGGTTGGGTGGGACGACAACCAGAGGTCATGGGTAAGTGGGGAAGGTGAACATTTAATGGGAACATTTGGAAAAGTTCTTTGCTGAAATGGTCGTGAGAGTGTGGAATGAGATGTCAGCACTAGTGGTGAATATGAGCTCGATTTCACCATTAAGAGAAGTTTGACAGGTACCTGGATGGTAGGGGTATGGAGGGTGATGATCCCGGTGCAGGTAGTTGCAATAGAGAGCTTAAATGTTTTTGTGGCATTGACAAAATGGGCCAAATAGCCTGTTTCTCCACTGAACTTCTCCATATTTCTGTGACAGAGAAGCTGGCCAAACTTGTTTGGAAGGGAAAAGGTAGGAGTGACAACGGAGCAGCAATGGCTGGAGTTTCTGGGAGCAATTCGAGAGCTGAGCGATCGATACATCCCAAAGACGTGGAAGCATTGGAAAGGCAGCAGGGCACAACCGTGGGTTAAATGAGAATCCAAAACCAACATAAAAGCAGAGGAGAGGGCAAACAAAAGAGCAAAGGACCATTCGGAAGCTTTTAGAATCCAACAGAAGACAACTAAAGGAAAGTCAGATGAGTTCGGGAGTGGAATTATGAAATGGTTGTCATTAATGTGTTTTGGTTGCACCCAACAGTCCGCAGCATTTAGAGGAACGAGATATCCAGGGCCTCAATATCTCTTGAAAACCAAGATTCCCTGCACTAGTTACCATTCAACTTTTATTTTGTCAGACACATACAAACTGTACACCCTTAAAATTTCACTTCTGAAGAACTCCCACTTACCAAGTACTCCTTTGTTAAAAAAAATCCTGTCCCAATTAACGCTTGTCAAATCCTTGCAAATATCATAAAAATTGGACTTTCTCCAATTTAGAATCTCAAGAGAGGTCCAGGCCTCTGTTTTTCTGTATTTACTTGGAATCTCATGATCAGTAGATACAAAGTGTTCCCATACACTAATTTCTGTCACTAGCACTGGATCACTTCCCAATAGCTTATTGCACACTTCTACATCGGGAATTTTACGTACTGATTAAGGTAGATTTGCTAAGCTCTACCCCATCTAGTCCTTTTACAGCCTAGGAGTCCAGTAAATAAATGGAAAGTTAAAATCACTCACTTTATCAACCTTTGTTTCTTGGCATAGTCCGCAATCTCCCTACAGATTTGATCCTTGAAATCCCTCAGACTGTTGGGCTAAGGACAAGTCCAAGTAATGGCTACAATATCATAACTTCATGCCCTGAGGTCTGAACGACATCTGTTTGGTGTCAAAAAAACAACCTTGCCCTCAACGTCACTGAAAGAAAGGAGCTGGCTGTAGACTATAGGAGAAATGGAGACAGGCTGACCCAGGATCTGGGCTTGAGAGGGTGAACAGCTTTAAGTTCCCTGGCATACACAACACCGAGGATCTCACCTGGACTGTACATACTGGCTGTGTGGTGAAAAAGGCACAGAAGTGCCACTTTCACCGCAGGCGGTTCAGGAAGTTTGGGATGGGGCCCCAAATACTAACAACTTTCTACAGGGGCACAATTGAGAGCATCCTGACTGGCTGCATCACTGTCTGGTATGGGTGCTGTACTTCACTAAGTCACAGGACTCTGCAGAGAGTGGTGCGGACAGCCCAGCACAAATTTAGATGTGAACTTCCCACTATTCAGGACATTGACAAAAACAGGTGTGTAAAAAGGGCCACCCCAACCACAAACTGCTCCAGCTGCTACCATCTGGGAAACGGTACCACAGCCTGAAAGCCCGGACCAACAGGCCCAGGGACAGCTTCTTCCACCAGGCCCTCTGATAGATTAATTCATGCTGATACAATTGTACTTTTATTTATCCTGACTTTCCTGTTGTACATACTATTTATTATAAACTATTATAAATTTCACATTGCACATTTAGACAGAGATGTAACATAAAGATTTCTACAACTCATGTATATGAAGGATGTATGTAATAAAGTCAATTCAATTCAATTCACTCTGTCCACTATCTGTTCTGTCATTCTGGCTCCAATCCTCCCTGCAACTTTAGTTTAACCACCCACCCCACAGGGGAGCACTAGCAAGCCTTGCCACTAGGATATTAGTCCCCTTCTAGTTCTGTTCCCCTAACTAACAAATCCCCTATCACCCCTTTGACTTTCCTCTGCCAGGTAATCCCCCCCATCAGTTTGTAAAGTGTCCACCTGTTGTTGTGTGGGATAGCAACAAAAGTAGTCTGCAATGGCTATTTAACCTCATTCTCCTTCCTGACTCTCAGCCAGTTTCCGGTGTCCTGCACGTTGGGTGCAACTCACCTCTCTTCATCTCATATCTATCATACCCTCCGACGCTTGGATGATGCGGAATTCATCCATTTCCAGCTCCAACTCCTTAAAGAGCAGCTGGATATATACCTTCTACGTGAGGGCATCAGGGACACTGGAGGTCTCCCCACCTTCCCACCAGTGTCCCCTCTAATTTGTAATGACCAGTGTGTGCAAAAATCTTGTGCTGTACAATTTTTACCCAGTGACTACAACATGTGCAAACTGAATTTTATATAGAGAGGTATTCATTTCAACAGCGAGCAAATCACTGTCAGTAAGAACGTTAATCTGCTCTGGGCTTGATTGAGTTCATCTGCATTCTCATACAACCTATGTAACAGGTTAATGAAGGATTTACTCGCCACAGCTTTGGCAAACCACCTATTTGTGATCTTCTTCCTAAATGATGCTTTAAATTTCAGATTTCCAAATATCACTCCACTTCTTCCCACTTGAAAATTCTCCAGCAACTCTTGCATCACCACAATACACACAGTATTGTACATAAATATTTCCCCTGAAGTCTCACCCAGGTGACTGACGGTGGTGAACTCAGTGATGGCAATGCCAATGAATATGAAGGGAAGGGCAGTAGTCTGTCTCATTGGAGTCTGGCACATTTGTGATGTGAAAGCTACTTGTTGGCCAGGGCAAAGGTGTTTGATATCATTATGTAGCCAGACAGAATTGGTGGAAGCATGTTCTCACCAGTAGAAAAGTGCAGACCGAGAGGAGGTAGAACAAGCAACACACACAAAATGCTGGAGGAACTCAGCAGGCCAGGCAGCATCTATGGAAAAGAGTACTAATGCTGAATTCCTCCAGCAATTTGTGTGTGTAGCTTGGATTTCCAGCATCTGCAGATTTCCTCTTTGTGCTTGGAGGTAGAACAAAGATGATTTTCTCAACTGGTGATGTAAAAGATTTTAGAGCCATAGAATAGAACATTACAGCACAGTACAGGCCCTTCAGCCCTCCATGTTGTGCCGGCCCATATAAACCTTAAAAAAAAGAACTAAACCCACACTACCCCGTAACCCTCCATTTTCTTTCATCCATGTGCCTGTCCAAGAGGCTATTAAATACCCCTAATGTTTTAGCATCCACCACCACCCCTGGCAAGTCATTCCAGGCACTCACAGCCCTCTGTGTAAAAAAAAACTTACCCCTGATGTCTCCCCTAAACTTCCCTCCCTTAATTTTATACATATGCCCTCTGGTGTTTGCTATTGGTGCCCTGGGAAACAGGTACTGACTATCCACCCTATCCATGCCTCTCGTAATCTTTTAGACCTCTATCAAGTTCTAGACCTTTCAGATTATTTTACATTTCATAAAGATTGAAACAGAATAGGCTGAAACACACTGTTCAAAAGTGCTGGCGTTCAATCCACTTGGTGCATTGACTCATAACATTTTTTGGGTGTATGTTTGTCAGAAACACATCCAACAGATTTCCCATCAGAAGTGCAGGTAAATTCTGGACCTGATTTCAAATGAACCACTGAGCACTCTAAAAAAAAGGTGCTGCAGAGGCCGATTTCTCCCTTGTGCTTTTATTTTTAGTGTGAACTATGTAACATTGATGGTGATTAATGATCATTACTTTCAGGCGACAGCCCTCCAAACCTGTGACTAACCACAGTAAAACTTAGTGAACCTGCCATGGTTGGGTCTTGGGTGTCGGACTAGCAGATTTTCTGTATTATTAGATGTTCTCATATTAATACATCATACCTCACTTCCAAATCACTGTTTTTAGACATCACATTATAGAATGATGCATTCCACATAACCTGCAAGTTTAAAAGAAGCTCAGAAAATAAGGTCAAAGTAAGTTTCAAAGGCATCTGGGAAACAGAAACGTGCAAGTTTAAAGGGAGCGGAGATACCTGACTGACCTGCATGAGGTGTTGAGCTACCTATAATGCATTCTTGAATGTATAATGTAGATTTAAAGCAATAATTTGATTTAAATTATTTTATTAAATACACATTATCTTGGATCTCTTAATCGCAATTCACATTTAATGTAGGATTAACCTTTCTGCATTTGGATAACTACAATTTTTGTTCCTTTCTTTCGAAAAATGCAGTCACATCATAACACTATTCAAACTTCGGACCCAAAGTCTTTTTCCCCCTTTTATTTTTTCCCCAGGAAAAAAAATACTATAAACTTTTTGCTATTTAAAATTGGTAACATTTATCAATTCATGCTATTGTTTAAAATTAAATTGCTTAACTCCCTGAAGCAAACTTGTAAGTTCACTAGCTGATGAAGATTTGTACAAAGAGGATTGTATATTTTACACACAAAGCAGCATAATATCAATGCTCCTACATTATAAATTGGGAGATGAATATACACATCCCAAACTTATTAGGTATTTGCACTCAATTTTTCTCACAGATGGTGAACTGCTAATCTTGGCTGGTTCATCAGGCACAGCACGGAGTAGATCTGAAGGGAGGTGGGGTGGTTTGTGTATTTTCGGCAGTGCTGGGAGGAAAAATCAGCATGAATGATGAATGTCTTTAATATCCCTTCCTATAAAATGCTCTACAAATGTCTCACATTTATTTGACCTTGAGCTTTTCTTAAAACCATATTACACTTTAGTCAGGATTACTTAGAATTTCAACATCTCTTTTCCAGCGAAAATAATAAGTGGGCAGGGGTATAATTTAAAGATCCTATATATTCAGTTTAATCCACCCCATTCTAATGAAATGTTTATTGAGTTATTCATGCTATTGACAAGGCTCTGAATAAAGCAAATGAGGACCAATAGGTGTGGTCCATTCTTACAACCAGTTCGATGGCATAATTTTAATCTCACTTCTCCATGTCTTCACATTTAGGAGCAGAATCACAAGAAGAGGTGGCAAATGACCAGGTGGTAAAAGCTCTCATTTCCTTTCCAATTCTATTTGAAAGTACTGTCTTAGTCTTCAACAATACTGTCCTGTGGATATCCAGTAAGTGTGCTCTGGAAGTCCAACCCAAAGTAGAATCCTTGCTAATCTACAACGCTAGCACTGTACCACACCATACTTTATGTCTGGTAATTTAGCCAAGATTCCTATTTTCTAATCACAGGAAAGACTAAGTGCTAATTTAAAACAAAGGCTAAGATTTAAACTTTCATCTTATGGTGATGATCATCTAATGTTATACTGCTTTTCCCTATATAAAAGGGGTGATAGATAAGTTTGTGGCCTAAGGTAGAAGGAGTCAATTTTAGAAAATCTAACACATCTATTTTTCAACATAGTCCCCTCCTACATTTACACACTTAGTCCAGCGGTCGTGGAACATACGTATCTTGGACCTCCAGAAAGTGTCCACAGATGGGTTTTGTTCCCTTTCTCCGAGTTCCTAATCCTTGCATTTAGATAGCTGGAGCTCAGCTCTGTCTGAGAGATCCATCGGTTCCCATTCCCTCATCAACCGGAAGCTCCCCGGGGTCCGTGTACGGATCGTGGGGCTGAGAGAGAGGGAAGAGGGCAGGACTGTCCCGGGATTGCTGGCCAAAGTGTCAGAAATTCACAGGAATCGTCCCGAAGTCGGTGTTTAAGATAAAAACACAGAGAATCGCTCTTACCTGCAACCGACATTTTCAAAGCCTTCTGTGTTCTGCACGCATGCGTGATACTCTGGACGTCATCAGCCTGACGCCTGCGCAGTTCATCAGTGCTTCAGTGCCTGACAAAAATTATTACCGCAGGGCCTTATGGGTAATAACGGTGCCATTAAACATTTCTTGAAGCACCGGTTCAATGTCCATATTTCATTCTTTTTTTGGTGTATAGCAAAAACCTGCAGTTCTTTTAACGCAGAAAGCGGCTCACGTAATCAATGTACTCAATATCAACGTGTATCTAATGCCAAAGTAAAATGCAGATATAAAACAGGAGATTCTGCAGTTGCTGGACATACAGAGACGCTCACACACAAAATGCTGGAGGAACTCTGCAGTTCAGGCAGCAACTAAGCAGCGGAGTACACAGTCTAGGTATGCTGAAGAGGCTCGGTCTAAAAGTTGTTTATTTATTCCTCTCCACAATTGTTGCCTGATCTTTTGATTTCCACCAGTATTTTGCAGAACCTAACCATCTATTTTTTGGGTCAACCAGTTTCCAAATTCTTCTGATCTTCCTTTTGTAGCCATATCCTGCTGGTCTGTTTCCTCTTCCTCTTCCTCCTCCTAAACTCTAGACCCATTCTCTCTCTGGAGCCCCAAAGCCTGACTCAGGCTGGCAACACTTTGGTTTCTGATTCTGCACCACCGAAGTTTCACTCGCTAGCCTGTTGTCAGACTTTAGAGGTGCATTGTATTGCGAGATCGCAGATTCGTTTACTGTGAGTGTCGCTTTAAGTGCCTGAGTGAGGCGGGGCTGTGACTTCACACACGCGCTGCAGCAGAGACGGGGGGGAGAGAGGGAGGGGAGGGAGAGGGAGAGGAAGAGAGAGAGAGAGAGAGACAGAGACTTCAGCTTGTCACTGCTATGCCCAAAAGATTGGGTTGATCATCGGCACGCAGTGCACAACAGATGTTTGAGTGTCACTTCGTATAATCCATATGCATGGATTTGTTGGAGTGTCCTGTGGTATCACTTTCGTTGGCCCTTACCTGGAATCGGGATGTTCTGTGATAACCACTTGAAGACGATATTCCTGCCACTGTCACCTGGTGATATTTCTAAGTGGATTTCGGAACGAATCGACGGATAAGATCTTCGGCGACTGTTATTTCGTTTACCCAGCGTGGAATGTGTGTGGAATTCTTCGTAATTGCCTTCTCTCCACAAGTTCGTGTGGATTTACAAATCTCTCCTCTCACTCACTTATTCCGTGGATTACTGAACTTTTCCACTTTACCATCTGAAGACTTTAAGCATTGTTTCCCAAGCTTGATAGTTCGGGAGCTGTATATACGCATAACACTCTTAACTTCTGTTTATTTTGTTTAATCTTTTATATTTGTAGCAGATACTAATTAAGAGAGTGGTTCTTTCTTTCTTTTTAAATCTTTTTATTAATTTTTAAGAAAAAACATAAGTAAAATATAAGTACAAAATATTTGAGAGTACACAATTAATAGATTCATTAACAAACAGATATGTATTAATCAATATATAAAGTCTCCCAAACTCATAGTATTAATGTAAAGGATTCAAAAAGAAAAGAAAAAGAAAAAGAAACCCCCCCAAAAAAAAAACATAAGAATTAAAAAAAACAACTAAAAGAAAAAAAAACTAACCAACATGGGCAATTGTATAATGTTAAATACATACAGTAGTGCCAATGACTCCGAACCTCCATCTATACAATTCAGGATAGTAACAATAAGGTTCAGGATCAGACCATTTAATTCCTATGAAAATGTTGAATAAATGGTCTCCAAGTTTCCTCAAATTTAACTGAAGAGTTAAAAACCACACTTCTAATTTTTTCTAAACTCAAACAGGAAATGGTTTGAGAGAACCACTGAAATACAGTTGGAGGGTTAATTTCTTTCCAGTTCAGTAAAATAGATCTTCTATCCATTAGTGTAACAAATGCAATCATTCGTTGGGATGAAGCGGATAGACGCTTATTATCTATCATTGGTAGACCAAAAATTGCGGTAAAAGGATGTGGTTGGAGATTAATATTTAAAACTCTTGAAATGATATTGAAAATATCTTTCCAATAGTTTTGTAAACAAGGACAAGACCAAAACATATGGGTCAATGAAGCAATATCAGAATGACATCTATCACAGGTTGGATTAACATAAGAATAAAATCGAGCAAGTTTATTTTTAGACATGTGGGCTCTATGTACAACCTTAAATTGTATTAGAGCATGTTTAGCACAAATAGAGGTAAAATTTTTTCCCATTGCTCAGTAGATATAGGACAATGCAATTCTTCCTGCCATTCCTTCTTAATTTTTTTCTGATATATCTGGCTGTACATTCATAATCATATTATAAATGATAGCTACTAAACCCTTTTGACAAGGATTAAGAGTTAAAATTCTTTCTGTAATGTCCAATGGACATTCTTTCGAAAAAGACTTTAATTCATTATATAGAAAATTTCTAACTTGCAAATATCTAAAAAAATGGGTTTTAGATAAATTATATTTATTAGAGAGTGGTTCTAACATCGAAACCAGACTCCATTAGTGATCTGTTGCTGCTGGTACGTAACAATTGCAACAACCCAGCTGTCTGAGGCATAGTCCTTTAAAATTGGTGAAAATGACCCAAAACGTTGAAAAGAGCAGGGAAGAAGGAGTTTAACCAAATTCGTCCAGAGCCCTGAAGAACGTCACAACCACAGTGAGCTTATCGTCTTATTCAGCCTGGAGAAAATCATGCAGGAAATTCATGCAGGTGTATAAGATGATGAGAGGGATTGGTCGTGTGGATAGTCAGAGGCTTTTTCCCAGGGCTGAAATGGCTAACACGAGGGGGAATAGGTTTAAGCTGCTTGGAAGTAGGTACAGAGGAGATGTCAGAGCTCAGTTTTTTAAGCAAAGAGTGGTGTGTGTGTGTGGAATGCACTGCCAGCGACGGTGGTAGAGGCGGATACAATAGGGTCTTTTAAGAGACTCTTAGATAGGTACACGGAGCTTAGGAAAATAGGTGGCTATGCGGTAGGGTAATTCTAGACAGTTTCTAGAGTAGGTTACATGGTCGGCACAACATTGTGGGCCAAAGGGTCTGTAATGTGTTGAAGATTTCTGTGATTCTATGGAATTCAACGGAAATCTCCTATCCCACGGAGTGGTGACTAGTTGCAACCTGTCATCTCAGGGAGAGTGAGAGGGGAAAGGCAGGGGTAGATTTTGATATTCTGATATGGAGCAGAAACATGGGCCGGGACCAGATGGGCCGAGTGGCCTCTCTAGTGTACATTGTGAGTGTGGTAGAGACAGTAAGTACCTGAGACACGGGATTTGATACAGAAGTGATTTATCTTTCACAGCTCCACAATCTAGCTTCTCCAGTCTAGTTTAAGGCTAACATCAGCAGAACAGACTCCTCCAATGCTCAGTGACCAGGGTTCAGTCCTGGGTGCGATGAGCAGCCGCAAGATCTGCAGAATCTGACAGTAACAGTCCCGTCATGAACCTGCAGCTGCCTTCAGTCACCGTGATGGTTAAACATTTAACACGGAACTGATTTGAACTTCCTCCCTGATGTGAAGTTGCTGGTGTTGCAGCAGCTGGGATGATTGAGTAAAACTCTTTGCTCACTCCGGACAGAAATGTGGCCTTTATTTATTGTGAACTCACTGGAGCACCGCAAGGTGGGTTAACTGAATGAGTCTCTTCACACACACGGAGCAGGTGAACGGCCGCTTCCCAGTGTGAAGCTGTTGGGCATCTGCGATGGCCGACGGAATCCCTTCCAAAATGAGAGCCAGTGAATGACGTCACACTGCTGTCAACGTCATGGCGGTGTATCCAATCAAATCACGGACATGGACACGTGTTCGGGCGATTTTTGTAGCGAGTGGGGCGCTGTCTTCTCCAGCATCTCCGCCTCCACATTCAAGGATCGGTGGCATTCAAGCGCTGGTGAACTGACAGATACAGCGGAACTAACATGCTGTTGTGTTTGTGATTCCCATACACAAATCCTTTGACTTTCCTACACTGCTAAACGTTTACAAAGCAAGTCAGTGGCTGAAGGACAACAATTCAACTGAAATAATTTGAGTCTTCATGGTGCCTTCTGATAAAAAAACACTGTTACAACCCAAAACATTTTGAAGGAACAAAGCTTCATCTTTTAACTGACCACAGTTCCGGTATCAGGCACAATATCAAGCTCTCTGCTTCCCTCTCTGTATCAAAATGGATCACTCCTCCCCTTCATCAGTCTGTGACTTGGCTCAGTTTGTCTGTCTCCTTCCCATTCTGAGCATGCGCCACACACCTACTGAGATCACATTTTATTCACACTGCTGTGACTAGAGACTTTCTGAGTATTATGTCCCTCCTGGCATTTGACGGTGGTAAATTCAGAGGCAGCAATGGTATTGACCCTCAGGAGTAGGTGATTAGGCTTTTTCGTTGGAGATGATGAACTGCCGGTAGTGTGAGGCTGGATGAGTGGGTCGTTTTCAAACTGGAAGGAGGTAGTGTTTGGAGTACCCCAGAGATCAGTCCCTGACCACAGTTGTTCACAGTTTAATGTCCTGGCGGAGGCAGCGAGATGTGAGATGTCCCAGTCTGCTGGTGACGCAGAAAGAGTGGAGTTGGGGGAGGGGAGGCTATTCACTTGCAATTTCGTAGCTTTCCAATCAGTACATAGAGCAACTGTGGGGCTGCAGTGGCGGGTTCCAATCTGCTAATTATATTTGCTGACGACACTACACTGACTGGCCTAATCTCAGATAATAACGAGGCAGCCTACAGAGAAGAAGTCATCACCCCGATACGGTGGTGTCAAGAAAACAACCTCTCCCTCATTGTAACGAAAACAAAGGAGCTGGTTGTGGATTATAGGAGGAATGGAGACAGGGAGCACATTCAACATTTCCAAGTCTGTTATTGACACAAAATGCACTTTTTAATAGTGATCATGACACAATGTATTTTATATATTGTTAATGACATAAAACATATTTGTAGATTGTTACTGATAGAGAATCATATAACTTGTGTTCCGTGTGTTATCTGAATGTACTTGCCTGTGATGCTGCCACAAGTCAGTGTTTCTCTGTACCTGTACCTTCCCGTACTTGTGCACTTGGCAATAAATTCAACCGGACCTGAGAAATCTCAGTGAGATTTGATTAGTGATGATCATCTTGGCAGCTCGGTATGTCGAATGTATGAGACAGTACACTGTTAAATGCAAAACCCTGAACAGTGTCGATGATCAGAGGGATCTTAGACTCCAAGTTCATCGCTCCCTGAAAGAGACTGCACAGATTGATCGGGTGGTTAAGAAGGCAAATGACATGGTTGTCTTTATCAGTTGAAGCATTGAGTTCAAAAGTCGGGAAGTTGTGTTGCGGCTGTTACGAGTCCGCGGTCCTACTGAGACTGTTTCTTTAAGAGCGGCGGCGTGAGGAGGCGGGGCTATGACGTGAATGACAGGCTGACAGTGGACTGAACCATAAGAGAGAGACAGCGATCTGCAGACCGGGGGGGGGGGGGGGGAGGGGGGAGAGGGAGGGAGGGAGAGAGAGAGAGAGAGAGAGAGAGAGAGAGAGAGAGAGAGAGAGGAGAGGAGAGAGAGAGAGAGAGAGAGAGAGAGAGAGAGAGAGAGAGAGAGAGAGAGAGAGAGAGAGAGACTGGAAAAGCTGATATCTTCAGTTAGTCGCAGCTGAGGATCGGAACTCTCCGCTGCCCACAAGAGTGGGTTGATCATCGGTACACGGAACCACAACGAATGTGTGTGGCTGTCACTCCGTATAATCTTTGGTTTTGGAATATCTTGTATTAACCCTTCCCTGGGTATGTTGTGTGGTAACCCCTGGAAGACGGTATTCCTGTGACAGGTCACTTTTGCTGATAATTCGTATGTGAACGATTCAATGGTTAAGAATTTCGTCGACGGTTATTGTGAAGTAACGGCCTTTTCTCTCCGTTTCACCCTGGATTACAAATATCTCTCTCCCATCATTTATTCCGTGTGTTACTGAACTTTCCTAATTTACCATCTCAAGACTCTAAGCTTTCATTCCTCAGGCTCGATAGTCTGGGAGTTATATTTACTCATATATACACTGAACACTGTTAACTTTCCTTTATTTCGTTGTTACTATATTATAAGAAGACACTAATAAAGAGAGTGGTTTTAACATCAAAACCAGACTCCAGTGTGAACTCCATTGCTGCTGGTTCGTTTCTAAAACGTTTCAGTTCGTAACACAGTTTTATAAAACTAGTTAGACCACATTTGCTGCACTAATCACTCTCTCACCTAGATGGGGTCAGTTGTGCTGTGAGGATTACATTCCTTGACTTCTCTAGATAGATAGATAGATAGATAGATAGATAGATAGATAGATAGATAGATAGATAGATAGATAGATAGATAGATAGATAGATAGATAGATAGATAGATAGATAGATAGATAGATAGATACTTTATTCATCCCCATTGGGAAATTCAACATTTTTTCCAATGTCCCATACACTTGTTGTATCAAAACTAATTACATACAATACTTAACTCAGTAACAATATGATATTCATCTAAATCACTTTCTCAAAAAGCATTAATAATAGTTTTTAAAAAACGTTCTTAAGTCCTGGCGGTTGAATTGTAAAGCCTAATGGCATTGGGGAGTATTGACCTCTTCATCCTGTCTGAGGAGCATTGCATTGATAGTAACCTGCCGCTGAAACTGCTTCTCTGTCTCTGGATGGTGCTATGTAGAGGATGTTCAGAGTTTTCCATAATTGACCGTAGCCTACTCAGCGCCCTTCGCTCAGCTACCGATGTTAAACTCTCCAGTACTTTGCCCACGACAGAGCCCGCCTTCCTTACCAGCTTATTAAGACGTGAGGCGTCCCTCTTCTTAATGCTTCCTCCCCAACACGCCACCACAAAGAAGAGGGCGCTCTCTACAACTGACCTATAGAACATCTTCAGCATCTCACTACAGACATTGAATGACGCCAACCTTCTAAGGAAGTACAGTCGACTCTGTGCCTTCCTGCACAAGGCATCTGTGTTGGCAGTCCAGTCTAGCTTCTCGTCTAACTGTACTCCCAGATACTTGTAGGTCTTAATCTGCTCCACACATTCTCCATTAATGATCACTGACTCCATATGAGGCCTAGATCTCCTAAAGTCCACCACCATCTCCTTGGTCTTGGTGATATTGAGACGCAGGTAGTTTCAGTTGCACCATATCACAAAGTCCTGTATCAGTTTCCTATACTCCTCCTCCTGTCCATTCCTGACGCACAACACTATGGCCGTGTCATCAGCGAACGTCTGCACATGGCAGGACTCCGAGTTATATTGGAAGTCTGATGTGTACAGGGTGAACAGGACCGGAGAGAGTACGGTTCCCTGCGGCGCTCCTGTGCTGCTGACCACCGTGTCAGACCTACAGTCTCCCAACCGCACATACTGAGGTCTATCTGTCAAGTAGTCCACTATCCAATCCACCATGTGAGAGTCTACTCCCATCTCCGTTAGTTTGTGCCTTAAGATCTTGGGCTGGATGGTGTTAAAGGCACTAGAGAAGTCAAGGAATGTAATCCTCACAGCACAACTGACCCCATCCATCCAGCCCAAGATCCCAAGGCACAAACTAACGGAGATGGGAGTAGACTCTCACATGGTGGATTGGATAGTGGACTACTTGACAGATAGACCTCAGTATGTGCGGTTGGGAGACTGTAGGTCTGACACGGTGGTCAGCAGCACAGGAGCGCCGCAGGGAACCGTACTCTCTCCGGTCCTGTTCACCCTGTACACATCAGACTTCCAATATAACTCGGAGTCCTGCCATGTGCAGAAGTTCGCTGATGACACGGCCATAGTGTTGTGCGTCAGGAATGGACAGGAGGAGGAGTATAGGAAACTGATACAGGACTTTGTGATATGGTGCAACTCAAACTACCTGCGTCTCAATATCACCAAGACCAAGGAGATGGTGGTGGACTTTAGGAGATCTAGGCCTCATATGGAGTCAGTGATCATTAATGGAGAATGTGTGGAGCAGGTTAAGACCTACAAGTATCTGGGAGTACAGTTAGACGAGAAGCTAGACTGGACTGCCAACACAGATGCCTTGTGCAGGAAGGCACAGAGTCGACTGTACTTCCTTAGAAGGTTGGCGTCATTCAATGTCTGTAGTGAGATGCTGAAGATGTTCTATAGGTCAGTTGTAGAGAGCGCCCTCTTCTTTGTGGTGGCGTGTTGGGGAGGAAGCATTAAGAAGAGGGACGCCTCACGTCTTAATAAGCTGGTAAGGAAGGCGGGCTCTGTCGTGGGCAAAGTACTGGAGAGTTTAACATCGGTAGCTGAGCGAAGGGCGCTGAGTAGGCTACGGTCAATTATGGAAAACCCTGAACATCCTCTACATAGCACCATCCAGAGACAGAGAAGCAGTTTCAGCGACAGGTTACTATCGATGCAATGCTCCTCAGACAGGATGAAGAGGTCAATACTCCCCAGTGCCATTAGGCTTTACAATTCAACCGCCAGGACTTAAGAACTTTTTTTACAGCTATTATTAATGCTTTTTGAGATAGTGATTTAGATGCATATCATATTTTTACTGAGTTAAGTATTGTATGTAATTAGTTTTGATACAACAAGTGTATGGGACATTGGAAAAAAATGTTGAATTTCCCCATGGGGATGAATAAAGTTATCTATCTATCTATCTATCTAGTTTTGCTACAACAAGTGTATGAGACATTGGAAAAAAGGTTGAATTTCCCCATGGGGATGAATAAAGTATCTATCTATCTATCATCGGGAGTGTTTCATACAGTTCTGGTCGCCCCCATTCTCGGAAGGATGTCGGGGCTTTGTACAGGGCGCAGAAGAGGTTTACCAGGATACTGCCTGGATTAGAGGGCATGAGCTATAACGAGAGGCTGGACAAACTTGTGATGTTTTCTCCAGAGCGGCGCAGGCTAGGGTGAGACTGGATGGACGTTTATAAGATTACGAGAGGAATAGATAGATGGACAGACGATATATTTTTCCTGGGGGTTGAAATGTCTAATACATTTAAGGTGAGAGGAGATGTGAGCGGCAAGTTTGCTTCTGTCCAGAGACGAATGAGTAGCTGGAGTCTCTGCCTGGGGGGGAGGAGTCACCAATCATGTCACGTGATCCCGTTTGCCCCTCCCATTTAATCGCAGTTGGGCAGCGCCTGCGCGTCTGTTTCCGAGGCCCCTCCTCCGGAATCTCCGCGCATGTTCACAGTCTCCGGGTGGACGGTGTTTTCCTCTCGGCTCAGAGCTGAAGTCGGTCGGCTGTGTGTTCGGGAAAGACTTTCGTCTCTTCCGTCCGGATCACTGTCTGCGGGCCGAAGATATCACTTTCCCATCGGTGAGTATTGAGACCGATCCCGAGCGGGGAGATCCGATGTTGGCCGTGAGCCCCGAACTGTGGGCCAGGAATTCATTTGTTTCCCAACTATCTGGGCTCGTCAGAAATGTGTCGACTTCGCTTAATCTGCATTGAACGATCCAAACCAGGAGCCCAGGCTGTCTGTTTCCACAGAATTGAAATGGAAGTCCCGCCGACAGGTCACGTGAGGCTGTGTGCCGCAGATTCGCCCCGCCCTCCGCTTTGTGACGCTAGATCACGTGGTGTGATTTTGGCCGCTGAGTCCCGTTAACTTCCCCGAACTCGCTTCGCTTCCAGAGGCTCCTCGCATTTGTCCTGGAGCTTTATGGCTGTTGTGTCTTCTCCCGGACTGGGGTGGGTGAGAAAGGAGAACGTCCCAGGTTGTGGGAATCTTTGATTTCACTGTCTGCTTTACCGAGGACTGGGATGTGCTGATCTGGATCCAAAGGACTGTGCAGTTCCTCGCAGTCACGGGCGGAGCAGTTACCATGCAAAGCGTGAAGTGTCCGGATGGGAAACTTCCTGTGGTGTGTTGATAAAAATCTGGTGAGGGTCAAAGTATATATGGCAAAGTTCTTGTTGTTTCTTCTAACTTTGTCATTTTTGAATCTTTTATACAGTAGTATGTATCATTAATTCAGTAGCTGTGGTGTGTTCTGACGTCTCCGGACCGGCTTTTTCGTATTTACAACAGTAGGAAAAGACCCGTGAGTCTGGTGTTCAAACTGTGTTTGGAAATTCCCCCACCCCCCTCACTGTCACCAGTCTGTCACTCGGTGGAAATCAGGCAGAATCTCAAGTTGCAACTAAAAACTAAATGTTTGAAGTCATTCTGACGAAACGTCATTAACCTGAATTGTAAAGTTTGTTCCCCTCCCCGCAGCTGTTCCTTACCTGCTGAGTGTTTCTGGTAATTCCACTTTCTTTTTATTACATTTAACCTGGAAATGGAAATGACTGGATCTGTGATAGTAGAACAGTAAAGAAAGCACAACTTTTCCCTGTCAATTATCCTGGTACCAGTTTGTCTGTTATTGCTGGAAATGTGTTCAGTACAGTTGTTGCTAACGAGGTTCACATGAATAATCTCATGATCGGCTTTATCTATGAGGAGCATTTGATGGTTCTGGACCTGTGCTGGATGGAGTTCAGAGGGACGGTGAGGTTTGTGGAGGCGATGTATGGTTAAGTAAACCTACCGAATAGTGAAAAGCCTGGATACAGTGGACATGCAGAGGATGTTTCCATTAGACAGAGTCTGTGATCTGACAGCACAATCTCAGAATGAAGATGCTTCCCGTTAAAATTCAGTTGAGAATTTTTTTTTGCCAAAATGTGTCTGAAGTGTGGAATTTGTTGCCACAGAGTGTGGTTGAGGCTGCCATTTGGGTATATTTATGACAGAGATTAATATATTCAAGATTGCTAAGTAGCTTCAGGGTTACAGGAGGAAGGCAGGAATATGGTGTTGGAATAAAAATCAGCCAAGTTTGAATGGTGGAGCAGATCAGATGGATCAAATCACCTAATTCTGTTCCTTATGTCTTACCATGACTGAATGATGGCTCCTTCTTATCCCATATTCTTTTGTGTCATGTGAGGGACAATAAAAGATTGTTCACTGAGATCGTTATATCTGCCTTCAACGTTTAAATTTCAGTGAGTTTTGTTCTTAGTAACATTAAGCAGAAATGTTTGGTTCTCCTTATTATTGTTAATGTGCTTCATTATCTTTCATGTTAAAGTTAGACCTGTGGTGATAGATTTATTGGAAGTAAAACCGCAACTGGAAGCAAACCACGACTGAAGACGAGGGAACAGCAAGAAGTGAACCGGCCCGAGGATTGAGAGCATCAACTGGAGAGAACCCATCTGACTCGGAGATTCCAGTGATTCAGTCAGGAGAAAGTTTGGTGAGTCTCATTTACTCAAACATTGGTCCTTTAGACATTACATACCTGTACAAGGGAAGGTCGGAAACAGCTGGAGTGAGACTGAATGTGCCCTGCAGAACAGGTTTTGCCTCTGTCAGACCCAGTTGCAATCAGTCCAGGTCTGGTAATGTGCTTCCAGCAGCCCAGCCCTTTAAAACCACTCCCATTCTGTGGAAATCGAATCCGGAGAGAGTCACTCGGAGACCATATAGTACAAACTCTTTATTCCAAGTACCTGGGGCTTACTCAGTTAGTCACTCAAACAGGAACAGTCAATGACTGTTCCCGCCCAATCCACTAACTGGCTAACAATTCCCCTTCACCACAGATATGTCCGTCCAGGTACTCCCCACACAAGACAGGCTGGAACCAAAGTTATTTACTACATGACAGGCTGGAGCCCCTAAAGACAAATTACAAAATGGTCATAATGGCTTACACACACAGAACAGACTGAAGCTGTCCTATCTCTACACATGAGTGCACAAGGAGATAAGCATCCTGAAACCCTAGCTAGCTACCCTCAAGAAGAAATATGGCTCAGCATAGCTTAGTAAATCTATTGATCATCAGCAGTTCATACAGGCACTACCTGTATGTATAATTTATATTTTCATTTATATCTATCATTATTATTGTTATGAGCAGAGAGACAACATCTGCCGTAAGTAAATTCCTTGTATGTGCATAGGTACTTGGCGATTAAATTCTGATTCTGATTCTGATTCTTTCAGAAAAACAGGCTGCTATTTTTTAACGAAGTTTTAAACCATACTTCATCATTCCCTTCTTTTTGATCATTACATGAGCAACAAAACAGTAATTTTTTACAGAGAAAGCAATCGAGTACAGCTTTGACTTCTCAGTGGGTAAAAACGGCATACAACAGTAACTATAACAATGATATGTACAACTATTAGGACATAATGCAATATCATGCCCCACATATTACCAAACAGGCCTTTGAAGATCACTATTTCGACCCTTCCGTGAACCCGTGTAAATCCTGCCCTACTTTCTTGATGCTGTCAATCTCCTAGGCAGTGTGCTCGGAGAGGGATGTAATGTTATTAGACTCATCAGGGATATAGGTGCAGCATTCTGTGTCAATAATAGCACAGGTTCCCCCTTTCTCAGCTGGGATAAAATCTAAAGCCGTAAGATTCCATACAACTGTTTGCCAGATTGCAATCATTTTAGTGGATATTTCTGTTACTTGGGCCTGTGTTTCTTTCAGGGCCCCTGCAGTATTGTGGCCAGCTCCTCAAGTGCTTGTAGCCAAATTGATTATCTCTCGTGAATTCCCGGCTACTCCATAGGAGAGAAAAGCGATCATCCAAAATCGCTCAGTCTCAGTTATTCCTCTCGGCTGCTGGGCATCTGCAAGTATGGCCACGATGCATGTTTCCCAGTGTAGGAAGTTCTGTTTGGTGGGGGCCTGAGATACATCTGTCAAAACACTGTGTCTGTCAGGGCCCCTAGTTCTACCCATTTGACTTAAGTGTGACAGAGACAGAAAGATCGTAACTGGATGCTGGGGTGAGCCCTCTCAAAGACATAAACACAAACACCACTGTTACGCACCCATAATGGTTTAAATGAACCAGCAGCAATAGACCACACCTGGAGTCTGGTTTTGATGTTAAAAGCACTGTCTTTATTAGTATCTACTTGTATAACAACTTAAGCAAAATAATCTAAAGTTAAAGGTGTTATGAGGACACATATGTGTAAATATAACTCCCAAACCACTGAGCTCAGGGAATAACAAGCTTAAAGTCTTGAGATGGTGAAGCATGGAAGTTCAGTTAAGCCATGGAATAAATGACAAGAGAGAGATATTTTTAATCCAAGGTGAATGTCGAGAGAAGGCAACTATGTTGAATTCCACAAATTCCACAGTGGTAAAACAGGATAACAGTCGCCGTAGGCCTTACCCATCGTCGTTCTAAATCCACATACGAATTATCTCCAAAAGTAGCTTATCACAGGAGTACTGTCTTCAGAAGGAACTACCACCCAGGCAAGGGTTAACACACAGGTAGATTCCGCAAGGTACTCCCAATCCAGATCCAACACACAAAGTATTACCGACCGTGATTTCTACAGAATATCCCTTCTCACAAGTGGTTACTACATAACACACCCGAATCCAGCTAAGGGTTAACAAAAGTGGTAGCCATGGGATACTCCAACAAAATCCCCATATGGATTATACGAATTATCACCAACAGTGATTGGTCACAGGGGTACCCTCTTCAAGTGAATTATCACACCCAGGCAAGGGTTAGCACAAGTGGTCCTCACAGGATACTCCCAAACTAAAAGATTCACTCCAGTGGATCAAACAAAGTGACAATCACACATTCAGTATACAATGGATCAATAATTAACCCACCCTTGTGGGCATAGGAGAGTCCAAACAGTGACCTTTGGCCACTAGGTCCTTTGTTTCGAACCTTCCATCTTCCTTCTTTCTCTCTGGCTGACTGTGTGTCCTTGCTTAAACAAAACAAACTGTGAGCTATGTGAACACAAGCTGCCAGCAAGTGTAAACACGCTGCACGGTCAAATAGTTCCAGCCCTCTCTCTCTCTCTCTCTCTGTAAGATTCAAACAGGAGCCGAGAAAGCTGGCGGCTGACGTCACTCAGGCACTATCTCTCAAAATGACAGTCCACGGCAAGAAACCGAGGTTCATCACTCTCTACTATCAACCAATACAATTTCCTTTAGTCCGAGAGAGTCCTTCTACTCATTTCCTTCAGTAACACGTTTGTAGTCTGTTCGATGTATCCACCGAGATTGCCCCTTCAGTTCACAGCCATCGGAGTGGTCAGTAACACCTGATATGGTCCTCTCCACCGAGGTCTGAGTTTCCCTCGATCCCAGTTCCTGATCAGGATAAATTCCCAGGTTGTATGATGAGATAGTCACTCCTCTCTGCGGTGTAGTTCTCTTCCTTGTAAGCCTGTCATACCTGTGAATGTAACGCTTGGAAAATTTTGGTTAGTAGGCATATTTATTTCCCCATCTCTTCCAATATCTAATTTTGCTGGTAGGCTTTCTGGGAGCAATGGTGCACAAGGTCTTGGTCCCCAGGATATTCTCATGGGCCATGCATAAATGTTTTAAACTGGTGACAACCCCGCTTTCCCCTATGGGGTAACCCTCGTGGAATAGGGCTAACGGTAGGACCTTCAACCAAGTGAGTCCAGTCTCCGCTGCTGGTCTGGCCAGTTTACTCTTCAGAGTGCCATTGGTTCTTTCCACTCTGCCAGTGGCCCGTGGGTGGTGTACACAGTGGAATTGTTGCTGGATAGCTAGTTCGTTACATACCCCTTCGTTTACTTTCACCACAAAGTGTGGGCCATTGTCAGAGCTCAGCATCTCTGGCAGGCCGTACCTGGGAATTATATCCCATAACAATACCTTCACAACAGTCATAGCGGTATTAATGGTAGTTGGAATAGCTTCAATCCATCTACTAAACACATCTATAATAACTAAGCAGTATCTATAGCAATGTACTCTAGGCAATTCAAAAAAATCAACTTGTAGACACAGAAAAGGATCCACCTGTCAAGGGAGTCGCACCTGGTGTGCAGGGTACAGGTTATCAACCATTCCCTCCTTTCCCAGGTGTGTACAATTATGTATATAATCAACCAATATTGGTAAAAACTGTGTAGGAACACAAACCTGTCCCACTGGGGTGATCCAAAAACCTAGGTTGGGGTCTTTCTGGCACCCCATCGGGGACCACAGTTTGTGCTCCTCCTCAGAGGCGTCCCCCTGAAAATTACATACCTCCCACATGTCCTGCAAACCCATTCTGCTTTAGTCGTGGAGGGTTGCTTGACGGGAACCCGAGGAGGCTACAACTACTGAGGATTGTGCCGCACTTTTCACTGTCTGATCTGCTAGAGTATTGTGTTTAGTGACACAGTCGGACATGCGTGTGTGGGCCGCACATTTAATAACAGCCAGAACGTGAGGTAGCTGCAGAGCGGTGAGTAAGTTGTTTACAATGGTGGCATTACTAATGGGATGGCCAGAGGAAGCCATGTTCCCAGAGAGCTCCGTAGTCATGTACAATTCCAAATGCATAACGGGAGTCTGTGTAAACGTTCCCACTTTAGTCTGTTGCTGGGATACAGGCACGAGTCAGAGCAAACAGCTCAGCCTTCTGGGCGGAGACAGCTGCTTCAAAAGAGGCCTGTTCAATTACTTCACTGTCCGTCACTATCGCATCGTTTCCCTGCTGGATCCACAAAAGAGCTTCCATCCTCATAAAATTGCTTCGGGCTAGAGGGGGATATTGCAGAATGGATGGGAGAGTCTGTCCTTCCTTCACGGTGATCCAGACAGGGGGATAGTTGGTGCGACCGACTTCATGGCCTGAATTTGCTCAGAGATGGGGTACAGCGTCTTGGGATCGGTCAATATTAAAAGTGTGTCTCACCAAATGTCCCGCCTTCACCTCAGACTCCTTCCAGTATCGGAGTTGGACCGCAGCCAAGTCTTGCCAGTCTCCCTCGGTGCTGGAGGCTTGTTTCAGCAAGGTGTAGGCAATGAACTCTGGGCTCTTTGGCTTGAACCCAGGGCAAACACTAACAGTGGATTGGGGATCTCTCCAATCATCATGACTGGGAACTTCTGTCCCTCGAGGGGTGCATAATATTGACTTTCCTTAGCTGAGCACCCCGTAATGTCACAGCACAGAGTCACATGGGGGTCGACCACTGGCAGAAGGGGTTCAGACGCAGTGGAGTCCAGATTAAATGCCCACCACTGGGAGGTCGGAAATTGGGGAAGCTATCAGTTGTTCACCTGTCACAGGGTGACACCATTGCCTGTGCAGAGAATCTCGACTTCCAACAGACAGAGCAAGTCTCTCCCTGCTGGATTACACCCCCGACTGTTATGTGAATACGTACGTTCCGTGCCTTCAAACCCAGACAGAGTGAATGTTGTGTCTGATAACTGCAATCCCTTTTCCGATACTATTTCCCGATTTAGAGTGGTTGTAGTTGTCCCCATATCAATCATAAACGGAACTGGAATAGCAGCAACTGTCAATATTACATTGGGCTCTTCCTGAGGGCTGGTACTCATGGTAGGAAGCATCTTTGCTTGTCAATTTCTAAACGGGTTGCTGTCCCCACCTGTCCCTTGGTAGGTTGTTGTTCCCATTTCTGATCCGCAGATATAGCCCGCTCGCATCCTCCTTCCCACTGAACATATTCACCTTTAATATTCTTTTCATATCTTTTTATTATTATTATTATTCAAAAATAGCACAAGTGCATCGAAGTAACAACACTTACAATGCCTCATAAAAGAGGAAATTATCTTGAGGATTGAAAATTTTGTGAATTAAACTAAAAAGAAAAGTGAGGGGAAAAAAGAAGAAACCCATTGGAGGTACAACCCCAGAGCCAAGCGTCATACAAAAAGCTTCTAAAAATAAACATCAAACCACCAAAAAGAAAGAAAAGATATATCAAAAAAATTTACATTTAGATCGTGGAGGAAATCTATCAGTTAACTGAAATGATAATAATGAGCAGATGATCCCCATCTTTTCTCAAAATCAAATAAAGGTACAAAGGTTCGACTTCTAATTTTCTCCAAGACACAGCATCACCTGAGAGAGCCATTGTGACAAAGTAGGAGCTGATATATCCTTCCATTTCAACAAGGTGGCCCTCCTAGCTATCAATGTAACAAACATGTTGGTCAGACACAGAAATACCATGGATATTTTGAGGAATTATTCCAAAAAGCATAGTCAATTTATTAGGTTGTAAATTGATTCTGAGTGCTTTAGAAATTGTCGAAAAGACTGACTTTCAAAACTGTTTTAATATAGACATGACCAGAACATATGTGTCAGTGTGGCTATCTCATTTTTACATCTATCACAATACTTGTCAACATTGGGAAATATTTTTGGAAGTCTCTCCTTCGTCAAATGGTAATGTACAATTTTAAATTGAATCAGTGAATGACTAGCACAGATCGAAGAAGAGTTAACCAGCTTCAGAATCCATGTCCAATCCTCCCATATAAAAGGGAAATTGAGTTCCTTCTCCCAATCCTGTTTAATCTTAAGTAAAGGACGCTTATCCCTTTGTAATAATAAATGATAAATTCTTCCAATAGAACCTTTCAACAAGGGGTTCATATTCATAATAGTATCTGACAAATCAGCCTCCAATATGTAAGGAAAATTACTTAAATATTTTTGTAAAAAATGTCTAACTTGAAGATATTGTAAAAAATTTGAATATAAGAGAGAATACTTATCGACAAATTGTTTAAAAGACATCAATCTGCCTTCTTTAAATAAATCCAAAAAAGAATTAATACCTTTATTTTCCCAAAGTAAAAAAAATTGGAGCACTCCAAGAAGGTTTAAAAAGTAATTATGGTAAATTATACTACAAAGTTTAACTTTTTTACGATTAAAAAAAATTGCGGAACTGGTTCCAAATTTGTAAAGAGTGCTTAACCACAGGATATAGGTTTAAATTAGCAACTTTAGCTAATTGTATAGGTAGAGTAACTCCTAATAACGAAGTTAAATAAAACTGTTTCACAGCTCTCAGTTCCTGGTCTACCCAGATTGGCTGTTCATTCCTATCAACCCAATATAACCAGAAGGACATACCAGAAGTTAACAGCCCAATAATACATTCATAGATTAGGCAAAGTGAGACCACCATCCTTTTTCAACTTTTGCAAATGACATTTACCAATTCTTGGTCTTTTATTATCCCAAATAAAAGATAGAATAATAGAATCAATCCGATCAAATAACTTCTTAGTAAACAAAAACAGGAATATTCTGAAATAAATATAAAAGTTTTGTTGGGCGGAAGCAGACACTTTGCTTGCTTCCTCTGGAATAATCCCAAAAATTGCTGTAAGTGGATTAGGTTGAACATCCACATCTATAACTTTAGATAATATTCCAAACACATCCCTCCAAAAATTGTTTAAACTTACACATGACCAAAACATATGAGTTAGAGTAGCCACTTCTGCATTACATCTGTCACAAATAGGGCTTATATTAGAAAAAATATGCACCAATTTATCTTTGGACATATGGGCCCTGTGTACTATCTTAATCTGAATTTAGATATGGCGTGTGCAGATAGGTGAATTATTGACTAAATAATAAATTTTACTCCACTGATTATCTGAAAGTGAATGTTGAAGTTGTACTTCCCAGGTGCGTTGAACCCTATCATTAGGCGACATGCGAGCATTCATTAACTGTTTATAAAGGATTGCTATGAATTGTTTTTGAAAAGGTTTAAACTGAAAAATAGCATAAGCCAAATTTAAAGAGCAGGCTGAGGGGTAAATTGGTAAAAAATCACGTAAAAAATTCCCAACCTGTAAATATTTGAAAAATGTGTATTAGAGGTATCATATTTGTCCATTAACTGTGAAAAAGACATTAAACACTCTTGTAAAAACAAATCTTAAAAAGTCCACTAAAGGAGGAAAATTGGCTTTATAAAGATCCTGATATTTTTTAGTAATTATAACACCTAAATATCTAAAAGAATCCATAACTTTAAAAGGAATATTATCATATATAGAGACAGATTCATTTAAAGGAAGTAATTCACTTTTACTAAAATTTATTTTATATCCTGAAAGGTCTCCAAATTTGTCATATAATTTTAGCAAAGCAGGAATAGATTATTCAGGCTTGGATATATATATCAATAAATCATCAGTGTAAAGAGAGATCTTGTGCATGGTCTCATTCACAAAAATCCCATGAATATTTTCGGCTTCACAAAGAGCAATAGCAAGGGGCTCTAATCTTAAGTTACATAACAAAGGACTTAATGGGCAACCTTGGCTTGTCCCCGTGATAGCTGAAAAAAGGAGACCTACAGTTATTAGTGACAACAGTAGCAATAGGAGCTTTATATACCATTTTAATCCAATTATTAAAATTAATACAAAAACAAAATTTTTCTAAAGTATTAAATAAATATTTCCATTCGATTCAATCAAATGCTTTTTCAGCATCCAAAGATATAAGGCATTGTGGAGTTTTAGAAGAAGGTGGATGTATAATGTTAAATAATCTCCGAACATTTGAGAAAGAAAAATGACCCTTTATAAAGCCTGTTTGATCTTTAAAAATGACTTTACCCAAAATACTCTCCAACGGATTGGCCATCATCTTTAAGTGAATCTTAGCTTCAACATTCAATAATGAAATAGGTCTGTATGAGGCAAAATCAAAAGGATCTTTATCCTTTTTGAGAATTAAAGAAATAGAAGCTTCATAAAAAGTAGAGGGTAAATCACTTTTCACAAAAGATTCTTTAAACATCTCCAACATATATGGAGAAAGCAATTTTCCAAATTTTTTGTAAAATTCTACAGGATAACCAGCAAGTCCTGGGGCCTTACCAGATTACATTGAGAAAATAGCTTTATGAATTTTGGATTCAGTAATTTAGGCATCCAGAATTTTTTGATCCTCAACAGAAATTTTAGGAAAAGCAATCGTTCGTAAAAAAAACAACAACAACAGTCATTTCAGAAGATCAGACTGAAATGATCTCAATCTCACTGGACATTGAGATTTATAAAGTTCAGTATAAAAGTCTTGAAAAATCTTATTAATTTCTTCATAATCCCGAGCCAGGGTGCCATCTTTTCTACGAATTTTCAAAATTTGCATCTTGGCTCCAGCTGATTTTGAGATGCAAGTAGTTTATTATTTTTATCTCCAAACATATAAAATTGGGTCTTTATCTTAAGTAGATAACCTTCAATTGAATGAGTTAATAATAAGTTATATTATGATTGAAGTTCCACCCTTTTTTAAAATGTCAATATTAGGGGAAGTCACATAGATATTATCTAAATCTTTAATTTGTTTTGAAATTTTATCTAATTTTGCTTTAGTCTGTTTTTTAAGTTTAGTTGAATAAGAAATAATCTGACCACATAAAAATGCTTTGAATGTATCCAATATAATTAATTTAGACATACTTCCTATATCATTAAAAAGTAAAAAATTCTTTTCTCTGGCTTTCAATAAAACTGATAAAGTCAGAGCTTTGCAATAAAGTCTGAGACATGTGCCATGGTGGACGGCCAAAAATGTCATCGTCAAATTCAAAGGACAAACTCAAAGGCGCATGATCAGGTATAGCAATAGCGTCATATTCACAGTTTTTAACATTAGGCAAAAGACAGGGATCAACTATAATATAATCAATCCTTGAATATATTTTATAAACATGGAAAAAAAAAAGAATATTCTCTGTTATCAGGGTGTAAATGCCTCCATAATTCGATCAACCCAAAATTGGTCAAAAAAGAGTTAATAGATAGATAGATAGATACTTTATTCATCCCCATGGGGAAATTCAACTTTTTTTCCAATGTCCCATACACTTGTTGTAGCAAAACTAATAACATACAATACTTAACTCAGTAAAAAAAAATATGATATGCATCTAAATCACTATCTCAAAAAGCATTAATAATAGCTTTTAAAAAGTTCTTAAGTCCTGGCGGTTGAATTGTAAAGCCTAATGGCATTGGGGAGTATTGACCTCTTCATCCTGTCTGAGGAGCATTGCATCGATAGTAACCTGTGGCTGAAACTGCTTCTCTGTCTCTGGATGGTGCTATGTAGAGGATGTTCAGAGTTTTCCATAATTGACCGTAGCCTACTCAGCGCCCTTCGCTCAGCTACCGATGTTAAACTCTCCAGTACTTTGCCCACAACAGAGCCCGCCTTCCTTACCAGCTTATTAAGACGTGAGGCGTCCCTCTTCTTAATGCTTCCTCCCCAACACGCCACCACAAAGAAGAGGGCGCTCTCCACAACTGACCTATAGAACATCTTCAGCATCTCACTACAGACATTGAATGACGCCAACCTTCTAAGGAAGTACAGTCGACTCTGTGCCTTCCTGCACAAGGCATCTGTGTTGGCAGTCCAGTCTAGCTTCTCGTCTAACTGTACTCCCAGATACTTGTAGGTCTTAACCTGCTCCACACATTCTCCATTAATGATCACTGGCTCCATATGAGGCCATATAACTGACGCAAAATGATTTGGAAGTCGTTGATTAGTTGAGCTCTTATCAATCATAGGATTTAAGCAACAGTTAAAATCCCCACCCATTAACAACATATACTCATTTAAATCTGGCAGTAAAGCAAATATTTTTTTTTAAAAAAGCAGGATCATCGAAATTAGGACCATACAAATTAACCAGAACAACCTTTCTATTACAAATCACTCCTTTAACAATTAAAAATCTACCATTAGAATCTGACTCAATATCCTCTTGAGTAAATATATTAGATTTAATAAAGATAGACTCACCCTTAGTTTTGCTCTGAGAAGTAGCATGGAGTTGTTTTCCATTCCGCCAGCGAAAAAAATCTATTTTGATCTCCTGCCTTGATATGCGTCTCCTGAGCAAAAATTATATCAGATTGGAATCGATTAATAATTTTAAGTCTTTTTTGTTTAATAGGATAATTCCAACCACATATATTCCAAATTATTACATTAATCCATTTAACTGCCATACTATAATTTTATTCTTATTTACTTTATACATCCGCAGAACACATACCAATACGGGATTATCAAAGATGGCAGTAATGAAGAATAAAGCCATATAGAAAACACACATGCTCCAGAACCACCCAATGGGAAAAAACTCCTAACTCTAAACCCACCCACCCTCCCAAAAGCCTAAAAAAAAGGCAAGTGAACTAAGATAGATGCGAAGACATGGGCCACTCTGCCTCTCGTCTCTACCTCCCCCGAGCCAGAACATAAAATAAATAAAATGACCTTGCAAGAAAGACAGTAAAGTCTCAACAAAGGAGTGTTTACGTTCTATCATGTGTTAAACAGAAAAAGAACCAAAATAATATAATCTCTTATAGAGAAAAACCAGCCCCATCTTAAGTTTAGCTTTAAATCCCTAAGAAAACTTTTGTTACGTATTCAGGCAACAATAATTATAGATGAGTTAGACGAAGGGTTTTATAGCAAATAACACGTTTATTAAACACTGATAACAAACCCCCTTCAAAAGTAAACAAACCCAAACAATGATCCGAGCTCAGCTGCTCAAACAGTCCTTAATAGCGTTGCAGTCCCAAACAGTCTTTAAAGCGGTATTGAAAAGAACTCAGTTCTTTAAAGCGATATGCCGAACAGTTCAAAAGCTCACGGTACTTGTAAAAGGAGAGACTTTTTAAAACGAGGTAAATTCTCTTCCACGTCGATGTCCTTCGATTCCCAGCGTCGAACTCCCACGTCGAATTTTATTAAATATAACAACTTAAAGTGACTGACCTTCCTTCCACAATATTCTCAATCTCCCGCTTTTTCCAGCGGAGACTATCATGAGAATAGTAAACGAAATCCTTCCGAATGAGGATCACACAAGGTCGAAGTCAATCCATCGAAAATCGATTTTCCTCGATCTCCATTTTCCAAACTTCACTCTCCCTTAGCAAAGAAACCGTTGGCTCTGACCTTTTAAACTTTAGGCATTATATAAAACTTCATTTTTAACTAAACTGCGTCATCACATTAAATCACACAGTGATATGAAGTCATCTTGGCAAATCCAGCCACGAACTGCCCCACCTGACAGGGTGGGTCTCCCTTTTATACCCTGTAGAAAAAACCTGTCACATGACCTCTACTGGCGGGAAAATGACATCACTCCACCATTACCTCATGTCCAGTATAACTTCAACCCCAGTCACGTGACAAGGGTACCACTGTCACGTGTCACGGGTACGTAACACTTTAAATTCAGTTACAGGGCACTATAATAAAACAGAATAAAAAAAGTTAATAGTATACTTAACTGAACTAAATTGATGGAAATATTAATTAGTAAAATCATAGTAACTTAACCCTCTCAGATAAATATATAAAAAGAAACCCTGTTGGTAGAAAAAAAACTACCAGTTAGTAATTTAAGAAACAACAAAAAAAATCAAACCAAATATTGGATAAAAGGAACAAATCCTTTTATCCTCTTTTCTCAGTCAAATATGTAATTAACCATTTAAATAGTCAAACTTGATCCGTAAATCTTCTTTCCAAAAAAAAATCCAATAGGATGTAATGATTAGCAGGTTTTCTTTTCTTCTTTTATTAATTTGTCAATGAAATATCCAAATAGCCTTCATATATCTTCTTTTCGTAGTGTGAGTAATATACAGATAATCAAACAGATTTTCAGTTAGTTCATTCAGTAGTAACGTCAGTGGCAGTGACAGGTATAGCCTGGACAAAATCCAGCTCGACTTTTGGGTCAAAGAAAGTACATGGGGAAGAATTAGGAGGAAAAACTTTCATTCTTGTCGGGTAACTCAAAGAGGGAAATCGTTTCTTATCATATGCTTGTTTCATTACCAAAGCAAATCTTGCTCTTTGTTCCATTACTTCTTTTGGATAATCTTCATAAAAACGGAGCTCAGACTCATTGAATCTGAAAACTCTGTTTTCTTGCCTGTCGCATTATTTGATCTTTAATTTTAAAGTGATGAAAACAAGCCAAAATAAATCTTGGTCTGGTTGAGTCTTTAAATTTCAAAGTGGACAGCCTGTGTGCTCTTTCAATAGCAAGTAGCTGTGATGAAATAGTCAGAAATAGATCATGAAAGAGCTTACCAAAGTAAACCATTAAGTCTCCAATTTCAGCTCCTTACTGCAATCCAATGATTCGGATATTGTTTCTGCGTGACTTAGTTTCCTAATCAATAATCTTATTAACGATATTTTTCCAAATGGGTTGTAGTTTCAGACAGTTTTTGCTTAGTTGACTTCAATTCCTCTTCATGATTAGTAACTTGAGTTTCCATATCTTTAAGTTTTCCCAGAAATAAGTTCCTTTCATTATATTCTTTTCCAGTTGATCTTTAATTGCCTTATTCTGATCTTGAATTGATTTCAGTGACTGAACGATATCTTCAGCCCATGATGGCATTTCATCAGATCTTTCCTTCAGCGTCTTTCCTTTTTCATTACCTTTGTCAGTAGGTTCATGCAGATTCTTCCCACTTCTCGTAGACACAGACATATCACTCCCGTTCAAGAATCAGCAATTAAAAATTTGAAATACAAAATTTAAGCTGTGGGCGGGAGAGAAAACTAAGAGCAGCACAGAATTAGTGCTACTCTATCGACAGACAGAGGCAGTCTCCATTCACCTGTAATATTAGTTCCCTTCGGGGTTGATTGGCATTCGAAAGCCCTGTTCCAATGATATGTCAAAGCTCGTTGCATTCGATTTTGGTCATTGTCAGGCCAATCCATATTATTTGTTAATGATGTTGGTTAACTTAGTTGGTAAGCATTGGAGCAGTAGGGCATTAAATTGGGGGGACAGATTCCCATCATTAAAGGCTTGGTCTCCTGCGAAAGTGCTGTAGCAGGCCACAAAACTCATACAGGGTCGATATGCCAGACACGGGTTCGGGATCCCGTGTTTCCCTATCAGTTCTAACTTTAGACTGACATTCCTGCCCTTCTCCCCAATGTAGACCGGCCTTGGTTTGCTTACGTTGTTTTTCCTGCTGTCGTTTTGGGCGCCCATCCATCCATTCACGCTCTGTTTTTAACGTCTCCCCACCTTTGGTGTTCCTTCTGCAGTACTTACCTCTATCCTAGTGGTCGCCAACCTGTCGATTGCGATCGACTCGTCTACCTTTGAGACTTTCCCAGTAGATCCCGAAAAAAAAGAAAAATAAATACACAAATACTGTTGAGAGATTGTTTCTGGATTGTGGGGTTTTAGTTCCATTCTTTCTACATGCGTGTAACTACACAGTGTCCCCAACCACTGGGCCGCAAGGAAACAACATGAGTCAGCTGCACCTTTCCTCATTCCCTGTCAGCCCACTGTTGAACTTGAGTGCACGCGAGGTCATCAGTCGCCTAACCGCAGTGACACCCTCATGCCAGAGATCACCAGTTGGCCTCAGCGGCCGGTGGGAAGTGCCGTCACTACTGGCCTGGAGTGCTGCCTCTAAACCGGTTTAGCACACCGAATGTTCGTGGGGAATCCGGCAGTAAAATATTCGCAGACGACCTAATTCGGGCTCAGCGTTTCATAGGTATCAGAGCAGCTACCGTGCTGTGATCTACTGAAACAAACTTTTGTCGGCTGATAGGTCCTACTGGGGGGGTGGGCTCGTGCCCTGTCACACTCCTTGCTCGGTTGGTCACTCTCTCCGGACTGTGACTGCCGCGGCTCCGGCACAGGGACCTCCGGCCCTGACATTGTCCTCTCACCCAACCCACGACCAACCAAACCAAGCCAAGGCATCTGGCGGCGGGCGGGCAGGAGGCTGTCCAATGAGGCAATGAAGCCCTCAAAACCACTTGGGTACCCCGAGTCCAAGCACCCTGCACTTAAACGAAAACGTGTTGAGTTTTTTCAGCGGAGAAAACGTGAGCAGCGCGGGACAGAAGCTAAGTGCCGAGCGCCACAAAAACTGAATTACGGAATAGACTGGACATAAGGAACTTATGAGTATCGCTGTATTCCTATTGTGTTTAGCACCCCCACCCACCCCATCCCCCGTTGGCCGGTCCACAAGAATATTGTCAATATTAAACCGGTCTGCGGTGCAAAAAAAGGGCGGGTGCCCCAGTGTTTATACATTATTTCTACTTCCAGGTTGTGGGGTTTTACTTCTGGTCTTTTCTGCCCTGGTGCGCATGCGTGTAACTAATTGATCTGGGTCGATCTTGCATTTTACTAAGGCCAAGGTAGGGGATCTTGGGCTTAAAATGGTTGGTGACCACTACTCTATCCCTTTATCACCTGCATTATTTTTCCAACTTGCTGATAATATACTGTTCCACTTTAAAGGTATGTCACATCCTGAATTTTTTCCAGTTAGCCGAGGATTTCCTTCCACGCCACTGTGTGGTGTTGGGAAATCACGTACAAGGCAAGTTACAGCAGTAGTTTGCCATTGCCTTCTGCTGGGTGAGTTGTTTTGTTCACCAGCTCTAACCCAGCACAGATGAAAATGTGCAAGGGGGTCGGCTGGATTCGAACTCGGGACCTCTCGCCTCGAAGTCCAATGCTGAAGCCATTATGCCACCAGTGGCATAGCCAGCAAAGTTCTGCTTTACATCTGCCTTTTCCTTCCAATCCCTTTTCAACAATTTCCACTTATTTCCTCAGTTCTTTTTCCAAATCAAATTTACTGCTTGTTCTCATGAGGTAATAACCAAGGCTCCTGCACCCTCCCCCATCCGTGGCCACATTTTGTTCCCCAATTTCTTATTCAGCACTGCACTCAACATTCACAAATATTTTTCCTTGTCTGGAGAACTCTCACACAAATTGTGTCGGGCTGCTGCTGGCCCACTCGTATCAATTGACTGCAATTGACCAATGGTCTCTAAGTAATTTATTGGGCGCAACGCTTCCTGCTCAATTAACAATGAGATAAATTTACCCGGCTGGCACCTCCTGCTTAATTGATGAATTTACCTGGCATGTCTGCCTCCTGGCCACTTAGTAAAATTTTGCCTACCTTATACAAATCTCCCAACAATTTCTTTCCCGATCCTGTCAAGGTATGTGATCAGCCTTGGGTGAGGCACCGTACGTCCAAAGGAACTAACGGTGAGTGACAAATTTAAAATACCTATTGGGCTCCCGTTTGGTCTCCGCAGTCCCCCGAGTGGTCCAGCTGCTTACTCAGCCCGTCTGCTTGGCACTCCCTATATTGGCACCCTGTTCGTGATGCCAAATGTTAAAGTTGAATCTGAATAAAACTCAGGAGACCAGCTTCTTATCGACACCACGGTTTATTGTGCATTCAAATGCCTGCAGGAGTTTGAGACCCAGTTGTCAAAGTGAAGGCATGTAAGCACTGCCACCTTCTGACAAGTCGAATGACTTAGGTTACAGCCGTATATTTATACATAGTACATCCCATACATTAATATTGCAAGATGTTATTTGAACTGGCACGCCCACTAAGTGTGTTGGTGCAAAACTTAATTACTTAGATAAGAGTTTGCTAAATGGTTTTAATTATAGATGGATGTACTGTCCAGTCCTTATCAGTTATTCCCTTTGCAAGGCCCTGACTTAATTACAAACAAATGTTCATTCCTGTCCTTATCAGTGAGTCCTTCTCCCTTTACTCTAAGGAGGATACAATGTATAATGTTATCAGCTCTCAATGTGTCTCTCTGCAAGCCGCAGAGAACTGGTAATGAGTCTGTCTTAGCTAAACGCTGAAGACTGAGTTCACTTCAGTTAAAATTCCTATTCACTCCCAATTATTCTTTTAGCCAGAGATTACACAGGTTCAAAATGAATTTTTTTATATACCCTCAATTCGTCAGGAGGGTTCAGGGGAAATATTTATGCCCAATATAGAAACTGGTGTTACCTGTGTGTATTGTGGCAATGCAAGAGGTGCTGGAGAATTTCTAAGTGGGAAGAAGTGGAGTAATATTTGCAAATCTGACTTTTTAAAGCATAATTTAGCAAGCAAACCACATATGGACAATATGCAAAAGCTTTGGTGAGAAAATCCTTCATTATCCGTTACAGGCCTGCTACATAGGTTGTGTGAGAGTGCAGATGAACTCGATCAAACCCAGAGGAGATCAAAGTACTTATCAACAGTGATTTGCTAGCTGTGAAAACGATTACCTCTCTGTATAAAATTCACTGTGCACATGTCACTGAGTTAAAAAAAGTGCACAGTACATGATTTATGTGCACACTGGTCATTACAAATTAGAGGGGACATTGGTGGGAAGGTGGTGAGACCTCCAGTGTCCCTGATGTCCTCACCTATAAGATGTGCAACCTGCACGTTAAGGAGTTGGAACCTGAAATGGATGAATTCCGGATCATCCGGGAGTTGGAGGGGGTGATAGATATGACATGAAGAGAGGTGAGTTACACCCAAGGTGCAGGACACAGGAAACTGGGAGAGAGTCAGGAAGGGGAATGAGGTTAAATAGCCATTGCAGAGTACTCTTGTGCCCAGCAAACACAACAAAAGGTAGACCACTTTAGAAACTGGTGGTGAAGGGGATTACCTGACAGAGAAAAGTCAAAGGGGTGATAGGGGATTCATTTGTTAGGGGAACAGAAGAAGAGGGGACTGATATCCAAATGGTAAGGCATGCTAGTGCTAGTGGGGGTGGAGCGGGTGATGTGGTTAAAATAAGCTGTAAGGGGAATGGGAGCCAGAATGACCAAACAGATAATGGAGAGGGTGAATTGAATTGAATTGACTTTATTAGATACATACTTCATAAACATGAGGAGTAGAAATCTTTATGTTATGTCTCCATCTAAATGTGCAATGTGTAATTTATGGTAATTTATAATAGATAGTTTGCACATAGGACAGTCAATATAACATCGAAATGCAATTGTATCAGCATGAATTAATCAGTCGGATGGCCTGGTAGAAGATGATGTCCCGGAGCCTGTTGGTCCTTTTGCTGTGGTACCATTTCCTGGATGGTGGCAGCAGGAACAGTTTGTGTTTGTGGTGAATTTGGTCCCTGATATCCTTTGGGCCCTTTTTTTCCACCTGTCTGTGTAAATGTACTGAATAGTGGAAAGTTCACCACTATGGACGTGCTGGGCTGTCCGCAACACTCTCTGCAGTTTCCTGCAATTAAGGGAAGTACAATTCCCATACCAGGCAGTGATACAGCCAGTCAGGATGCTCTCAATTGTGTCCCTGTAGAAAGTACTCAGGATTTTATTCCCCATCCCCAACTTTTTCAACTATCTGAAGTGACAGAGGTGCTGCTGCGCTCTTTTCACAACACAGCCGGTATGTACAGACAATGTAAGGTGCTTGGTGATGTTTATGCCAAGGAACTTAAAGCTGTTCACCTTCTTAACCCCAGATCCATTGATGTCAATAGGGGTTATCCTGTCTCCATTCCTCCTGTTGTCCACAATCAGCTCCTTTGTTTTTGTGACAATGATGGAGGGTTTGTTTCCTTGACACCAGTCAGGTGTTCAGATCATAGATAGATTCAGCAGTTAGATGGTTGAGCCTGGTGCAATGAATGTACGAGCTGTGTATATCACAATGCAAGAAGCATCGTAGGAAAGCTAGATGAGCTCAGGACAGGGAATTATGATATTGTAACCAATATTGGGACTTGGTTGCAGCCAACAGTGTGAGGGATTGAGGAACAAATTTGTAGAGAGATTGCAGTCCATGCCAGTAAACAAAAAGGTTGATTCAGTAAGTGATTTTAACTTTCCATGTATTGACTGGGACTCCTAAACTGTAAAGGACTAGATGAGGTAGAGTTTGTCAAATGGGCCCTTAATCAATACGTAGAATTCCTGATGTAGAAGTGTGCAATAAGCTGTTAGGAAATGATCAGGGCTGGTGACAGAAATTAGTGATCATAATGCCATGAGATTCAAAGTAAATATGTAAAAAGAGAGGTCTGGACCACGGGTTGAGATTCTAAATTGGAGAAAGGTCAATTTTGAAGGTATCAGAAAGGATCTGACAAGTGTGGTTTGGGACAGGTTGTTTCCTGGCAAAGGAGTACCTGTAAGTGGGAGGCCTTCAGATGTGAATTTTTGAGGATGCAGAGTTTGTATGTGCCTGCCAAAATGAAAGTTGAAAGGTAACTGGTCCAGGAAACCTTGCTTTTGAAGAGAAATTGAAGCCTCGTATATTTTGTTCCTCTAAATGCCTCAGACTGTTGGGTGCTACCGAGACCCATTAATGACTACAAATCATGATTCCATGCACTGAGCTCATCTGACTTTTTTTGTTGTCTTCTTTTGGTTTCTCAAAGCTTCCGAATAGTTATTGTTTTTTTGTTTGCCCTCTCTTTGACATTTGTGTTGGCTTTGGCTTCTCATTTTAGCCACAGTTGTGTCCTCCTGTCTTTCTAATGCTTCCACTTCTGTAGCATCACTCAGGTCCCGAATTGCTCCAGAAACTCCAGCCACTGCTGCTCAATTGTCACTCCTACCCTTTCCCTTCCAAACAAGTTTGGCCAGCTTCTCTGCCATAGAAACATGGACATGTTCAGTAAAGAAACAGGCTATTTGTCCCATCTAGTCAATGCCAAAAAAGCATTTAAACTTGCAGTGCGATCTGGACCAGCTGGCAAAATGGTTTGAGAAATGGAAAAAGGAATTTAATGCAGACAAGTGTGAGTTGTTGCACATTGGTCTGACCTACCAAGGGAGGTCTTTCACAGTGACTGGTCGGGCACGGAGGAATGTTGTAGAAGAAAGGGACCTCTTGTAGAAGAAAGTCCTTAATTCACTGAAAGTGGTATCACAATTAGATAGAGACGGAAGGGAAGATTTTAGCCCAATGGCCTTCATGAACAAAAGTACTGACAACAATTGATGGATGTTATGTTGATTTGTAGAAGACATTGGTAAGGCCTAATTTGGAGTACTGAGTGCAGTTTTGGTCACCTACCTACAGGAAAGATTTAAAAGAGATTCAGATATTTCAGAGAAAATTCACAAGGATGTTGCCAGGTTTGGAGGACTTGGGTTATAAGGAAAGATTGAAGAGGTCAGGACTTTATTCCTTGGACTAGGAGATTGAGGGGACATTTGATTGATGGGGGGGAGTACAACCAGAGGCCATGGGTTAAGGGTGAAAGGTGAAATGTTAAGGGGAACATGAAGGGAAAGTTATTCACACAGACGGTCATCCGGGTGTGGAATGAGCAGCCAGCACAAGTGGTGCATGCGAGCTCGATTTCAACATTTCAGAGGTTCATGTAGGTACCTGCATGGTAGGGGTATGGGAGTGGGCAGATTAAAAAGTTCAGCACAGACTAGATGGCCCAAAGGGCATGTTTCTGTGTTGTAATTTTCTACAAGAATGTGAAATATTACAAAAATTCACTCTGTCTTTTTAACAGCTGTGTGGACCAACCATTCACCTCAACAGGAAATTTTTATATGGCGTTAAAACTATGGCGCTTTAAGTTAATAATACATAAAAGAAAATCCCAGATGCATGTCAAGAAAGACTAATTGTGTGAGACTGTTTTTGTTACTGTGTGGCCAGGCACCCATACTGCTCAGCAGGAACAGGGAATATTACCAATGGTGAGAGTCCGACTCCGCCAAGGTACAAATTGGAAATGACAGAAATGCCCCATTCTTATAGAGACAGGAAGAGCATCAGGGAATTGATGGTCATTCCAGATACCAGCACTCTGCCCAGTCAGGAGATGATTTATCTGTCCAACTTGGGTTGAACCTCACTGTAACAGTGTGATACCAAATCAAACCTTGGTAACTCAAGTAATCTCATCTGAAATGTTGTCCTACACCCATTGATGGATTTTGTAAATCTTTTTACAGGTTAAAAACAAGAAGGAATTTGTCTCCAGGAAGTTCAAACACGGCACACCAGTTTTGTTGTCTCTGTCCAGATATTTAAGAAGTGGAGCAAGGGATTCAATCGACCATCCTTCCTGCTCAAACTGTGGGGAGGGATTCACTCAGTCATTTGACCAACTGGCAACCCGTCATTTTACACAGGAGAAAGGCTGTTCACCTGCTCAAACAGTGGGAATGGATTCACTCGGTTATCACAATTGAAGGTACATCAGCAAGTTCACACTGGGCAAGGCCATTCACCTGTTCTGTGTGTGAGAAGGGGTTCAGTCAGTCTTCCCACCTGTGGACACACCAGTCAGTTCACACTGGGCAAAGGCTGGTGATCTGCTGAATATCTGGGAAAGGATTCACTCAGTCATCTGGCCTAATGGCACACCAGCGTGTTCACACTGGGGACAGGCCGTTCACCTGCTCAGTCTGTGGGAAGGGATTCACTCAGTCATCCCACCTATACAGTCACCAGCGAGTTCACACTGGGGAGAAGCCATTCACCTGCTCAGAATGTGGAAAGGGATTCACTCAGTCATCCACCCTACAGAGTCATCAGCGAGTTCACACTGGAGAGAGGCCATTCACCTGCTCAGAATGTGGAAAGGGATTCACTCGGTCATCCCAACTACTGGCACACCAGCATGTTCACACTGGGGAGTGGCCTTTCACCTGCTCAGAATGTGGGAAAGGATTCACTAAGTCATCCACCTTACTGGTACATCAGCGAGTTCACACTGGGGAGAAGCCATTCAGCTGCTCAGTCTGTGGGAAGAGATTCATTCAGTCATTCTACCTGCAGAGTCATCAGCGAGTTCACACTGGGGAGAAGCCGTTCAGCTGCTCAGTCTGTGGGAAGAGATTCACTCAGTCATCCCACCTACAGAGTCATCAGCAAGTTCACACCGGGGAGAGGCCGTTCACCTGCTCAGTCTGTGGGAAGAGATTCAGTGATTCATCCAGCCTACAGAAGCATCAGCGAGTTCACACTGGGGAGAAGCCGTTCACCTGCTCAGAATGTGGGAAGAGATTCGGTGATTCATCCAGCCTACAGAAGCATCAGCGAGTTCACACTGGGGAGAAGCCGTTTACCTGCTCAGAATGTGGGAAGAGATTCAGTGATTCATCCAGCCTACAGAAGCATCAGCGAGTTCACACTGGGGAGAAGCCGTTCACCTGCTCAGAATGTGGGAAGAGATTCTCTCAGTCATCCCAACTACAGAGACATCATCGAGTTCACACTGGGGAGAAGCCGTTCACCTGCTCAGCCTGTGGGAAGAGATTCACTGATCCATCCACCCTACTGTGTCATCAGCGAGTTCACACTGGAGAGAGGCCATTCACCTGCTCAGAGTGTGGGAAGGGATTCACTCGGTCATCCCAACTACTGGCACACCAGCAAGTTCACACTGGGGAGTGGCCTTTCACCTGCTCAGAATGTGGGAAACGATTCACTACGTCATCCACCTTACTGGTACATCAGCGAGTTCACACTGGGGAGAAGCTGTTCATCTGCTCAGTCTGTGGGAAGGGATTCACTGACTCTTCCACCCTACAGAGACATCAGCGAGTTCACACTGGGGAGAAACCATTCACCTGCTCAGAATGTGGGAAGAGATTCACTCAGTCATCCCACCTACTGGCACACCAGTCAGTTCACACTGGGGAGAAGCCGTTCACCTGCTCAGAATGTGGGAAGAGATTCGCTCACTCCATCAACCTACATAGTCATCAGCGAGTTCACACTGGGGAGAAGCCGTTCACCTGCTCAGAATGTGGGAAGAGATTCACACGCTCTTCCACCCTTCAGAGACATCAGCGAGTTCACACTGGGGAGAAGCCATTCACCTGCTCAGAATGTGGGAAGGGATTCAGTCGGTCATCCCACCTACTGGCACACCAGTCAGTTCACACTGGGGAGAGGCTGTTCACCTGCTCAGACTGTGGGAAGGGATTCACTCAGTCATCCAACCTACAGAGACATCAGCAAGTTCACACTCGGGAGAAGCCGTTCACCTGCTCAATCTGTGGGAAAGGATTCACTCAGTCATCCCAACTACTGGAACACAAGTCAGTTCATAGTGGGGAGTGGCCATTGTTATGAATCCCTAGGTTTCGTTTGATATGGACTGTCATTTTAAGAGAGATTAAGACGGTGAATCAGTTTGACTTGCAGCTTGTTTACATTGCTTGCAGCTTGTTTAGTTTTAATTGAGGACACAGACACTCAGAGTCAGACGGAGACGGATGAAAAATGGAAGGATTGAAACCAGGGAAGTAGTGGCCAAAGGTCACTGTTTAGAACTTTCCTATGCCCACAAGGGTGGGTTAATTATCCATTCACCGTACATCGAATGTGTGGTTGTCACCTCATTTAAGCCATAGGAGTGGATCTGATTTGGGATATCCTGTGGAGACCACTTATGGGTTAACCCTTGCCTGGGTGTGATGTGGTCATTCATTTGAAGATGATAGCCCTCATGACAAGTCACTTTCGGTGATAATTCGTATGTAGATTTGTAAAGATGAAGGATAAAATCTACAGCAACTGTTCTCTCATTTTAACACTGTGGAACCTGTAGAACAGACAGATGGACAGACGTACTTTATTGATCCTGAGGGAAATTGAGTTTTGTTACAGCCGCACCAACCAAGAATAGTGAAGAAATATAGCAATATAAAACCATCAATAATTAAATAATAATAAGTTAATCTTTGCAAGTGGAAATAAGTCCAGGACCAGCCTATTGGCTCAGGGTGGCTGACACTCCGAGGGAAGATTTGAAAAGTTTGATGGCCACAGACAGGAATGACTTCCTGTGACGCTCAGTGTTACATCTCGGTGGAATGAGTCTCTGGCTGAATGTACTTCTGTGCCTAACCAGTACATTATGGAGTGGATGAGAGTCATTGTCCAAGATGGCATGCAACTTGGACAGCATTCTCTTTTACGACACCACCGTCAGAGAGTCCAGTTCCACCCCCACAACATCACTGACCTTACGAATGAGTTTGTTGATTCTGTTGGTGTCTGCTACCCTCAACCTTCTTCCCCAGCACACAACAGCAAACATGATAGCACTGGTCACCACAGCCTCGTAGAACATCCTCACCATCGTCTGGCAGATGTCAAAGGAGCTCAGTCTCCTCAAGAAATAGAGATGGCTCTAACCCTTCTTGTAAACAACCTGAGTGTTCTTTGAGCAGTCCAGTTTATTGTCAATTTGTATCCCCAGGTATTTGTAATCTTCCACCATGTCCACACTGACCCCTTGGATGGAAACAGGGGTCACCAGTGCCTTAGCCCTCCTCAGGTCCACCACCAGCTCCTGAGTCTTTTTCACATTAAGCTGCAGATGATTCTCCTCGTACCATGTGACAAAGATTTCCACCATAGCTCTGTACTCAGCCTCATCTCCCTTGCTGTTCGACATAACTGCCTTCTCTCGACATTTACCCTGAATTACAAATATCTCTCTCATCACCGCTTTTGTGGATGAACTGAACTTTCATACTTTACCATCTGAAGACTCCAAGCCTTGTTTCCCCCGAGCTCAATAGTTTGGGAGTTATATTTATACACATATATACACATAACACTGTTAATTTTTGTTTAACTTGCTTAAGTTACTATATTATAAGTGGATACTAATAAGCATTGTGGTTTTCACATCAAAACCAGACTCCAGTAGTAGTCTGTTGCTGCTGGTTTGTTTCTGAAGCGTTACAGTTCGTAACAAAATGGGGCCTGCATCTGGGATATGATCAAATTTGAGGATTGATTAATTATCGATTTCATTGGGGAAATCTCTTTTGATTTATTTCTGTGTGGAAAATTTGCAGCAATGGATGTTGATCGATGTCAGGAAGCGCCAACCTCTGAGGCATTTGAGGACGCCAGAAGGGTTGAGTTGTTGAGTATTGCTGAAAGGTTAAAACTTGCTGAAGTGAAATCGACAATGAGGAGGGTGCAGATGCAGAGTGTAATAGCTGAACATTATGTATCTGAGGGTGTGTTTAAAGTGGAGGAGTTGGAGGTGTTTCCTGAAAGTAAACCTAGTGAGCTTGAGCTCCAGTACAAGTGAGAAAAATTAAATGCGGAGGCTGCGGATTGTCAGAGGCAGTTTGAGGCTAGAGAGGCAGAAAAACAGACAGAAAATTGTCTCATAAAGTGTAACAAAGGGGAAGGCTTAGCATGTCTATTCTGCTTTGACAGTTGATGAAGCAGCTGATTATTTATATTGCACCAATCATCGCCACTGGGCTATAAACGTGCAGGAGCAGTGTGTGGTTCAGTGCTTTGCTCAAAGACACTCACGCTGCCTTGGCTGAGGCTCGAAATAATGACCTTCAGATCGCTAGTTCAACACTTTAACCAGCTGGCTATGCACCACACATTATGACCTAGAAAAGCAGGCTGTGCTCAAAGCTTATGAGTTGGTCCCAGAAGCATACAGGCAAAAGTTTAGAAATTTGAAGAAATCTGTGAACCAGACTTATATGGAATTTGCTTATGAGAAATTTGTGTGTATTGCCCGCTGGTACACATATAAAAATGTAAATGATGATTTTAACAGCTTGAAAGAGTTGGTTTTAATTGAAGAATTCAGAAAGTGTGCGCCTGATGACATAAAGACGTATTTAGATGGAAATGATGCTGCCACTATGCAGGAGTCTGCTAGATTAGCAGATCAGTTTGCTTTAACTCATAAGGTTATGTTTACCCTGAATAAGAGTTTCGAAAAGAGTAGCAGGGATAACCAGGGTAAACCAGAAATTAATGCTGGGATTTGTCACACTTGTCAAGTTGTGGCTAAACTTAATCAGGTCATCCCAGTGGCCCCACTCCGGCCTATACCTGCATTCAGTGAACCCTTTTCCAAAGTTATTGTAGATTGTGCTGGCCCATTGCCAAAGACTATAGCTGGGCATCAGTATCTGCTAACTATTAAGTGTACTGCATCCAGATTCCCAGAGGCAATGCCTCTCAGAAATATTAAAGGTAAAAATGTGTCGAAGGCTCTTACTGAGTTTTTTTTTTACTTTATTCGATTTGCCTCAAGAAATCCAGTCTGATCAAGGAAGTAATTTTACATCTGGGTTATTCCAGCAGGTAGTTTATGAACTGGGAGCAAAACAAATTACATCGTCTACATACCATCCGGAATCACAAGGGGCTTTAGAAAGATTTCACTCTACCCCCAAAACAATGATTAAGACATACTGTGTTGAAAATGGAAACAACTAGGATGAAGGAATACATTTGCTTTTGTTCGCAGTAAGAGAGTCGGTTCAGGATTTCATTGGGCTTTACTCCATTTGAACTCGTATTTGGTGACCTTTGACCTTGTAAAAGGAGCGGTGGATGGCTGGGGATGTACATGTTAACTTGTTAGACTATGTTTTAAAGTTCAAAAATAAACTAGATAGATAGATAGATACTTTATTCATCCCCATGGGGAAATTCAACATTTTTTCCAATGTCCCATACACTTGTTGTAGCAGAAACTCATTACATACAATCCTTAACTCAGTAATAATATGATATGCATCTAAATCACTAGCTCAAAAAAAGCATTAATAATAGCTTTAAAAAAAAGTTCTTAAGTCCTGGCAGTTGAATTGTAAAGTCTAATGGCATTGGGGAGTATTGACCTCTTCATCCTGTCTTTATCAGGAAACTGATAAAGGACTTTGTGATATGGTGCAACTCAAACTACCTGCGTCTCAATATCACCAAGACCAAGGAGATGGTGGTGGACTTTAGAAGATCTAGACCTCATATGGAGCCAGTGATCATTAATGGAGAATGTGTGGAGCAGGTTAAGACCTACAAGTATCTGGGAGTACAGTTAGATGAGAAGCTAGACTGGACTGCCAACACAGATGCCTTGTGCAGGAAGGCACAGAGTCGACTGTACTTCCTTAGAAGGTTGGCGTCATTCAATGTCTGCAGTGAGATGCTGAAGATGTTCTATAGGTCAGTTGTTGAGAGCGCCCTCTTCTTTGTGGTGGCGTGTTGGGGTGGAAGCATTAAGAAGAAGGACGCCTCACGCCTTAATAAGCTGGTAAGGAGGGCGGGCTCTGTCGTGGGCAAAGTACTGGAGAGTTTAACATCGGTAGCTGAGCGAAGGGCGCTGAGTAGGCTACGGTCAATTATGGAAAACCCTGAACATCCTCTACATAGCACCATCCAGAGACAGAGAAGCAGTTTCAGTGACAGGTTACTGTCGATGCAATGCTCCTCAGACAGATAGATAGATAGATAGATACTTTATTGGGAAGTGCATATCTCTGCAGTAGAAAAGCTGTTTGACAGGCTTTCACAGGCCAGCCTTACAGTTAACTTGGCTAAGAGTGAATTTGGCCATGCTACTGTGACTTGTCTTGGCTATGTTGTAGGTCAAAGCAAGTTGGCTCCTGTTCGGGCAAAAGTCCAGGCAATTTCTCAAGTTCCTATTCTGACTGCTAAGAAGGCTCTTAGAAGGTTTCTGGGAATGGATGGATATTATCGTAAGTTCTGTAAGAACTTTGCTGCTATAGCTCTTCCTCTGACTAATCTCCTGAAGAAGGGTGAAAAGTTTGTTTGGACTGAACCTTGTCAGGAGGCATTTGATCGATTGTTATCAGTATTTGAGATTAGGCCAATCAATGTAGTATTCTGAGCAAATTTAATTAGCGGATTGGAGCTGTGGGTGGCAACTCAAGTCATGTGTGCACAGAAAGTAAATGACAGGGCCAAAGAGACAACCCTGTGGGTTATGTGTCCTGAGGGTCAGCGAGACAGAGGAGATGGAGCCCACTCTTACCACCTGCTGGCGATCTGACAGGAAGTCCAGGATCCAGCTACACAAGGCAGGGTGAAGGCCGCGGTCTCTGAGCTCCTTGTCGATACTTCATGCCTTTGTATGGCTACTGCTCTGCCCATGACTGCAAGGAACTGCAGAGAACTTTGGAGAGCAGAGAACATCAGAGAAACAAGCCTCCACTCCATGGACTCTCCCTACACTTCCCCTCCCTCGGAAAAGCAGGCCATGTACACAAAGAACCTCATAACCTGGACATTCTTGCTGCAAACCCGCTCCCACATTGGCAGAGAGATACAAAAGCCTTAAAGGTGTACCTGGTGTACCACCAGGCTGAAGGATGGCTTCCTGTCTGTGGTTATAAGCCAAATGAATGATAAAATGGGCTCGGCCTCACAATGTAACTCGACGTGACCCTGCACAATATGTCTATCTGCACTGCACTTTCTCTGCAGCCATAATGCTTTGTTACAGTTATTTTTTTGTTGTATATCAGCTCGATGTACCGTCGTAATGTATCGATCTGTGTGGATGGTACATCAGGCAAGATTTTCACTGTAGCTCAGTACGTGATGATAATAAACAAATTCCCCACTTTAATTGTGTGGAAATATTAGACAGACTGAGCTTCTGCTCCAGAACCACAGAAGGAAACTGACCTGTTGTCATTTCTGTGGAAAGCAAATATATGGAAAATGCTTCAATCTCACATTACGATCTGCAGTAACAGGGATCAGGTGACCGGTGGTGGGTCTCCCATATCAATATCAGAAACAGGTTTAGTAGCACCGGAATATGCCATGAAATTCTTTGTCTCTGCGGTAGCAGTAGAACCTAATTCTTAACAAAAGATTTTAACAATTGTGATTTAAAATAAGTATATATATGGTACAAAAATATAAAAAAATAAAAATGTAATAAAGTATTCTAATTGTGTAAATGTAATAAACTATTTTAATTGTGTGGAACTATTTGATCCGGATCTCACTGCGTTGTCTGAAGGGGACAAAGGTGAAGCTACACGTACACGTAGAGCAGTGACCCACAAATGCTGCAGATCTGCAGAAAAAAGTGAACAGGAAACGGGATCAGGTGACGGGTGGAGGGTTTCCCAGCTGAACCGGTGACTCTGCTCCTCACCCTTCACACACTGCCCGACCCATCCACCACATTCCCCACATTATTCCATATTTACACCAGATACATGTCTACTTTTCCACACCATATCTACTCCGATCCCTTTCCCTCCACCCCCAGGTCACAGAGTCACCGGCTCGATTCCCATCCCCTTTTCTCAGAGACTGGGATCCCTGGTTCAACCGGTAATGATGTTGTGCATTTCAATGTGTTCACCTCTCAGTCCTCGATTCTCTAAATGACATTTAGAGTTATCACATTTGATCTTTCTTCATATGATGACCCCACCGCTCCAGGGATCGGTCTGGTGAATCTTCATTGCACTCTCTATAACAAATACTCTCTACCCTCTTTGTTCATCCTCTATGGAATTAATTTCCATCTTCTGCAGCCCCGATTTGCCCCAACCACTCATCTCCCACCCCTGTCACTATTTCCACCTTCCCACCTCCCCCCTCACCTGGATCCACCTCTCACTCCCCAGCTCTTGCCCCATCCCCACCCCTCACCTCTTTTCTCTGACTATTTCCCGTCCACTCTCAGTCCAGAGGGAGGGTCTCGGCCCGAAATGTTGACGGTCCATTTCCCTCCACAGATGCTGCCCGACCCACTGAGTTCCTCCGGCAGTTTGTGCTTTGGTCTGTATAACCCGTGTTAGTATGGGGATCGGGATTTTACACCATATTCCAGGTACAATCTCAACAAAACACAAATAATTGTCACCCTGCCCGACCCTCCGGCAGTTTGTTCTTTGGTCTGTATAACCCGTGATAGTATGGGGAGCGGGATTTTACACCATATTCCAGATACAGTCTCAACAAAGCACAAATAATTGTCACTTGAGCGGGGTAACGCCCACTCGGCTTGTCCGCCTCCGCGACTGGTTGTAACCGGTGATTGACATCGCTTCGCACCAAGGGGAATAGCGCAGCTCCTGAATCCTCTGTTGACAGCGGTGGGGGAGGGGCTGGTCACGTGATTATTAGCCCAGCCGTTAAACCGATAAAGCTCGAGCACAGCAGCGCGTGGGTGACGTAAGACACCGCGCACGTGAGGGCAGATCCCGGTGTGGGGAGCCCGTGTGTGACGTCAGGCGCGTGTGGGGAGGAGCTGTGTGACGTCACCTGTGGGAGAGCGCTGGCATTTAAAAGCACCTTAATGGACTTTTCAGTGGGACAACAACATTAATCACGGGTTTCATCACTGAATCCAGTGTTGTGGGATGTAAAGTCCCCTGTTATGTGTCCGGCTGTGCCGTGTTGTTGGTGGAGTGGGCAGCGTGGTGTTTGTCTCGATTCGGGTCACAACACCAGAATTGCCAGTGGGGTCCAGACACAGTGTATTAGTCAACAGAAAACCTCTCGTCCCTGCAGTCTTTGTCTCCTGGTAAACTCAACACCCTGACAGTGTGGACCATAGATACCCCTTCCTCTCAGAGTCAGGGGATCATTCGGACAGCTGATCTCTGAGAGGAATTATATTTATTGGTCATTAAAGTTCACCAAGATTCGTTTGGACGGATTTGATGTGGAGTTCGGGGTGTCACAGTGAAAGGGCCGAACGGCCGAACTCTCTCCGTTGTCCAAACATCCTTCCAGGTGAGGCGACACTTCACCTGTGAATCTTCCGGGGTCGCCCATTGTGTCCGCTGCTCCCGATGCGGCCGCCTCGACACTGGTGACACCGGCTCCTCCGCAGTTGTGCGGGGTAGGAGTGTTTTTTGGGGGTTGATGATAGGGATGCTGTTCTTATTGATGCGGGCGGTGAGGTGAGAATTTGATTTTTCTCTCTGAAAGACTTTCATGCTTTTTCTTTCTTTCGTGGCTCTCAGGAGAAGAAAAAAAACTTGCAGTTGTTTATGGATACCTGATTTGATAATAAATTAACCGTTGAACACTCCGCTCCGAGCAGGACTTCCCAGTGTCCAAGCATTTTCATTCCGTTGCCCATTCCAGTTCCGACATGTCAACCCATCGTGTCCTCTTGTGCCAAGATGAGGCCACCCTCAGGGTTCAGGATCAGCACCTCATATTCCGTCTGGGTACACCCTTCCTCAACTTGATAGCATAAGTATCGATTACTCCTTCCTGTGAATAAATTTCCCTCCCACTCCCTCTCTGACTTTTTACATCCTCTCACCTGCTTATCACTTCTCTCTGGGTCCACTGCTCCATCCCTTTCTCCTATTCTCCACTCTCCTCTCCTATTAGACTCTATTTTCTTCTGCTCTTGAGCTTTCCCACCTACCTGGCTTCACCTATCACCTTCCAGCGAGACATTTCCTCGCCCGCCCCGATTTTATTCATTCCATCTCAGTCCTGAAGGAGGGTTCAACTGGAAACGTCGACTGTTGACTCTTTACGATAGATGCTGCCCGGCCTACTGAGTTCCGCCAGCATTTTGTTTGTGTTGCTCTGAATTTCCAGCATCTGCAGACTTTGTCGTGTCTGTGATTTACCTCTCCGTTGTCCCTCCTGCCTCCGGCCAGTGGTGGCTCTGCATGGACCTCCAGAGACTGGTGGCGCTCTGCGTACCTCCGGCCACCGGCGACTATGTGCAGACCTCCGGGCACCGGTGGCGCTGTGCGTACCTCCGGCCACCGGCGACGATGTGAAGACCTCCGGGAACCGGTGGTGCTGCGGAGAACATCCTGCTAAACGCATGCGGTTTGCTCATTGCATCTGTTGTTGGCGGTTCTCCGATTCGAGCGGGGGTGAGTCAGAGTTGATCCCGAGATTGTGTGAATCTGGGCCGGTTGCATTGAGCTCTGCGGCTGGAGCAGGGGTGCATTGCCAATTTTTTGCTGCCGGAGCTGTACGAGGGGTGATTGATAAGCTCGTGGCCTAAGTTAGAAGGCCTGAAGTTATACAGCTCTCGGTACCTGCACGTGTCGTTCAACTCGAGGAGTGATTATGCAGAAAGTTTGAAATTAATAACTTTTGTGGTATTTCTGTTTCAGATAATTGAAAATAGCTAGGTTTTTGTAAGCACGAGGAAATCTGCAGATGCTGGAAAGGTTTTGTAAAATTCACTTCTTCCACCTTCAGCCACGAACTTATCAATCACCCCTTGTATGTCACACCCAATTTTTGTACCTGCTCATTTCATGTACTGAACAACTTCCTTGCCCCATTCACGTAACATATATGTAATGAGCAGGTACACAAATTGGGTGTCACACACACACGCACACACACACACACACACACACACACACACACACACACACACACACACACACAGATTTTTCTCTCTGAAAGACTTTCATGCTTTTTCTTTCTTTCGTGGCTCTCAGGAGAAGAAAAAAAACTTGCAGTTGTTTATGGATACCTGATTTGATAATAAATTAACCGTTGAACACTCCGCTCCGAGCAGGACTTCCCAGTGTCCAAGCATTTTCATTCCGTTGCCCATTCCAGTTCCGACATGTCAACCCATCGTGTCCTCTTGTGCCAAGATGAGGCCACCCTCAGGGTTCAGGATCAGCACCTCATATTCCGTCTGGGTACACCCTTCCTCAACTTGATAGCATAAGTATCGATTACTCCTTCCTGTGAATAAATTTCCCTCCCACTCCCTCTCTGACTTTTTACATCCTCTCACCTGCTTATCACTTCTCTCTGGGTCCACTGCTCCATCCCTTTCTCCTATTCTCCACTCTCCTCTCCTATTAGACTCTATTTTCTTCTGCTCTTGAGCTTTCCCACCTACCTGGCTTCACCTATCACCTTCCAGCGAGACATTTCCTCGCCCGCCCCGATTTTATTCATTCCATCTCAGTCCTGAAGGAGGGTTCAACTGGAAACGTCGACTGTTGACTCTTTACGATAGATGCTGCCCGGCCTACTGAGTTCCGCCAGCATTTTGTTTGTGTTGCTCTGAATTTCCAGCATCTGCAGACTTTGTCGTGTCTGTGATTTACCTCTCCGTTGTCCCTCCTGCCTCCGGCCAGTGGTGGCTCTGCATGGACCTCCAGAGACTGGTGGCGCTCTGCGTACCTCCGGCCACCGGCGACTATGTGCAGACCTCCGGGCACCGGTGGCGCTGTGCGTACCTCCGGCCACCGGCGACGATGTGAAGACCTCCGGGCACCGGTGGCGCTATGTGTACCTCCGGAAAAGCGGCGACTATGTGCAGACCTCCGGGCACCGGTGGCGCTGTGCGTACCTCCGGAAAAGCGGCGACTATGTGCAGACCTCCAGCCACCGGCGGCGCTGTGAGTACCTCCGGCCACCGGCGACGATGAGAAGACCTCCGGGAACCGGTGGTGCTGCGGAGAACATCCTGCTAAACGCATGCGGTTTGCTCATTGCATCTGTTGTTGGCGGTTCTCCGATTCGAGCGGGGGTGAGTCAGAGTTGATCCCGAGATTGTGTGAATCTGGGCCGGTTGCATTGAGCTCTGCGGCTGGAGCAGGGGTGCATTGCCAATTTTTTGCTGCCGGAGCTGTACGAGGGGTGATTGATAAGCTCGTGGCCTAAGTTAGAAGGCCTGAAGTTATACAGCTCTCGGTACCTGCACGTGTCGTTCAACTCGAGGAGTGATTATGCAGAAAGTTTGAAATTAATAACTTTTGTGGTATTTCTGTTTCAGATAATTGAAAATAGCTAGGTTTTTGTAAGCACGAGGAAATCTGCAGATGCTGGAAAGGTTTTGTAAAATTCACTTCTTCCACCTTCAGCCACGAACTTATCAATCACCCCTTGTATGTCACACCCAATTTTTGTACCTGCTCATTTCATGTACTGAACAACTTCCTTGCCCCATTCACGTAACATATATGTAATGAGCAGGTACACAAATTGGGTGTCACACACACACGCACACACACACACACACACACACACACACACACACACACACACACACACACACACACACACACACACACACACACACACACACACACACACACACACACACACACATATATATATATATACAAATATATGAGAATATGCCTTTTTATAATGTCTAGCACTATACCAAGATGAAAGAAATATACATGAATTCCAGAGCTCCACAGAAATATAGTGATAGTTAAGTCATAAGTTAAGATTATAGCCAATCACAACATTTCAGTATATAACTGGTACAATAAAACGTATAATACTTAATTGAATAATATGACAAAGTAGCGCACGGTTGAATTCACTAATTATCAGAAAATATAATTATCAAGCAAGTTAACATTTGCTTAGGGTTGTTTGTGAGATAAATTTAGTTTTGTATTATCAAGTAATCCACGGATCACCACAGTCACAGCTCCTGGATTTCACCAAAAACAATCAAATATCCTATCCTAATGTTATTAGTGGTATTTTCCCCACCAACCCCTCTCCCCAACCCCCACTTCTGTAAGTTTCCATCTATTTAATATGCGGCCGCTGTTAAATTCCCCGCTTGTTTATTTTGACTGTTTTTTACAGAGGTGCTGGAGTGGCATTCCGGTGAGCTCCGGCAGCACTGCACCCCTGTTAGATCCAAGTAAAATGGACCCGGGGATCAAGCTGCCCCGGTTTATGAGGTGTTGAGTGAGTATTTCTGGTCTGGGATCAGATGTTTGTTTCTGGAGTTCCTTTGGAAGCAATGACTGCCAGTCTGAGGAGGGAATGAGTTCCCATTCCATCCCTCACAAGGAGAGGCTGTGAGTAAATGGGCTGTTCTGTGTTTGAACCAGTAGAAATAAATCTGGGGGGGTGTTCAGTGTTCGGACTGTGTTTGGAAATTCCTCCTCACTGTCGCCTGTCTGTCAGACAGTGGAAATCAAACAGAAACTCAAGTGGCTGGAGATCTGCACTAAAAATGAAAAATTCTGAATCCATTCTGATAAAAGATTGTGAACCTGAATCCTTAACTTTGTTGCTCTCCCCACAGCAGTTCCTTACCTGTTGAGCGATTCTGGTGATTCCAGTTACTTTTTATTACATTCACTCTGGAATGGTTTAAATTTCCTGATTGTCTGTTGTACTTGGGAATGTGTTCAGTGCAGTTGTTGCTAACAAGGTTCACATGAATAATCTCAGGACTGATCGGCTTTATGTATGAGGAGCATTTGATGGTTATGGGGCTGTGCTCAATGGAGTTCAGACGGGGGTGAAAGGGGACGGGGTGGTTAAGTAAACCTACTGAATGCTGAAAAGCCTGGATACAGTGGACATGGAGAGGATGTTTCCATTAGACGGGGAGTCTGTGATCTGACAGCACAGTCTCAGAATAAAGATGCTTCCCTTCAAAACTGAGATGAGAAAAATTTCTTCAGCCAAAAGATGGCTGACCTGTGGAATTTGTTGCCACAAAGTGTAGTTGAGGCTGTCATTTGGGTATATTTATGGCAGAGATTAATATATTCATGATTGCTAAGTAGCTTCAGGGTTACAGGAGGAAGACAGGAATATGGTGTTGGAATAAATCTCAGCCATGGTTGAGTGGTGGAGCAGACTCGATGGATCGAATCACCTAATTCTGTTCCTGCATCTTATATCTGACCATGACTGAACGATGACTCCTTCCTATCCCATATTGGGTTTTGTGACGTGTCAGGGACAATTACAGATTTGTTCACTGAGATCATTATATTTGTCTTCAATGTTTCGATTTCAGTGAGCAGAAATATTTTGTTCTCCTTTCTATTGTTAATGTGCTTCATTATCTCTCTGGTTAAAGTTAGACCTGCAGTGAGAGATTTATTGGAAGAAATACCACGACTGAAGTCGAGGGAACAGCAACAAGTGAACCAGCCCGAGGACTGAGAGCACCAACTGGAGAGAACCCTTGTGACTCAGGGTTTCCATTGATTCAGTCAGGAGAAAGTTTGGTGAGTCTCATTTACTCAAACACTGGTTCATTAGACATTACATACCTGTACAAAGGAAGGTAAGGAATAGTTGGGATGAGACTGAATGTGCCCAGAAGTACCAATTATGCCTCTGTCAGACCCAGTTGCAATCACTCCAGATCTGGTGATGTACTGTCGGTATCCCAGCTCTTTAAACTCACACACATTCCCTCAGTGTTTGCTCATTTGAGGAACTTGCATCTTCTGAAGTAGCTTTTGGTCGGTTCTGAGGGTGGAGAGGGAAAGAGGGGTGTCTATATCTTGCAAAAAGAAGTAATTGTTTGAAATTACTTGCTGCAAGCTCACTACCCGTGTCCTGTACATTCTCAACCAGATTATTGACATCGATGACAAGTAGCAATGTGTGTTACCCTGGGGAGCTCCAGGAGGCACGGGCCTTGACTCCAGTAAACAGCCTCCCATCATCACCATCGAGCTGTTCCCAGACTCTGGGGTCTGTGACAAACACAATGTTAGCAGCAAGATTAGACAGTGATTAATATAAAGAGAGATTTGTTGCTTCCTGAAAGCTGTCTGATGCAATGGACCAGATCCTCCTTTGCTTACAACTTAAATCTGCCATAGGACCCATCCTCCTGGGTCACACTGTGTCCGATAACCCACATCCCCAACGTCCTTCCACTCCACCAGTAGCCCCACAACTTCCCCACCAATTACCCCACACCCGTACACGTAAACAGATCCACGTCACTGACATCCACTGTCACAGCTTGAGGAGCCAGAACTAACTGATCCTACATTCCCGGCACAGACCGTGCAGCTGTCCGGCTCGGTCCCGGCCCTTTTTCCCTGTAACCGCCCTTCGATTTACACAAACCCGAGATCAGCCCCCTCCTCATCGCCGCCCAACCAGGCTCAGAGCTCGTTAAGGAGCCTCACATGTGGTACTTTGTCAAAGGTCTGAAAATCCACGTTACACAATATCAACCAATTCTCCTTTGTCTGCCCTGCTTATTATTTCTCAAAGCATTCCGACAAATTTATCAGGCAAGATTTTCCCTTGAGGAAACAATGCTGACTCCGACCTATTTTATCATGTGCCTCCAAGTATCCCGAACTCATCCTTAACAATCGACTCCAACATCATCCCAACCACTGTCAGACTTAGTGGCCTATAGTTTCCTTTCTTCTGCCTCTCTCCCTTCTTGAAGCGTGGAGTGACATTTGCAATTTTCCAGTCTTCCAGAACCATTCCTGAATGTTGTGACTCTTGGAGGATCGTTACTAATGCCTCCACAATCTTTCTGACCACCTCTTTCAGAACAGTGGGTGTAAACCATCTGGTCCAGGTGACTTAGCTGCCTTCAGATCTTCAGTTTCCAAAGACCCTTCTGTCTTGTTGTGGTCCCTTCTGTACAGATCCCACCTTCCCTGGAAGACAGCCATGGATCCAAAAATATTACCCCTCCCCCCTCCACATGCCTGATGTCATGCATGGATTTGCTACACAGGGGTCTTACACAGTTCCTTATGTCTGCGGGTTTGTTTCTCGTGGTTGTGCAGTTTAATCTTTCTTCCATTCAGGCAAGGGAGTGAGATCCATATCTGTCATGTCCTCTCATTGTGGGTGGGCATCTTTTATCATTGACTCCATTCCAGTGTTACAAATTGCCAAAGTGCAGCCAATGTTTCGAGGTATATAGCCCGATTAATGCAAGAAGGAAGCCTTTTCTGTTTTCCAGGCTTCTCAAACATTTGTACACTTCAGTGAAATCTCCCTCCAGAAGTTACAGCCGAGAAGCTCAGTCTGTCTAATATTTCCACACAATTAATGTGGGGAATCGTTTATTATTGGCATGTACAGAGGTTCAGTGACAATCTTGTCTTGCATACTATCCTTTCAGATCAATACATTACAACAGTAGATTATGTTGCGTACCCCGTAACTGGGTGTCTGACCAGCAAAGATAGAAGTATCCGTTGGAGTCTGTTGGTACTATTAACAAAAGTGTTTATTAATAAAATAAGCAAATCAAAACCAATAATGCAAATATATAGATAATACAAGTTAGCAATAATAATCCTAAAAATCTGGGTATAATAATAATCAATAATTAACAAGCTCTATCGTTGTCCAGGGTATAATGAATTGTCATGGAAAAGTATAAAGTTCAGTTCAGTTGACACGGGCTGAGGTAGTTGTTGGTTCCTGTGTTTTAATCGTTGGAGGGAGAGAGAGAGCGAACAAACAGTGACAGCTATTGTCAGGCAAACCTTCCTTCACACGTTCTTGATCCGTCGTTGCTTTGACCTCCTCTGTTCTTCAGCTAGACCGTTCTTCTGTGGTGGACTCATCACTCTGGCATGAGTGGACACACACACAAGTCCCCACCCGCCCTGCTGTAACACTGTGAGCTTTACTGACTGATCCTTTGTTCGGTCTCCGATGCCCCACACCTTCACGTGGGTTCCAACACTCAAACAGTGCTCACTAGTATGTCTCCTGGTGTGTCTGAGGGGTGTCTCCCCCAGACCTCACTTTTATCCCCACTCACGGGGTATCAGTTGTCAATCAAGTTTGAATGGCTTAGCCCATCAAACCAGCCCACTCCGGCTGTCCACGGAGGAATTTTAATGAACAGAATAGTACCAAGTAAACAGCCCTCTCCGGAGCCATAAGTCTGTCAGGAGTCATAATATGGTGGAACAACAAGTCTCCCTCTCCTGGTGTTATCTCTCTCTTATCTGTAACAAATGTTCCAGTCCAAGTCTGTTTTCCTTGGTCTCTCTTTCTCTCTCATGAGCACCATAGCAACAGTAACGGTTTGTGATTCTCCCGGGGGGGGACACATGGGCAACTCTGCACCCTTCTACCCATCGGAGTTGTTCATCCTTCATAACAATTATGGTAAAACATTAACAGAGTGTAACAGAGCATTATGGTTACAGAGAAAATCCACTGCAGATAGACATATGGTGCAAGGTCACATCGAGTTACATTGTGAAGTCAAGCTTCCGTCTTATAATGCTGAGGAATATTCAGTTTGCTTATAACAGCAGAATGCAAAATGTCCCTAGGCCTGGTGATACATTTTCTGCTTTTATGTTTTCATTGATCTTGGACTCGATTGGTGGTTGAGAATTGAGAATGTCTGGTCTGGAGTTCTGTGAATCTTTAATTATAGATAGATAGATAGATACTTTATTCATCCCCATGGGGAAATTCAACATTTTTCCCAATGTCCCATACACTTATTGTAGCAAAACTAATTACATACAATACTTAATTCAGTAAAAATATGATATGCATCTAAAATCACCCTCTCAAAAAGCATTAATAAATATCTTTTAAAAAGTTCTTAAGTAGTTTACTTAAATACATTGAGTCCTAACCCCGGCACTTTAACATATCTTACTCCTGGCGGTTGAATTGTAAAGCCGAATGGCATTGGGGAGTATTGATCTCTTCATCCTGTCTGAGGAGCATTGCATCGATAGCAACCTGTCGCTGAAACTGCTTCTCTGTCTCTGGATGGTGCTATGTAGAGGATGTTCAGGGTTTTCCATGATTGACCGTAGCCTACTCAGCGCCCTTCGCTCAGCTACCGATGTTATACTCTCCAGTACTTTGCCCACGACAGAGCCCGCCTTCCTTACCAGCTTATTAAGACTTGAGGCATCCCTCTTCTTACTGAGGCAGCAGGAAGTATCGAGTCCATGGAGGGGAGGCTGGTTTCCATGACGTGCTCAGCTGTGTCCGCAGCTCTCTGCTATTTCTTGAATTCAAAAGAAGAGAGTAGCCATACAAAGGTGTGATATATCCGGTTGGGATACTCTTTATGGTGTAAACTTAAATTCGCTGGACCAATAACCACATCACAAACAGTTCTTTACTTTATCCTTATGACCAGTTTATTTGTTTGAAGTCAGCCGGTGAGAAGCTCGGAGCCAAGCATCAGAGAGACAGAATTCCTCTCCTTCCGGTGGCTCGTGACGAACCTTTGTCTAACAAAGGTACAAGTTATAGAACTAGCGAAACAAAGAGCACTTTAGTTCAACTGGTATTCCCAGCAAGTCTGTTGGAGCAAAACTTAATTTCTTAGATAAGAGCGTCCACTGAATCAGGGTTTTAATTACAAATGAATGTTCTGTCCAATTCTTAACAGTTATTCTCCTTTGTTAAAGAAAGGAGGGAACTTAGTTCAATTCGTGTCTCATGAGAACTCAACTCTACATAACATTCCCGAGAGACATCTGTGAGTCGTTAATCTAAACAAGCTGCAAGCAGATTGCTCAGTGAAGGACAAAACAGAAATTTGTACACCAGCCGGAACAGAGCACACATACGTTTGCACTTAATTTTAACCCGTTATTTACAAGACTCCAAGAATCATTTCTTATGTCCCCAATAACCCTTATAACTTCATCATTCCACTTTTTTATTATTACATGATAACCTTTCAAAACAGAAAATCTCTCAGATTGCGTTATTCCCCTTCGTTGGCTATTCCAATGGGGGTGATCCTGAGGCTGAGGCAAGATCCCCAAGTATGGCACAAGGTCGGCCAAGTAGCAACAGCCACTGCAACCCTCGTCCCGCCCTCGAGAACCCGTCTGGTCGGGTGTGGTTCCCTGCCGCTGCCCTGTTCTGTCTCCCGGCAGCCAGGGGTAGGCCCCGTTTCCACAAACCCAATAAGTTCCGTTTCGTGGTCCAGGGGTATCATAAGTTTGATTCTCGGTACAGTTACCGCTTCCCACTTGATAGGGTGCACTCTCATTCTGGTTACACCAACAAGTAGTACTAACCACTGCTGGAGATGTAACTCTTATCCCCGGCCATAGCTTGGAGGGGTCTTGTGGAGGAGATCTACGACTCCAACCCTCAAAGCAACACCATCCCCAGTCTCGCCTTCTAGACCTGGATATGGTGCAATTGACAATGCTACCATTACGGCTCTCAGAAAACAGCACAACTGAATTTACTTCGCTAGTGTTCAGGGGCACTACTGACATGGGGATCATAGTCTTACCATGTTGGGGAATTTCATCACATACCCAACATGCTCCCTGCTCTACTTGCTTAGCGTAGGTGTGGCAGAGGGACAGAAAAGTGTTAACCTGGGGGCCTCCCGAGACAGGGGCAGGTTCCCCTAGGGTCATTAAAATCAGCATGAACCTGTACATTTTTCAGTCCTTATCAGTTCGGCCAGAAAGGTGTTTACAGTCCGTTCGACATATCCACCGGAGCTGCCCTTCCACCGTCTCTGCAGGAGGTGTTGGCAGTAGCACTTGGTAAGGTCCTTTCCACTTCGGTCCCAACTCCTTACCATCCCAGTTCTTGAGCAGGACAATATCTCCAGGCTCCATGGTGGAGTAGGCTGGGTGTCGTCCTCTCGATAGGCCTGTCGTACCTGTGAATGCAAGTTCTGGAGAGTCTTAGTTAATTTGCGTAAGTATTTTCCCATCTCCTCCCCCAGGGTATGCAGATCCAATGTTGCAGGTGAGCTTGCGGGGAGGAGTGGCAAAGAGGGTCGGGGTCCCCGTGGGCTTCCCGTAGATAATTTCTGCAGTTGACAACCCCATCTTACTTGATGGCGTGATTCTCATATGGAATAGGGTGAAGGGTAAAGACTTCAACCAAGTCAATCCAGTTTCTTGTGTCAGTTTGGCCAACTTGTCTTTCAAAGTGCCGTTGGCTCGTTCCACTGTGCCGGCTGCTTTTGGGTGACGGGTGCCATGGAACTGCTGTTTTATAGCAAGTTCTTTACAGGCTTCCTCAGTTATTTTGGCAACAAAATGTGGCCCATTGTCCGAGCTTATCATTTCTGGAAGTCCATAGCGAGGAGTTATTTCTTTTGGCAATATTTTCACAACAGTCACCGCGGTATTATTAATTGTAGGAACAGCTACAATCCATCTGCTAAACAGATTTACTGTCACTGAGCGATACTTATAACAATGTGATTCTATAAAATCAATTTGCAAACAAGAAACAGGTCCACCAGGCAAGAGGGTAGTTCCGGAAACACAAAGCATCCCCTTACCAGCATTCATTTTGCTCTACAAGTTAAACATGCTGTGGCTCGTTTTTCAGCTGCTTTCTGGAAATCAGGCTGCCACCAAGATTTTAATAATGTATTAGTCATTCCCTCCTTGCCCAGGGGTGTACAATTCTGTACATAATCTATCAAAATAGGTAAGAACACGGAGGGAACACAGACCTGTCTCGCAGGGGTCACCCATAAATCGGTCTGAGGTTCAAGGTGGCAACCCATTTGGGACCGTAGTTTGCTCTCTCCTTCAGGGGCGTCCCCCTGGAAGTTACGTATTTCCCCCATGTCCGGCATACCCGTCCATAGATTTTGTCTAATAGGAGCTTGCTGGGTTCCCGAGGGGACTAAAAGTGTGGGATTCAAGGCTGTCTGTTCGGCCGCTGCATCAGCCCCAGCATGACTCTTAAATATCTCATCAGATTCCCCAGTGTGGGCTGCACATTGAATAATGGTCAAAACTTGAGGTAGCTGTAAGTTGGTTACAATGGTGGCATTACTAATGGGGTGGCCAGAGGAAGTCAGGAATCCCCGTGTTCCCAGAGAGCCCCGTAGTCATGAACAATTCCAAATGCATAACGGGAGTCTGTGTAAACGTTTGCACTTTAGTCTGTTGCTGGGATACAGGCACGAGTCAGAGCAAACAGCTCAGCCTTCTGGGCAGAGACAGCCGCTTCAAAAGATGCCTGCTCAAGTACAATGGCATGCAACAGTTTGGGCACCCCGGTCAAAATTTCTCTTACTGTGAATAGTTAAACGAGTGAAAGTGGAACTGTTTTCCAAACGGCATAAAGTTCAAGATGACACATTTCTTTAATATTCTAAGCAAGAAAACTTTTTTATTTCCATATTTTACAGTTTCAAAATAACAAAAAAAAGGAAAGGGCCCAAAGCAAAAGTTTGGGCACCCTGCGTGGTCAGTACTTAGCAACACCCCCTTTGGCAAGTATCACATCACAGCTTGTAAATGCTTTTTGTAGCCAGCTAAGAGTCTTTCAATTCTTGTTTGGGGGATTTTCGCCCATTCTTCCTTGCAAAAGGCTTCTAGTTCTGTGAGATTCTTGGGCCATCTTGCATGCACTGCTCTTTTGAGGTCTATCCATAGATTCTCAATAATGTTTAGGTCAGGGGACTGTGAGGGCCATGGCAAAACCTTCAGCTTTCGCCTCTTGAGGTAGTCCATTGTGGATTTTGAGATGTGTTTAGGTTCATTATCTTGTTGTAGAAGCCATCCTTTTTTCATGTTCGGCTTTTTTACAGATGGTGTGATATTTGCTTCCAGAATTTTCTGGTATTTAATTAAATTGAATATTTAATTGAATTCTTTCTTTCCTCTACCAGTAAATGTTCCCCGTGCCACTGGCTGTAACACAGGCCCAAAGCATGATCGCTCCACCCCCGTGCTTAACAGTTGGAGAGGGGTTCTTCTCATGAAATTCTGCACCCTTTTTTCTCCAAACATACCTTTGCTCATTGTGGCCAAAAAGTTCTATTTTAACTTCATCAGTCCAGAGGACTTGTTTCCAAAATGCATCCGGCTTGTTTAGATGTTCCTTTGAACCTTTTGAACAGAACTCTGAGCTCTTTGGCTTTAACCCAAACAGTGGTATGGGGAACCACCAGTCCTCTCTGTCGCCAAAGGAAATGTGGAACTTCAGCCAGTAATGCACTGCCCTCTCTTCCTTCATCCACATCCAATCACCGTGACTGTCCCTCGAGGGGTGCATAATATTGGCTTTCCTCAGTGACGCACCCCGTAGGGTCATAGCACAGTCACATGAGAGTCGGCTGCTGGCAGAAGTGGTTCAGTCTGTTCATTGTCATTATGGTTTCTCGCCTGTAACTCCTGATTGGTTTGGTATCTCAATTCTGCCTTCCATTTCCGCCCCTCATCAGCTGAGAGAATCACGCAGCAGAGACCGAATAAATCTTGCAGAGTCACATTAAACATTTGTGTAGTACTGCGGACACACTGAGCAAATTGTGCTGGTTTTTCTTTTCTATCTAGGGCCTGATTCATGATTATTATCATTTCTTGAGGCTTCCAGGGAGCATACACAGAAGTTCGCTGATGACACGGCCATAGTGGGGTGTGTCAGGAATGGACAGGAGGAGGAGTATAGGAAACTGATACAGGACTTTGTGATATGGTGCAACTCAAACTACCTGCGTCTCAATATCACCAAGACCAAGGAGATGGTGGTGGACTTTAGGAGATCTAGGCCTCATATGGAGCCAGTGATCATTAATGGAGAATGTGTGGAGCAGGTTAAGACCTACAAGTATCTGGGAGTACAGTTAGACGAGAAGCTAGACTGGACTGCCAACACAGATGCCTTGTGCAGGAAGGCACAGAGTCGACTGTACTTCCTAAGAAGGTTGGCGTCATTCAATGTCTGTAGTGAGATGCTGAAGATGTTCTATAGGTCAGTTGTGGAGAGCGCCCTCTTGTTTGTGGTGGCGTGTTGGGGAGGAAGCATTAAGAAGAGGGACGCCTCACGTCTTCATAAGCTGGTAAGGAAGGCGGGCTCTGTCGTGGGCAAAGTACTGGAGAGTTTAACATCGGTAGCTGAGCGAAGGGCGCTGAGTAGGCTACGGTCAATTATGGATAACTCTGAACATCCTCTACATAGCACCATCCAGAGACAGAGAAGCAGTTTCAGCGACAGGTTACTATCGATGCAATGCTCCTCAGACAGGATGAAGAGGTGAATACTCCCCAATGCCATTAGGCTTTACAATTCTACCGCCAGGACTTAAGAACTTTTTAAAAGCTATTATTAATGCTTTTTGAGATAGTGATTTAGATGCATATCATATTCTTTACTGAGTTAAGTATTGTATGTAATTAGTTTTGCTACAACAAGTGTATGGGACATTGGAAAAAAGTTGAATTTCCCCATGGGGATGAATAAAGTATCTATCTTTCTATCTATCTATCTATCTATCTATCTATCTATCTATCTATCTATCTATCTATCTATCTATCTATCTATCTATCTATCTATCTATCTATCTATCTATCTATCTATCTATCTTCACTGAGGGCTGTCCCTCCTCTTAATCCTAGGGGGAGCGTTTGCTACTGCTGTTCAGGAGGATTTAAACTAATGTGGCAGGGGGATGGGAACAAGTGCAGAGAGACAGAGGGGTGTAAAATGAGAGTAGAAGCAAAAAGTAGTAAAGTGAAAAGTAAAAGTGGCAGGCAGTCAAATCCAGGGCAAAAATCAAAAAGGGCCACTTTTCAACGTAATTGTATAAGGGCTAAGAGTGTTGTAAAAGCAAGCCTGAAGGCTTTGTGTGTCAATGCAAGGAGCATTCGTAATAAGGTGGATGAATTGAATGTGCAGATAGTTATTAATGAATATGATATAGTTGGAATCACAGAGACACGGCTCCAGTGTGACCAAGGTTGGGAGCTCAACATCCAGGGATATTCAATATTCGGGAGGGATAGACAGGAAAGAAAAGGAGGTGGGGTAGCGTTGCTGGTTAGAGAAGAGATTAACGCAATAGCAAGGAAGGACATTAGCCTGGAAGATGTGGAATCGATATGGGTAGAGCTGCGTAACACTAAGGGGCATAAAACGCTGGTGGGATTTGTGTACAGGCCACCTAACAGCAGTAGTGAAGTTGGGGATGGCATTAAACAGGAAATTAGAAATGCGTGCAAAAAAGGAACAGCAGTTATAATGGGCGACTTCAATCTACATATAGATTGGGTGAACCAAATTGGTAAGGGTGCTGAAGAAGAGGATTTCTTAGAATGTGTGCGGGATGGTTTTCTGAACCAACATGTCGAGGAACCAACTAGAGAGCAGGCCATTCTAGACTGGGTATTGAGCAATGAGGAAGGGTTAATTAGCAATCTTGTCATGTGAGGTCCCTTGTGTAAGAGTGACCATAATATGGTGGAATTTTTCATTAAGATGGAGAGTGACATAGTTAATTCAGAACCAAATGTTCTGAACTTAAAGAAGGGCAACTTTGAAGATATGAGACGTGAATTAGCTAAGACAGACTGGCAAATGAATTTTAAAGGGTTGACGGTGGATAGAAGCATCGAAACAGAGAAAATAGGTGCAGGAGTAGGCCATTCGGCCCTTTGAGCCTGCACCGCCATTCAGTATGATCATGGCTGATCATCCAACTCAGAACCCTGTACCTGCTTTCTCTCCAAACCCCGATCCCTTTAGCCACAAGGGCCATATCTAACTCCCTCTTAAATATAGCCAATGAACTGGCCTCAACTGTTTCCTGTGGCAGAGAATTCCACAGATTCACCACTCTCTGTTTTGAAGAAGTTTTTCCTCATCTTGGTCCTAAAAGTCTTCCCCTTTATCCTTAAACTGTGACCCCTCGTTCTGGACTTCTCCAACATCGGACAGAGAGTGAAGAATCTGTGGAATTTTCTGCCACAGGAAACAGTTGAGGCCAGTTCGTTGGCTATATTTAAGAGGGAGTTAGATATGGCCCTTGTGGCTAAAGGGATCAGTGATATGGAGAGAAAGCAGGTACAGGGTTCTGAGTTGGATGATCAGGCATGATTATACTGAATGACGGTGCAGGCTTGAAGGGCCTAATGGCCTACTCCTGCACCTATTTTCTATGTTTCTATGTGTGGAAAATTAAAATCTCCCACAGTCACAACCTTGTGCTTACTACAAATATCTGCTATCTCCTTACAAATTTCCTCCTCTAATTCTCACTCCCAATTAGGTCGTTTATAATACACCCCTATAAGTGTTACTATACCTTTCCCATTCCTCAATTCCACCCAAATAGGCTCCCTAAATGAGCCCTGTAATCTATCCTGTCAAAGCACCGCTGTAATATTTTCTCGGACAAGCATTGCAATACCTCCCCCTCTTGCCCTTCTGATTCTATCACACCAGAAGCAATGAAATCCAGGAATATTTAGTTGCCAATCACACGCCTCCTGCAACCATGTTTCACTAATAGATACAACATCATATTTCCAGTTGTCAGTCCATTCTCTAAGCTCATCGACCTTTCTTACAATGCTCCTAGCATTAAAATAGATGCATTCAAGAAACTTTCCCCCTCTTCCTCTCTGTTTATCCCTAACGGTGCAAACAACTTTATTATCTCTTTTTTTCCCCTTCTCCCCTACAACTTCAGTCTGAGCACTCCTACATCAGGGAGGAAGTTCAAATCATCTCTGTGTTAAAAGTTTAACCATCACGGTGACTGAAGGCAGCTGCAGGTTCATGAGGGACTGTTACTGTCAGATTCTGCAGTTCTTGCGGCTGCTCATCGCACCCAGGACTGAACCCTGGTCACTGAGCATTGGAGGTGTCCGTTCTGCTGATGTTAGTCTTAATCTAGACAGGCGTTTAATATTGTGGATCTGTGAACGATAAATCAGTTCTGTATCAAATCCCGTGTCTCAGGTACTTACTGTCTCTACCACACTCACAATGTACACTAGAAAGGCCACTCAGCCCTTCTGGTTCCTGCCCATGTTTCTGTTCCATATCCGTATATCAAAATCTCTCCCTGTCGTTCCCCTCTCACTCTCCCTGAGATGACAGGTTGCAACTAGTCACCACTCCGTGGGATAAGTGATTTCCCATGAATTTCATGGAAACATATAAATGCACAACACATTACTGATGCTTTGAGTCTCAAGATGGCGCTCATGGAGTAGACCGCATCTAGGCTTTGCTCCAAACCTTTTACGTTTTTTTTAACCTACAAACACCCCTTAAACTTATTTTAAAGGGGTCTAAACATATAGAATTTTTTTAAAAACTATTTGAATTACTCTCAACCCGCTGAAATGTCCAGAGCAAAAGAACCGAAACAGACGAAAGAACCGTTAACTTTAGAAGTTGTTGTGAAGTTTATAGACGCTAGATTTGATGAATTGGAGAAAAAATTACTTGGAAGATTTGCACAGTATGACAATCGTTTGAGATCACTCGAAGAAAAGTTCCTGACCTTTTCACGGGAATCAAATGAACAACAAGCAAGCATTTTGGCTCTTGAAGAAGCTGCTCGTAAGAAGGATCGTATAATCGAAAAAATGCAAGAAGAGCAAACTTCGACGACCCAACAGATGGATCGCTATAAAGCTAAAATTACTGATTTGGAAAATCGTTCTCGAAAACAAAATCTTCGGTTAATTGGAATCCCGGAAAAATTTGAAAGCGGTGATCTGACCGTTTTCTTCTCCAAATTTCTAGTGGATGTCCTGGGCGAAGATGTGCTGGATAACCCCCCATTAATCGATCGGGCTCACAGAGTCTCTAGATATCGGCCAGATTCAAGTCTGAAACCACGGCACATAATTCTCAGGATCCATTATCCTCACATCAAAGAACGACTGATTCGTGCGGCTCGTAAAAAAGGTATGATAACCTATCAAAATTTTAATTTTCGCATTCTGGAGGACTATAGCCCCGAAGTACTACGGGCTAGGCTGGCTTTTAGATCGATTATGTCGAATTTTCACCAGAAAGGCTACAAGCAAGCGTTGCTGTTTCCAGCACACCTGAGAGTCACCCTTCAAGATGGATCTTTTCGGCTGTTTAAATCGCCAGCGGATGCTCAAGGTTTCCTGGAACAATGACATTTGATCGGGCTGATCAATGTAATCTAGCCTATAGATTTGGATCTGGTATAGATTGACGTTTGGGTTCTTTTTTGATACGGTTCATATATATTTCTTATATACGATTAAAGCTCTCTTTTTTCTACCGGGTTTATTCCGATTTTATATTTTTATATATTACTAACCGATTAATGTTGAAGATGACCTATTAGGGTTATTTTTTTTTCTTTTTTTTTTAATCGATATACACTTTTTTTTATATTTTTAGCATTTGAATATTAAGATTTGGAAGAATAAAATGGCGTTTCTTCTTCCCGATAGACTCCAGTGTCTGTAGCGTCATAACTGTTTTGATCTGTTCGAAAGTGTTAAACCTTCATTTATTGTTTTAATTTTTTTTAACCCTTTTGATAATACACATTTATAACACTAATTTTATATTTTAATTTTTCCTATTTCAACCCTTTTTTTATAATGTGGGTTGTTTGTATTTTTTTTAACTTTGTTACGTCTGAGTTGCCGTCTTGAGACAAGGGGGTAATTTTAGTATTAGATCGCTCGCTTGCCTCTGTTTGGCTTTTTTCCTGGGGTTTTGAGGGTGGTGGGAGGGAGATTTTTCTTTTTTTTCTTTTCTCTGCTTGCTTTTTGCTTAGTTTTACTTCATGGGCTTATATGAAACTACTAAAATGGCTGCGGTGCTGTGACTTCCGGCTTCCCTTTGAACTTACTTTCCCCTTCCGAGTTCATGAGTTCACTTTTCTTTTAAACCTATATGTTAACTGTAATATATATTGTCAATATGGATAAGACTATTAACTTTGTTTCTTGGAATACTAATGGTTTAAATCATCCGATTAAACGGAAAAAAGTATTCAAAGTATTCCATAGAATGAATGCGAATGTTATTTTTGTACAAGAGACTCATGTTAGGAAGGTGGATAGTCAGAGGTTGTTTAGGTTTTGGAAGGGCCAACAGTATCACTCAAATTCGCAAGCCAAAGTGAGAGGTGTTTCTATTTTTATAGACTCATCAACTGCTTTTATACATTATGAAACAATTTCAGACCCGCAAGGTAGATTTTTGCTTATTACTGGGTTGCTTTTTAATCAAAAAGTTGTTTTAGTTAATGTTTATGCTCCAAATACTGACTGTCCTGAATTTTTTAAATGTTTATTTACATCCTTTCCTAATTTGAATCAATACAGATTGATAATGGGCGGGGATTTCAATTGTTGTTTAAACCCTTTGATGGATAGATCCAAACCCATTCAAACTTTTCCGAACAAATCGGCTTCTCTTATTAATTCTTTTATGATTGATTCAGCTATCTGTGAAATCTGGTGTTTTCTACACCCTAATGATAAAGAGTTCTCATACTTTTCCCATGTGCATCATAATTACTCAAGGATTGACTACTTTTTCATTGATCAGCACTTCCTTACAGATGTCATGGATTGCAAATACGACTCTATTGTTATATCTGATCATGCACCTTTGAAGTTATCTATTAAGGTGACGGATTCACATATTAGTACTAAAAATTGGAGGTTTAATTCTGTTTTACTGCAGGACTCTGACTTTATTAACTTTATTAAACAGCAAATTGATTTGTTTTTCTCAATAAATTCCACAGCAGACATCTCTAGTGGAACTCTCTGGGATACTTTTAAGGCATATATTCGTGGACAGATTATTTCATATTCTGCCGGAGTTAGGAAACGAACTAACTCTAAAATATCAACATTAGTTGATAAAATTAAGGCAATTGATAAGATTTATGCATTGACCCCTAGTAAAGAACTTTATAAAGAAAGGGTGGAACTTCAAATGGAGCATAGTTTATTGTTAACCTCTTCGATTGAAAGTCAGTTAATTAAATCGAAAGCTCAATTTTATACATATGGAGATAAGTCTGGTAAATTACTAGCTAACCAATTGAAAATTGTTTCGGATAAGCGACAAATTACTAAGATTCGTAAACAAGATGGTACTCTGACGATTGATCACAAAGAGATAAATACAGCCTTTCAAGATTTTTATAATTCTTTATATCAATCAGAATGTACTAAAGACTCTTCTATAATGAGTGAATTTTTAAGGAAATTGAATATTCCAAAAGTAACTGCTGAGGATAGTGTAATTTTGGATACACCTATTACGGAGTCTGAAATAGAAAAGGCCATTTTCTTAATGAACTCGGGTAAAGCTTCGGGCCCAGATGGTTTTTCTGCAGAATTTTTTAAATCCTTTTCTTCTATACTTTCTCCTTGGCTTTGTAAAATTTTTAAAGATGCATTAAGTATAGGTAAACTACCACAATCTTTTTATGAAGCTTCTATTTCTTTAATTCTTAAAAAAGATAAAGATCCCACTGAATGTGCATCTTATCGGCCTATATCTTTGCTGAATATGGACTTTAAGATTTTTAGTAAAATCCTGGCTGTTAGATTAGAAAATATATTGCCTCGGATTATTTCTGAGGATCAGACTGGATTTATTAAAAATCGTTATTCATCTTTTAATATTAGAAAATTAATTAATATTGCTTATACTTCTTCATCTAAAATCCCAGAATGTGTCATCTCCTTAGATGCCGAAAAAGCATTTGATAGAGTCGAATGGTCATATTTATTTAATACTTTGCAACATTTTAATTTTAGTTCAAAATTTATATCATGGATTAAATTAATATATCAGAAACCTTTAGCTTCGGTTTTCACTAATAATCAAAGATCCCCTTTTTTTCAACTATTTCGGGGTACAAGGCAAGGTTGTCCTTTAAGCCCTTTATTATTCGACATTGCTTTGGAACCCTTGGCTATAGCTATTCGTGAATCACCCAATATTTTAGGTATTACCCGCGGGGAGACGATGTATAAGGTATCATTATATGCAGATGATTTGTTATTATATATATCTGATCCTGAAAGATCTATTCCTGCTATTTCTTCTTTGCTTGCTCAATTTAGTAACTTCTCTGGGTATAAATTGAATTTTAATAAGAGTGAACTTTTTCCATTAAATATGCATACTCCAATTTATAATCGGGTACCATATAGAATTGTTACAGACTATTTTACTTATTTAGGTATTAAAATTACTAAAAAACATAAAGATTTATTTAAAACTAATTTTTTGCCTTTAATAGATCAAATTAAGCAACTTGCTAATAGGTGGTCCCCACTATCTATGTCTTTGGTAGGTAGAATTAATGCCATTAAGATGATGATAATACCTAAATTTTTATACCTATTTCAAGCATTACCAATTTTTATTCCTAAATCTTTTTTTGATACAGTTGATTCTAAAATATCGTCGTATTTGTGGCAGAACAAAAATCCTAGGTTAGCTAAAAAATATTTACAGAAGCCTAAGAAGGAGGGCGGTTTGGCTCTACCAAACTTAAGATTTTACTATTGGGCAGTTAATATACGGTATTTGATATTTTGGACACAAGAATCGACTACAGTTGCTGACCCACAATGGGTAAATTTGGAATGTAAATCTGTGCAAGATTTCTCATTGATTTCAATCTTAGGATCTTCACTTCCCTTTTCGTTATTTAAAATGAATAAACAGATAACTAATCCTATAGTCAAGTATACATTACGAATCTGGTTTCAATTTCGTAAATTTTTTGGTTTGAATAAGTTTATACTGTCAAGCCCTATAACAGCTAATTACTTTTTTTGACCATCTTCCATAGATCAAGCCTTTTATTTATGGAAAACAAAAGGTATAACATGTTTTCGTGATCTGTTTTTGGATGATAACATTATGTCCTTCGAACAATTATCTAATAAATATAATTTATCTAAAACCCATTTTTTTAGATATCTACAAATTAGAAATTTTTTATATAATGAACTAAAGTCTTTTTCGAAAGAATGTCCATTGGACATTACAGAAAGAATTTTAGCTCTTAATCCTTGTCAAAAGGGTCTTGTTGCTATCATTTATAATATGATTATGAATCTACAACCAGATATATCTGAAAAAATTAAGAAGGAATGGCAGGAAGAACTGCATTGCCCTATTTCTACTGAGCAATGGGAAAAAATTTTATTATTGGTAAACTCATCCTCTATATGTGCTAAACATACTCTAATACAATTTAAGGTCGTACACAGAGCTCATATGTCTAAAGATAAACTTGCTCGATTTTACTCGTATGTTAATCCAACCTGTGATAGATGTCATTCTGATATAGCTTCGTTGACTCATATGTTTTGGTCCTGTCCTTGCTTACATAACTATTGGAAAGATATTTTTAATATTATTTCAAGAGTTTTAAATATTAATCTCCAACCACACCCTTTTACTGCAATTTTTGGCCTACCAATGATGGATAATAAGTGTTTATCCGCTTCATTCCAACGAATGATTGCATTTATTACACTAATGGCTAGAAGATCCATTTTACTGAATTGGAAAGAAGCCAATCCTCCAACAGTATCTCAGTGGTTTTCCCAAACTATTTCCTGTTTAAGTTTAGAAAAAATTAGAAGTGTGGTTTTCGATCCTTCAGTCAAATTTGAGGAAACTTGGAGACCATTTATTCAGCATTTTCATATGAATTAAACGGTCTGATCCTGAACCTTATTGTCACTATCCTGAATTGTGTGGATGGAGGTTGGGAGTCATAGGCACTACTGTATATATATAACATTATGCGATTGCCCATGTTGGTTAGTTTTTTTTTCTATTTAGTTGTTGTTTTTTTTTTGTTTTGGGGGGGGTTTTTCTTAATCATTTATATTATTATATGAGTTTGAGAGATTCTATGTATGGATCAATATATATTTGAATGTTTATCAATCTATTATGTACTCTCAAATGTCTTGTAACAATATTTTTCTTCTGTTTTTTTTCAAAAAAATAATAAAAAGATTTGAAAAGAAAAAAAAAAGAACATTACTGATGCTTTGTCCCACATTGCTGTGCCGACCATGTATCTTACTCTAGAAGCTGCTTAGAATTACCCTCCCACATAGCCACCTATTTTCCTAAGCTCCATGTACCTATCTGAGAGTCTCCTAAAAGACCCTATTGTATCCGCCTCTACCACCGTCACTGACAGTGCATTCCACACACACACCACTCTTTGCTTAAAAAACTTAGCTCTGACATCTCCTCTGTACCTACTTCCAAGAAGCTTAAACTGATTCCCCCTCGTGATAGCCATTTCTGCCCTGGGAAAAAGCCTCTGGCAATCCACACGACCAATGCCTCTCATCATCTTACACACCTGCATGAATTTCCTGCATGATTTTCTCCAGACTGAATAAGACGATGAGCTCACTGTGGTTGTGACATTCTCTCTCTCTCTCTCTCTCCTTGTGTCTGACGTCACAGCCCTGCCTCACTCAGGCACTTAAAGCGACACTCACAGTAAACGAACCTGCGGTCTCGTAACACAATGCACCTCTAAAGTCTGACAGCAGACTAGCGAGTGAATCTTCGATGGTGCAGAGTCAGAAACTGAAGAGTTGCCAGCCTGAGTCAGGGGCTCCAGAGGGAGATGGGGTCCAGAGGAGGAGGATGAATAAGACCAGCACGATGTGGCTACAAAAGAAAGATCAGAAACGTTTGGAAACTGGTTGACCGGAAAAAAAGGTGGTTAATTTCAGGCAGCAAATGTGGAGAGGAATAAAAAGACAAAGTTTAGGCCGAGCCCCTTCAGCGTGCCTAGCCTGTGTACTCCGCTGCTTAGTTGCTCTCTGAATTGCAGAGTTCCTCCAGCGTTTTGTGTGTGTGCGTCTCTGTATTTCCAGCAACTGCAGAATCTCCTGTGTTTTATACCTGCATTTTACTTTGGCATTAGATACACATTGATATTGAGTATATTGTTTATGGGAGCCGCTTTCTGAGTTAAAACAGCTACTGATTTTTCTATACACAGGGAAAAAGAATGAGGTATGGACATTGAACAGGTGCTTGCAGAAATGTTTAATGGCACCGTGATTACCCATAGGGCCATGCGTTAAGAATTTCGCCGGCGCTGAAGCGCTGATGAAATGCGCAGGCGTCAGGCTGAGGACGTCCCTGAGTTTAACGCATGCGCGCAGTACACAGAAGGCTTTGAAAATGTCGGCTGCCGTTAAGAGCATTTATCTTAAACACCGACTTCGGGTCAATTCCTGTGAAATCCGGACACAACATGACCCGCAATCCTGGGACAGACATGCTCTCTTCCCTGTCTCTCAGCCCCACGATTCATACACGGGCCCCGAGGAGCTTCCGGCTGATGAGGGAATGGGAACCGATGGATCTCTCAGACAGAGCTGAGCTCCAGCTGTCTAAATGCAAGGATTATGAACTCGGAGAAAGGGAACAAAATCTTTTACATCACCTGTTGAGAAAATCACCTTTGTTCTACCTCCAATCACAAAGAAGAGGAAATCTGCAGATGCTGGAAATCCAAGCGACACAGACAAAATGCCGGAGGAACTCAGCATTAGTAGTCTTTTCCATAGATGCTGCCCTGCCTGCTGAGTTCCTCCAGCATTTTGTGTGTGTGTTGTTTGTTCTACCTCCTCCTGTTCTGAACTTTTATACAGGTGAGAACATGTTTTGACCCATTCTCTCTGGGTACATAATTATATCAAACACCTTTGTCCTGGACAACAAGTAGCTTTCACATCACAAATGTGCCAGACTCCAGTGAGACAGACTACTGCCCTTCCCTTCATATTCATTGGTATTGCCATCACTGAGTTCACCACCGTCAGTCATCTGGAGAGGGTTCAGGGGAAATATTTATCTACAACACAGAAACTGCTGTTACCTGTCTGTATTGTGGTGCTGCAAAAGTTGCTGGAGAATTTTCAAATGGGAAGAAGTGGAGTGAAATTTGGAAATCTGACTTTTTAAAGCGTCATTTAGCAAACAAGTCACATATGGACAGTGTGCAAAAGCTCTGGCGAGAAAATCCTTCATAACCCGCTATAGGCCTGCTACGTAGGTTGTGTGAGAGTGCAGATGAACTCAATCAAACCCAGAGGAGATCAAAGTTTTTATTGACAGTGATTTGCTAGCTGTGAACTTGAATACCTCTCTATATAAAATTCACTGTGCACATGTTGTCACTGGGTAAAAAAAATACACAGTACATGGTTTACGTGCACACTTGTCATTACAAATTAGAGGGGACATTGGTGGGAAGGTGGTGAGACCTCCAGTGTCCCTGATGTCCTCACCTACAAGATGTGCATCCAGCTGCAGCTTGTAACCCTGCACTTTAAGGAGTTGGAACTGGAAATGGATGAATTCCAGATCATTCAGGAGTTGGAGGGGGTGATAGATATGAAGAGAGGTGAGTTACACCCAAGGTGCAGGGCACAGGAAACTGGGTGAGAGTCAGGAAGGGGAATGAGGTTACATACCCATCGCAGAGCACTCTTGTGGCCATCCCCCACAGCAACAGGTGGAACACTTTAGAAAGTAGTGGGGGGGATTACCTGGCAGAGGAAAGTCAAAGGTGTGATAGGGGATTCATTAGTTAGGGGAACAGAACAGGAAGGGGACTAATATCCTCGTGGTAAGGCTTGCTAGAGCAAGTGTGGTGGAGGGGGGTGCTGATGTGGTTAAAATGATTTGTAGGGGGAATGGGAGCCAGAATGACAGGACAGATAGTGGAGAGGGTGATTTGAATTGAATTGACTTTCTTACATACATATACATGAGGAGTAGAAGTCTTTACGTTACATCTCCATCTAAATGTGCAATGTGTAATTTATAGTAATTTATAATAAATAGTTTGTGCATAGAGCAGTCAGTATAACATAAATATGCAATTGTATTAGCATGAATTAATCAGTCTGATGGCCTGGTAGAAGATGATGTCCTGGAGCCTGTTGGTCCTTTTGCTGTAGTACCGTTTCCTGGATGGTAGCAGCAGGAACAGTTTGTGGTTGTGGTGAATTGGGTCCCCAATATCTTTTGGGCCCTTTTCCCACACCTGTCTCCGTAAATGTCCTGAATAGTGGGAAGTTCACATCTACAGATGCGCTGGGCTGTCTGCACCAATCTCTGCAGGTTTATGAGATTAAGGGAAGTACAGTTCCCATACCAGGCAGTGATGCAACCAGTCAGGATGCTCTCAATTGTGTTCCTGTAGAAAGTTCTCAGGATTTCGGGCCCCATTCCCAACTTCTTCAACTATCTGAGGTGAAAGAGGTGCTGCTGTGCTCTTTTCACAATACAGCCGGTATGTACAGACAATGTAAGGTGCTTGGTGATGTTTATGCCGAGGAACTTAAAGCTGTTCACCCTCTCAGCCCCAAATCCTTTGATGTCAACAGGGGTTAGCCTGTCTCCATTCCTCCTGCAGTCCACAATCAGCTCCTTTGTTTTTGTGACAATGAGGGAGAGTTTGTTTTCTTTACACGAGTCAAATGTTGTTCAGACCTCAGATAGTGTCAGCAATCAAATGGTTGAGCATGGTGCGATGAATGTGCTGAGCTGTGTATATCACAATGCAAGAAGCATCGTAGGAAAGCGAGATGAGCTCAGGACAGGGAATTATGATATTGTAGCCATTATTGGGACTTGTTTACACCCAACAGTCTGAGGGATTTAGAGGAACAAAGTTGTAGGTAGATTGTGGGCCATGTCAATAAACAAAGGTTGATTCAGTAAGTGATTTTAACTTTACATATATTGACTGGAACTCCCATAATGTAAAAGGACTAGATGGGGTAAAGTTTCTCAAATGTGCCCATAATCAGTACGTAGATTTCCCAACATAGAAGTGAGCAATAAGCTGTTAGGAAATGATCAGGGCTGGTGACAGAAATTGGTAATCATAATGCCATGAGATTCAAAGTAAATATGGAAAAAGAGTGGTCTGGACCATGGGTTGAGATTCTAAATTGGAGAAAGGTCAATTTTGATGGTATCAGAAAGGATCTGACAGGTGTGGTTTGGGACAGGCTGTTTCCTGGCAAAGGAGTACCTGTAAGTGGGAGGCCTTCAGAAGTGAATTTTTGAGGATGCAGAGTTTGTATGTGCCTGCCAAAATGAAAGTTGAAAGGTAACTGGTCCAGGGAACCTTGCTTTTGAAGAGAAATTGAAGCCTCGTATATTTTGTTCCTCTAAATGCCTCAGACTGTTGGGTGCTACCGAGACTCATTAATGACTACAAATCATGATTCCATGCACTGAGCTCATCTGACTTTTTTTGTTGTCTTCTTTTGGTTTCTCAAAGCTTCTGAATAGTTTTTGTTCTTTTGTTTGCCCTCTCTTTGACATTTATGTTGGCTTTGGCTTCTCATTTTAGCCACAGTTGTGTCCTCCTGTCTTTCTAATGCTTCCACTTCTGTGGAATCACTCAGGCCCCGAATTGCTCCAGAAACTCCAGCCACTGCTGCTCAATTGTCACTCCTACCCTTTCCCTTCCAAACAAGTTTGGCCAGCTTCTCAGCCATAGAAACATGGACAAGTTCAGTAAAGAAACAGGCTCTTTGTCCCATCTAGACAATGCCAAAAAAGCATGTAAACTTGCAGTGCGATCTGGACCAGCTGGCCAAATGGTTTGAGAAATGGAAAAAGGAATGGAATGCAGACATGTGTGAGTTGTTGCACCTTGGTCTGACCTACCAAGGGAGGTCTTTCACAGTGACTGGTCGGGCACGGAGGAGTGTTGTAGAAGAAAGGGACCTGTTGTAGAAGAAAGTCCTTAATTCAACAAAAGTGGTATCACAGTTAGATAGAGACAGAAGGAAAGATTTTAGCCCAATGGCCTTCATGAACAAAAGTACTGACAACAATAGATGGATGTTATGTTGACTTGTAGAAGACATTGGTGAGGCCTAATTTGGAGTATTGTGTGCAGTTTTGGTCACCAACCTACAGGGAAGATGTAAAGACTTTGAAAGAGTTCAGAGAAAATTCACAAGGATGTTCCCAGGTCTGGAGTACTTGGGTTATAAGGAAAGATTGAGTAGGTCAGGACTTTATTCCTTGGACTGTAGGAGATTGAGGGGAGATTTGATTGTGATAGAGGGGCATTGATAGTGTAAATGTAAGCTGGCTTTTACCACTGAGATGGAGTGGGAATACAACCAGAGGCCATGGGTTAAGGCTGAAAGGTGAAATGTTAAGGGGAACATGAGGGGAAACTTCTTCACACAGAGAGTCATCCGGGTGTGGAATGAGCAGCCAGCTCAAGTGGTGCATGCAAGCTCGATTTCAACATTTCAGAGGTTCATGTAGGTACCTGGATGGTAGTGGTATGGGAGTGGGCAGATTAAATAGTTCAGCACAGACCAGATGGCCCACAGGGCATGTTTCTGTGTTGTAATTTTCTACAAGAATGTGAAATATTACAAAAATTCACTCTGTCTTTTGAACAGCTGTGCAGACCAACCATTCACCTCAACAGGAATTTTCTATATGGCATTAAAACTGTGGCACTTTAAGTTAATAATACATAAAAGAAAATCCCAGATAGATAGATAGATACTTTATTCATCCCCATGGGGATATTACAATGGGGAGATGCACATCAAGAAAGACTAATTGCGTGAGACTGTTTCAGTTACTGTGGGGTGAGGAACCCATGCAGCTCAGCAGGAACAGGGAAAAATACCAATGGAGAGAGTCAAACTGAGCCAGGTCACAGATTGGAGATGGCAGAAATGCCCCATTCTTATAGAAACAGGAAGAGCATCAGGGAATTGATGGTCATTGCAGATACCAGCTCTCTGCCCAGTCAGGAGAAGATTTCTCTGTCCAACTTGGGTTGAACCTCACTGTAACAGTGTGATACCAGATCAAACGTTGGCAACTCATGTAATCTCATTTGAAATGTTGTCCTAAACCCATTGATGGATTTTGTAAATCTTTTACAGGTTGTAAATGACAAGGGATTTGTCTCCAGGAAGTTCAAACACGGCACACCAGTTTTGTTGTCTCTGTCCAGATATTTAAGAAGGTGGAGCAAGAGATTCAATCGACCACCCTTCCTGCTCAGACAGTGGGGAGGGATTCACTCGGTCATCTGACCAACTGGCAAGCCCGTCATTTTGTACAGAAGAAAGGCCATTCACCTGCTCAGACAGTGGGAATGGATTCACTCGGTTATCACAATTGAAGGTACATCAGCAAGTTAACACTGGGCAAGGCCATTCACCTGTTCTGTGTGTGAGAAGGGGTTCAGTCGGTCTTCCCACCTGTGGACACACCAATCAGTTCACACCACACCGGGCAAAGGCTGGTGATCTGCTGAATATCTGAGAAAGGATTCACTCAGTCATCTGACCTAATGGCACACCAGCGTGTTCACACTGGGGAGAGGCCGTTCAGCTGCTCAGTCTGTGGGAAGACTTTCACTCGGTCATCCAACCTGCACAGTCACCAGCGAGTTCACACTGGGGAGAAGCCATTCACCTGCTCAGTCTGTGGGAAGGGATTCACTCAGTCATCCACCCTACAGAGTCATCAGCGAGTTCACACTGGAGAGAGGCCATTCACCTGCTCAGAGTGTGGGAAGGGATTCACTCGGTCATCTCAACTACTGGCACACCAGCAAGTTCACACTGGGGAGTGGCTTTTCACCTGCTCAGAATGTGGGAAAGGATTCACTAAGTCATCCACCTTACTGGTACATCAGCGAGTTCACACTGGGGAGAAGCCGTTCACCTGTTCAGTCTGTGGGAAGAGATTCACTGAGTCATCACGCCTACAGAGTCATCAGCGAGTTCACACTGGGGAGAAGCCGTTCACCTGCTCAGTCTGTGGGAAGAGATTCACTCAGTCATCTCACCTACAGAGTCATCAGCGAGTTCACACTGGGGAGAAGCCGTTCACCTGCTCAGTCTGTGGGAAGAGATTCACTCGGTTATCCCACCTACAGAGTCATCAGCGAGTTCACACTGGGGAGAAGCCGTTCACCTGCTCAGAATGTGGGAAGAGATTCACTGATTCATCCACCCTACAGAAGCATCAGCGAGTTCACACTGGGGAGAAGCCGTTCACCTGCTCAGAATGTGGGAAGAGATTTACTCAGTTATCCAATCTACAGAGACATCATCGAGTTCACACTGGGGAGAAACCATTCACCTGCTCACTCTGTGGCGAGGGATTCACTCTGTCTTCCAACTTACAGAGACACCAGCGAGTTCACACTGGGGAGAATCCATTCACCTGCTCAGTCTGTGGGAAGAGATTCACTCGGTCAACCACCCTACTGAGTCATCAGCGAGTTCACACTGGAGAGAGGCCATTCACCTGCTCAGAATGTGGGAAGAGATTCACTCAGTTATCGAATCTACAGAGACATCATCAAGTTCACACTGGGGAGAAGCCATTCACCTGCTCAGTCTGTGGGAAGAGATTCACTGATCCATCCACCCTACTGAGTCATCAGCGAGTTCACTCTGGAGAGAGGCCGTTCACCTGCACAGAATGTGGGAAGAGATTCACTGATTCATCCACCCTACAGAAGCATCAGCGAGTTCACACTGGGAAGAGGCCGTTCAACTGCTCAGTCTGTGGGAAGGGATTCACTGATCCATCCAACCTACAGAGTCATCAGCGAGTTCACACTGGAGAGAGGCCATTCACCTGCTCAGAGTGTGGGAAGGGATTCACTCGGTCATCCCAACTACTGGCACACCAGCAAGTTCACACTGGGGAGTGTCCTTTCACCTGCTCAGAATGTGGGAAACGATTCACTAAGTCATCCACCTTACTGGTACATCAGCGAGTTCACACTGGGGAGAAGCCGTTCATCTGCTCAGAATGTGGGAAGAGATTCACAAACTCTTCCACCCTTCAGAGATATCAGCGAGCTCACACTGGGGAGAAGTCGTTCACCTGCTGAGAATGTGGGAAGGGATTCAGTCAGTCATCCAACCTACAGAGACATTAGCAAGTTCACACTGGGATGAAGCCGTTCACCTGCTCAATCTGTGGGAAAGGATTCACTCAGTCATCCCAACTACTGGAACACAAGTCAGTTCATAGTGGGGAGTGGCCATTGTTATGAATCCCTAGGTTTCGTTTGATATGGACTGTCATTTTAAGAGAGATTAAGAAGGTGAATCAGTCTGACTTGAAGATTGTTTACATTGCTCGCAGTTTATTTAGTTTTAACTGAGGACACAGTCACTCAGACTCAGAGGAAGATGGATGAAAAATGGAAGGATTGAAACCAGGGAACTAGTGGCCAAAGGTCACTGTTTAGAACTTTCCTATGCCCACAAGGGTGGGATAATTATCCATTCACCATACATCGAATGTGTGGTTGTCACCTCATTTAACCCATAGGAGTGGATCTGATTTGGGATATCCTGTGGAGACCACTTATGTGTTAACCCTTGCCTGAGTGTGATGTGGTTATTCATTTGAAGATGATACCCCTCATGACAAGTCACTTTCGGTGAAAATTCGTATGTAGATTTGTAAAGATGACGGATAAAATCTACAGCAACTGTTCTCCCATTTTAACACTGTGGAACCTGTGACAGACAGATGTACTTTATTGATCCTGAGGGAAATTGAGTTTCGTTACAGTCGCACCAACCAAGAATAGTGTAGAAATATAGCAATATAAAACCATCAATAATTAAATAATAATAAGTTAATCTTTGCAAGTGGAAATAAGTCCAGGACCAGCCTATTGGCTCAGGGTGTCTGACACTCCGAGGGAAGATTAGAAAAGTTTGATGGCCACAGGCAGGAATGACTTCCTGTGACGCTCAGTGTTACATCTCGGTGGAATGAGTCTCTGGCTGAATGTACTCCTGTGCCTAACCAGTACATTATGGAGTGGATGGGAGTCATTGTCCAAGATGGCATGCAACTTGGACAGCATCCTCTTTTCAGACACCACCGCCAGAGAGTCCAGTTCCACCCCCAGAACATCACTGGCATTACGAATGAGTTTGTTGATTCTGTTGGTGTCTGCTACCCTCAGCCTGCTGCCCCAGCACACAACAGCAAACATGATAGCACTGGTCACCACAGCCTCATAGAACATCCTCACCATCGTCTGGTAGATATCAAAGGACCTCAGTCTCCTCAGGAAATAGAGATGGCTCTGACCCTTCTTGTAAACAGCCTGAGTGTTCTTTGAGCAGTCCAGTTTATTGTTAATTCGTATCCCCAGGTATTTGTAATCCTCCACCATGTCCACACTGTCCCCTTGGATGGAAACAGGGGTCACCGGTGCCTTAGCCCTGCTCAGGTACACCACCAGCTCCTTAGTTTTTTTCACATTAAGCTGCAGATGATTCTGCTCGTACCATGTGACAAAGATTTCCACCATAGCTCTGTACTCAGCCTCATCTCCCTTGCTGTTATTGGAGTATAAAAGTATAAATTTACCAAAACTATGAAGTCAGTTTTGAAACTTGCTATTTGATTGAAACTGCTATTTGATATGCATGGGTAGAAGAATGAAAACTTAAGAATGTAGAAGACAATAGTATGTTAATGAGAGGTAGCTAAAGAACTAAATAAATGTAGATTAGAACATTGGTCAGTTCTGACATTGCTATTTGCTATGCATGTACCCAATTTAGTAGCAGACTGAAATCCTAAGAATGTAGAAGACAATAGTATGTTAATGAGAGGTAGCCAAAGAACTAAAGAGATGTAGATTAGAACATAATTAAGTCACATAATCCTAGGACTATTATTTGCTATGCATGTATCCTAAAAATGTAGAAGACAATGGTATCTTAATGAAAGGTAGCTAAGAGATGTAGATTAGAACATGATTAAAGCAATGAGTAGAAACAATAGGGACATGATGTACGTGAGGTACGTGTAATACACAACTATAGATCGATTACATATGCTAATGCAACTGGACCAGGAGATTGCTATAAAAAATGCTGTGTCCGAGGATCGGGGGGCAATCAGCGATTAGCTCAATGACTGTCTCAGCTTTGATTTGCAAATTGAAGTTTAACCCTTCTGAAGAATCTTCTGCATCTCTTGGTCATTGGTGGGGCACGAGAAACCACGACAAAATTGGCGACCGCGGCAGGACCGGGTAGAGACCCGCGGAAAGGAAACGGCAGATTGGGGACGCTTCCTAGCCCTCTAGGGACCCCCACAAGGCTAACAGAATTAAAGGTACACCCAAACAAAAGGTAAGTGCTTTTCGCGACAATTTGGACTAAGAATTCTGTTGGCTTTGGGGAGGTCTTGGAGTCTCAGAAGTGTGGAACCACTGCCGAAGGGTCTCTCCGGTCCAAAGAATCTGGCAGAATTGGGGGTTAACAGAGGAGGCTCAGAGGATTGATCAAGAACATTGCAGTGAGGGTAAGTACAAATAAGTTAATAAGAAGTTAAGTTAAGAAACATTCCACGTGGTGTTGGTAAATCCCTGTGGGTATCACTTCGTATGAAACGAAGGGCTGAACGGGCAGGGAAAGGAAAATAGACTAGGCGTAGAATTAGAGTAAGTTTAGTTAAGAAAAAGTCCACGTGGTGTTAGACTAGGAAGAAAAAGTCCACATGGTGTTAGACTAGAGGAAATAATATTATCCAGTAAACAAACTGAATCTCTGAAATACCTTAAAAAGAGCGAATAACATGACAGGTAAAGGAACAGCAGTAGAGATTCTGAGCAAAAAATTCCCGTTAATTAAAAATGAGATCACAAAAACTTCAGAAAAATGGGAAAAAAAGAACCAAAAACCTGGTCACAAAGTGGCCAAGAGAAGGAACGTTTGATGTAAATTTGTGCGAAGAAATGGAGGGACTAATAAAAAATTACAAACCAAAAGATAAATCTAAGAAAAGAGGGCAAAAAAGAGAACGAGAAGTGGAAGTGCTAAAACTCTTCAGAACGGAGGGGGAAAGGCTGAGGAGGACAGGTAGAATATTGATTACAAGCGAGGAAAACACTAAGGTGCTGGAGAAACAGCCTGTTAGAGAGAGAGAAGGGTACGGTGAGAAGCTGGCTTCGGCTCCGTACCCGGATGCGAAAGAAACAGAAAAAAACCCTCCCTATAATGAGGAAGGAACCCCTAAACAGTGCCCCCTGCTGACGGGAACAGTAAACATGCAGGGAGAAGTTCAGGTTTGGGATAATGAGGAAAAAAAACAATACGAAAAGGAAAAAGCGGCGATATGGAAGGAGATACTGGCAGAAAGGATAAAGATAGAACAGGTACAGAGAGAAATGGAAGAAGGGATTGAACGAATGAAATATTTGAGAGAGGAAAAGGAGTATGAGGAGTATCGGTTATACCATAGAAATAAACAGACTAGAAAAGAAAGTGACTCATCGGAGGAGCAAGTGTTAAGTGGAAAGAGAGGATACGAGAATTTGTGGGGAAGAGGTAGGGGGCAGAAACCTAGAAGGACAGAAGGAGGCAGTAGGGGAGCGACTTGCGGAAGTAGAGAGAGAGCTAGATAAGTTACTGAAAGGGGATTGCCAGGAGAGATGCGAAAAATACTCTAGGGGCCAACCAAGTATTGAATCAAGACAGAAAGGGAGGACTGCACAGGGAGACCGAGGGAAGAGCAGGACCCCGGAGACATTTGTGTGGGAGGCAGTAAAGACATACCCTGAGGCAGTTGGGGAGTCAGGTGAGGAGGAGAGCCGGGGCAGGTGGGAAGAAGGAGGAAGAATGATGCCGTTGTTAGTTAAAGGATCAGGACAAGTGCAGTATATCCCTTGGGGATCCCAGGACCTAGAAGGGCTGAAAAACACTCTGCCCAATTTACATGAAGGAGCAGGGAAATGGATTAGAGCCTTCGAAGAAGAAACAGCGCGACGATTATTGGCTATGGGAGATTTGAAGGCACTGTTGATAAGGTTGATGGGAACCTCCAAATTTAACGAACTAATGGAAATGGCTGGCATAGTAAACTCGAACGACCCGAGAACTGATGGAGATGGGTTTGACAGAGTGAGGCAGAGGGTCTGGCAGGCCCTCAGAAAGCTTTATCCACCTAAAGTGGACCCCAAAGCCTTAAAAGGGGATCCACTGGGAGACACTGAAAACCCAGCAGCCTACGTAGAAAACCAGTTGAAAAGGTGGAGACTGGAGACTGAGCAAGAGGTGGAGAATATCTTATTTATGACCTCACTGTTCCGACATAGCATTTTGGATGCAATGCCTCCACAAGTAAAATCCAAACTGGAGGAAGTGGTTGGGCTGACGTAAATGACCCCACAAGAATTTAGAGACAACGTAGTCCATGCGGTTGAGAAATACCGGAAAGACAAATGAAGGTTGGCTGAGCAGCAGGAAGAGGTGCAAAGAAAGTTAATACAAATGCAGCTCGAAGAACTCAAAAAGAAGGAAAAAGAGAAAAACAAAAAGATGCTGCCAGCAACCACCAGTTCGAGTACAGCCATCGAACTGGACAAAGCACTGTTATATGGAGGGACCGATCATACTGTAAGACAAGGGCTGGAAAACCCCATGCCAATAAATGTCTTTGAGGGAGCATTCTCACAAATGCCCTATCAGGGACAGACTAAATTCAAACAGCCCAGACAGGACTGGAAGTCCCAAGGAGGGGGACAGAGGAGCTATGGGCAAAGGGGACCAGTGAGGAAACAGTGGGAAAGAGAGGTAGAGAGATTGTGCTGGGAATGTAATCAGCCAGGCACATGAGAAGAGATTGTCCGTTTATACTATGGCCTGTCACACACCAGCAGGACCCGATAAGAAGGGAACTAAAGTTTAGCCAAGGACCAGTCCCAAGCGGACCTGTGAACCCCTATGCGAGGTATTAGGGTGCCCTGAGAACTTGAGTGGGAAGGGACATTACCCAATGATAACAAGGGAGGCAGATGAGGAACCCATTGTTCAGGTTATGTTAGAAGGGCAACTGACACCAATGATGATAGATACTGGAGCCACGTACACTTGCGTACAGCCACAGCATGCCCTTCACCTTCCCATGTCAGGAAAGTTTATTAAGACGGTAGGGTACTCGGGGAAAACACAGCTGACACAGTGCCCGGCTCCAGTGCGGTTGAGAATGGGAAATAAAGAAATTGTTTTGCCGGTGCTAGTATTTCAAGGAACTCCGATTAATTTGTTAGGCAGAGATGCCTTGTTGCAACTGGAATTAAAATTAGAATGCACCAGAACTGGACTGAGTGTGAAAAGAGCAGGGGCTCAATTGATAGTGCAAGAAGACAAGAAGGCTAATGTCTTTTGGATAGGAGACATCGCAGATCAGATTCAGGAAACCTGGGAAAAATGGAAAAAGGGCGTGCAGGCTATATTACCCAGGGCTGTAATGCCGAAATCTGAGCTACATTGTACAGTGATTTTTGACGAGACTCAGAACAGGGAGTTAGAGGAGAGATGACACCTGGAGGTATGTACCCAACAGCACCTGGAAGGGGGGGCTGTGATAATTGGAAAGCAAGGGGCAGCTTTACAAGTTAAGTGGACACCTTTTTAGAAAAATGGTACAGGATACCGGAGGCTGCGCCCCACGTAACGTTATTGGTAAATAAGGGGTATCAGTCTAAAGGCTTAGGACCTTTAGTTAAGAGTGCTGAAACCGTAACAGTGTGGAGGAAAATCACGCCAGAGGTGTGGAGATCAGAAGACAACAGTTGTATTAAAATAATGGTAAGTGTAGATATGGTAGGGACAGTGAGAGAGGTCGAAATAACTCCCCAACCACACATGCCCTTGCTGGGAAAGGAAAGAGGCCAGCAGAAAGATAAAAGGTTAGATGAGTTTCTGTCTATTCTGTGGTCACAGCATGACACGGACGTAGGGAAAATAAAAACAGCAAGTCCGGTGGAAATAAGGCTGAAAAAAGGAGCAATTCCACCCAGGAGACCACAATACCCACTAAGACCAGAAGCAGAAGAGGGAATAGCATCGACAGTGCAGGGGTTGCTTGAAATAGGAGTGCTTAAAAGAACAAACAGTCCATGCAATACCCCATTGTTGCCGGTCTTAAAAGCAGATAAATCTAAGTGGAGATTGGTGCATGATTTGCGAGCGGTAAATGATGTGGTAGAGGACTGGCCAGCGGTAGTCCCCAACCCACACACGCTTTTGACTAATGTTCCACCAGAAGCAAGTTACTTTTCAGTGATTGGTTTGTGTTCGGCTTTCTTCAGCATTCCTCTAGCCGATCAGTGTCAGTATTTGTTTGCATTTACTTACAGAGGTGCTCAGTATACCTATACCAGAATGCCGCAAGGATTTAAACATTCACCACACATTTTTAATCCGGTATTGAAGGCAGACCTAGAGGGCATACCATTGGAAAGTACATTGTTACAGTATGTGGATGACCTGTTGATTTGCTCCCACAGCGAGGAACAGTGTAAGCAGGACACTATAACTCTTGTTAGAGAAATTAGCGTGCGGAGGACATAAAGTATCCAAAAAGAAACTGCAATTTTGCACGCAGCAAGTGGAATACTTAGGCAGGGTAATATGCAAGGGAGTGAAGGCGATAGTACCAGATCAGATTGAGGCAATAACTAAGGCCCCAAAACCTCAAGTCCCCAGGGCAGATGATGACGTTTTTGGGAATGGCAGGGTACAGCTCAGATTGGATAGGAGAATATGCTGAGATTGTGGCACCTTTGAGAAAGATAATGAAAGAAGCAGGACATACAAATTTGAAGAACGGCTTACAGTGGAATGGAGAGGCGGAGATAGCTTTCAATACTATTAAGCAGGAATTGCAGTCAGCACCAGCATTAGCTTTGCCTGACTACGAGAAGGTTTTTCATTTGTATGTATCCAACCGACAGGAGGGTTATGTCACAGCGGTTCTAACACAAGAGACAGGCACAGGAAAAGCAAAGCAGCCGGTAGCATACTACAGTACGAGACTAGATGAGGTGGCTCAGGGGTATCCACCCTGTTATCAGGGACTGGCGGCGCTGTACTATGCATATGAAAAGGCATCATCTGTAACCCTGAGCTATCCTGTGACTCTGTACACACACCACAATGTAGCAGAATTGCTAGAAAGGGGGAAATTTGTGCTGACACCAGCCAGGATAGCAGCGTATCAGATGCTATTGACATTTCCAGACATAACTATACAGAGATGCACTACCAGTAATATAGCCGATTTTGTCCCTTTGGGCTATGAAGAAAAACCCCATGATCGTGTAGGGAAGACGATGGCATTTGCCAAATTGAGAGAAGATTTACGGTCAGAACCACTAGAGGATGCAGATACAAAGGTTCTGTTCGTAGATGGCTCTTGTTATAGGGATTATGATGGAAATCACGCAGGGTTCTCAGTAGTGCAGCAGGATCAGTCGAGCTATAAGATTATTAGGATGAAGTCCTGTCCCCAACCGTGTTCCGCCCAACTAGCAGAAATCAAAGCCCTGACAGCTGCGTGTGAAATGATGAAAGGTGAGAAAGTAGACATCTATACTGATTCAGCATATTCTCATGGAGTATGCCATTTGTTCGGGGCAGTGTGGAAGCAGAGAGGTTTTAAAAAAAGTAGCGGAGATCCCATACAACATTGTCAGCAAATTCTAGACTTGATAAAAGCCATAATGAAACCTAAAGCATTGGCTATAGTAAAATGCCAGGCACATAAAAAGGGAAACGATGTAATAACAAAGGGAAATCAAGCTGCAGACGAGGCAGCTAGAAAAGCGTCTGGATGTACGTCAGCCGTCATTGCCCCCCAGGTAAGCCTAACTCCAGAACCTGACGTAGAGGACCTAATTGAAATACAAGGTAAGGCAACTTTGGCAGAACAGACAATGTGGAGAAAAAGGGGGGCCAAGCAGAACCCGGAAGGCTTGTGGAGCACGGAAGACGGTTTGTTGGTAGCGCCCACCCCTCTACTGACGATTCTGATTCCAGAAGCGCATGGGATGGACCATTGTGCAAGGGGGGAAGTGATAGGGAAAATAAAGAAGGATGGTTTTCGGTCGCCTTATTTACAGGCTTCAGTGGACTTTGTCTTATCACAGTGCGAGGTATGCGCACAAAATAATGCTCGGAAGGGAATTACAACCCCAATAGGTCACATTCCTGTACCTGAAGGACCATTTAAACATCTAGTGATCGATTATGTAGACATGATAAAGACAGTGAGAGGTAAAAGATTGGTAATGAATTGGTAATTACTGGTAGTAATTGATCGATTTAGCAGATGGGTGGAGGCGCTACCTTCAAGAGATCAAGGGGCAAAGACAGTGGTAAAATTGGTAATTGATTGGTAATTACTGGTAGTAATTGATCGATTTAGCAGATGGGTGGAGGCGGTACCTTCAAGAGATCAAGGGGCAAAGACAGTGGTAAAATTTCTGACAAATAAAGTGATACCAAGGTTTGGAATACCTACAGAAGTTAGCTCAGACAATGGTTCAGCTTTTATCCAGAAAGTGGTCAAACTGGTACTACAGGCGCTGAGGATAAAACAAAGATTTGGATGTGTATACCACCCTCAGTCGCAGGGCATGGTAGAGAGAATTAATGGAACCCTGAAAGCCAAACTAAACAAAATTTGTGCAGACACTAAACTTAATTGGGTCAATGCTTTACCGTTAGAATTGATGAGTTACCGCATGCAAACTAATCGAATAACATGCCTGACACCACATGAGATGCTCACTGGGAAGCTATCATACCTGTGATAGGGGTAAGCAAAAATGTTGATTGGATAAACTATATATACTACAATCAACAGAGATTCATCAACTACATCGATGATGCACTGGAGGCCTTAGGGCAACAGCTGGATGCAACTAGCAGGGTGACGTGGCAAAACAGACAGGTACTGGATTGGCTTTTGGCAGAGAAAGGGGGTGTGTGTGTAATGTTTGGAGAACAATGCTGCACTTTCATACCGAACAATACTAGCCCATAAGGGTCTTTCACCAGAGCAATGAATAAGTTAAAGAATCTGCAGACGGAGATCAAACAGAATGCAGGATTTGAACATCAGTTCTTTGATTGGTTGGAAAGTAGACTCGGAGGATGGAGAGCATGGCTAACTAAAATAGCAATAACTATCAGTATTATATTGTTGAGCTGTGCGTTTGTGCTGTGCTGTTTTCTTCCTTGTCTCAAATCTCTTGTAGTGCGTGCTGCAACCAAACAATTTCCAATGCTCGTGGCAATTACTGAAGCAAGCTTAGTGGAGAAAGAAACACCGAAAATGTATCGTTACAGCCTACAACACCTGCAGGATGAACAAGAGCAAAACAACAGTGTGGAAGTAAATTGTAAGGGCTTCTGAGTCTTTTTCCCTGTCTCAGGTACAGAAGGACAGGTTTTTGGCTCAGCGGCCCAGGGTAACAGGGAGAGAATACTTTGAGGTCTTGGCGCAGAAAATTATAGTTTAACCTGAGATTTGGGAATAAGTGCTTGAGTTTATTGGGGCTTTTGTGCGCAGACTCTTTGTCTTTTCTCTGTGTGAGACCCTCTGGGTCTCAAAGGGGGGATATATTGGAGTATAAAAGTTGAGATTATTTGATGTGTAACCAAAACTATGTAGTCAGCTTTGAACCTTGCTATTTGCTATGCATGTACCCAATTTAGTAGGAGAATGAAATCTTAAGAATGTAGAAGACAATGGTGTGTTATTGAGAGGTAGCTAAGAGATGTAGATTAGAACATGATTAAGTCAGTGGGTAGAAACAATAGTGGCGGATGTACGTGTGATACGCAACTATAGACCGATTGCATATGCTAATGCAACTAAGCCAGGAGATTGCTATAAAACATGCTATGTCCAAGGATCGGTGGGCAATCAGCGACTAGCTCAATGACTGTCTCAGCTTTGATTTGCAAATTAAAGTTTAATACTTCTTGAAGAATCTTCTGCATCTCCTGGTCATTTGTGGGGCACGAAAAAACACGACAAAATTATCCAATGACAGAAATGTTCTTTCTTGTGAGTCTGGAAGAGAGATTCTCATGGCTTTTTGCTGGGGAGAGATGAGAAGACGTGAATGGAGAGAGTGGGCCCTTTTTCTTTTTTTTGTTTTCTTTACTAACCCTATAATCAAAGGAAGAATTATAAATCTTAATAGTTTAATCACATATTATGTACCATTTGTTATTTCAGGTGTCACACAGACGCAAACCTATAAAACTACCAGCAACAATTGAACACACTTGGAGTCTGGTTTTGCAGTTAACAAACACTATTTAATTGGTAACTACTAATAATAGTGAACTTAAACCAGATAATGCTAGGGTTAGCAATGTTATGCATATATAGGTGTGAATACAGGTTTCCCCCGGTATCTGAAGTTAGAGCATTCCTATGAAACCGTTTGTAAACCGAAATGTCATGAAGTGAAGAAGCAATTACCATTAATCTAAATGGGAAAAGATTTTGGACGTTCCCAGACCCAAAGAATAACCCACCAAATCATACCAAATAGCACATAAAACCTAAAATAACACTAACCTATGGTAAAAGTAGGAATGATATGATAAATATACACACTATATAAAGTAGAAATATTGTATTTACAGTGTAGTTTCACTGAAAATCGGGAAGATAGTGAACTGAAATTGATTTGGAGAGAAAAAGAATCGGCACGTGCACAGCTATGCACGTACACACATGCGTACACAACTGCCGCACAAGGCTTCACGGTCATGGTAGTCTTTTTCGGGGTAAACTCACATATAAAGGAGGCATCATCTTTATCGTAAAAGCGAAAATCCTCTTTGGTCAGCAAAAACAGGTACTAATGTAGGTCTTTCGTAACAGTGAGCTGTCGTAAAGCGAATGTCCGAAAAACGGGGGCCACCTGTATATAAAATCCAAAACCTCGGTGGTAAACGACATAGTCTTACAATGGTGTGGTAGATTCAATTTAGTTCACAAGATTGGGGGGGGGGGGAGGAGGAGGGAGGGAGAGGGAGATGTAATCCAAGTAAACAGGTGTTGTCGACCTTTTACCCTAACCCTAACCCTAACCCAAACCCTAACCCTAACCCTGACCCTAGCCCTAACCCTAACCCTAGCCCTAACCCTAGCTCTAACCCTAACCCTGACCCTGACCCTGACCCTAACCCTAACCCTAACCCTAACCTTTTCCAATGCCCATCAAATCTTCCAAGTTAGCCAGACGTGACCAACTCAAGAGCACCTTTTCAAGAGAAAGTCTACCAACCCAGGCAAGGGTTAGACTCACCGGTAGATTCCACAGGGTCGCTCTTACACACACTAACAGCCATAGATCGATTCTTCTTTATCGATCCTCAAATCCCACCCTGCTAGAAAGTCCAACTGGCAGAAACTTTCATCACTACTCTTCGTGCATCTGCGTGTCCTGCGAGAAAAGCAGTTACGTGTGTTTAAATACCGTTGTGCTGAACACCAGCTGTCCATCAGGTAGCTCCGCCCCTCTCTCAGTAAGAAGTCGCTTGCTTGTTCTGTGTCGGTAAAGGATCATTCTGACCTTGCTTAACCACAGAGAACATAAACATTAGCTGGTCACCATAGCAACTCTGCACTTCTGCAGAAATCCAACAGCGTGTCCAAAGTCAGTCTTGGTTCTCTTTGCATTTTAAAGAGACAGTCCACAGAAAGTATGAACGCCAGGGGCAGATTACACAGGGGACACATCGTTCAGTATCCACCCAAATGAGATTCTTCAGTTTGGCCAGACTGGGGTGGGCGGGCTATAACCCTCTCTGTTAAGCTGCCAGTAGAACTGAGAGCTACATAAGATTAGATGACTGAGTGAATACGTTCCCACATTCGCAGCAGGTGAATGGCCTCTCCCCAGTGTGAACTCAATGATGCAAACTGGTTGATTTGGCTGAGAGAATCTTTTCCCAAAGTCTGAGCAGATCAGTCTCTACCCAGTGTGAAGTCGCTGGTGTGCCTTTAGGATGGATGACTGAGTGAATCCTTTCCCATAGTCTGAACAGATGAACGGCTTCTCACCAGTGTGAACTCGCTGATGTACCTTCAGATGGGATGATGAAGTGAATCCCTTCCCACAGTCTGAGCAGGTGAATGGCCTCTTACCAGTGTGAACTCGCTGATGTATCTTCAGATGGGATGACGAAGCGAATCCCTTCCCACAGTCTGAGCAGGTGATTGGCCACTCTCAAGTGTGAACTCCCTGGTGTGCCTTCAGTCAAGATAACTGAGTGAATCCTTTCCCACAGTCCGAGCAGGTGAATGGCTTCTCTCCAGTGTGAACTCGCTGATGTACCTTCAGATGGGATGACGAAGCGAATCCCTTCCCACAGTCTGAGCAGGTGAATGGCCTCTCTCTGGTGTGAACTCGCTGATGTACATTAAGTTGAGGTAACTCGGTGAATCCCTTCCCGCAGTCTGAGCAGGTGAACGGCCACTCTCCGGTGTGAACTGACCGGTGTTTCAGTAACTGATTTGATGAAGTGAATCCTTTCCCACAGTCTGAGCAGGTGAATGGCCTCTCCCCAGTGTGAACTGACTGGTGTGTCCACAGGTGGGACAACAGACTGAATCCCTTCTCACCCACAGAACAGGTGAATGGCCTTGCCCAGTGTGAACTTGCTGATGTACTTTCAGTTGAGATGACCGAGTGAATCCATTCCCACTGTCTGAGCAGATGAATGGGCTCCCCCCATGTAAACTAACGGGCATGCCAGTTGGTCAGATGATCGAGTGAATCCCTCCTGACAGTCTGAGCAGGAAGGATGATCGACTGAATCCCATACTCCACTTCTTAAATATCTGGATAGAGACAGCAAAACTGGTGTGTTGTGTTCGAGATTCCCGTAGGCAAATTCCTTGCCATTTTTAACCTGTAAAAAGATTTACAAAATCCATCAATGGGTGTAGGACAACATTTCAGATGAGATTACTTGAGTTGTCAAGGTGTGAGCTGGTATCACACTGTTACAGTTGTAACGGGGGGTTTCTTTTTCTTTGTTACTGTGTATGTAATCAAAATGGCGTCTTTGTTTTGTTAAAAGTAGGAATGCTGGCGCCTGTGTTAATAGTAGGAATGCTAGCGTCTTTGTTATGATAAGTGCTGGAAGCTTGTTTGGGGACTGTAAACTGATTGTTGGCGGGGATTTTGGGGAGTCGGGGCGATGGAGTGAGAGAGAGAGGACGGGATGCTGGAAGCTGGGCGATAGAACGGACTCTGAGCGGGGGGTCCCCGGCCCAAAGTTTTCGGTGATGAGAGGAGATGGAGACAGAGGAGTGTGGAGCGTCTGGTCGACCACCGTGGGGGTCCCAGGAGGCGGGTCGAGGAAGTCGGAGGGGATCGAATGGTGGCCAGGAGACTTCAGTAATTGAGCTCCAACGGTTGTGCACGAAGTGGTTTGGACTTTGATAAGTTTGGCGCCTTTTCTTTTTTTTCTCTTATTCATATATACTCTATCGTTAGTAATCGCTTAGTTATAGTAATCTTTATAAATTGTACTCATTTAATCGCATAAGGTGTACTGTCTGTTTTTTGGGCGATGCGGGGACATCACACAGCATCCACACTAGCTGGTTACCCAGTTTGGTGGGGCCGAAGGCCACTCCCCCTAGACTAGAACGAGTTTGAGCGATGCCTGAGGCGACCCAGGGGTTACACAGTGAAGTTTAACCCAAGTTGGAGAGAGAAATCATCTCCTGACAGGGCAGAGTGCTGATATCTGGAATGACCATCAAACTCTCTGATGCTCTTCCTGTCTCTAAAAGAATGGGGCATTTCTGCCGTCTCCAATCTGTGACCTGGCTCAGTTTGACTCTCTCCATTGGTATTATTCCCTGTTCCGACTGAGCTGCATGGGTTCCTGGCCCCACAGTAACTGAAACACTCTCACGAAAATAGCCTGCAATCCGTTCCATGCACCCACAACTCTCAGTGTAAATAAAGTTACCCGTGACATCCCCTCCGTATCAACTTTCAAGCACCTTAAAACTATGCTCCCTCACGTTAGCCATTTCAGCACTGGGGAAAAATCCTCTGGCTATCCACACGATCAGTGTCCCTCATCATCCTATACATCTGAAAAAGGCTCTAAACATAAACAAAGATATTATACATTTCTTTGAGGATTTGTTGGGAATTGACAACATTATGACAGTATGGATAGGGTACAAGTAAGCAGCTATTTCCACTGAGGATGGGTGCGATGACAACCATAGGTCATGGGTAAGTGGGGAAGGTGAAAATTTAATGAGAACATTTGGAAAAGCTCTTTACTGAAATGGTTGTGAGAGTGTGGAATGAGATGCCAGCACAAGTGGTGAATATGAGCTCGGTTTCACCATTTAAAAGAAGTTTGGATGGGAGCCTGGATGGTACGGGTATGGAGGGTGATGGTCCCCGGTGCAGGTAGTTGCATTAGACAGTTTAAATGTTTGTTTGGCATTGACTGGATTGGTTAAATAGCCTGTTTCTGTACTGAACTTCTCCATGTTTCTGTGACAGAGAAGCTGGCCAAACTTGTTTGGAAGGGAAAAGGTAGGAGTGACAACAGAGCAACAATGGCTGGAGTTTCTGGGAGAATTCAGGAGCTGAGTGATCGATACATCCCAAAGAAATGGAAGCATTGTAAAGGCAGGAGGACACAACTGTGGCTGAAATGAGAAGCCAAAGCCAACATAAAAGCCAAAGAGAGGGCAATCAAAAGAGCAAAAACTATTGGAAGCTTTAAAAACCAACAGAAGACGACTAAAAAAAAAGTCAGATGAGCTCGGGGATGGAATTATGATACTGTTGTCATTAATGAGTCTGAGGCATTTAGAGGAACAAAATATCGGGGGCATCAATATCTCTTGAAAACCAAGGTTCCCTGCACCAGTTACCTTTCAACATACAAACTCTACACTCTCAAAAATGTCTCTTCTGAAGGCCTCCCGCTTACCAAGTACTCCTTTGCCAGAAAACAGCCTATCCCAAACCACACTTGTCAGGTCCTTTTGACATCATCAAAACTGACCTTTCATCCCCTCTGTTCTGTTCCCCTAACTAACGAATCCCCTATCACCCGTTTGACTTTCCTCTGCCAGGTAATCCCTCCCTCACCAACAGTTTCTAAAGCGGCCCACCTGGCTGTTGTGTGCGATGGCAACAAGGGTACTCTGCGATGGCTATTTAACTTCATTCCCCTTCATGTCTCTCAACCAGTTTCCTGTGTCCTGCACCTTAGGTGTAACTCACCTCTCTTCATGTCATATCTATCACCCCCTCCAACTGCTGGATGATCCAGAATTCATCCATTTTCAGCTCCAACTCCTTAAAGTGCAGCTGGACGCACATCTTGTAGGTTAGGGTGTCAGGGACACTGGAGTTCTCCCCACCTTCCCACCAATGTCCCCTCTAATTTGTAATGACCAATGTGCACATAAATCTTGTACTGTGCATTCTTTTACCCAGTGACGACATGTGCACTGTGAATTTTATATAGAGGTATTCATTTTAACAGCCAGCAAATCACTATCTGTAAGAACTGTGATCTCCTCTGGGCTCGATTCAGTTCATCTGCACTCTCACACCATGTCACAGGCCTGTAATGGGTAATGAAGGATTTTCTCACCAGTGATTTTGCACATTGTCCATAAGTGGTTTGCTTGCTAAATTACACTTTAAAAAGTCAGATTTCCAAATATCACTCCAATTCTTCCCTCTTGTAAACTCTCCAACAACTTTTGCATCACCACAATACACATAGGTATCACCAGTTTCTGTATTGTACATAAATATTTCCCCTGAACCCTCCCCCAATGACTGACGGTGGTGAACTCAGTGATGGGAATGCCAATGAATATGAAGGGAAGGGCAGTAGTCTGTCTCACTGGAGTCTGGCACATTTGTGATGTGAAAGCTACTTGTTGTCCAGGGCAAAGGTTTTTGATATCATTATCTTCCCACAGAGAATGGTACAAAACATGTCGTCACGGGTAGAAAAGTCCAGTACAAAAGGAGGTGGAACAAGCAATACACACAAAATGCTGGAGGAACTCAGCAGGCCAGGTAGCATCAATGGAAAAGTGTACTAATGCTGAGTTCCGCCGGCATTTTGTGTGTGTTGCTTGGATTTCCAGCATCTACAGATTTCCTCTTCTTTGTGATTGGAGGTAGAACAAAGGTGATTTTCTCAACTAATGATGTAAATGATTTTGTTCCCTTTCTCCGAGTTCCTAATCCTTGCATTTAGATAGCTGGAGCTCAGCTCTGTCTGAGAGATCCATCGGTTCCCATTCCCTCATCAGCCGGAAGCTCCCCGGTGCCCGTGCCCGGATCGTGGGGCTGAGAGAGAGGAAAGAGAGCAGGACTGTCCCGGGATTGCGGACTATGATGTCCGGATTTCACAGGAATCGTCCCGAAGTCGGTGTTTAAGATAAAAACACGGAGAAATGCTCTTACCTGCAACCGACATTTTCAAGGCCTTCAGTGTATTGCGCGCATGCGTGATACTCAGGGACGTCCTCAGCCTGACGCCTGCGCATTTCATCGGTGCCTCAACGACAGCGAGATTCTTAACGCATGGCCCTATGGGTAATCACGCTGCCATTAAAGATTTGTGCAGGCACCGGTTCAAGGTCCATACTTTATTTTTTTCGTGTGTATCGAAAAATCTGCAGCTGTTTTAACGCAGAAAGTGGCTCCCATAAGCAATATACTCAATATCAACGTGTATCTAATGCCAAAGTAAAATGCAGTTATTAAACACAGGAGATTCTGCAGTTGCTGGGAATACAGAGACGCACACACACAAAATGCTGGAGGAACTCTGCAGTTCAAGCAGCAACTAAGCAGCGGAGTACACAGTCTAGGCATGCTGAAGAGGCTCGGTCTAAACGTTGTCTTTTTATTCCTCTTCACAATTGCTGCCTGACTGTTGATTTCCACCAGTATTTTGCAGAAATTAACCACCTTTTTTTTTCGATCAACCAGTTTCCAAATGCTTCTAATCTTTCTTTTGTAGCCACATCCTGCTGGTCCGATTCCTCCTCCTCGTAAACTCTGGACCCCATCTCTCTTTGCAGCCCCAAAGCCTGGCTCAATCTGGCAACTCTTTGGTTTTTGACTCTGCACCATCGAAGGTTCACTCGCTAGTCTGCTGTCAGACTTTAGAGGTGCATTGTGTTACGAGACTGCAGGTTCGTTTACTGTGAGTGTCGCTTTAAGTGCCTGAGCGAGGTGGGTCTTTGACGTAAAACACAAAGGGGGAGGGAGAGGGAGGGGGGAGAGGGGAGGGAGGGGGAGAGGGGATGGGGAGGGGGAGAGAGGGGAGGAGAGGGGAGAGGGGCGAGAACTTCAAAACCACAGTGATCTCATCGTCTTATTCAGACTGGAGAAAATCATTCAGGTGTATAAGATGATGAGAGGCATTGGTCGTGTGGATAGCCAGAGGCTTTTTCCCAGTGCAGAAACGGCTAACACGAGGGGGAATAGGTTTAAGCTGCTAGGAAGTAGGTACAGAGGAGATATCAGAGCAAAGTTTTTTAAGCAAAGAGTGGTGTGTGTGTGGAATGCACTGCCAGCGACGGTGGTAGAGGCGGATACAATAGGGTCTTTTAAGAGACTCTCAGATAGGTACATGGAGCTTAGGAAAATAGATTTCTATGATTCTATGAAATTCAAGGGAAATCTCCTATCCCACGGAGTGGTGTCTAGTTGCAACCTGTCATCTCAGGGAGAGTGATAGGGGAATGGCACGGATAGATTTTGATATACTGATATGGAACAGAAACATGGGCAGGACCAGATGGGCCGAGTGGCCTCTCTAGTGTACATTGTGAGTGTGGTAGAGACAGTAAGTACCTGAGACACAGGACCTGATACAGAACTGATTTATCTTTCACAGATCCACAATATTAAACACCAGTCTAGTTTAAGGCTAACATCAGCAGAACAGACTCCTCCAATGCTCAGTGACCAGGGTTCAGTCCTGGGTGCGATGAGCAGCCGCAAGAACTGCAGAATCTGACAGTAACAGTCCCTCATTAACCTGCAGCTGCCTTCAGTCACCGTGATGGCTAAACATTTAACACAGAACTGATTTGAACTTCCTCCCTGATGTAGGAGGGTTCAGACCGAAGATGTAGGGGAGAAGGAAAACAAAAAGATAATAAAGTTGTTTGCACCGTTAGGGATAAGCAGAGAGGAAGAGGTGGGGAGTTTCGTAAATGCATTTATTTTAATGCTAGGAGCATTGTAAGAAAGGTGGATGAGCGTAGAGCATGGATTGACACCTAGAAATATGATGTTGTAGCTATTAGTGAAACATGGTTGCAGAAGGGGTGTGATTGGCAACTAAATATTCCTAGATTTTGTTGTTTAAGGTGTGATAGAATCGGAGGGGCAAGAATTGCATTGCTTGTCCGAGAAAATATCGGGGTGGTGTTTTGACAGGATAAATTAGAGGGCTCGTCCTGGGAGGCTATTTGGGTGGAATTAAGGAATGGGAAAGGTGTAGTAACACTTTTAGGGGTGTATTATAGACCACCTAATGGGGAGCAAATTTGTAAGGAGATAGCAGATATTTGTAGTAAGCACAGGGTTGTGATTGTGGCAGATTTTAATTTTCTACACATAGACTGGGAAGCCCATTCTGTAAAATGGCTGCATGGTTTTGAGTTTGTAAAATGTGCGCAGGATAGTTTTTTGCAGCAATACATAGAGGTACCAACTAGAGAAGTGGCAGTGTTGGATCTCCTGCTGGGAATGAGATAGCTCAGGTGACGGAGATATGTGTTGGGGAGCACATTGGGTCCAGTGATCACAATACCATTTGTTTCAAAATAATTATGGAGAAGGATGTGACTGGAACCAGGGTTGAGATTTTTGATTGGAGAAAGGCTAACTTTGAGGAGATGCAAAAAGATTTAGGAGTGGATTGGGACAATTTGTTTATGGGAAGGATATAATAGAGAAATGGAGGTCATTTAAATGTGAAATTTTGAGGGTACAGAATCTTTATGTTCCTATTAGGTTGAAAGGAAAGGTTAAAAGTTCGAGAGTGCCATGGTTTTCAAGGGATATTGGAAACTTGGTTAGGGAAATTAGAGAGATCTATAATAAATATAGGCAGCATGGAGCAATTGTGGTGCTCGAGGAATATAAAGAATGTAAAAAGAATCTAATATAAAGAATGTAAAAATGTAAAAATAAATTAGAAAAGCTAAAAGAGGATATGAGGCTGCTTTGGCAAGTAAGGTGAAAATGAATCTAAAGGGTTTCTACAGTTATATTAATAGCAAAAGGATAATGAGGGATAAAATTGGTCCCTTAAAGAATCAGAGTGGACAGCTATGTGTGGAGCCAAAAGGAATGGGGGAGGTTTTGAAAAATTTATTTTCATTGGTATTCACTTAGGAGAATTATATTGAACTGTGTAAGGTAAGGGAAACAAGTAGGGTAGTTATGGAAACTAAGAGGATTAACAAAGAGGAAGTAGATAGATAGATAGATAGAAAGATAAATAGATAGATAGATACTTTATTCATCCCCATGGGGAAATTCAACTTTTTTTCCAATGTCCCATACACTTGTTGTAGCAAAACTAATTACATACAATACTTAACGCAGTAAGAAATATGATATGCATCTAAATCACTATCTCAAAAAGCATTAATAATAGCTTTTAAAAAGTTCTTAAGTCCTGGCGGTTGAATTGTAAAGCCTAATGGCATTGGGGAGTATTGACCTCTTCATCCTGTCTGAGGAGCATTGCATCGATAGTAACCTGTCGCTGAAACTGCTTCTCTGTCTCTGGATGGTGCTATGTAGAGGATGTTCAGAGTTTTCCATAATTGACCGTAGCCTACTCAGCGCCCTTCGCTCAGCTACCGATGTTAAACTCTCCAGTACTTTGCCCACGACAGAGCCCGCCTTCCTTACCAGCTTATTAAGACGTGAGGCGTCCCTCTTCTTAATGCTTCTTCCCCAACACGCCACCACAAAGAAGAGGGCGCTCTCCACAACTGACCTATAGAACATCTTCAGCATCTCACTACAGACATTGAATGACGCCAACCTTCTAAGGAAGTACAGTCGACTCTGTGCCTTCCTGCACAAGGCATCTGTGTTGGCAGTCCAGTCTAGCTTCTCATCTAACTGTAATCCCAGATACTTGTAGGTCTTAACCTGCTCCACACATTCTCCATTAATGATCACTGGCTCCATATGAGGCCTAAATCTCCTAAAGTCCACCACCATCTCCTTGGTCTTGGTGATATTGAGACGCAGGTAGTTTGAGTTGCACCATATCACAAAGTCCTGTATCAGTTTCCTATACTCCTCCTCCTGTCCATTCCTGACACACCCCACTATGGCCGTGTCATCAGCGAACTTCTGCACATGGCAGGACTCCGAGTTATATTGGAAGTCTGATGTGTACAGTGTGAACAGGACCGGAGAGAGTACGGTTCCCTGCGGCGCTCCTGTGCTGCTGACCACCGTGTCAGACCTACAGTCTCCCAACCGCACATACTGAGGTCTATCTGTCAAGTAGTCCACTATCCAATCCACCATGTGAGAGTCTACTCCCATCTCCGTTAGTTTGTGCCTTAAGATCTTGGGCTGGATGGTGTTAAAGGCACTAGAGAAGTCAAGGAATGTAATCCTCAAAGCACAACTGACCCCATCTAGGTGAGAGAGTGATTTGTGCAGCAAATACGTGATAGCATCCTCCACTCCCACCTTCTCCTTATACTAAAGTACTAACGCTTTTAAAGAATATAAAAGTGGACAAGTCTCTGGTCCTGACAGGATATTTCATAGATCCTTGAGGGAAGTTAGTGTAGAAATAACAGGGACTCTGACAAAAATATTTCTAATGTCACTTGAAAGGGGGATGGTGCCGGAGGATTGGCGTATTGCTCATGTTGTTCCATTGTTTAAAAAGGGTTCTCAGAGTAAACCTAGCAATGATGGGCCTGTAAGTTTGACATCAGTGGTGGGTAAATTAATGGAAAATATTCTTAGATATGGTATATATAATTATCTGATTAGACAGGGTCTGTTTAGGAACAGTCAACATGGATTTGTGTGTGGAAGGTCATGTTTGATAAAACATATTGAACTTTTTGAAGTGGTTACTAGGAAAGTTGACAAGGGTAAAGCAGTAGATGTTGTCTATATGGACTTCAGTAAGGCCTTTGACAAGATTCCACACAGAAGGTTAGTTAGGAAGGTTCAATCGTTAGGTATTACTTTTGAAGTAGTAAAATGGACTCAACAGTGGCTAGATCGGAGATGCCAGAGAGTAGTGGTGGATAACTGTTTGTCAGGTTAGAGGCTGGTGACTAGTGGTGTGCCTCAGGGATCTGTACTGGGTCTAATGTTGTTTGTCATATACATTAATGATCTGGATGATGGGGTGGTAAATTGGATTAGAAAGTATGCAGATACTTTCAATGTCTGTAGTGAGATGCTGAAGATGTTCTATAGGTCAGTTGTGGAGAGCGCCCTCTTCTTTGTGGTGGCGTGCTGGGGAGGAAGCATTAAGAAGAGGGACGCCTCACGTCTTAATAAGCTGGTAAGGAAGGCGGGCTCTGTCGTGGGCAAAGTACTGGAGAGTTTAACATCGGTGGCTGAGCGAAGGGCGCTGAGTAGGCTACGGTCAATTATGGAAAACTCTGAACATCCTCTACATAGCACCATCCAGAGACAGAGAAGCAGTTTCAGCGACAGGTTACTATCGATGCAATGCTCCTCAGACAGGATGAAGAGGTCAATACTCCCCAATGCCATTAGGCTTTACAATTCAACCGCCAGGACTTAAGAACTTTTAAAAGCTATTATTAATGCTTTTTGAGATAGTGATTTAGATGCATATCATAATTTTACTGAGTTAAGTATTGTATGTAATTAGTTTTGCTACAACAAGTGTATGGGACATTGGAAAAAATGTTGAATTTCCCCATGGGGATGAATAAAGTATCTATCTATCTATCTATCTATCTATAATACTAAGATAGGTGGCGTTGTGGATAATGAAGCAGGTTTTCAAAGCTTGCGGAGAGATTTAAGCCAGTTAGAAGAGTGGACAGAAAGATGGCAGATGGAGGTTAATGCTGATAAATGTGAGGTGCTACATTTTGGTAGGTCTAATCAAAATAGGACATACATGGTAAATTGTAGGGCATTGAAGAATGCAGTAGAACAGAGTGATCTATGGGGCGTAGATAATAGAATGATGGTGAATAGTTCCCTGAAGGTGGAATCTCATGTGGATAGGGATGTGAAGAAAGCTTTTGGTATGCTGGCCTTTATAAATCAGAGCATTGAGTATAGGAGTTGGGATGTAATGTTAAAATTATACAAGGCATTGTTCAGGCCGAATTTAGAGTACTGTGTACAGTTCTGTTCACCGAATTATAGGAAAGATGTCAATATAATAGAGAGAGTACAGAGAAGATTTACTAGAATGTTACCTGGGTTTCAGCACCTAAGTTACAGAGAAAGGTTGAACAAGTTAGGTCTTTATTCTTTGGAGCATAGAAGTTTGAGTGGAGACTTGATAGAGGTATTTAAAATTATGATGGAGATAGATGGAGTTGATGCGGATAGACTTTTTCCATTGAGAGTAGGGGAGATTCAAACAAGAGGACATGATTTGAGAGTTAGGGGGCAAAAGTTTAGGGGTAACATAAGTGGGAACTTCATTACTCAGAGAGCGGTAGCTGTGTGGAGGAGCTTCCAGTAGAAGTGGTAGAAGCAGGTTCGATATTTTAAAAAAATGGATAGGTATATGGACGGTAATGGAATGGAGGGTTATGGGCTGAGTGCAGGTCAGTGGGATTAGGTGAGAGTAAGCTTTCAGCACAGACTAGAAGGGCCGAGATGGCCTGTTTCCGTGCTGTAATTGTTATATGGTTATATAATAACCATCCAGAAATTATATTACAGGATGAACAAGCAGGAATAACTCCCTCAATAGATATAACCATTCCCAACACCCACATCTTCGTCAACCAATGGAGCACCTCACAACAGGTATTGTTTCTGTCATCAGTCAGACAACCAAATTATTTTCTGTCAATCAGCTTCGAAATGTTCCTACTCTGTTATTCAGTTCCACTCCCTGCTGCTGATTCCCTTCTCATGATACGTTTTTACCCCAACCATCTTCCAGAGCCCCACACTCTACCCTGTGCAGACCTGCCTCTGGTTTCTGATCATGATTCTTTGAACATCCAACTGATGGTTTCCAATTCTACTTCCAGTCTTTAAAGGACACTGGTGTTTTCAACAACCCTTTGTAAGCAGGAAAAATGACCCATAAAATGGAAATGAGTCGTGATTAAGGAGGTTAACTACCAATGTCATTCTTCCTCAGCCCAGAGATTTGAGGGGCGAAGAACATCTCAGACAGAACTGCAGTCAGCTCAACTTCTTCAGTCTGCAGGAAATTCAAGGGAAACCTCTTCACCCACAGAGTGGTGACTGTTTGGAACCCATCACCACAGGGAGAGTGAGAGGTGAATAACAGGGGATGATTTAAAAGGACTGTCGTGGAATTGAATCTCGGCAAGGTCTAGGCAGCCTGAGTTGACTCTCTACTGTGCACTACGTGTGTTATAAATTCACTAAGTACCAGAGACAGAGTTTAAACTAGAACTGATTTATTTGTCTCAGGTCCAGAGTATTAAACACATCTCATTAAAGGTGAATATGCAGCAGAAGAAACTCCTCCCATGCCCAGTGACCAGGGTGCAGAACTGGGTGTGGTGAGCAGCAGCAATAATTGCAGAGTTCAGCACCGACAGTCACTCTCGAAATTGCATTCAGCAACGGTGATGGACAGACATCCAGTGAACGGTCTCTCCAGTGTGAACTCAATGATGCACATTTGGTTGATTTGGCTGAGTGAATCTCTTCCCAAAGTCCGAGCAAGTGACCAGAGTCTCCCCGGTGTGAACTGACTGGTGTGCTCGCAGGTGGGATGACTGAGTGAATCCCTTCCCACAGTCTGAGCAGGTGAATGGCCTCTCCCCAGTGTGAACTCGCTGATGTACCTTCACTTGAGATGGAAAAGTGAATGCCTTCCCACATTCTGAGCAGGTGAATGGCCTCTCTCCAGTGTGAACACGTTGGTGTGCTTGTAGGTGGGATGACTGAGTGAATCCTTTCCCACACTCTGTGCAGGTGAACGACCTCTCCCCAGTGTGAACTCGTTGATGTGCTTGCAGGTGGGATGACTGAGTGAATCTTTTCCCACAGTCCGAGCAGGTGAACGGCCTCTCACCAGTGTGTACTAATTGGTGTTTCAGTAGGTGAGATGACGACCTGAACGCCTTCCCACAGTCTGAGCAGGTGAATGGCCTCTCCCCACTGTGACCTCGCTCATGTAGCTTAAGATTAGATGACGAAGTGAATCCTTTCCCACATTCTGAGCAGATGAACGGCCTCTCCCCAGTGTGAACTCGCTGATGTAACTTAAGTTGGAATGATGTAGTGAATTCTTTCCCACAGTCTGAGCATGTGAATGGCCTCTCCCCAGTGTGAACTCGCTGATGCACCTTAAGGTTAAATAATGAAGTGAATCCTTTCCCACAGTCTGAACAGATGAATGGCTTCTCCCCAGTGTGAGCTCGCTGATGTGCTTGTAGGTTGGATGACTGAGTGAATCCCTTCCCACAGTCTAAGCAGGTGAATGGCCTCTCCCCAGTGTGAACTCGCTGATGCACTTTAAGGTTAGATGATGAAGTGAATCCTTTCCCACAGTCTGAGCAGATGAACGGCTTCTCCCCAGTGTGAACTCGCTGATGTACCTTAAATTGAGATGATGAAGTGAATCCTTTCCCACAGTCCAAGCAGGCGAATGGCCTCTCCCCAGTGTGAACTGACTGGTGTGCTTGTAGGTAGGATGACTGAGTGAATCCCTTCCCACAGTCTGAGCAAGTGAACGGTCTCTCCCCAGTGTGAACTCGCTGATGTACCTTAAGTTGAGATGATGAAGTGAATCCCTTCCCACAGTCCGAGCAGGTGAACGGCCTCTCACCAGTGTGAACTGACTGGTGTCTCAGTAGGTGAGATGACAACGCAAATCCCTTCCCACAGTCTGAACAGGTGAACGGCCTCTCACCAGTGTGAACTGACCGGTGTGCTTGTAGGGTAGCGAATCGTGCGAATGCCTTCCCACAGTCCGAGCAGGCGAATGGCCTCTCCCCAGTGTGAACTGACTGGTGTGCTTGCAGATGAGCTGACAACGTGAATCCCTTCCCACAGTCTGAGCAGGTGAATGGCCTCTCCCCGGTGTGAACTCGCTGTTGAGCCATTAGGTCAGTTGACTGAGTGAATCCTTCCACACAAATTCAATGTGCACTGACTGGTGTATGCAACAGGCAGGAAGACTGTCTCAATCCATTCTCACCCACAGAACAGATGAATGGCCTTGCCCATGGTGAACCTGCTGATGTACCTTCAGTTGAGATGACCGACTGAATCCATTCCCACTGTCTGAGCAGCAAAATGGATTCCCCCGTGTAAATTGACAGCATGCCAGTCGGTCAGATGATCGAGTGAATTCCTCCCCACAGTCTGAGTAGGAATGATGATCGAGTGAATCCCTTGTTCCACTTGTTAAATATCTGGACATAGACAACAAAATGGCGTGTTGTGTCAGACAAACCCATAGATAATTTCCTTATCGTTTTTAACCTGAAAAAAGATTTATAGTACATCATAAAGTGAAGGACAACATTTCAGATGAGATCAATTGAGTTGTCAAGGTGTGATCTGACATCACACTGTCACAGTGAGGTTCAACCCAAGTTGGAGAGAGAAATCATCTTCCAACTGGGCACAGTGCTGGTATCTGGAATAAGAATGGGGCATTTCTGCCATCTCCAATCTGTGACCTGGCTCAGTTTGACTCTCTCCATTAGTATTATTCCCTGTTCCCAATGAGCTGCAAATGTGCCTGGCCCCACAGTAACTGACCTCTCTCATGCAAATACCCTTTGTTGATGTGTAGCTGGGATTTTCTTTTATCTACTGTCAATATAAAGTGCCACAGTTTTGAAGCCATGTAAACATTTCCTGCCCAGATGAATGGTTGGTCCACACAGCTGTTAAAAGGAATTAAATGAATAATCATATTATTTCAGGTTCTTGTCAGTCATAGAAAAGTACAACACAGAATCCAGCCCTTTGGGCCATCTAGTTTGTGCTGAACTATTTAAACTGCCCACTCCCATATTCCTACCATCCAGGTACCTATATGAACCTCTTAAATGTTGAAATTGAGCTTGCCTGCACCACTTGTACTGGCTGCTCATTCCATACCCGAATGACCGTCAGTGTGAAGACGTTTCCCCTCATGTTCCCCTCACCTTTCCCCCTTAACCCATGGCCTCTGGTTGTAGTGCCACCCCATCTCAGTGGTAAAACCCAGCTTGCATTTACCCCATCTATAACCTTCATAATTTTGGTATACTTCCATCAAGTCTCCCCTCAATCTTCTACATTCCAAGGAATTCCAATTGTGGGGAATTTTAACATGCGAGTGGATTGGGAAAATCAGGTCGGCACTGGATATCAAGAGAGAGAATTTGTAGAATGTCTCCGAGATGGCTTTTTAGAACAGGTTGTTGTTGAGCCCACTAGGGGATCGGCTGTACTGGATTGGGTACTGTGCAATGAACCGGAAGTAATTAGAGAGATGGAAGTGAAGGAACCCTTAGGAAGCAGTGACCACAACATGATTGGCTCTCCCTTGTCCATTTTCATAGTTACAGGTTGTTGTTGAGCCCACTAGGGGATCGGCTGTACTGGATTGGGTATTGTGCAATGAACCGGAAGTAATTAGAGAGATGGAAGTGAAAGAACCCTCAGGAAATTTTCGAATGGAAAAAGGATGCAACCATTGCTGACAAGAGAAGTCAAAGCCAAAGTAAAAGCGAAGAAGAGGGCATACAAGGAAGCAAAATTAGTCGGAAGACAGAGGATTGGGAAGTTTTTAAAAGCTTACAAAAGGAAACTAAGAAGGTCATTAAGAGGGAAAACATGAATTATGAAAGGAAGCTAGCAAATAATATCAAAGAGGACACTAAAAGCTTTTTCAAGTATATAAAGAGTAAAAGACAGGTGACAGTAGATATAGGACTGATAGAAAACGATGCTGGAGAAATTGTAATGGGAGATAAGGAGATGGCGGAGGAACTGAACGAGTATTTTGCATCAGTCTTAACTGAGGAACCATTTGACAAGGTGCCACACATGAGGCTGCTAAACAAGGTAAGAGCCCATGGAATTATGGGAAAGTTACATATGTGGATAAAGCGTTGGTTGATTGGTGGGAAACAGAGAGTGGGAGTAATGGGATCCCATTCTGGTTGGCTGCCGGTTACCAGTGGTGTTCCACAGGATTCTATGTTCGGGCCGCTTCTTTTTACGTTGTATATCAACGATTTGGATTATAGAATAGATGGCTTTGTGGCTAAGTATGCTGACAATACAAAGATAGGTGGAGGGTCTGATAGTGCTGAGGAAACAGAGAGTCTGCAGAGAGATGGATAGATTGGGGGAATGGACAAAGAAGTGGCAAATTAATTACAATGTCGGAAAGTGTATCGTCATGCAGTTTGGTAGAAGAAATAAACGGGCAGACTATTATTTAAATAGGGAGAGAATTCAAAGTTCTGTGATGCAATGGGACTTAGGAGTCCTCGTGCAGGATACCCTTAAGGTTAACCTCCAGGTTGAGTTGGTGGTGAAGAAGGCAAATGCAATGTTGGCATTCATTTCTAGAGGAATAGAGTATAGGAACAGGGATGTAATGTTGAGGCTCTATCAGGCACTGATAAGACCTCACTTGGAATACTGTGTGCAGTTTTGGACTCCTTATTTAGGAAAGGATGTTCTGTCATTGGAAAGGGTTCAGAGAAGATTCACTAGAATGATTCCAGGAACGAGAGGGTTAACGTATAAGGAATGTTTGACCATTCTTGGACTGTACTCCTTAGAGTTTAGTAGAATGAGGGAAGACCTGATAAAAACATTTCGAATGTTGAAAGGCATGGACAGAGTGGATGCGGCAAAGTTGTTTCCCATGGTGGGAGAGTCCAGTACAAGAGGGCATGACTTAAAGATTGAAGGGTGCCCATTCAGAACAGAGATGCAAGAAATTTTTTTAGCCAGAAGGTGGTGAATATGTGGAATTTATTGCCACGGGCCGCAGTGGAGGCCAAGTCATTGGGTGTATCTAAGGGAGATATTGATAGGCATCTGAGTAGCCAGGACATCGAAGGTTATGGTGAGAAGGCGGGAGAATGGGACTAAAGGGGAGATTGACTGGATCAGCTCAAGATAAAATGGCAGAGCATACTCGATGGGCCGAGTGACCGACTTCTGCTCCTTTGTCTTATGGTCTTATGGAATAAAGTCCTGACCTGTTCAATCTCTCCTTACAACCCAAGTCCTCCAGACCTGGCAACATCCTTGTGAATTTTCTCTGAACTCCTTCAAAGTCTTTACATCTTTCCTGTAGGTTGGTGACCAAAACTGCACTCAATACTCCAAATTAGGCCTCACCAATGTCTTGTACAATGTCAACATAACATTCATCTCCTGTACTCAGTACTTTGGTTCATGAAGGCCAATGTACCAAAAACTTTCTTTCCATCCACATTGAACTGTGACACCAATTTCAGTGAATTATAGACCTGTATTCCCAGAATCCTTTCCTCTACAACACTCCTCAGTGCCCAAACAGTCACTGTGTAAGATCCACCCTGGTAGGTCCTACCAAACTGCCACACCTCGCATGTTTCTGCTTTAACTTCTACCTTTCATTTCTCAAAACATTTTTCCAGCGAGTCCAGGTCACACTGCAAGCCATGATAGTTTTCCTTGCTGTCCACTAGACCACCAATCTTGGTGTCACCCACAAATTTGCTGATCCAGTTAAGCACACCAACATCCAGATTACTAATATAGATGACAAACAACAACAAAACAAGCACTGATCCCTATGGCACACAACTAATCACAGGCTTACAGTTAGAGAGGGAACCATCTGCTGCCACACTCTGGCTTCTCCCAAAGACAGTGTCTCATCCAATTTACTGTCTCATCTTGAATGCTGAGTGACTGAACCTTCTTGACCAACCTCCCATATGAGACTTTGTCAAGTGCCTTGCTAACGTCCATGTAGACAACATCCACTGCCTTGCCTTCATCCACTTTCCTGATAACTTCCTCGAGAGACTCTATAAGATTGGTTAGACATGATCTATCATGCACAAAGCCATGCTGTCTATTCTTAATCAGTCCACATCGATCCAAATACTTATATATCCGGTTCCTGCACATAACTTGCAATAACTTTGCCCCTACTGATGTCAAGCTCACCAACGTACAATTTCTTATTTATTTTTAGAGCCTTTCTTGGACAGTAGAACAACATTGGCTGTCCTCCAATCCTCCAGTACCTCACTTGTCACTAAGGATTATTTAAATATCTGTGTTTGTGCCCTGACAATTTCTGCACTTGTCTTCCGCAGGGCCCCAGGGAAGAACTTGTCAGGCCCTGGGGATTTATCCACACTAATTTGCCTTATGACAGTAAACAACTCCACATCTGTAATCTGTACAGGGTCCATGAAGTTGTTGCTGCTTTGCCTCACTTCTATAGACTCTGTGTTCATCTCTTGAGTAAATACGGATGCAAAAAAAAATCTCCCCATCTATTTTGTTTCCTCATATGGATTACCATTCTGATCTTCCAGAGAATTATTTTTTTCCCTTGCAACCTTTTTGCTCTTAACATATCAGCAGAATCCCTGAGGATTCTCCTTCACCTTGTCTGCTGGGGCAACCTCATGCCTTCTTTTATTTCTTTCATAAGTGTTCACTTGAATTTTCTGTATTTCATAAGTACCCCATTTGTTCCTCTCTGCCTGTACCTGGTATGCACCTCCTTTTTATTGATCTGGGAGAGGAAAGCCAAAGGGGTGATAGAGCTGCATGCTGGGAGGTGGGGGTAAGGGGGGTTAAACTAAAGTTGCAGGGGGAATGGGAGCCTGAATGGTAGTGGAGAGGTTGTGGAGACAGATGTTGTTCAGGCCTCAGACAAAGTCAGGAATGAAAAAGTTGAGCATGGTGCAGTGAATATGCTGAGCCCTGTATATTTCAATACAAGGAGCAGCGTAGGAAAGGCGGATGTGTTCAGGGCATGGATCAACACCTGGAATTAAGATACTAGGATCTGGCAACTGTGGACTGGGACAGGCTCCTTTATGGCAAAGGTGTGCTTGGTAAATGGGAGGCCTTCAAAGTGAAATTTTGAAAGTACAAAGCGGGTATGTGCTTGTCAGAATAAAAGGTAAAGATAGAAACTCGGAATCAGAATCAGGTTTATTATCACCGGCATGTGTCGTGAAATTTGTTAACTTAGCAGCAGCAGTTCAATGCAGTACAGAACCTAGCATAGATAATAATAATAATAAAATATCAATAAAATAAATACATTAAAACATTAGAAATAAACAATTAAATAAATTATGTATAATGGATAGATAATTAAAAATGTGCAAAAACAGTAAAAGTGAGATAGTGTCCAAAGCTTCAAAGTCCATTTAGGAATCAGATGGCAGATGGGAAGAAGCTGTTGTTGAATCGCTGAGTGTGTGCCTTCAGGCCTGATGGTAACAGTGAGAAAAGGGCATGCCCTGGGTGCTGGTGGACATTAATAATAAACGCTGCCTTTCTGAGAGACTGCTTCCTAAAGATGTCCTGGATACTTTGTAGGCTAGTACCCAAGATGGAGCTGACTAGATTTACAACCTTCTGCAGCTTCTTACGGTCCTGTGCAGAAGCCCCTCCACAACAGACAGTGATCCAGTTTGTCAGAATGCTCTCCACAGTAAAACGATAGAAGTTTTTGAGCGTATTTGTTGACATGCCAAACCACTTCAAAGTCCTAATAAAGTATAGCCACTGTCATGCCTTCTTTCTGGCTACATCAATGTGCTGGGACCAGATTAGATCCTCAGAGATAATGACACCCAGGAATTTAAAGTTGCTCACTGTCTCTACTTCTGATCCCTCTATGAGGATTGGTACTCATCTTACTCTTCCTGAAGTCCACAATCTGCTCTTTCGTCTTACTGACGTTGAGTGTCAGGTTGTGGCTGTGGTACCCTTCCACTAGCTAGCATATCTCACTCCTGTACGCTCCCTCGTCACCATCTGAGATTCTACCAACAATGGTTGTATCATTAGCAAATTTGTAGATGGTGTTTGAGCTATGCCTAGCCACACAGTCATTTGTATACAGAAAGTACAGCAGTGGGCTAAGCACACACCCCTGAGGTGCAGCAGTGTTGATTGACAGCAAAGAGGATATGTTAAACTGTAGGGAACCTTGGAATTCAAGAGATATTGGGACCCTGGTGAAGCACAAAATGGAGTTGCATAACAGGGATAGGCAGGCAGATTCTAGTGGAGTATAAGAAATGCAAGAGAACGCATTAGAAATAAATCAGGATGGCTAAAAGAAGGCATGAGGTTGCCCTCACAAAAAAAGGTGAAGGATAATCCTCAGGGCTTCTAGAGATAGATTAAGAGCAAAAGTATTGCAAGGGAGAAAGTTGGTCCTCTGGAAGACCGGAATGGCAATCCACGTGTGGAAACAAAGCAGATAGGGAGATCCTCATTTTCTCTAATCTCTGTTTACTCAGCAAACAGGATACAAAGTCTATGGAAGTGTGGGAAAACAGCATTAACATCGTGAACCCTGTACACACTAAAGTAGAGGAGGTGTTTCCTATCCTGAGGCAGATTAGGGTGGATAAATCTCCAGGGCATGAGAAGGTGCTCCCTTAGACCCTGTCGGAGGCAAGTGCAGAAATTGTCGGGTCCCTGGCAGAGATCATTAAGTCATCCTTTGTGATGGGGGTGGTACCAGATGATTGGAAGTTAACCAAATTTGTTTTGCTCCTAAACATACAACAGTGATACCTACAGCACATTACAGGCTCTTTGGCCCACAGTCCTGTGCCGACCATGTAACCTACTCTAGAAGCTGCCTGGAATTTCCCCAGCACACAGCCCTCTATTTTTCTGTGTACCTATCTAAGAGGCTGTTAAAAGACCCTATTGTATCTGCCTCGAACACGGCTGCTGGCAGTGCATTACGCACATCCAGCACTCTCTGTGTAATAAACTTACCCCTGACATCCCCTTGGTATCAATTTCCAAGCACCTTAAAAGACTGTATGCCCCCCCATATTGGCCAATTCTGCCCTGGGAAAAAATCTCTGGCTATCCACATGATCAATGTCCCTCAACATCTGATACATCTAAAAAAGGCTCTAAACATAAACAAGGAAATAATACATTGCTTTGAGGATTTGTTTGAAGTATAGTAGTTTTTTCTCTCTCACACAGAGAGTGGTGAGTGCATGGAATGGGCTGCCAGCGGCTGTGGTGGAGGCGGAAATGAAAGGGTCTTTAAGAGACTCCTGGATGGATACATGGAGTTAGAATGTTAGAGGGCTAGGGGTAAGCCTAGGTAGATCCAAGGTAAGGATATGTTTGAGCCAAAAGGTCTGTGTTGTGCTGTAGGTTTTCCATGTTTCTGTGTAGACAAAATACAAGGGTATAGATTGGGTAAATGCAAGCAGGCTTCTTCAACTGATTTTAAGTGTGACAACAACCAGAGGTGATGGGTAAGTGGGGACGTGAAAATTTATGGGGAACAAATTATTGGCCTTGAGAGTGTGGAATGAGATGCCAGCACAAGTGGTGTATGGTAGCTCGATTTCACAATTTAAGAGAAGTTTGGATGGGTATCTGGATGGTAGGTGTATGGAGGGCTATGGTCCCGGTGCAGGTCATTGCATTCCACAGCTTGAATGTTTTTCCAGCATTGAGAAGATGGGCCAAATGGCAGGTTTCTGTACTGAACTTCTCCATGTTTCAATGACAGAGAAGCTGGCCAGACTTGATTGGAAGGGAAACTGGCAGCAGTGACAATGGAGCAGCAATGGCTGGAGTTTCTGGAGCAATTTGGGAGCTGAGTGATCGATACATCCCCAAGTAGAGCAAGCATTGGAAAGGCAGGAGGACACAACTGTGGTGAAATGACAAGCCAAACCCAACATAAAAGCCAAAGAGAGGGCAAACAAAAGAGCAAAAACTATTGGCAAACTTTTAGAAGCCAACAGATGACAACTTAAAAAAAAGGTCAGATATGCTCAGGGCATGGAATGATGATATTGTAGCCATTAATGCATCTTGGTTGCACCCAACAGCCTGAGGCATTTAGAGGAACAAAATATATGGGGCCTCGATTTCTCTTGAAAACCAAGGTTCCCTGCACCATTTGCATCTCAACTTTTATTTTGACAGACACATACAAACTCTACACCCTTAAAATTTCACTTCTGAAGGCGTCCCACTGACAAAGTACTCCTTTGCCAAAAAACATTCTGTCCGAAACCACACTTGTCAAATCCTTTCTGATACCATCAAAATTGACCTCTCTCCAACTTAGAATGTCACCCCGTGTTCCGGACCCCTCTTTTTCCATATTTACTTGGAATCTAATAGCATTATGATCACTAGATACAAAGTGTTCCCATATACTAATTTCTGTCACTAGCCCTGGATCGTTTCCTAACAGCTTATTGCACACTTCTACATCAGGAATTCTACGTCCTGATTAAGGGCACATTTGACAAACTCTACCCTATCTCATCCTTTTACAGTATGAGAGTCCCAGTCAATATATGGAAAGTTAAAATTGCTTACAATCTCAGCCTTTGTTTCTTGTAATAGTCTGCGATCTCCCTACAAATTTGTTCCTCTAATGGATACAGGATAAACCCTCCTGACATCAATGGATGTGCTGTTGAGAGGGTGAACAGCTTTAAGTTCCTCAGCATACACATTACCGAGGATCTCACCAGGTCTGTACATACCGGCTGTGTGGTGAAAAAGGCACAACAGCGCCTCTTTCACCTCAGACTGTTGAAGAAGTTTGGAATGGTTCCCCAAATCCCAAAAACTTTCTACAGGGGCAACTTGAGAACATTCTGAGAGTCTGCATCACTGCCTGGTATGGGAATTGTACTTCCCCAGTTGCAGGACTCTGCAGAGAGTGGTGCATACAGCCCAGCCCATCTGTATATGTGAACTTCCCACTATCCAGGGTATTTATATTATTGTGTAAAACAGACCCATTGGATCATTGGGGAGCTCAGTCACCCCAACCACAGACTGTTGCAGCCGCTACCATCCGGGAAATGGTACCGCAGCATAAAAGTCAGGACCGCCAGGATCCGGGACAGCCTCTTCCACCAGGCCATCAGACTGATTCATTCATGCTGATACAATTGTATTTCTGTTATCTTGAATGCCCTGTTGTACATATTAATTATTATTAATTACTATAAATTGCACTTAGATGGAGACGTAACGTAAAGATTTCTACTCTTTAAGTATACGAATGATGTATGTAATAAAGTCAATTCAATTCAACCTCTCCACTATCTGTTCTGTCATTCTGGCTCCAATCCTCCATGCAACTTTAGTTTAACCACCCACCCCACAGGGGAGCATTACCACTCGGATAGTAGTCACCTTCTAGTTCTGTTCCACTAACAAATCCCCTATCTCCCCTTTTGACTTTGCTCCATCAGGTAATCCCTACACAACACCTTCTAAACTGGTCCACCTATTCTTGTGGGGGATGGCCAGAAGATTACTCAACAATGACTATTTAGCCTCATTCCTCTTCCAGACACTCACCCAGTTTCCTGTGTGCTGCAACTTGAGTGTAATTCACATCTCTTCATGTGATACCCATCACCCCATCCAACTGCCGGATGATCCAGAATTCGTCCATTTCAAGTTCCAGCTCCTTAAAGTGCAGGGTTACAAGCTGCAGCTGGATGCACATCTTGTAGGGAAGGGCATCAGGGACACTGAAGTCTCCCCTCATTCCCATTAATGTCCCCTCCGGTTTGAAATATGTGCGCAAAAACCTTGTGCTGTGCAATGCTTATCCAGTGACAACAATATGGTCTGCTCTGAATTTTATATTTTGAGATATTCATTTCAAAAGCTACCGAATCACTGTCAATAAGAACTTTGATCTCCTCTGGGTTTGATCGAGTTCATCTGCGCTCTCACACAGCCTATGTACCATGCCTGTAGCAGGTAATGAAGGATGTTCTCGTCAGAGCTTTTGCATACTGTCCATATCTGAGTTGTTTACTAAATAATGCTTTAAAAAGTCAGATTTCCAAATATTACTCGATTTCTTCCCACTTGCAAATTCTCCAGCAACTTTTGCATCATCACAATACACACAGGTGACTCCACTTTCTGTATTATACATAAATATTCCCCCTGAACCCTCCCCCAGGGGACTGACAGTGGTGAACTCAGTGATGGCAATGCCAGTGAATATGAAATGAAGGGCAGTGTCTGTCTCACTGGAGTCTGACGCATTTGTGATCTGAAAGCTATTTGTTGCCCAGGGCAAAGGTGTTTGATATCATTATGTATCCGGAGAGAATGGGTCAAGGCATTTTCTCACCAGTAGAAAATTCCAAAACAAGAAGTGCTAGAACAAGGAACACACATAAAATGCTGCAGGTCAGACAGCATCTAAGGAAAATTATATCAATGTGGAGTTCCTCTAGCATTTTGTGTGTGTTTCTTGGATTTCCAACATCGAAAAAGAAAGCCTCAACCTCCGGCCCCCAATGCTGTGCCGAACATTACTTACGTTAAAAATTACCTGATATTCCCCACAGCTTTCTATTTTTCTACGTGTCATGTACCTATCGAGGAGCCTTTTCAAAGACCCTATTGTATCCGCCTCAATCACAGTCACCAGCAGTCCATTCCACGCACTCGGCACTCTGCGTAAAAAAACCTCACCCCTCGTGGTGATATCACGTGTCAGAAAGGGATGGAACGGAGTTCCGAGCATGCGCAGAAATGAAGAATGATCGAGAAGCGTGGCAGTGTAAAACGTGGTTTTGTTGTTGTTAAATAAAAGGTAAATTCTTCTAGAATATGGTTTGTTATGAGTAACCCACAGTACGTATAAAGAACACAACCCCTGACATCTTCTTCGTACCTGCTTCCAAGCACCTTAAAACTGTGCCCTCTCCACAAGTTTTCTCTTGTTTGTGATTGGAGGTAGAAAAAATGTGATTTTCTCAACAGCTGATATAAAAGCTTTTGTTCCCTTTCTCCGAGTTCCTAATCCTTGCACTTAGATAGCTGAAGCTCAGCTCTGTCTGAGAGATCTATCGGTTCCCATTCCCTCATCAGCCGGAAGCTCCCCGCGGCCCGTATACGGATTGTGCGGCTGAGAGAGAGGGAAGAGAGCAGGACTGTCCCGGGACTGCGGGCCACGGTGTCCGAAGTTCACAGAAATTTTCCTAAAACTGTGTTGAAAACTCCACGTGGCGAACACTCTTACCTGAAGCTGATCCTTCGGTTTGTGCACTGCGCGCATGCGTGATGTTCGGGTATAATTAACAACGCTAACGTCTGCGCATTAGATCGGTGCTTCGGCGACAGCGAAATTTTTAACGCATGGATTTATGGGTAATCACGGTGCCATTGAATGTCTCTGCAAGCACCGGTTGCATGTCCATAGCTCAGTTTTTTTTTGTGTGGCAGCTCCCTGAAACAAAAAAGTCGATACTAACAGGTATTCCGTGTATCTAATGCCAATGTACAATCCTCTTACACATGCAGGTATGAAACAGAAGAGATTCTGCAGTTGTTGTAAATAGAGAGACTCAGACACACAATGCTGGAGGAACTGTGCAGTTCAGGCAGCAACTAAGCAGAGGAGTACACAGTTTAGGCGTGCTGAAGGGGCTCGGTCTAAACGTTGTCTATTTATTCCTCTCCACATTTGCTGCCTGATCTGTTGATTTCCTCCAGTACTTTGCAGAAATTAAACACCTTTTTTCAATCAAACAGTTTCAAAATGTTTCTGATCTTTCATTTTAGGCCACATCCTGCTGGTGTGATTCCTCTTCCTCCTACTCATCATAAACTCCAGGCCTCAATTTTTTTTCTGGTGTCCTAAAGCCCTGATTCAGGCTGGCAACTCTTTGGTTTCTGACTCTGGTCCATCGAAGATTCACTCGATAGTCTGCTGTCAGGGTTTAGAGGCACATTACAACAACCCAGCTTCCTGAGGCACAGTCCTTTGAAATTAGTGAAAATGACTCAAAACGTTCAAAAGAGCAGGGAAGAACCACCTTAGCCCAGAGCTCTGAAGAACTTTAAAACCACAGTGTGGCCATCGTCTTATTCACCCTGGAGAAAATCATGCAGGGAATTCATGCAGGTGTATAAGATGATGAGATGCATTGGTCGTGTGGATAGCCAGATTTATCTAATGTAGACTTTTTTAGATAATTACATCTGGAACCACAACCTAATTCACTTACGGCAATATTTAGGATTATCCCATTGGAACCAGGAAATATTCCTGATTCCACTCAACGTATGATAGCCTTTTCAACTTCATTGAATAGGACAGCCATTTTATTGAAGTGGAAGGATTCTAATCCACCCATTGTCTTTTATTGGTTTTCCTCCATTATGTCCTGTCTAAGTTTAGAGGAAATAAGAAGTCGGACATTAGATGCATCCTGTAAATTTGAGCAAATCTGGCGACCATTTATTCAGTATTTTCATTTGGTTTGATTTATTACTTTTACAATTTTTTTTTCGAAGTTCTAGATTTGATCAGAAATTCTTTCTTTTTTTTTACTTTTTGATCATATCCTCCGAATGGACTGCCCAATTCCTTTTTATTTTGTATAGAGTAGTGTTTTATTTTCTTCTTTTCATAATTTAATTTTTTTTCTCCATGTATAGAATGGAGGAGAATCAGCTGTCGTCTTTTTTTATTATATATCACATAATAGCTTAACACTATGTATGACTTTGATCATCTTTATTTCACTTTCTGTTTGCATTGTTATTGATACGTACATTTGAGATAATTCTCCTCTTGTTTGTATTTATATTCCTTTTATATCAATAAAAAGATTAATAACTCAAGAAAGAGATTTACTCAATCATCCCAGCTGTGGCAACACCAGCACCTTCACATTAGGGAGGAAGTTCAAATCAGCTCCGTGTTAAATGTTTAACCATCACGGTGACTGAAGGCAGCCGCAGGTTCATGAGGGACTGTTACTGTCAGATTCTGCAGTTCTTGCGGCTGCTCATCGCACCCAGGACTGAACCCTAGTCACTGAGCATTGGAGGAGACTGTTCTGCTGATGTTAGCCTTAAACTAGACAGAAGTTTTACATTGTGGATCTGTGAATGATAAATCAATTCTGTATCATTTATCCCGTGTCTCAGGTACTTACTGACTCTATCACCCTCACCATGTACACTAGAAAGGCTACTCAGTCCATTTGGTTCCTGCCCATGTTTCTGTTCCATATCAGTTTATCAAAATCTATCCCTGCCGTTTCCCTCTCACACTCCCTATGATGACAGGTTGCAACTAGTCACCTCTCCATGGGATAGGAGATTTCCCTTGAATTTCATAGAATCATAGAAATCTGCAACACATTACAGACGCTTTGGCCCACAATGTTGTGCCGACCATGTAACTTACTCTAGAAACTGCTTAGAATTACCCTACCGCATAGCCACCTATTTTCCTAAGCTCCATGTACCTATCTAAGAGTCTCTTAAAAGACCCTATTGTATCCGCTTCTACCACCGTCGCTGGCAGTGCATTCCACACAAACACCACTTTGTTTAAAAAAACTTAGCTCTGACATCACATCATTCAAGCAACTTAAATCTATGCCCCCTCGTGTTAGCCGTTCCAGCCCTGGGAAAAATCCTTTGGCTATCCACACGTCAAAAGCCTCTCATCATCAAATATACCTCCATGAATTTCCTGCATGATTTTCTCCATGCTGAAGAACTGTGGTTTTAACGTTTTTCAGAACTCCGGACTAAGGTTGTTAACTCCTTCCTCCCTGCTCTTTTGAACGTTTTGGGTCATTTTCACTAATTTCAAAGGACTGTGCCTCAGACAGTTGGGCTGTTGCAATGCGCCTCTAAAACCTGACAGCAGACTAGCGAGTGAATCTTTGATGGTGCAGAGTCAGAAACCAAAGAGTTGTCAGCCTGAGTCAGGACTTTGGGACTCCAGAAACAAATGGGACCTGCAGTTTACGATGAGTAGGACGAGGAGGAATAACGCCAGCAGGATGTGGGTACAAATGAAAGATCAGAAACATTTTGAATCGGTTTGATTGAAAAAAGGTGGTTAATTTCTGCAAAGTACTGGAGGAAATCAACAGATCAGGTCACAAATGTGAAGAAGAATAAATAGACAGCGTTTAGGCCGAGGGCCTTCAACATGCCTAGACTGTGTACTCCTCTGCTTAGTTGCCGTGTGTGTGTGTGTGTGTGTGTGTGTGTGTGTGTGTGTGTGTGTGTGTGTGTGTGTGTGTGTGTGTGTGTGTGTGTGTGTGTGTGTGTGTGTGTGTGTGTGTGCGTGCGTGCGTGCGTGTGTGTGTGTGAGTCTGTTTTTCCAACAGCTGCAGAATCTTCTGTGTTTCATATCTGCATTTGTAATGGGTTTGTAATTTGGTATTAGATACACGAAGTGCCTGCTGATATGGAATATATTGTTTATGGGAGCCGCCGCACAAAAAAAAAGCACAGAAGTATTGTCATGGAACCGGTGGTTGCAGAAACTTTCAATGGCACCGTGATTACTCATAAATCCGTGCGATAAAAAGTTCGCTTTCGCCGAAGGACCGATTGAATGCGCAGGCGTATGCGTTGTTCACTTACCCGGATATCACGCATGCGCGCAGTGCACAAACGGAAGGATCGGCGTAAGGTGAGAGTGTTCGCCACGTGAAGTTTGCAACACCGATTTAGGGAAATTTCTCTGAGTTTCGGACACCGTGACCTGCAATCCCAGGACAGTCCTGCTCTCTTCCCTCTCTCTCAGCCCCACGATCCGTACACAGGCCCCGGGGAGCTTCCGGCTGATGAGGGAATGGGAACCGATGGATCTCTCAGACAGAGCTGAGCTCCAGCTGTCTAAATGCAAGGATTAGGAACTCGGAGAGAGGGAACAAAATCATTTACAGCAGCAGTTGAGAAAATCACCTTTGTTTTGTTTCCAGTCATTAAAAAAAGAGAAAATCTGTGGAGAGGGCACAGTTTAAAGGTGCTTGGAAGCCGGTTGGAAGGAGATCTCAGGGGTGTTGTGTGCTTTATCCGTACCGTGGGTTACTCATAACAAACCATATTCTGGAAGAATTGACCTTTAATTTAACACCAACAAAACCACGTTTTATACTGCCATGCTTCTCGAACATTCTTCATTTCTGCGCATGCTCGGAACTCCGTTCCATCCCTTTCTGACACGTGATATCACCACGAGGGGTGAGGTTTTTTTTACGCAGAGTGGCGAGTGTGTGGAATGGGCTGCTGGTGACTGTGATAGAGGCGGATACAATAGGGTGGTACATGGCACGTAGAAAAATAGAAGGCTGTGGGGAATATTAGGTAAATTCTAAAGTAAGTAATGTTCGGCACAGCATTGTACGCCGAAGGGCCTGTATTATGCTGTAGGTTTTCTGTTTTTCTGTTTTTTTCCCATGTTGGAGATCCAAGAAACGCAAATGCTGGAGGAACTCAACAATAATATTCTTTTCCATAGATGCTGCCAGGCCTGCTGAGTTCCTCCAGCATTTTGTGCGTGTTTTTTGTGCTACCACCTCTTGTTCTGGAATTTTCTACCAGTGAGAACATGCTTGAGCCCATTCTCTCTGGGTACATAATGATATCAAACACCTTTGTCCTGGGCAACAAGTAGCTTTCAGATCACAAATGTGCCAGACTCCAATGAGACAGACTACTGCCCTTCCCTTCATATTCATTGGCATTGCATTCACTGAGTTCACCACCATCAGTCCCCTGGGGGAGGGTTCAGGGGGAATATTTATGTACAATACAGAAAGTGGAGTCACCTGTGTGTATTGTGATGATGCAAAAGTTGCTGGAGAATTTGCAAGTGGGAAGAAGTCGAGCAATCTTTGGAAATCTGACGTTTTAAATCATCATTTAGCAAACAAATCAGATATGGATAGTATGCAAAAGCTCTGATGAGAACATTGTTCATTACCAGCTACAGGCATGGTACATGTGCTGTGTGAGAGTGCAGATGAACTCGATCAATCCCAGAGGAGATCAAAATTCTTACTGACAGTGATTCGCTAGCTGTTGAACTGAATACCTCAAAATATAAAATTCAGTGCAGACCATATTGTTGTCATTGGGTAAATATTGCACAGCCACGGATTAAAATGAAAGTGAACTTCTGAACCAACACCAGGTTTTGTCACAATGTCTGCTCTGCACTCACTGAGACACCCGTTTTACAACGCTGTCGGCAACTAAACTAAACGAGTCCACAGACCGCGCACTCAAAACTGTTCGTTCGCTTTTTTTCTTACCAGGAACTCCAATAACGGCAATAATCATGTAAAGTATCTTTGTAAAACCGTTAAATGTTTCAAAAATGCTGAGTGAGATTCAACCTGTCTTCCACCAGTCCGCGATCTCGCTGAAAAAAACTGAGCTGATGAATCTCGACGGTCATTCATTTATACTCGCACCAGCACACTGAATATTCGATACTACACAAGGCTGACGTGTTTTCCAACACCTGGAGTAAAAATAAACTCGATGTCATTGATGTAAAATCCCAATTGGGATGAGGATTGATGCCAAATCACAAAATATCAAAGGCGAAGAAATGGCATGCAGTGAAGAGAGTTAAGATAAAAGAACTTCCAGGCTTACGAAGATACTGACCGCAAGCAAACTGTTAATCATTAACAATTAATAATTGTTAACAATCGATCGGGCGCCTCAGCTCTATGCAGAAAAAAGCGAAAATTCTTAGAGGACAAATATTTCAGTCCATCTGCCGACTCCGTTTGCGATGTGTTTGTCCATGGCCTTATCTTGTGCCATAATGAGACCACTTTTAGTTTGGATAAGTTACACCTCATAATCAGTGTAAGTAACATCTAATCTAATAGCATCAACACCGACTCCTCTAACTTCCGATATTTTATACGAATTCCTTCCCTCTTCCTCATATCTCCACTCTGTCCTCTCACCTCTTCTCCTGTTCTGCAAATCTTAATATCCTGGCAACTTCTACTTTCTTTTCCAGCCCTGCCGAAGGGCTATGATACAACACGTAGACGGTTTATTCATTGCCATAGATGTTGCCTGACCTACTGATGATCAGCAGTGAGTCTCCCCTCTCATCACACACCAGTTCATTCCGCGTCATGTAATCATCCATTCAACCGTTAACATCCCTACTCAAATACCAACCACTCCTCCCTTTGCACAATGATTACTACATTGTTATTACAAACCTATTCTCACCTTCCTCCACACTCCGGTTAATATCTCCCGTCCCCTAACATCCTCTTGCTCTACACAATAATTGCTACACTAGTGTTACAAACCCAGTCTACATATCCCCAACACTCTGATTAATATCTCCCGTCACAAAACATCCTCTCCCTCCGTGCACCCATTAACTGCCAATGAGTATTGTCACACCCAGCCCTCCATTCGAAAAAAAATGATTAATTTCGCCGTCGATTCGCACTCTCCCTTCGCTCCCGTACACACATTAATATCTCTTCCTGCATCATGTCACTTCCTCACAGCAAACAGGAATTGATACCCGAACCGACAGAATCCAAACTTCCCTTTATCCATTTTCTCTTGTATCTCTCACCTAATATAATTCCCGAATGTACTTCCACACACCCCTTAACACTGTACCCAGTATCATGGTTTTCGGTCCTCCCTCAACCCACACACTAATAAAGCACTGTCTATTTAATGTCTGGACTTCATCCACACGGTCATTAATAGAATGATTAATATCATCTCTCTTTCCCTTTGAAATAACGACGAACTCAATATTTTCCATCATTCTGCACGGTGAAAGACAACAGCAGTTTACGGATGTCATTGAGAGAAGAGAGTGTAGTTGCTATTACGAAGGAGAAGGTGCTGAGAGGCTGAAATATGTGAATTTAGAATCACTACATCAGCTGGACCGGATGGAGGAGACCAGGATGTTCTGACTGTCACATTCACGTTTGATCCGTTTGTCGCCATCTGCTGCTAGATGCAAAGTATTGCACCGGGGGGCGGGGGTTGGCTGTGGTTCTGACAACGGCCTGCGTTTTCTGAAACACCAGGCTGAGAACCGCATTAGTGGTGAAGTTTGAAAAATCATTGGATTTTGGAATAGTCCGCAGAAGTAGAAAGTAGCCAATGTCAATCCACTCCACTCTGAGGAGAGAGGTGGGCAAACGACAGGAAATAATAGGCTGGATAGCCTGGCCTTAGTGGTTGGAAAGATGTAGGGCTCCATTGTTAATGATGAGATTCCTGCTACGTGGAGACTCAGGATAAAATGGGCCGGATTTTACCATGGTTTCGAAAGGGGAAATGCAGCTAGGTAAATCTGTTGGAATTCTTTGAGGAAATCAAAAGGCAGATTCCATAAAAGATACCCAGTGGATGTTGTTTACTTAGATTTTCAGAAGGCTTTTGACTAAATGCCGCACTTGAGGATTCTAAACAGGATAAAACGCCTTTACTTCATCCACACTCCGACCAGACTGATCGGCGCTCGCTTCCTTGTTCATAACGGTTGTAAACTCGATGATGGAGACCATGTTTAATAGGGATCTGTCCCTCAATAACCCGTGGGATACAAAGAGCATTAACATTTCCCCACTGTGCTGCATTTAGCTCTGTTTTGTCCGGAATGACTTCCACGCTTCATTCACGCAATAAATACTTGTTTTGATTCGACCACGTAAATTAAAGATAAACTTTATAACTTCAATAGCATGTTGGTTGAAGACTTCTGATACTTGATAACAGGAACTAAAATATAGACCGGTCCAGTTGTCCAGTGACACCGTGTGATACGGTACGGACCAGCCAAGGACGAGAGTGCAGTGTTTCCATCTTCCAGGACGCTGACATGGGGTTCAACTTGTCGACTTCGCCACCTGGGTGCAGCTGTCGTAGCCACCCAGTGTCAACGGAATGTAATCCAGATTGTCCAGAGCCGGGCAATTCCTTTGTTGTTTTTCACACGGAATGTAATCCAGATTGTCCAGAGCCGGGCAATTCCTTTGTTGTTTTTCACACGGAATGTAATCCAGATTGTCCAGAGCCGGGCAATTCCTTTGTTGTTTTTCACACGGAATGTAATCCAGATTGTCCAGAGCCGGGCAATCCCTTTGTTGTTTTTCACACTGAACCTGCTCGCACACAATTCCACTTCTGGACAGAACTATGAATCAGTTCCCACGCGTCGCATGTGATCAGATTCTGACACTTCACTGAGCCTCTGTTGGAGTGGAGAGCTCTTCACGACTACTACGGAGATGCTAAGCATCCGTTTGGTATTGTATGTCCCTTCTCTCTGGAAAGCGATTATTCCAATATGACCTCTGATCAGACCGACTCAGTGCTGCTGAAAAATGCAATTATTTCTGCTCTCCTGTCATATGCTTCTCCCTTCCTTATGCGTGTTGTGAGTAATATCCTTTCACGATAGGTCGTTTAATAGGCCGCTGATATCTTGGTCTGGTTTAGATCCAACGGAGCAGATTGGAATATTGTGATTAAAATGGAATTAATCAAACATGAGTCTGATGGTGTATTTGGTGCCAGTGCACCTCGATGGGATGAATGGCAGTGGTTACAACACACAGCTGCCGTGATCTCACGCGTCGCTCTTGCTTTCACTGTTCCTCTTCACTATAAATGTAACTGCCCTGTGGTTCAGTCCCTTCCTTCAATAAGCATCTTACCTGAGCTGAGGAGAACGGAAGAGACTGACGGAGACTGGCGACGAGCTGACCTAGAGCGAGAATTCTCTAATACACCGGCGAATTATTCTGAAGAGGAGAGAGCCACCCAGTGGTGACCGACGGACACGGCAATGGCCAAGGTGTATCATGTCCTTGCTTTATATACGTCACATAGTTCGTCACTACGGAATCAGAATAAGGTTTATTATCACAGGCATGTGTGGTGAAATTTGTTACCTGAGCAGCAGTGGTTCAATGCAATACATAATATAGAAGAAAAATAGATAAATAAGCAAACAAACAAGGATCAAATAAATACACACATGCATAAATACATAATTACGGAAATACATATACAAATAAATACATGCATATTCAATAGATTAAAAATCGTGTAAACATAGTGTTGAATATCCTGGCCTGACCAACACACCACAACAAATGTTTATTGTTGTTCCTTGTTCCAGAAACCGGGCCGAGAGGGCCACTGTTTTGCAATATATTTTATCTCTTTCTTTTAAGCAGAATATGTTCTACTTAGGAGCAATGTGAGTGAAGGTGACCAGTGTTTGGGACAATGTTATAGACTATTATTGAGGATGAAGATTCGAGGTATTTATAAGAACATGATAAAATGGTCCTAACCCATGTTTCGTTTCCAGTAACCTCGGGGGTTGGGACCACTTTTTTTTGCATTCTATGTCAATGATTTCGATGAAGTTGTTGATGGTTTTATGGCAGATTTAGTGGTGGGACAAAAACAGATGAGGGTCATATCCCATTGAGATCATAGGGAGGCTACAGGATGGCACACAGATTAGGGAATGGCAAAAAAATGTCAGATTGAATCCAATGCCGGAGGTACATAGGAATGCATTTTGGTAGAATAAATAAACGAGTAGACTATTTTATTAAGTTGTATGTGAAGAAAAAGATGACTGGAATGAGTATAGGACCTGTCGGGGATAGAAGATGAAACAAGCCCCTGAGGTCGGGGGAAGAAGGACAGGTGAATGAATAAAAACTTTAATTCAGTATTCACCAGTGAAAGGGGATACTTGCGAGTAGAGCGTTACACGGGCCGACGTGCGACAACATATCGAGGTTAAGAGAGAGGCTGTACTGGAACTTTTGAAAAAAAAAAAATACTAGGTTAAATACGCCTTCTTGTGTGGTCGGGAGATTCCCTGGGCGACTGCGGGAAGCGGTGAGTCCTACTTCAGTGACGGGCAAATTATTGGAGAACATTCGTAGTACAGGATTTACGAGAATTTCCAGAAGCAGTAACTGATTTGGAAGAATCAGTGTGGCTTTGTGAGGGGCAGATCATCTCTCACGTGCTTGATTCAATTATGTGAGGATGTGACGGTCATCCTTCTGTTAAACATGGTATCACCTTTCAGAACTTTAGAAAACTTGTTACCCTGGAAAAGTTGGCTTGTGGATTCAGGACTGACGCCCAAGAAGGCAGAGGGTAGTTGTAACGTTCTCGCTCGGGTGTAACGGAACGCCGAGTTAAACGTCGAGATAAACCAAAGTCAATGCAAACAAGGCCGCAGTAAGATTAACCATTTACTGTTCACTCTTCACATTAACGTATGGTGAAAACTGTTGATAAAACAATACAAGATTGGTACAGTGTTTGTTTCCTTCTAAATATCACATTTACATTGTGAATACTTGCAAAGGTAAAACTACAATAACTACATTACATTAAAGTGCAGCATACAGTCAGAATCTAGCTGCTCCATTGACTGCTTTAAATACACTTCAATACAAACTATCCCGACTCTTTAACTAACGAAAACATAAACCTTACCGACCGTCTTTACTTTTAACAGAATCGGCTTTAGCATTTTAACTCAACATATCGATTATCTAATGACTTACAGCGTTGCTTTCACTGTGTCTTTGGTGCGTAGAGAAAACTTAACCAGCGCTGTGGCGACACATGTGAGTGACCCCCACCCTTGCGTTTATCTCAAACCGGTATTTTCCCACAAGACGCGGCGAACCCTGATGTGACGTCATCGCAGCCGCGATGTATTACAGACAAATAAATTGATTTAAACAATCCTAACTTTAGCTAGAAAAATGCTAACAAATTACTAAGCGAAAATATTATAAACTAAATAACTGCCATAAAGGCAGCACACTCCCCGCTTGACCTTCGTAAGGTCACAATGAACATAATACAAACTTCAGTCTCTAAATCAGTCATTAGGTAGAAGTAGAATGACTTCTGTAACTGGCCTTTGGTAAATTTTCACATCGCCTTGGTCGGTAGTTTTCAACTCGACTTTCCTGACACGTCCATCCCTACTAGGGAATGTGGCAGTGATTCTGGCCATTGGCCAGCAGTTGCGGGCGATTTGCTTGTCCCTGAGCAGGACTAAATCTCCAACTTGAAGGTTCCTTCTCCATTGCTTTGTGTACAGGTCCTTATCAGAGAAGTCCCCTGGTGGAGGGGCAGCTCCTGCCTTCTGCGTAAGGAGCATTGGTGGCGAGAGTATGAAGGGGTTTTCCGGGTCAGAAGACACGGGTAGGTGTGGTCGTGCATTCATAATGGCTGTGACCTCTGCCATTAGTGTGCCCAGTACCTCGTGGGTCGATCGGATGCGTTGCTGCATCTCAGGTTTCCTTTTCATGGTTTTTTGCAAGGACGTGAACCGCTTGACTGCCTGCTCTTTGTTGTTTGGCAAGCACTGGCGTGGTTCTCTGAAAGGTAGTGGGGCGACCCCACTATTTGCTTTGTCTCTGAAGACCTTGGTGTCCTCTGTTTTTAAGATGATGGCGTCTTGAGTCGATGGAGCAAGTTTATTATCATGCTCCTTTTGGGCGAAGACTGACTGACCCAGCGTCTCGTCAGTTACTTTGCGCTTGTTAAAGCCTTGTTGTGCTTCCTGGACGCACATGGAACTTGTGCGGGGTTGAAGAATCGAATGGCGACTACTCTCTAGCACATTGGTCTTGAGTGTGTTAACCGTTGATTTGTGTTCATTGCCAGGGCACACCTCTCCTATCACCACCCAGCCCAGATCCAGGCGTTGCACAACGGGGGCGTCGTGTGGTGCATTGACCTGCTGCCTAACCTTGTGTACCCGGAGAACATCCCTCCCTAATAGCAGGAGTATTTCTGCTTTTGGATCCAGCTCTGGGATGTGTTTGGCGATGTGGTGGAGATGTGGTTGGTGTAGCACCGCACTTGGCGTCGGGATCTCAGTGCGGTTATTCAAGATTTTCTCGCACTCTACGAGTGGAGGGAGACAGATGAGGACTTTACCATCCAGGAACTCGATCTGGAAGCCTTCAGCCCTCCTTCCGTAAGTTTTCCGGTTGCCTGAGCAAGTTCTAAGGTAGTATGGGAACTGCTCACTCTCAATGTTGAACATGTTAAAGAACTCTGGACTGACTAGCGAGCGGTTGCTCTGATCGTCCAGAATTACGTAGGCATTGATGGCCTTGTCTTTGGCTCCCTTAGGGTACACCTTAGTGAGACAGATCTTTGAACAAGAACGGCTTGCCTGAGCTTGACCGCAAACTTCTCTACAGCTCGAGCTGACAACAGTTGTCCTGGAGTGAGCTTCTCCCTCCCCGCCGTCCTGTTGTGAGGGTGAAGGAGCGTTGTCGGTTCGCGGTAACGGGCCAGGATGCATGGCCCCGTCGTGATTAGTGCTATTACATTCCGGGCACTTCACGGCGATCGTACACTCTCTAGCAAGGTGAGAGGTCGAGGAACAGCATTTAAAACATATTCTTTTCTCCTTGAGAAGGGCCATCCTCTCTTCAAGGGGTTTTTCCCTAAACGTTCTGCATTCCTTGAGGGGGTGGGGTTTGTCATGCAATGGACAATTCTTGCTAGGGTCGTTGTTAGTTGTAAAGGCTTCAGTCTTAAGCGCTGAGACTGGTTTAGTAATGTTGGAATTATTCGAAGTGGATTTATCTGGCTTGGTGTAAATTGTACTGCTTCCTGGACCTATGAGGCTAGGATCATTTCGCTTCTTCGCCTCCCTGCACACAAACCTAATGAAATACTCGAAGGGAGGAAATCGACCTTCGTGTTCTTCCTTGTAATCTGAGGCAACGGACAACCACCTGTCCTGCAGCCCAAATGGAAGTTTGTCCACGAGTTGTCTAATCCCGGTTGGAGTGTCTAGGTATACTAGACCAGCTGAGTAGCCATCTTCTTTGGCGCCTTGAATCTCCATGAGTAAATCTCCGAATTCTCTTAGCTTGGTGTGGTCCTTGGCTGACACCTTAGGAAAATTTCCCAAACGTTGGCATAGCGCCGCCTCAATAATTTCGGGGGCTCCATAGCCCTCCTGAAGTCTCTCCCATGCTTTCTTCAATGCTAGCTCGGGTTTGTTGATGTACACTGAACGCATGCGTCTCACCTGTTCACATGATTCTTTTCCCAGCCATTTTGCCATAAGATCCAACTCCTGGGTTGCTCTGAGCTGGACTCCGTCGATAGCGTTGGTTAATGTGGAGTGCCATGCACGGTAATTTTCAGGTTTATCGTCGAACTGGTATAGTCCTGAAGTGACGAGATCCCGTCGTGAGAAATACTATGCTACGGGTTCGTCTGCAAGTGGCGTGCGGGCTGAGGGAACATGTCCGCAGGTACGCGACTGAGGGCGTACATCTCTTATGGAATTTGCTGGTCTGGACTCGGTCTTTGCCTCTCTTCTCCTCAAATCTGGTAAGTTCGGTGTCGAGAAATACTGGTCATGAGCCCTTTCATTCCTGGATTCATCGCGGAGTTGTGAGGGTAAATTATCTTTCTCGGATGGACGTGATGCCGTCGGGCCTCTCCGAGACTCCTCATGAAGTGGGACGTTATCGAATAAGTAAGGAGAGGAAGAAAGAGTCTTCCGTTCTATTTGAGATTGGACATAGTCGCTTGTGCGTTCCAATCTGATCTTTTCTGAGGTAGATTTTCCGTCAACCGGATCATGCATTTCTTCAGCATCTTCTATGAACTCTGCTTCCACCCCAGCAGCTGCTGCTTCTCGTTCTAGCTTCAGCACCTCTAACTGTGCCTCTACCCTTTTCCTTTCCAACTCGTTTTCGGCTTCTCTGGCAGCCGCTTCCTTCTGGTTTTCGGCTTCTCTGGCAGCCGCTTCCTTCTGCTTTTCGGCTTCTCTGGCAGCCTTTTCCTTCTGGTTTTCGGCTTCTCTGGCAGCCGCTTTCATCTTTACTTCTAGTTCTTCTTTGGCAAAGCGCGCTCGCACCTTGGCGGCTTCTGCTTTAGCTCTTGCTTGGGTGGCCTTACTTGATGCCCTACTGCCCCTGTCGCAGGATGGCGACGACTTTGACAACGACTTGATGCTGGACCGAGTTGACATGGCTACACTTTAAACACCTGATAATGCCGCTTTTTCACTGTAACGTTCTCGCTCGGGTGTGACGTAACGCCGAGGTAAACGTCGAGATAAACCAGAGTCAATGCAAACAAGGCTGCAGTAAGATTAACCATTTACTGTTCACTCTTCACATTAACGTATGGTGAAAACTGTTGATAAAACAATACAAGATTGGTACAGTGTTTGTTTCCTTCTAAATATCACATTTACATTGTGAATACTTGCAAAGGTAAAACTACAATAACTACATTACATTAAAGTGCAGCATACAGTCAGAATTTAGCTGCTCCATTGACTGCTTTAGATACACTTCAATACAAACTATCCCGACTCTTTAACTGACGAAAACATAAACCTTACCGACCGTCGTTACTTTTAACAGAATCGGCGTTAACGTTTTAACTCAACATATCGATTATCTAATGACTTACAGCGTTGCTTTCACTGTGCCTTTGGTGCATAGAGAAAACCTAGCCGGCGCTATGGTGGCACATGTGAGTGACCCCTACCCTTGCGTATATCTCAAACCGGTATTTTCCCACAAGACGCGGCGAACCAGGATGTGACGTCATCGCAGCCGCGATGTATTACAGACAAATAAATTGATTTAAACAATCCTAACTTTAACTAGAAAAATGCTAACAAATTACTAAGCGAAAATATTATAAACTAAATAACTGCCATAAAGGCAGCACAGTGTTGGTTTTTTACGTAGTTCAGTCTAGTTTTTTGTACTGTGTCATCTAACACCATGGTCCTGAAAAACGTTGTCTCATTTTTACTGTGCACTGTACCAGAAGTTATGGTCGAAATGACAACAAAAGTTGACTTGACTTGACTTGACTTGACTTGACAAGCTTGCTGCTCTCAAAATGTCGCTTTTGAAGGCCTCCCGTTCGCCAAGTCACCATTGCCTGATAACAGCGTGTCCCAAAGCACAATTCTCAAAGCCTTCTTAGAGACCATCAAAATCGGCATTTCTCCAATTTATGATCACATCCCGCAGGCCAGACCATTCCTTATCTATATTTACATTTAAAATAATGGCATTGTGATCGCTAGATGTAAATATTTGGCCTACAGAATCTTCTGTCACTAGCCGTGTCTCAGTAACTAATCGGAAATCAAATCTCACACACTCTCTCGATGGGACTTCCACGTAATGATGAAGGAAACTTTTCTGAACACATTTAACAAATACTATCCAGTCTAGGAATTTTGAGCATGGGAGGTCCAGTCAATGTGTGGAAAGTTAAACTCACCTACTTTCACAAACTTATGTTTCTTTGAACAGTCTGTGATCTCTGTACAAATGTGTTCCTCGAAATGCCTCGGACTGCTGGGTGGTCTGTAATATAGCCCCAGTAACGTGGTCCTATCTTTTCTCATTACTCAGTTGTACCCATAATGCCTCACTAGAGGAATTCTCCTGTCCGTCCTGACGGAGCACTGCCACCATATTTTCCCTGGCTGGTAACGCGACCACTTCTCCTTTAAACCCTCCCGCTCTGTGACGTCCAAAACAACGCAACCCAAGAATATAGATTTGTCAGTCCTGCCCCTGTCATAGCCAAGTCTCCCTGATGACTACAATATTGTAAATCGTGTCGATTCATGTCCTAATCTCATCTGCCTTTTCTTCAATCCTACTTGCATTGAAATATACGCAGAGCAGAACATTAGTCTCAACATGCTTTACCTTTTGATTCCTGACTTTGCCTAAGGGCTTAGCATCTGTTTAAGAAACTTGAATAAGTACGTGGATGGGAGGGCTATGGAGAGCAGGTCAGTGGGAATCGGCAGATTAATATCTTGCCACTGAGACGGGGAGCAGTGAGCAATAACCTCCCGGTGTGGAATACGGAGACTAGGAATCGTGTGCGGTAAAACTCCCCGCTGTCGGATATGGCGACTAGAACCACACGCCGTAAAACTCCCGGCATGCAACCGTAAGCCCACGGTGGATTTGTTCGATGATTTCTGAACATACATGATTAACGACCCTGCAACTGGGGACTGAATGAATTGTTGGTCTAACAATTCTAATCAGAGACACCATCTCCCCGCCTTTCTCCGTCACTCCTGTCTCGTTATCCCGTCTCCCTCACTCCCTCCTCACAGTCCCTCTTCCTCATAGGGCCCTTTACTCCAGCCTTCCCTTCTTGCTCACTGTCCCCTCACCGTCTCACCTCTCCCTCACCTCTTCCTTATCATCGTCCGTCTCAATCATCCTTGCTTCCTCACCGCCTCTCTCCCTCCCCCTTCCCTCTTCCCTATCCCTCTCAGTTACACCCCTACTTGACCAGTCTCCCACTTTCTTTCACCCCTTTCCTCGCTATTTCCTTCTCTTTCACCCCTCTCTCTATCAACAACAGGTCAACAGAGGACGCCATCTCCACGGCACTTCACTCTGTCCTGACCCACCTGGACAACCCCAACTCTTGCGTCAGAGTGCTGTTCATTGACTTTAGTTCGGCTTTCAATACTGTGGTCATCTCCAAGCTGATCGCCAAACTTCGCCAACTTGGTATCAGCTCATCCCTCTGCAATTGGACCTTGCACTTTCTGACTAACTGACCCCAATCAGTTAAGTTAGACAACCTCTCCTCCCCTACTCTCACACTGAACACCGTCGTGCCTCAAGGCTGTGTGCTGAGGCCTCCTCTGTACTCCCTTTTCACCTAAGACTGTGTTCCTCTACATGGTTCTAACTCCATAATCAGGTTCGCAGACGACACCACGGTGGCAGGCCTGATCAGAGGGGATGCCGAGACGGCCTACAGGGACGAGGTCCAGTACCTGGCCGCATGGTGTGCCGACAACAACCTGGCCCTTAACACCCAGAAGGTCAAGGAGATGATTGTGGACTTCAAGCATGCTAGGAGCCACACTCATGGCCCCATCTACATCAACGGAGCTGTAGTGGAGCGTGTATCAAGCTTCAGATTCCTTGGTGTCCACATGTCCGAGGATCTTACCTGGTCCCTGAACTCATCCAACCTGATCAAGAAGGCACAAGAGCGCCATTTTTCCTGCTGAGCATCAAGAAAGATCACCTCTGTCCCAGGGTACTGACGGACCCTTACCGCTGTACCATTGAGAGCAGACTCACCAACTGCATCTCAGCGGGTGCTATGTTACGTACCCCGTAACGGGTTAAAACGAACCAGCAGAAATGGAGACACCTGGAGTCTGAGTCTGCCGTTATAAACTGTATTTTATTAGTAACTACGTGAATAAAGTGATATAAAACGAGATAAAGTAAACAGGTTAGCAGAGTTTATGCACATATATAGGTGAGTGAATAAGCTTCCCCAGCTCAGGTGATTGGGTGATACAGTATCACGGTGGGATGGTAAGTAATCAGTTCAGTTCTGGAGTTTGGTTTGAGTAGAATTGGAGAGAGAGTTAGAGTGTTGGTTTGTCTTCCAATGCCGATGCCGATCCTCACGTCCTCCTCCTACTCCCGAAGCTTACAGTCACCGACTGTGACCAGAATAAGGGGATGCCGTCTTCCGTGGTGGAGTTATCAACCCCAAACCAGGGTTAAACACACCGATAGCTCTCCACCGGTCACCCCTTTGTCCACACTTTGAGCAAAAACCCCACCCTCGTCGTGGGAACAGAGCGCTCACCAGCGTCCCCCTTGTCCCTGGAGTCGTGTGTCTCCTATGGTGTGTCTGATTAAAAAGTCGACTGACCTTGCATATATCTCTGTAGTGCGAAACACGAGCTGTCTATCATATAGCTCCTCCTTTCAGTTCCCAAGGAAACTCACGGACTTTCTGTCTCCCTGCTGCTGAATCAGCACACAAGCTGTTCGCTCTCTCTCTCTCTCTCTCTCTCTCTCTCTCTCTCTCTCTCTCTCTCTCTCTCTCTCTCTCTCTCTCTCTCTCTCTCTCTCTCTCTCTCTCTCTCTCTCTCTCTCTCTCTCTCTCTCTCTCTCTCTCTCTCTCTCTCGTTTAAATGAACAGTGCACTTTAGAATAATCCTTCAGATCCCGTCACAGGTATGGCAATTGTCCCGTATCGGACCGCAAAGCACTCCAGCGTGTGGTGAAAACTGCCCAGCGGATTATCGGCACCCAATTGCCCACCATTGAGGACACCTACCATAAACGCTGCCTGGGCAGGGCGAAAAGCATTATCAAGGATGCACCTCACCCTAATCATGGACTTTTGACTCTCCTCCCATCTGAAGGAGCCTCCACTCCTTCACCAGCAGGCTCAGGGAAAGCTTCATCCCTGAGGCTGTGACCCTGCTGAACCTCACATCACAGCGCTAAGCAATACTGAACCCATATTGTCCTGTCTCAGTACTGTTATATTTGTGTACTGTAACACTTAATTCTATATTCGCAGTTATTTTGTAAATAACTCTATTCTTTGCATTTCTGGTTAGATGTTAACTACATTTCACTGTCTTTGTACTGGGTACAAAGTTGAATCTAATCCAATCTAACCTAAAAACAAACCGTACTCCTCTCTCCTGCATCTCTTCATCTCCTCACTCTCTCATGCCTCGCTCTTCATTTTTCTCATACTCTCTCTCCCCTTCTCCCTTTCTATTCCGTTTGTTTCTCTTATTCTCCCATTCTCTTTCCCATCCCACAATCCCTGTCCCTACCCCTATCACCCGCCATCTCACTCTCAATCTGTCACCCTCTGTCTTCCCCTCTCCATCTACCTCTCTCCTCCCTCTTACTCCTCTCTCACTCCATCTCTCTCGCTCTCTGTCTGTCTCCCTATGTCCCACCCTCTCCTCCTCGCTCTCCCAAACACTCACCCTTCTGGCACCCGTATCCCACCGTCTTCCCCTCTCTCTCACCCTCTCACACCACGCGTTCTCCGTCTTTACGCGTGCTCTCTCTCCTTCTTTCTCTCTCCCTCCCTCCTGTCACACCCTGTGTTCTCCACCTCACCCCAACATATATCAACAGTATGTAAATGCCAAGCGGCATTTGTAATTGGGATCGTTGTAGGTTCCAGATCCTCGGCAATGGTCTCTATATATGAGGAGCAGAGGGATCTTGGGGTCCGAGCCCACAGAGCACTCAAAGCTATTACGCAGGTTGACTCTGTGGTTAAGAAGGCATACGGTGCATTGGCCTTGATCAATCATGCGATTGAGTTTAAGAGCCAAGAGGTAATGTTGCAGTTATATAGGACCCTGGTCAGACCCCACTGAAAGTACTGTGCTCAGTTCCGGTCACATCACTACAGGAAGGATGTGGAAAGCATTGAAATGATGCAGAGGAGGTTTACGAGGATGTTGCCTGGATTGGAGAACATGCCTTATGATAATTGATTGATTGAGCTCGGCCTTTTCTCCTTGGAGCGAAGGAGAATGAGAGCTGACCTGATAGAGGTCTACCAGATAATGAGAGGCATTGATCGTGTGGATAGTCAGAGGCTGTTCCCCGGGGCTGAAATGGCTAACAAACACTACCCAATCTAGGCATTTTGAGCATGGGAGACCCAGTCAATGTGTGGAAAGTTAAAATCACCTACTTTCACAAGCTTATGTTTCTTTGAACAGTCTGTGATCTCTGTACAAATGTGTTGCTCGAACTGCTGGGTGGTCCGTAATATACCCTCAGTAACCTGGTCCTATCTTTTCTCATGACTCAGCTTCACCCATAACGCCTCACTAGAGGAATTCTTCAGTCTGTCCTGACGGAGCACTACCACGATATTTTCCCTGACTGGTAACGCGACCACTTCTCCTTCAACCCCTCCCGCTCCGTGGCGTCTAAAACAATGAAACCCTGGAATATATATCTGCCACTCACGCCCCTGTTATAGCCAAGCCTCACGGATGACTACAATATTGTAAATCGTGTCGATTCATGTCCTGGTCTCATCTGCCCTTTCTTGAATGCTTCTTGCTTTGAAATACACGCAGAGCAGAACATTAGTCTCAACATGCTTTACCTTTTGATTCCCGACTTTGCCTGAGGGCTTAGCATCTGTTTAAGAAACTTGAATAAGTACGTGGATGGGAGGGCTATGGAGAGCAGGTCAGTGGGAATCGGCAGACTAATAATTTGGCACTGTTTTGGGCAGCAGTGCACAATAACCGGTGTGGAATACGGAGACTGAGAATCGTATGCGGTAACACTCCCCACTGCTAGATATGTAGTCCTGAACCGCAGGCGGTAAAACTCCCGGCATAGAAACGTAATCTCAAGGTGGATTTGTTCGGTGACTTGTGAACATACATGATTAACGATCCCGCAAGTGGGGACTGAATAAAAAGATAGTCTAACAATTTTAATCAGGCATACCATCTGCTCGCCTTTCCCCCTCACTCCAGGCTACTTACACTGTCTCCCTCATCACTCCCTCCTCCCAGTCCCTCTTCATTATCCGGCCCTCTACTCCAGCCTTCCCTTCTTGCTCCCTGACTCCCTCATCGTTTCGCCTCTCCCTCACTCCTTCCTTATCATCGCCCATCTCAATCATCATTACTTCTTCACCGCCTCTCTCCCTCTCCCTTCCCTCTTCTCTATCCTTCAAATTTACACCCCTACGACCAGTCTTCCAGTCTCTATCACTCCTTTCCTCGCTCTTCCCTTCTCTTTCACCACTCTCTCTACTCCTCTGTTAACAAATCGTACTCCTCTCTCGTGTCTTTCATCTCTTCACTCTCTCATGCCTCTCTTCATTTCTCTCACACTCCCTCCCCTCTATCCATCTGTTTCTCTTACTCTTCCATTCTCTCTCCCATCCCACAATCCCTGTCCCTACCCCTATCACCCGCCATCTCAGTCTCAGTCACCCTCTCTTTTCCCCTCTCCATCTTCACCTCTCAACCACCCTCTCACCTCACTCAAACTCATCTCTCTCACTCACTCACTCATATGCCTCTCTGTAACCTCCCCCATTTCCAACCCTCTCCCTCTCTATCTCTCTCCCTGATCCACACTCTACCCCTCACTCTCCCAAACACTCTCCCTACTGGCTCTCGTATCCCACACTCTTCCCCTCTCTCTCACCCTCTAAATGCACCGCTCATCCAACCCGTTCTCCCTCTTCGCTCCCTCTCTTACTCTCTCAACTGCCTCTCCCTCTCGCAATCTATCTCTCTCTCATTCTCTCTCTCCGTTCTCTCTCTGTCTGCTGTCTCTCTCTCTTCCTCCCTCCTGTCACAGCCTGTGCTCTCACCTCATCCCATACACACATCAACAATATTTAAATGCCAAGTGGCATTTATAACAAGGATCTTTGGAGGTTCCAGATCTTCGGTAATGGTCTTTATATATGAGGATTAGAGGGATCTTGGATTCCAAGTCCATAGGACACACAAAGTTGCGACGCAGGTTGACACTGTGGTTAAGAAGGCATCCGGTGCAATGGACGTTATCAATCATGGGTTTGAGTTTAAGAGCCGAGAGGTAACGTTGCAGCTAAATAGGACCCTGGTCAGACCCCAATTGAAGTACCGTTTTCAATTCTGGTCGTCCTCAGGGAGGATGTGGAAACCATAGAAAGGGTGCAGAGGAGATTTTATAAGGATGTTGCCTGGATTGGAGAACATGCCTTATGAGAACTGGTTGTGTGAACTCAGCCTTTTCTCCTTGGAGTGACGGAGGATGAGAGGTGACCTGATAGAAGTGTCCAAGATCATGAGAGGCATTTTGTGTGGAAAGTCAGAGGTTTTTCCCCAGAGGGCAATGTTTTAAGGTGCTTGGAAGTAGGTACAGAGGAGATGTCAGGAGCACAATCCCCACCAGGCGAGATTCAGAAGAGAGGCGATCACATTTTGATTACTGATCCAAACACAGACAACGGGTTGTTTGAAAACGAAGATACAAAATACATTATCAGAAAACGAATTATTCTCATCTGAATTCCATCTTCTCATCTTAATTCCCCAGGAGTATTCTGAGAGGAGGGGTCTTTTGAAGTTGTTTCTTTCAGCTAGCCCCGCCGGCTGCCTCCACACGCTCCCTCTCGCGGATCATTCGTAACCAAGGCAACACTCAAAATGCTGGAGAAACGCTGCAGGCCAGGCAGTATCTATTGATGGGAATAATAGGACGACGGTTCGATCCAAGACCCTTCAGCAGGACTGAAATGGAAGGAGAAGGGGTCAGATTATTGATTGATTTGGAAGGTACGTGTTGTTGTTCTGTGAAACTCTGAGGCCAGGGTCGGTGTGTAAGCAGCTGCCTGTCCGGTCACATTCCTGAGAACTGGGAGCCGTGTTTGGGCTGAAATCAAATCGAACCGGTTCTGCAAATCACTCTCATTAGGATGCGTGCAAAGTCGCTTTAATATTGTATTTAACCCTTTCTGCAGCAGGGAAGAGCCATAGAATCTATATCTATCCGAACCTTCGTTTTCATTTTTTAACTCAGATTACAATTTTCTACAGTTGTTTTAAAAATATTTTTCACGATTCATTTAAATAAATGAGTTATCGTTATTCCCAACTGTAGCATTCCTTAATATAGAAACATAGAAGCCCTAAAGCACAATACAGGCCCTTCGGCCCACAAAGCTGTGGCGTACATGTCCCTACCTTAGAACTACCTAAGCTTAGTCATAGCCCTCTATTTTCCTAAGCTCCATGTAGCCATCCAGGAGTCTCTTAAAAGACCCTATCGTTTCCGCCTTCAGCACCGCCGCCGGCAGCCCAATCCATGTACACCACTCTCTGCATAAAAAAAAATTAATCCTGACATCTGCTCTGTATCTACTTCCAATACTTTAAACCTGTGCCCTCTCGTGCTAGCCATTTGAGCCTTGGGAAAAAGCCTCTGAATATCCCCACCATCATTACCTTGTACCCCTCTATCAGGTCACTTCTCAGCCTCCGTCTCTCCAAGAGAAAAGGCCGAGTTCACTCAATCAATTCTCATAAGGCATGCTCTCCAATTCAGGCAACATCCTTGTAAATCTCCTCTGAACCCTTTCTATGGTTTCCACGTCCCCCCTGTAGTGAGGCGACCAGAATTGAAACATTACTTCAAGTGGGGTCTGACCAGGGTCCTATATAGATGCAACATTACCTCTCTGCTCTTAAACTCAATCCCATGATTGATAAAGGTCAATGCACCGTATTCCTTCTTAACCACAGAGTCAACCTGCGAGGCTGCTTTGAGTGCCCTGTGGACGCGGACCCCAAGATCCCTCTGATCTTTATATATAAAGATCATTACCGAAGATCTGGAACCTGCAAAGATCCTTGTTATAAATTCCACTTGGCCTTTAAATATTGTTGTTGTATGTATGGATGAGGTGGAGAGCAAAGGGTGTGTCAGGAGGGAGGAAGAAAGAGAGAGTGGAGACAGAGAGAGACAGAGAAGGGAGAGAGAGTGAGAGAGAAATCGATTGAGAGAGAAGAGGGTTGAGAGAATGCGAAGAGGGAGGACGCGTGGGGTGAGCGGTGCATTCATGTAAGATTCAAAATTAAGATGTGCGTTTCTGACAGGTCCGGGTTAAAGTCAAAGGACAAATGTGATTTAATTATGTCTAGGGACAACTGTGATTTAATTATGTCTGGGTTAAAGTCTGTAAACAAGTGTGATCTAATTATGAATGCAGAAGCCTTGATAAAATTAACTGTTTGTGGAATCATTGAAGTCCTGAGATATGGACTATTGTTTTACAGAAACGTGTAAAAAAACAACTCCAAATATGGAATGGAGTCAGGGAGGGGGGTGGTAAGGAAGAAGGATAAAACCTGCTGCCCTGTAAGGTTCAGGGTTCCCTTCTCTGAAGGGGCCCAGCTCTGCAGAACTGTTAATAAACTTTGTTTCCTTGAATTTGTCTTGAAGCCATTATTCGGGAGCGTGGCTCGTTTCTGACAACTTGGGGCGCTCGTCCGGGATCCACACTCCAGCCGTGAGGGGGGCAAGGAAGGACATCGGAGAAGGTGCACCCTGCCGAGTTCGGCAGTCCCTGATTCCTTGCTCGTCGCCCCGCGCGGCTTGAGCGAGTGATATCCGGCGGACTCAAGGAAACAAAGAGGGGTTGTCGAGGCAGACGAGACAGTGAGCGATCGAGTAATTTCTGTGCACAGGACCCAGGTAAGAAATTGAATTCCTGTAGAGACGTAGTACACAAGAATCGTGGAACTGCGGGGTTCCTGCAGGTGATTTCTCCTGTAGAGACGTAGTACACGAGAATTGTGGAACTGCGGGGTTCCTGCAGGTGATTTCTCCTGTAGAGACGTAGTACACGAGAATTGTGGAACTGCGGGGTTCCTGCAGGTGATTCTTCCTGTAGAGACGTAGTACACGAGAATTGTGGAACTGCGGGGTGCCTGCAGGTGAATTCCTGGGCGATCGCGGGAATACAGATTCCGGAATTGGACAGGAGTAACCGAGCTAGGTGGGTCACATTCAAATTAAATTCCTGCAGAGACGTAGTGCACGAGAATTGTGGAATTACGGGGTGCCTGCGGGTGGATTGGAACCGAGCAAGTCCTCGAGATGGGGAATAAGGGGTCTAAGAGACAAGGGTAAAGGAAATCCAGGCGCCAATGATGAAAAATACCCCGGGGTACCCCCTGATAGTCCGTTGGGACGGATGTTAGAAAATTGGGATTATGGGAGGCGAAAAGGGAAGTCAAAGAAAAAATGATACAGTACTGTGAATTCTGGTCCCGCCAGCCGATCCAAGGGTCGGCTGTGTGATGGCCTAAGTTCGGGTCTAGCGAGGATTGGGTACAACAAGCCCTTAATCTGTACGTGAATTCAAAACCTAACGTTAAACCCGAAGAAAGTGATTATGCCCTATGCTGGTTACCAACGACAAATAGTTATAAATTGAAAACGATAAATGAAGGGGGACAGAAAAAGAATACATGGGAGGTGCTCGACCACCTGCCGCCCCATATGTGCCCCCTACCGCTCCGCAAATCGAAGACCCTGAGACGGAGGTTGGCCAACAGCTGATTCGTGTTGAATTTGTATCGAAAGCATGGCCAGAAAAAAAAAACTGGAAAAACTAGAAGATTGGAATACTAAACCCTTAAGTGAACTACTCAGGGAGGCACAGACAGTGTTTGTAAGAAGGGATGAAGAGAAGCAGAAGACGGCAAGGATAATGGTCCAGACAGTGCGACAAGTAACCGCAGATAGTAGAGAGAGAGACGGGGACCATGGTTGGATCGAGGTAGTAGCCAGGAGCAAGGAGGAGGGCTAAGGAAGGCTTTAAGATGTTTTCACTGCAACGAAGAAGGACACTTCAGGCGCGAGTGCCCCAGATACCGACGGGAAGTGCGCTCGTACGCTATGATGGAAGATGAAGACTAGGGAGGTCGGGGGTTCCACCCCTTGGGGATGAATTATCGGCAGGAACCCCTGGTAAATTTAAAAGTAGGTCCCCAAGGGTCAGATACAACCTTTATGGTAGATTCGGGTGCCGAAAGATCTAGCGTAATCCAGATACCTCCCGGCGCCCGAACCGGAACAAAGGTAATGGGAGTATCCGGTATTGGAGGCAAAATAATACAAGTACCTGTTATAGAAAACGTGAAAATTGAACATGAGGATAGGGTAACGGGACAGGACCTACTTTTGTTACCCTCTGCAAGATTCAACCTGCTCGGGCGGGATCTGCAAGTCAGGCTAGGCATCGGGACTGTGCCCAGGAACGGGAAGATAATGGTACAGCTGTTTGCCCTCAGGGAAGAAGACGATAGGAAAATAAGCCCGGAGGTATGGTACCAGGAAGGGAACCGGGGGGGTTTGAACGTCCCCCCTTGCAAATCTCACTATTACCTAACAGTTCGCCAGTATGGAGAAAACAGTACCCTATTTCAATGGAAGGAAGAAAAGGGCTGCAGCCGGTGATTGAAGGACTGATCGCTGACGGACTACTGGAGGAATGTATGTCACCGTATAATACCCCAATACTCCCGGTGCGAAAGCCAGATGGGACTTATCTGATGGTACAAGACCTGCGGGGCCTAAATGCAGTAGTCCAAACCCGATACCCGGTAGTGCCCAACCCTTACACACTGATGAGTAAGATCTCCCCTGACCATGAATGGTTCAGTGTAATAGATCTAAAAGACGCCTTCTGGAGTTGCCCACTAGAAGAGAGCAGTCGTGACATGTTTGCGTTCGAATGGGAAAATCCTACGACGGGGCGGAAAAGACAACTCCGGTGGACGGTCCTGCCACAGGGGTTCACCGAATCACCTAACCTATTTGGGCAGGTCTTGGAGCAAGTACTAGCAGAATTCCAATGTGCTCCAGAGAGCCAACTGCTACAGTATGTGGACGATCTATTACTATCCGGGCCAACACAGGAAGGGGTGCAGGAAGACACCATCAGACTACTGAACTTCCTGGGGAAGCAGGGGCTACGGGTCTCAAAGAAAAAGTTACAATTTGTAGAAAAGGAAGTAAGGTATCTGGGACACCGGGTCAGTAAAGGACAGCGATGCATTACCCCAGAAAGGATAGCTGGAATTACGGGAATGTCACTACCATGTACCAAGAAGGAGATACGCACCAGTTAATTTGCGATGCACTTGATATCGAATGGAAGTACCATACCCCGTGGCATCCCCAGAGTTCGGGAAGAGTAGAACGAATGAACAGCACCCTAAAGGCACAACTGACCAAGTTGATGTTAGAAACCAAACTACCATGGACTAAGTGTCTCCCTATTGCCCTTTTAAGAATACGAACAGCGCCCCGCAAGGACATAGGAATATCCCCATATGAGATGTTGTTCGGACTCCCGTATTGGAATAAGGTGGAAGGGTACCCCACGCTACAAGGGGGTGATATCTTTGTAAGGGACTATTTACTGGCACTGTCCCGTTCCTTTGCAGAACTGCGGAAAAAGGGTCTCTTGGCCCAGACTCCGCTGCTCGATTTTGCTTTACATCAGATCGTGCCTGGAGATTGGGTTCTGGTAAGGACCTGGAAGCCGGAGAAGTTACAGCCACAGGTCCTGCTAACAACAGAGGCGGCTGTACGGACAAAAGAAAAAGGGTAGACACACGCATCCAGGGTAAAAGGACCGGTGAAGCCCGAAAGCCGCACTGAGTGGACCTGTGTTCCCGGTGAAGAACCGATGGTGGTGAGGCTAAAAAGGCAGCAAAAATGAACTCTATGTGGACTGTAACATTATTGACTGTAATATATTTGATTCTATATGTCGGGGAAATTGAAGGGAAATGTGACAAGTGCAGAACCGTGGTACGAGTGGGGCAGAGGCTGTTCCCAGGATCATTTGTATCCCACTCACATGTGAATGATCGATGCTATGATCTAAGCAAGAGAGAAACACGTGGGGAGAATAGTAAACCTTATTACAAAGTCTATAATAAAGGATACATGGGACAGGGGGGGACCATGAGAAGTCTCAGCTGTCCCAGGAAAGACCGGAGTTCTTCCTCCTGCATCAGGAGGGTGACCGGAAGCTGGGAATTAAGCTGTTTGATTCATTAAGGAGAGAAACACGGGAGATAAAGGTGGGCGAGTGGGGTGATGAGTGGCCACCGGCTCGCATCATTGAATACTATGGGCCAGCGGCCTGGGCCCAGGATGGGTCGTGGGGGTATCGCACTCCTGTCTACATGTTAAACCGAATTATTAGACTGCAGGCGGTGGTGGAAGTGATAACCAATCAAACGGCACTGGCATTGGAGCTGTTGGCAAAACAGCAGAGTCAGATGCGAACAGCAATATACCAGAACAGGCTGGCTGTGGATTACCTATTGGCCTCTGAAGGCGGGGTATGTGGGAAGTTCAATCTTACAAACTGTTGCCTTAAGATAGACGACAGTGGAAAGGCCGTGTTAAAAATATCCGACAAAATTCGGAAACTGGCCCACGTGCCAGTACAAACCTGGAGATCCCTGGGGAACATGAGTTGGCTAGACGGGCTACAGGGAGGTAGTTGGTGGCGCACCGCTCTCCTAGTAGCAGGCGGGGGTCTAATGATTCTCTTACTTTTGCCGTGTTTGATTCCTTGTATACGAACACTGATCAGGCGCAGTATATTCCAGCTCCAGGCAGTAGCGATTACCCATCATGGGACAAATGAGCTAAAACTTATGCTATTAAAGAAGAAAGTGGTCCCCCTGGGAGTGAGAGAAATGCTAGCTGAAACGCACATCTTAAAAAGAAAAAGGGTGGTAATGTAAGATTCAAAATTAAGATGTGCGTTTCTGACAGGTCCGGGTTAAAGTCAAAGGACAAATGTGATTTAATTATGTCTAGGGACAACTGTGATTTAATTATGTCTGGGTTAAAGTCTGTAAACAAGTGTGATCTAATTATGAATGCAGAAGCCTTGACAAAATTAACTGTTTGTGGAATCATTGAAGTCCTGAGATATGGACTATTGTTTTACAGAAACGTGTAAAAAAAACAACTCCAAATATGGAATGGAGTCAGGGAGGGGGGTGGTAAGGAAGAAGGATAAAACCTGCTGCCCTGTAAGGTTCAGGGTTCCCTTCTCTGAGGGGGCCCAGCTCTGCAGAACTGTTAATAAACTTTGTTTCCTTGAATTTGTCTTGAAGCCATTATTCGGGAGCGTGGCTCGTTTCTGACAATTCAGAAGGTGAGAGAGAGGAAGAAAATGTAGGATACGGGAGCCAGAATGGAGAGTGTTTGTGAGTGCGAGGGGGAGAGGGTGGGACAAAGGGAGAGAGGGAGAGGGAGAGAGGAGGAGATGGGGAGGGAAAGGCAGAGGGTTACTGAGATTGAGAGTGAGGTGGCTGGTGATAGGGGTAGGGACAGGGATTGTGGGATGGGAGAGAGAAGGGAAGAGTAAGAGAAACAGATGGATAGAGGGGAGAGAGTGTGAGAGAAATGAAGAGAGGCATGAGAGAGTGAGGAGATGAAGAGATTCAGGAGAGAGGAGTACGATTTGTTGATAGACTAGTAGAGAGAGGAGTGAAGGAGAAGGAGAGTGCAAGGAAAGGGACGAAAGAGAGTGGGAGACTGGTCGAGTAGCAGTGTAACTGAGAGGGTCAGAGAAGAGGGAAGGGGAGGGAGAGAGGTGGGGAGGAAACAAGGATGATTGAGAGGGGCGATGCTAAGGAAGGGATGAGGGAGAGGAGAGACGATGAAGGAGTCAGGGAGCAAGAAGGGAAGCCTGGGGTAGAGGGCCAGATAAGGAAGAGGGACTGTGGGGAGGGTGTGGTGAGGGATACGGGTTAAGTAGCCAGGAGTGAGGGAGAAACGCGAGGAGATGGTGTGTCTGATTAGAATTGTTATACTAACTATTAATTTTGTCCCCAGTTTCAGGGTCGTTAATCATATATGTTCACAATCACCGAACAAATCCACCGTGGGAATACGACGGGAGTTTTACCGCGTAGGCCGCTGGTCTCCGTATCCGACAGCGGGCAGTTTTACCGTACACAATTCTCAGTCTCCGTATTTCACCCCGTCTCGGTTCCAAATTATTATTCTGCTGATTCCCACTGACCTGCTCTTCATAGCCCTCCCATCCACGTACTTATTCAAGTTTCTTAAACAGATGCTAAGCCCTCAGGCAAAGTCAGGAATCAAAAGGTAAAGCATGTTGAGACTAATGTCCTGCTCTGCGTATATTTCAATGCAAGAAGCATTGAAGAAAGGGCAGATGAGATCAGGGGCATGTATCGACGCGATTTACAATATTGTAGTCATCCGTGAGGCTTGGCTATGACAGGGGCGTGAATGGCAGATATATATTCCAGGGTTCCGTTGCTTTAGACGCCACGGAGCGAGAGGGATTAAAGGAGAAGTGGTCACGTTACCAGTCAGGGAAAATGTCGTGGTAGTGCTCCGTCAGAACTGACTGGAGAATTCCTCTAGTGAGGCGTTATGGGTACAACTGAGTAATAAGAACTGTAAGATCACGTTACTGGGGCTATATCACAGACCACCTAACAGCCTGAGGCAGTTCGAGGAACACATTTGTAGAGAGATCACAGAATGTTCAAGAAAACACAAGTTTGTGAAAGTAGGTGATTTTAACTTTCCACACATTGTCTGGGTCGCCCATGCTCAAAATACAATAATCAGTTAATGCTGGTGTCAATAAATGAATAATCATAAACATCCATGAATCGTTCATATTAAATATTTCACCTTCACGTCACACTTAACCCATGACCTCTAGGTCCAGTAACACCCAACCTAAGTGGATAAAGTCTGCTTGCATTAACTCGATCTATACCCTTCAGAATTGTGTGTACCTCTGCACTGTTCCATACGCCACAACGGGGGTTTCCTGCGCTCAGTACAGGTCTCCGTATCCTACGCTGCGAACTCTTTCCTTGAAGCTAACTGTTTTCCAATCTCTCGCCCTCTCTCTCCCCAGCGTTCTCTTCCTCTCTCCCTTCCTGTTTCATCTACTCTCTCTCTCGCTTTCTGTCACCAATTCCGGGTGTTCCTCACTCTCCATCCATATCTGTGTGTCTCTATCTCTTTCTCTCTCTCTCTCTCGCTCTCTCTCTCCTCCCTTTCTCTCTCCCTCCCCCACTCTCTCCACTCACCACAGTCTCTGTCTTCTCCATTCACTCTCTCTGCCGTAGACCATAGCCTATCAATAGAAAAAGCCTGCTTGCATTTATCCCATCTATGCCCCTCGTAATTGTGTATACCTCTATCAAATCCCCTCTCAATTTTCCACTTTCTAAGGAATCCAGTCTTACCCTGCTCAATCTTTCCATATAAATGAGGTCCCCCAGACCCAGCAACATCCTTGTATTTTTTCTGTACTCCTTCAACCTTGTTTACACCTTTTCTGTAGGTAGATGACCAAAACTGCACACAATTCTCCAATTTAGACTTCAACAACATATCATACAACTTCAGTATCCCGTCTCCTGTGCTCAGTACGCGGATGTATGAATGACAACGTGGCAGAAGCTTTCTTTACGACCCTATCTACCTGTGGCACAACTTTTAAGGGATTATGGACCTGTGTTCCCAGGTCTCTTTGTTTAATCACAGTCCTCTGTGCCCTACCATTGACTGTGTAAGATATATCCTGGTTGGTCCGACAGAAGTACGAAACCTTGCACTTTTCTGCATTGATTTCCATCAGCCATTTTCAGCCCATCTTTACAATTGATGCAGACCCTCTGCAAGCCATGATGCCGTCCTCACTGTCCACTACAGCCCCAAACTTGGTGCTATCCGCAAACCTGCTCATCAGTAAATCACATTAGCCTCCAGATCATCGATATAGATGACAAAGAACGAACGCCAAAGCACCGATCCCTGTGGCACGCCACTATAAAGCCGAATCCTGAATGCATCCCGAATGCCGAGCGACTGAACCTTCTTGACCAGCCTCCCATGCGGGGTCTTGTAGGCAACATCCAGTATATCACCGTCATCCACTTTCCTGGTAACTTCCTCGAAAAAGTCTATAAGAAGGCATACTGACAATCCTTTTATTTTTCCTACTCAACCCCATTTCACGGCCGTCACCCGGTAACATTTGATGCCATGTCCAATCAAGAACCTATCAGTCTCTGGCTTAAATACACCCAACGAATTGACCTCCACAGCTGCATGTAGCAGCTACATATTCACCACGTTTGGCAAAAGAAATGTCTCCGCGTATCTGTGTTGAAAGGCTGACCCTCTATCCTGAGGGAGCATCCTCTTGTCCTGGACTTTCCCATCTTTCCACATCTACTCCGTCTAGGCCTTTCAACATTCGAAAGGATTCAATGAGATCACCCCACCCCCCCACCCCCACCACATCCTTCTGAATTCCAGCGAGTGCTGACCCAGAGTCAGCAAACCTTCCTCGTGTGATAACCCTTTCATTCCTGGAATAGTCCATGTGAACTTCCTCTGGCTCCACTCCAATACCAACACATCTTTTTTAAGCTGAGGGACCCAACTGTTCACCATTCTCAAGGTGAGGCCTCATCAGTGCTTTGTCAAGCTTCAGCATCACATCGTTGCTCTTGTATTCCAGACCTCTTGAAATGAATGCAAATATGGCATTTGTCTTCATCACCACCGACTCAACCTGCAAGTTAACGTTCCAGGTGATCTGCACAAGGACTCCCAAGTCCACCCGCATTTCAGATTCCTGGATTTTCTACTCATTATACAAAAATAGTACGCACTTTCATTTCTGCTACTAAAGTGCATGACCATGCATTTTCGAACATTTGCCACTTTCTTGCCCATTCTCCTAATCTGCCTAAGTCCTTCTGCATCTAACCTGTTTACTGAACTCTACCTGCCTCTCCACCAGTCTTCGTATCATCTGCAAACTTGGCGACAAATCATTTATTCTAACATCTAAATCATTAATGCACAGCAGAGAAAGAAGTGCTCCCAACACCAACGCCTGCGGAACACCACTGGTAACTGGCAGCCAACCAGAAAAGGACCCTTTTATTCCCACTCTCTGCCTCCTACCAATCAGTCAATGCTCTAACTGTGTCAGTAACTTTCCTGTCATATTTTTTCACTTCTACAGATTTTATTCGTTGCTCTCTGTAAGATTTTAAAAACCACACAATCCTCTATCTTGCTGGTATTTTTTGCTTTGTTGTATGCCCTTTCTTTTGCTTTTACAATAGCTTTGACTTCCCTTGTCAGCCCGGGTTGTACTATTTTGCCATATGTGTATTTCTTCATTTTTGGAATACACGTGTCCTGCAGCTTCGTCGTTTCTTCCAGAAACTCACACCATTGCTACTCTGCTGACATCCCTGCCAGCAGCTCTTTCAAATTTACATTGGACAGCTCCTTTCTCATAACACTGAAATATCCCTTACTCCGTTGAAATACGTTACATCAGACTACGTCAGATTATCATTCTGATCTTCCAGTGATCCAGCTTTATCCCTTGCAATCCTTTTGCTCGGATCATGTTTGTGGAATTCTCAATAACTCTCTTCACCTTGTCTATCAGAGGAACTTCATGCCTTCTTTTAGCCGCCCGGATTTCTTTCTCTTACACTTACTATACTCCATAAGAATCTCATTTGATCCAACTTGCCATTCTCTGTCTGCACCTCCTTTCTTCTTTTAACCGGCGCCTCAATAATTCTTGCATATCAAGGTTCCTACGCTTGTTATCCTTACCTTTCATTCTGCCAGGCACTTGCAAGCTGGTAGTCGCAAAATTTCGTTTTTGAAGGCATCACACCTTCCAAGTACACTTTCGCCACAAAGCAGCAGCCTGTCTCAATCCACACTTGCCAGATCCATTCTGACACCATCAAAATTGTGCTTTCTCCAATTCAGAATCCCAACCCACGGGTCAGGCCGAACCTTTTGTATATTTAGGTGCATATTACTGGCATCGTGGTCACCGGATGCAAAGTGTTGCTTTGCACAAATTTCTGTCCTCTGCCCTGCCTCATTCCATAGCAGATTCAGTATTGCACGCTTACTGTTGGGACTTCTGCGTACTGATGAAGGAAAAGTTGTTCGACACACTTGACAAACTCTATCCCACCTGGTCCATTTACAGTATGAGATTCCCAGTCATTATGTGGAAAGTTAAAATCACCAAGTGTATCAACCTTAAGTTTCTTGCAACAATATACGATCTCACAAATGTGTTCCTCTAAATTCCCAGGACTGTCGGGTTGTCTTTAATTTTGCCCCATTACCGTGGCCATAGCTTACTTATTTCTCATTTCCACACGGAATGCCTCATTAGTCGGGTTCGACAATTTGTCCTGACGGAGCACTGCCGTGACATTTTCTCTGACTGGTAACGCCACCCCTCCTTCATTAATCCTCCCCCCTCTGAAACGCCTTAAATAATTTGATCTCGAAATAACTGTCCTGGGTGTGGAGTGTTTGACCTGAAATTCGCCCTGCAGCGAACAGCCGCATTGACAAAGAGGGTGGAGCCTGAACCTGGCTGGATCAAATCACAGCCTGGGATTGGCTGGCTAAACCGGAGAAGCTCCGCCCAGCGAGTTGGAAAAGTGCGATCGACACGGAAATCCAGACAGAAACTTCTTGCGACCGTGAGGGAACGTTCACACAGCGTCTGTAATTCTGTCTGTTTTTGCTGCATTTGTCCTAGTCCCCTCTCCTCCCGCAGACCGACCTGTACTAGGCTGGTGAGGAGGTGAGGGATCAGAACTGCGGACGGCTTCATTTACCCCGGATCATCCGGACCTGCCTATCTGTAACGAGCGACTAACGCATTCTAACCGAATCACCCCGGGAGCAGCAGCACCGACTGAATTCTCGGTGCATGATCGGCTATCCAGGACCGCGCTGAACTCCGTCCGGTATCAACATCAGAGGTAAATGTTGTCTCCGATTTTGCAGATCAGTGAGCGTTTACAGCGGGGCTCGGCTACTGTCGGGACTGTGAGGGAAAACAAGGGAGTTCTGACAAGTTCAATGAACTAGTTATTGACCAAATGCATGAAAAGAAACGACGTCGTCACCTTCAGTCATACACATTTTCTAGGGCGGTTTGTACTGAGTCAGTGCGGATGAACCTTACTCACGGATAATGACATGCAAAATGTCCCACAGGGCAGGGCCGGGTCCCTTCTCCGATTTCTTTCACTCTCTCCTCACCCCCCCCCCCCCCCCTCTCTCACACACATGCCACAGAGCAATTTATTTAATTAACTCGCAAAATATGATATTAAAATTACAAATGATGTGAGTTTGGGGTAAAATTAAATGCTGGAATCTCGCAACGTCTGGTAGCAATTGTAACGAGTAGCCATTCAGATTGCAGACACTGTGGGACTTCTTTTTTTCTCTACCATCTGGTGTTTGTTGCTTTATATTCTGTAACTTAACTAAGTACAATATTAAGCCAGCTTGGTGCAGATTAAGTGGAGTGTCGAACTGGTCTGTTTGCTTTCAGCAGAGAATCCGCCCTGCGGACAGGCAGCAGCTTGACACAGAAAACCGCGCTGTGAGTCTCACAGAACAGCAACACCAGCCCCTCCCCCGCAGCTACTAACTGAAGTTCGTCTGATTGTCTGATATGAAATTGGAAGAAAACGTCTTGAAAATATATCCTCACGGAGACTGAACATTCTTGGTGAATTAAGGTGAGAATAATTCAGCTTCCGATATTTATTTCGATCTTTATTTCAAATCATTCTGTGTTTTGGATTAGTGATCAATAGTTCATTCGCTCCATTTTAACCCCCTTCTGTCGGCGATTGTATTGCGATCCTGCAGTTTCCTGTCAGCGTCGTTGAGATTTTCCACAGTTTATGTCAAGATTAAAAACAGATCTCTAACCAGGGTTTACGTTTTCAAAGTAAGCATGTGAAAAACCTATTCGGACAACACGATTTCCATTTCCAATACTTGTCATTTCAGATGTTTGAGACTGTGTTTGTTGTGGCTGTTTCGAAATGATCACGCTGACATCCTGTAGCAGCAAAGATTTTGATGTGGGAATCTGCCGAATGCCCTGTTTTTTTTTAAATTATTCAAATTATTTTTCATTCGGTGAATTACCTCTTCCTTTTCCCCGGAGCAGGAAGTGTCACGTTGTTCCAGTCTGATAATTTATGAACAACATTTTTGATTATTCGCTCACAGTTGCACTCAGACCCCACCCTCTGCCTTACAGTGTGTTTACAGTATTCACCCTACTACTGCACCCCTTTCGCCAGGAGAATTATCATGATCTGGCTCTGTTTTCCCCGCCCTCCCTCCATTCACACAGTTCTCTGCAATTCCCAATTAGCGTCCTCTCCGTGTTTCTCAAAATCAAAACCCTACTTTTTATTTTGTTCTTCTTAGTGTCAGCTGTATGTTTTGCAAAACTGAATCCGAGATCTTCTGAGTATCGATATGGAGGCCTCGATGGAATTTTTTTTACTATTTCTAAATCATCATATTTGAGTTGGGCCTGTTTGCGATTAGGGAGATACGGCTGTAAGATGCCCGGGTCTGGGTGCTCATTGTTGCAGATCACACGAATGCTGTGAAGGAACAGCAGCTCAAAAGCAAAGATGCGACGTCGACATTAAGTGAGGGTTCCGAGCGTTTTCAATTTTGATATAAATTTGATGCAAAGTGGGTGTGATTGTAAATCAATGTCAGCAGGGAAATGATGCTACGAAAGGAGTGAACACCAGAGAGTCTGCAAGAGATGTTTGAGGTTTGGAACAGTTCTCTAACCGGGTGTTACAATTGCAAAGCAAAGCTGTTCAGGCAACATGAGTTCCCTTTTATCAGAACTTGCCGTTTGCGATAAATGTTCGTTGTTCTCTCTTTGAGAGTGTGTTTATTGTGGGTGTTTCGAGCTGATCTCCTGAAAGTCCTGTAGAAGCAAAGACTTTGTTTCTGTTCAAAGGCTCGATACACAGCAAACAGTTGGGGGTGGGGGGGGGGGATGGGGGAGTGTGACCAGTTACAGAAAGCAGCCGGCGGCATTGCGGAACAAAAGCCATGAGTTCACTGCTTGGGTCAAGAAGGCTCGGTGGGGTAGTGGCCAATTTACTCCTGCTATGTTTACAAGAAATTTTCTGACTACAGACTGGTTGTAAACCAATTTAATGAGGTCGACCAAGCCTCAATAGTTTTCTTCACTATTCAAAAAGGGAAAAATAACTGTTTCGAGGATGATTCTACTGGCGTGGATGTTATGTAGCCTCTTCCCTGATGGACTGATGTGAGTGGGACAAACAGTCCCTGACCAGGGTGTGTGGGACCTTTTCCACCATCTTTCTGTGAATATGTGCTTGATGGCAGGTCGGTCTTGTTCGGGAGTCTGGATTTGCAATCGTGTGAGCAGAGTGGACAGCAATGGTCTGAGCACAAGGCTGAGGGTCACAGAGTTGACGATGATGGGAAGGGAGGACCAGTTGTGCACTCTGACTGTCTGTCGTCTGTTGGTTAGGGAGTACACAACCCAGTTGCACAGTGGCGTCTTTAGACGGAGGCGTGGGAATTTGTTCACCAAGGTTTGTGGGACAAAAGCGTTGAATGCCGAAATGAAATCCAGAACCAACACTTTGACCTAATTGTCTTTTTTTAAGCCCTATCAGGCCAAGGAGAATGAGAGATGCAATGCCATCTGCCACTTCGCGATTCAGTCGGTAAGCATACTGGTGAGTGACCAGTGAACAAGGATTGGAGTTTTTGATTTGTGCCACTATCAGCCGATCAAAGCACTTAATGCTGATTGGAGACATCTTCACTGGGCAGTAGGTCACTTTGTTCCGAATATGTAGGGTTCCTTGTTACAGGGATAATGGTGGTTGATTTAAAGCACGTGGGAACAGCAGCCTGGATGAGTGAAGTGTTGATGATAGCTGTGAAGACATCAGTGTGCATATGTACACTCTTTCTGTGAGCTCAGCCTGGATGCTTTCTGGCCAGAGTCCTCATTACCTTTGCTGTTACCGTTATTGGATGCTCAGCTCTGAGGAAAGTAGCTTTCCTGGCTGGCTTGTGTTGCATGCTTCGAGGCATTGTTTGGAGTGCCAGGGAGGGGGGCATCATTGGTACAGTCAAGCCTTACGTAGTCTATAAACCCTTGATGCCCAGCCACATACACCACTGTTCGTTTCTCAGGGTTAGCGAGTCCGAACCGAAGGGCACAGATACAATAGAGCAGACAGATTGAATAGACCTGCGAGTTAATCTCAATACACAGAGGCAGTGAGTACCTGGAGTGAGCTGTTCAGTGTTTGCATCGTTGGTTATCTACCTCGGGTTCAGTATCCTCACCGTGTTTGGAAATTAACACTCACTGTCGCCTGTCTGTGAGCAGCTGTTTATTAAAAATAACACTCAAGATGCTGGAGACCTGAAATCAAATCAAAAAATGTTCAAAGCCATTTCGATACAGGGTGTTGGACCTGAAAAATCATCTTTCCACAGATGATCTTTATCTGTTGAATGTTCATTTCATTTTCAGCTTTTTAGTACATTGCTTTGGAAGGGGTTAAGTCTCTTGGGAAGTGCAGTTGTGTGGAACTGGGAAATTTGGTTGAAAACTATCAGGTTGAATCTGTGTTGATGCCACCCAATGTGGAAAATGGGAAAGATGTGCTAAACTCTCGGTGTGGGCAGTGACCCAGTGAGGTTGGGTCCCAGAATAGATGCCACTAATTTTTTAACCAAATAAAATTAATTCGGGGATCAAGTTTCCAGGGTTTATGAAATGATCAGTTAGTATTTCTGTTCTGTGCTCAGAAATTTGATTCTATTGTTCCTTTGGAAGAAAAGCAGGGAATTGAATTTCCAATTCTGTCCCTCATAGTGTGAGCCTGTGATTAAACATGTTGTTTTGTGATTGCACCAGTAGAAATAGACCGGGGTTTCAGAATTCAATTCACATTTGGAAATTCCCCCTCACTCTCACCTGTCTATCTGCCAGTGGGATTCAAAGAGAAACTCAAGATGCTGGAGATAGAACAGAACATGGAACAGTGCATCACAGAAACAGGCCCTTCGGCCACAATGGTGTGCCAAACCAGCTAAAAAAGAAATCAAGCCTCCCCCCAAAAAATAACTAATCCGTCCGACTTACACAATATCCATATCCTCTTCACACCCATGTGCCTATCTAAACGTGTCTTCAAAGACTCCGATGTATTGTCTTCCACCACCATAACAGGCAGCTCATTCCAGGCATTCATCACTCCCTCCCTGAGTAAAACATCTTACCCTCACATTCCCTTTGCATCTACTCCCTCACACCTTCAATGCATGTCCTCTGGTATTGGACATGTCTAACCAGCGAAGAGATACTCCCTGACTACTCTATCAATGTCTTTCATCATCTTACAAACCTCTAACAGATTTCTCCTCAGTCTCTGCCGCTCCAAGGTAAACAACACAGGATTTCCAGTAAAAACTGGGTAATATTTGCATCCATTCTGATGAAAGGTTAGGAAACCGAATTGTTAACTTGGTCCTCTCCCCACGGCAGTTCCTTACTTGCTGAGCGTTTCTAGTGATTCCAGTTTCTCTTTATTACATTCACTCTGGAACATGTTCAATTTCCTGCGAATGGAGCAGTGCAGCTGCACTCATTTTGTGATTGTAGAACAGTAAAGAAATCAGAGCTTTTCCCTGTGAATTATCCTGGTACCAGTTGTCTGTCCTTTTAATCCTGGACATGAGTTCGGTACAATTGTTGATAACAAGGTTCACAAAATAAGTCGGGGAATGATGAGTATGCGTGTGGAGCATGTGATAGCCCTCGGCCTGAGTTCAGTAGAGTTCAGAGGGATGGTTGTTGTGGGGGGGGGGGGGGGGGGGGGTGGGAGTGATTATTTACACCAACTAAATAACAACAAGCCTGGATACAGTGGGAATGGAGAGGATGTCTTGATTAGACGGAGTGTCTGGGATCTGAGTGCAGCCTCAGAATGAAGAAGCTTCACTTTAAAACTGAGTTGAGAGAAATTACTTTAGCCAAATGTCGGTTGATATGTGGAATTCGATGCCACAGAGGGTGGTGGAGGCTATCGTTGGGTACATTCATGTTTTGAATTGCTAAATAGGTTGAGTGTTATAGCAGGGAAGCAAGAATACGGTGTTGGAAAAATAATCCTCCATGATTGATTATTGAGCAGACTAGAATGACCGAATCACCGAATTCTACTCCTATGTATTATGACTTGTATCTTATACCATGACTGAGCCCCGGTATGTGTATCCCATCACAAACAAGAGAAAATCGTCAGAAGCTGCGAAGCAACACACACAAAATGCTGGAGGAACTCAGCAGGCCAGGCAGCATCTATGGAAGAGAGTCGAGTTGACGTACAGATGCTGCGTGGCCTGATGAGTTCCACCAGCATTTTGTGTGTGTTCCTTTGTATCCCTTGTTAGGTTTTGTAAAGTGTGGGGGACAGTTCCAGATTTCTTCACTCGGATCATTATTTATGAGTTCAAGATTTAAATTTCAGTTTAATGCTTGGTTCTCCTTTGTCTTGTTAACGTGCTTCATCGTCTCTCTGGTTAAAGTTAGATCTGCAGTGAGAGATTTACTGGAAGAAAAGCCTACAACTGGAAGCAAACCACGACTGAAGACGAGGGAACATCAACAAGTGAACCAGCCCGAGTGCTGAGAGCATCAGCTGCAGAGAACCCATCTGACTCAGAGTTTCCATTGATTCAGTCAGGAGAAAGTTTGGTGAGTTTCATTTACTCTAACACTGGTCCTTTGGACATTACATTTCTGTACCAAGGAAGGTAGGAAATAGCTGGAGTGGGACTGAATAAATGTAGAAGTGCCAGTTATGTCAGTTGCAATCACTCCAGATTTGCTCATTGCTGTCAGCATCAGCTGTGTGAAGCCAGACACATTCCCTCACATTGCTTGCTCATTTCAAACTCTTATCGGTTCTGCTGTTTCGTTGCTTGGCTGTGTTAGGTGGCAATCATCTCAAAATGCGTTGAGAATTTCCTCCCTTTATGAGACCCGCAGCGCTTCCTACTGCAGTGATTGCAGAAATGTGGAATCACCATGAACTACAGCAACATGTCATTGACTCCTCTGTCTATTGCAAGCTGCAATGATATACTTGCCCTCAAGTATATCGTCGAGCAAGCCTCTGCTAAGAGCAAACCCTCTTGAAGCCAAATGTCCCAGCACCACATTTCATTCAGTCCTAACTAGCAAATGCCAACCAATAATTTACATTTACATAGCCTGGCGACATCAAGTAGTCTTCTTCCAATAAATTGTCAGAACCTATGAACCTGCGATTAAACAGAACTAGGTTTTGCAATGTTCCCTTTTGACCCGGTACCAAAGTCACGGGTAATACCTGTACTCGACATGAACGAATGCCCTTGCAGCCAGGACTGCTGGAGCTGCCGGAATCGGTTTAAATTCAGTCATTTTTGGATGGGAAGCAGCGTGTTGGGTCAGATGATGAAGGAGATGATATTAAGGTAGATGCAATGGTCAGAAAGACTGTGGAAGGATTGACTGTGGAAAGGGCATCGTGCAGTGAAAAGTAGCAACAGATTCCCCTCTCCACTCCCTCTCTCACCCTCCCATTTTTTTTTGCTGGAGTTAATCGGGGGAGTTAGGAACTCGTTCTACTCACTGACCAGTGAAAGTAAAGCCTTTGTTTCCATTCGAAGCCCAGTTTCTTCATAAAGAGTGGGTTTGAAGTGTTATTGAGATGAACATGGGGCAATGCGTAACGAAAGTTTAAATCAGATCAGCAGCAGTTTCAGACAGCCGAGTGGTCCACTTATGCATTTTGTGTGTTGATTAGAAAAGATCTGACAGTTTAATTAGTGTAACACAATATATCATCAGCAAATTAATTTTATTGTGGAACTGACAAGAAACATTACATTGATTAAGTATATACAATGTTCCTATTTGACCCTGTATCAAAGGCACGGCTAATACCTGTACCACAATCTTACTATATGAACAAATGTCCTTGCTGCCGGAATCGATTTAAACTCAATCATTCGGGATGGGAAGCAACGTGTTGGGTCAGATGATGAAGCAGCTGATATTAAAGTAGAGACTGTGGAAGGATTGGCTGTGCAGAGGGCATCCTGTAGGGAAAAGCAACAGCATCCTCCCCATCACTCCCCTTCCCTCACTTCCCCTCTCACCCTCCGATATTTTTGCCGGTGTTAATCGCAGCAGTTAGGAATTCTTTGTAGTCATTGACCAGTGTTTCGATTCAAAGCCCAATTTCTTTACAAAGAGTGGTGTTGAAGTGGTATCAAGATGAACATGGGAGAATGCGTAACAAAAGTTTAAATCAGATCAGCAGCAGTTTCTGAGGGCCGACTGTTCCACTTCTGCATTTGTTGTGTTGATTAGAAAAGTTCTGACAGTTCAATTAGTGAAAGACGATATAACTTCTGCATATTAATTATACTGTGGAACTGAAAAGAAAAACTACATTGATTGACAATATACATCGAGATTTGTGTGTTAATGTTGTACCCCAGCGGGTTGCGAATCGACCATGAACCATTCGGTGAGCTGGCCAGCGCGGTACGGGACTGAGGGACGTCCTCCCCATTCCCTGTTACCGACTCTACAGTCTCCCCATCTACCGCATGCCCTCTCACGGAGCTTCGTCACCCTCACGCTCCCGGGCTGACGTTGAGACGATTTGGGCATACTGCATGTGCCCGGTATGTCTTGTGCAGTGACGTGAGATTTACTTGTTTCTCATTGGTGATAGCAAATGCCAATTTAGCATGCCAACCAATGGGGATATGAGTTCCGTCATTAAGGCGTTCCCTCCGTAGACCACACCACGTGTTTCTTAACCTGACTCCCGGGAAAGATCCAACAAGCTCGTTTTTTTAATGCCACTCTTCCTCGCCAAGGAGTTGGCGAAGCTGGAAAGGTGACATATTTAAGTGGGAGAACAGGGGGTGTATCTTCTCTGAACTAACGAGGATGAAGAAGGCTTCAGCTTACTTGTAGCGGACACTGGTAAGGTGTTGCCCTGCAAGTGTGGTGTGGGGAGGGGAGTGATTTTGAGAGCAAGTTACGATCTCACTCTCTGACACAATGGGCTGGAGGGAACCGGTGGCTGGCTTTTGTTTGAGGTGTCTGGGTTTAAACAACGGAGTAAGCAGACCCACCTTGGGCCTGCAGTCTGTCCCAGTGGGTGTTGTAGGGACAGATGCTTGGAGCATGGTTGCTCCGTGCCTGATTAGCAATTTATCTGAGGGACAAAATGCAATATTTACAAGTCTGATATTGACTGAAAACATCTAAATTCATGTAGTTTGTTTATGATACAATCATTGTCCAATTTATGTTCAAGTTTAATAACCTCGCCACATGCCTGATGTCACGTGTGGGTTCCCCCACACCGGGATCTGACGTCACGTGTGCACTTCCTTAAGTCACACTGACGCTGAGACGGTCGAACTTGACCTGCTAAAGTGACAATTACCTCACCCACCCACCTCACGTCACAATCAACAGAGGAGTTACACACTTCACATAGGTGTGAAGCCATGTTAATCACTGATTACACCCAATAGCGGAGGCAGAGCAGCTGAGAGGACGTTACCTCTGCTGCCTCCATCTCTCGCCGCCACGTCAAACTCCCCGTCAAAGCGGAACCAATCCCAAAGTAAATGTCCTGCTTTTGATTTATTTCCACTTCCGTCCGAGGGAAGTCGGGGGCGTTTGTGAGGAGTCCCCTGCGGCCGGAGTCTGATGTACTGCTAACAGGTAGGAGGAGACGGCTGGGTTCATCGGCTTGATGTCGGCCCCATGGGGAGGGAACTCAGCAGAAGTGCAAGGGTTAGGGATTTTACTGAGAGGATAAAGATGGTGTGAGAGGGGATGGACAAGAAGGAGTCTGAGAGGATGTTTGTTCCATTGCGGAATCAAGGAGCAGGATGGGGAAGGAGCCCTTTAATAGTGGAGGAAGGGACATGAGGGGTTCGTCTATCGAAACGTCTGAGACCATGATGGTGGCGAGCAGAGTTATTCACCACTTTGGGAGGCAAACACTGGCAGACTGTTGAGCTGCAAGTGGGGCCAATGGTCTGGGCAAAGTGGATTGGAGTGACGTTGTGGGGCAAGGATGGACTGATGTTGGGTCTCATAGAATGACAGGATGGACCGGATGGGCTGAGTGGCCTGCTCCTGTTCCTGATGTCTGTGTGTTTAAGGAGAAGAATAACCAGACCCTAACTGGTCCTGCAGGATTTCCCATTGGGTGTTGGAGAGACTGGTGCTTGGAACCCCGTTGTTCCCAAACCATCAGCAAGCTTGCTGAGGAAACAACTTCAACATTTCCAAGTCAGCTCTTGAAAAAAAAGTATTGTTAATGAGACAAAATGTATATTTATGATTTATTGACACAACATATATATTTGTATATTGGTAATGACATTAAACTTGTATTTCTATACTGATAATGATCCAGAATTGTATAATTTATGTTCCGTGTGTTATCTAAATGTACTTGCCTGTGATGCTTCTACAAGTCAGTGTTTCTCTGTACCTGTATCTTCCCGTGCATGCGCACCTGGCAATAAATTCACCAGTGCGTGAGAAAACTCAGTGAGATTTGATTAGTGATGATTATCTTGGCATCTCGGTAGGTCAATTATAAAAATTTAATATACCTAAATGCAAGACCCTTAACAGTGTCGATGAGCAAAGGGATCTTGGAGTCCCAAGCTCATCGCTCCTTCAAAGTGGCTACACACATTGACAGGGTGGTTAAGAAGGCAAATTATTTGCTTGCCTTTATTAGTCAAGACATACATTCAAAATTCTGAAAGTTATGTTTCAGCTTCATAAAACGTGAGTTAGATCACATCTGAAGTATTTCATAGAGTTCTGTTTGCCTCATTCCAGGAGGATGTCAGTGGCCCTGGAGGAGATGCAGAGGAGGTTTACCAGGATACTGCCTGGATTAGAGGGCATGAGCTGTAACGAGAGGTTGGACAAACTTGTGTTGTTTTCTCTAAAGTGGCGCAGGCTGGGGTGAGACGATGGAGGTTCATAAGGTTATGAGACGCATAGATAGAGAATAACTCTTTACCCGGGGTAGAAATGTCCAAATCATGATGCATTCATTTAAAGTGAGAGGGGTAGTTTGAAAGGAGGTGTGAGGGGCAAGTGTTTTTTTCACACAGAGTGGTGGGTTGCTGGAATGTGCTGCCTGGGGTGATGGTAGCAGCAGATACATTGGGGACATTTCAGAGATGTTTAGATAGACACATGAATGTGAGGGAAAATTGTGTAGGCAGAAGGGATTAGATTAGCTGGCAATTTGATTAATTGAATAGTTTCAGCTCAACATTTTGGGCCGTAGGGCCGGTTCCTGTGCTGTACTGTTCTATGTTGTGTCTCTTGTCGAAAGGTTTCGGGGTTACGGAGGCAAAATAAGTGAGTGGGAACAACAGGTCAACTGGAGCCCAATGTGGGAATTGTGAGATCACCCACTTCTGTAGGACAAACCGAAATCCTGAGTGTGATTAAATGGAGACGGACTGATGTGTAGTTGGTAAGGAGGGAGGTCAACAGTACTTTGTATTTATTGCAAGTGTTATTGGGTATAAGAATGAAACTGACTTTAACAATTATTTGGGTTTTGTTGAGATTGTACCTGGAATATGGTGTAAAATCCTGCTCCCCATACTAACACGGGTTACATAGACCAAAGAACAAACTGCCGGAGGAAATCAGTGGGTCGGGCAGCATCTGTGGATCCAAACTTCACCTGGATCGATACCTGGGTTCGATCATTTTTATTCCTTGTATCTGGGTTCCTAAAAGAATTTCTACACTTCACTTAACTCGCCCTGCAGAAGATCCAACCTGGAAGCCCAGACTGTCTAAAAATTTCCAAACATTAAAATGGGAAATCTGTTTATTACTGTCATGTATAGAGGTTCACTGAAAATGTTGCCTTGCGTACCAACCACACACATCAATTCATTAAACAGTACACTGAGGTGATACAAGGTAAAGTAATAAGTATTACAAAGCATTATGGTTCCAGAGAAAGTGCAGTGCAGATAGTGTAAGGTTACTTCAAGTAACACACTGTGGTCAGCTGTCCATCTTATCACACTGGGGACATTCAGTTTGCTTATAACACCAGAATGGAAACCGTCCCTGAGCCTGGTGGTACATGGTTGCAGGGTTTTGTAGCTCATCCCCGATGGGGAATGGGTGAGAAGTGAGAATGTCCCAGGTTGTGAGGATCTTTGAGTACATGGCCAGCTATTCTGAGGCAGTGGCAAGTGAAGACAGAGTCCATGGAGGGGAGGTTGGTTTCTATGATGTGCTGCTCTGTGTCCACAGCTCTCCACAGTTCCTTGCAGTCATGGGCAGAGCTGTAGCGAGAAGAAGGTGTCAAGTATCTGAGGTGGTGGGATACAGGCTGGATAGAGGTTGAACAAGATGGTTGATATATCTCATTGAGGTGGTGAAATACAGACTGAATAGAGGTTGAATAAGATGGTTGATATATCTCATTGAGGTGGTGGGATATAGACTGGACGGAGGTTGAACAGGATGGTTGATATATATCATTGAGGTGATGGGATACAGACTGGACAGATGTTGAACAAGATGGTTGATATATATCACTGAGGTGGTGAGATACAGACTGAATAGAGGTTGAATGAGGTGGGTGGGGATGAGGAGATTGAACTAGATGGGAAAAGGACCAAGGACAGTCACTGATGATCCTCCAGCAATACAGATACTGAATTAAAAATACATATTACTGTACAAAGATTCTACAATGACCGAGATAGAATAACAGGAAATTTGGCATATACCCTTCTTACTAACCAAATGTCATCAACGCACCATAGAGATGTGGTGAGATGGTGATTGAGTATCAGAATCAATATCAATATTAATCAATATCAACCTCTGTCCAGTCTGTATCCCACCACCTCAGTGATATATATCAACCATCTTGTTCAGACTCTGTCCAGCCTGTATCACACCAATGATTCTACCAACAATCTCTCTTCTGTCGCTGTCTTCATTGTGAAGTATTTTCCCTCACTGAGTTATTTCTGAAATCGGTGTTTGTTACGTGGATTACCAGAAGATTTATTCAATACAGAACGTGGTAGGGTAATGACAGCCATTCCGATTTTAGTTTCAACGTTACCAAATGTCCACTGTGTTATTCTTTGTCAGGATACTTGGAAGTAGATGTAACAGACTGATAGTGGGGTGAGGAGGGTGTTGTGAGCACAGACTGTATCGACTGTATTAACCCTGTGTTGGAATGCAGACAAAACTAATGAATGTGGGCATTACATTTGTACAACTTTGTTCAGACCGTCACAAACATCTTGTAATCAGTCAATAGTTCTGCATCATTTAAAGTAAAAAGAGAAAATGCTGGAAACGTTCAGCAGATCGGGCAGCAACTTGGACAGTGCCAGTTCTGATACTGGGTCTTCCATAGTTTCTCTTTCCACAGATCCAATCGATGTACCAAGTTTCCAGCACTTCTATTTCAATTTTATATTAAAAACATTTTATTCCTGTTAGCTGGTAAGACATGTGATGATTGTGTCAGGCAATATCCCATTTTCTTAACTCCAGATATGCCACCAGTCTGATCCCACTGTGAGAACATTTATATCTCACAGGAGGCTGTACGAACCCATGTCCTTCTCTTATGCAGAGGTCACTGACACCCCCTCTCCATTCCCAATCTGTACTCACAGCCCATGACGGTGATAGCTATCCAGGTTCTGGGACTCTGTAACAAACACAATGTTAACTGCAAGATTAGACAGTAATTAATATGCATGAAGAGAAAATTGTTGCCTCCTGACGTATCCTGTCAGATCCAATGGACCAGATCCTCCCTAGTTTACTACTTAATTTGCCCCATGTCTGTCCTCCACGAGTCACGCTGCATCCGATAACGCTCAATATCCCACCCTCCCTCTACTGTGCTAATCGCTCCAAATCTTTCCCAGCATTCAGCCCACACCGACACACATAGCCAGAACCCCTTCACGCACGTCCACCCTCCCAGCAAGGGGACCCGCATCTAACTGATCCCACAATCCCGGCTCAGGCGCAAAACCGGGACTGAAAGACTGGAGAGCCCGGAGCCTCTGGCTGTCCGGCAGAGCTCGAAACCGGACATTTCCCACTGCAACTCATCCTCTATTTACTCAAAGCCGAGATCAGCCCCTTCCTCACCGCCGCTCGTACAGGAGTCCCGCCGGCTTCAGCTGGAGTCGGCACTGCGCCTGCGCTCTGCAGGAGGTTCACCGCGGCACCATCCATGGCTGGAGGTCACTAGGTCAGAGCGTTTGGCTGTCCGGTTCTTTCACTGTGACACCCCGAACTCCACATCAACTCCATCCAAACCACCCAGGGCGAACTTTAATGACCAACAAACCATAATTGCTCTCAGTGATCAGCGATCTGAATGATTCAGTCGCTTTTAGAGGAAGGGATACCTAAGGTCGACATTGTGGAAGTGTTTAGTTTCCCAGGAGACAAGACTGTGTACGGGAGGTGTTCTGTTACCTGATGCAATCTGTGTTTTCCCTGCTGGCAATTCCAGTTAACATCAATAAAACTGTTGTTTATGAAAATCCTAAACAACAAGACTCTGTATTGACAGCAGCCACTCCATCCCAAAGCAGATCACCCTGGATAGTCCTCCCCTCTGATGACGCATTGATCATAATGCGCATGCTCGCATTCCCGGATGGGCGGTGTTTTCCTTTCCATTCCTTGTTGAATAGGTTTCGGGGTCGGAAAAAGTCCCTTGGGCGGGGAGCAGGGGGATGGATCACTGACTGCGGGGTGAAGACATAACTTTCCCATCGGTGAGTATTGAGACCAGTCCCGAGTGAGGAGGTCTGATGCTGGGCAGTGAGACCCGTTATCTCAATCGAACTGGCGGCCTTCGCCACGCTTCCTGGACGGAACCTGCCGGGGTCAGTCCTGGTTATGGGACCTTTATACCAAACCGCCTGGGATGAGCTAACGCTCAGCCCCTGTTATTCTGCTCCTCGGGAGGGGTGAGGATGAGGCGGTGATGCTGGGACCACACCCGTCTCTCACCCGTTTGGACAAGGCAGTGAGATCTACTTCTGTCACGTCCTTTCGTTGCAGGTGGGGAATATGTTTCTCCTGACTCCATTCCACTCTTCCAGTCTGCCAAAATGCAGCCAGTGTTACCGGGTATATTACCCATCTATGTGAGAATTTAGTCTTTTCTATTTTTCTGAGCTACTCAAAAATGTGTACACTTCAATTAAACCTCCCTCCAGAATTTCCAGTCTATCTGATATTTCCACACAATTAAAATAAGGATCCGGTTTATTGTCACGGGAGACCCTCCACCAGTCACAGGATCCTGTGTCCCCCTCTCATTTTACCGCAGATCTGCAGTATCTGCAGGTTTCATTTCAGCCCCGCCACCCCCTGCACTGATGGTGCAACAGTCATTGCGCATGCTCAGTGTTCCTGGATGGGCGGCAGTTTCCTTTCCATTCTGTGTTGGGATCGTCTGCGGGGTCGGGATTGGGAGAGGTCCCTCGCCCCTGGGGCAGTGAACTGGGGGAACATCACCAGCACAGGTTGAACTAAATGCAGAGAGAGGCAGGGTAAAAGGAGCCAATACAACTTCAATTTCATTATTATAGAATGTTGCCGCGTTACTCTTGCTCATAATGAAACTCACAGTACATGGTGTAGAGCTTTGTTGTTTGCTTTTTCGGTTATCTTTGGTGAGCCACTGTTCAGTAACAGCCCAAGAAGGAGTGCTGCATGTTTTGTTTTTTTTAATTGTCTGATCACTGTCCCTCAGTGAAAGAGACAAGTGACGTCGTGAAAAGAGAATGCGTTCAGGAACTGGAGTTGCAGCTCGATGTCATTTGCATCATACGGGACGCTGAGGAAGTTCAAAGTAAAAATTATCAGAGTGCCTTTAAAACCACCATCCCCTCAAAACTGTTCAGCAAACTCCAAGACCTGACCTCAATTGGATCCTGGATTTCCTCACTTGTAGACCCCACTCAGTTCAGATTGGCAAAACATCTCCTCCACAATCTCCATCAGCACAGGAGTACCACAGGGATGTGTACTTAGCCCCCTGCTCTCCTCGCTTTACACCTGTGACTGTGTGGCTAAGTACAGCTCAACCACCATACATAAGCTTGCTGATGATACCTCTTTTGTGGACTCTATCAAAAGGGGAGGTGAATTGGCATACAGGAGGGAGAGTGAAAACTTGGCTGAGAGGTGTAATAACAACAACCTCTCACTCAATATCAATAAGACCAAGAAACTGATTGTAGAATTCAGGAGAGGGAAGCCCGAGGTCCCTGAGCCAGTAATCATCGGAGGATCAGAGTTGGAGGGGGTCAGTAACTTTAAATTCTTGGGTGTCACTCTCAGAGTTCCTGTCCTGGACCTTTCATATAAATATAATTGCGAAGACAGTACCAGAGTGTCTCTACTTCCTCAGGAGTATGTGGAGATTCGGTATGTCGCAAAAACGTTGGCAAACCTCTGCAGATGTGTGGTGGAAAGTCTGCTGATTGGCTGCATTACGGACTGGCCAGGGAACACCAATGCTTTTGAGCAGAAAATCCTTCGAAAGGTACTGGATTTGGTCCAGTATGTCACGGGTAAAGGTCTCCCAAATATTGAGTTTATCTACATGAAACGTTGCCGTAGAAAAGCAGCATCCATCATCAAAGATCCTCACCGCCCAGGCAATGCACTTCCCTCGCTGCTGCCATCAGGTAGAAGGTACAGGTGCCTCAGGACACGCAACACCAGGTTCCAGAACAGTTACTATCCTACAAACATTTGTATGTGAATGTACAAGGTTTGACCAGTAAGTTCACAGATGGCACAAAATTAGTGGATGGTGTTCATGGTGAAGATTATCGTAGCTTATAGGGGATCTAAATGGGCAGAGGAGGAGTAAATAGATTGAAAACCAACGCGAGCAACAACGGTTTCATACAGAGGTCGGTGATTATGTGGAGGGAATTGCCAGAGGAAGTCGATGAGGCAGGCACAACTGTATAATTCCAGAAGCAGTTGGGATGTGTAGATAGAGTGAAGAGACCAGTAGGGAAATGGGCCCATCACAGGAAATTGGGACCATCTCGGTGAGCACTGTGGTCAGCATTGTCTCATTGGGCTGAAAGGTCTCTATCTGTGCTCTGTTGCTCTGTAACTCTATCAGTAGATGCACTGGACGGACATACAGACATAGTGTGGGAGTTCATGTTAACAGGGAATGTTTTGTCCCTAAGCCAACGGATGCTCTGATACAGTGGATGGCGATAATGTTATTTGCAAAAACTGTAGTCGTACTCTCTCTGACTCACTGTCTGCTTGTTTGTAATTCAGGCTATCACCAGCAGGTGGAGCTTTCCTGCTCCGGGACCAAAGTGTAAACAAGACGTCGGCAATCAACCATCGTCAGTCAGATACAGAATGGACAAAGGTATGATCACTGGGATCATTCTAACTGAACTTCTGTCCTGTTGGCACACACTAGTACAGATGAACAAACTTCCCACTGGTAAAGCAGTCTTGATGTAATTGATCAATCTAACAGTTCCAGCTCAGGGACCTGACACCGGTAATGGTCAAATCACTCCACACACCTGAGTGAGTTTCAAAACTTCACCTGAGTGAAAGGAGCAGGTACTCCTGGATCACGTGGTTGTGAGTGAAACATAGGAATGTAATAGCGGGCTTGTGGGCTATGTAAAAGTCCAGGGTCAGTTTCTGCTTCACCTCGAGACAGGCCCTGATATGTAAGATATCTCCAACTTTCATTTATAAAATTCAGAACCAGATGGTAGGAGCATTTACAGGAACTCAGAGATTGTGTGATAAACGAGCATTTCAGGTTTTGGAAGGGCAGCTATCAACTCTCTCCTGGTTTTCTTGGCTGCTGCGGAAAGGAGATGAGGGGAGTTTCCGAAATCTGTTTTCTGTAGCCGAGCCGAGAACATTGGCAACATTGGGAATGGTTGAGGATCAGATGACATCTCATTCTGGATAAATACGCGGTCTGCTTCAGTGTTTTAATAACCGAATCCATGTCTGGGCTGTGTACAAATGGTGAATGTGAGTTCTCAATAGTTCCCTATTAAGATGATCTGCTACCTGAATTTAAAATTCTCAGGATCTCTGATGGAAAACCCGGTATAGCCAATGACCAAATGTCTCAGTCCCCAGCAGACATTGTGATTGTGCTCAACTCTGATTCCAGGGGGAATAAAACAGATATAACAGCCTGGACACAGGTCCTTTGGCCCAGCTAATTCATGCTGATCCAAATGTCTTTTGTGCTTGCTCAATTTTCCCACAGCTTTTCCCAAATTTCCCTTATAGACTTCTATCCTTTTCCCTGCCCACATCCTCTTAACTTTGTAAATTTATTTGTGTTTACTGCCTCTTCTGGCTGCATGTAATTTATACCCATCACCCGCCACATGAACGAATGCCCCTTCGGTCCATTTCAAGTTTCTGCCCTCGAGTCTTAGAATCCTCTACCCCGGGAAAAAGACTGTGACCATCTACCATATCTACGCCCCTGATTATTTTTATGTACGTGTGTAAGGTCACCCTTCAAGCTCCAATTATTCAGGGCAAACGGTCCCAGACGAACCATATAACAGAAAACCCAGCATCCTAGTCCAGTGACATACTGGTCATTCTCCACTGAACTCTTTCCAGCTTAATGATGTCCATTCTATAGAACCAGAGCTCCAGAGCAGATAGTGGAGCGGGGGTAAAAATAAATATTGCTAAAAGTTCATGCAAAATCAGAAAGACTCTTTGGTGGTGGTAATAATCTTCTGAGGTGTGTCTATTTCAATACAAAGAGTATTGCGGCGAACGCTGACGAGCTGAGGGCCTGGATTGACACGTGGAATTACGATATTATAGCTATTAGTGAAACTTGGCTACAGGAGGGGCAGGACTGGCAGCTTAATGTTCCACAGTTCCAATATTTCAAATGTGGTAGGGGCAGAGGAATGAAGGGTGGGGAAGTAGCATTGCTAGTCAGGGAAAATGTTACAGCAGTGCTCAGGCAGGACAGATTAGAGGGCTTGTCTACCGAGGCCATATGGGTGGAGCTGAGAAACAGGAAAGGTATGACCACATTAATGGGGTTGTATTATAGACCACCCAATATTCAACGAGAATTGGAGGAGCAAATCTGCGGAGAGATAACAGACAACTGCAGGAGACAGAAAGTTATCATTGCAGGGGATTTTAATTTTCCACACTTTGATTGGGACTCCCATGCTGTTAAAGGTCTAGATGAGTTAGAGTTTGTAAAATGTGTTCAGGAAAGTTTTCTAAATCAATATATAGATGTACCAACTAGGGAGGATGCAATATTAGATCTCCTAATAGGAAATGAGTTAGGACAGGTGTCGGAAATGTGTTTAGGGGAACACTTTGGTTCCAGTGATCATAATACCATTAGGTTCAACGTGGATAAAGATAGATCTGGTCCTCGGGTTGAGGTTCTAAACTGGAAAAAGACCAAATTTGAAGAAATGAGAAAGGATCTAAAAAGCGTGGATTGGGACAGGTTGTTCTCTGGCAAGGGTGTGACTGGTAAGTGGGAGGCCTTCAAAGGAGAAATTTTGACAGTGCAGAGTTTGTATGCTCCTGTCAGGATTAAAGGCAAAGTGAATAATAATAAGGAACCTTGGTTCTCAAGGGATATTGGAACTATGCTAAAGATGAAGAGAGAGATGTATGACATGTATAGGCAACAGGGAGAAAATAAGATGCTTGAGGAGTATAAATAGTGTACAAAAATACTTAAGAAAATCAGGAGGGCTAAAAGAAGACAAGAGGTTGCTTTGGCAGTCAAGGTGAAGGTTAATCCAAAGAGCATCTGCAGGTATGTTAAGAGCAAAAGGATAGTAAGGGATAAAATTGTTCCTCTTGAAGATCAGAGTGGTCAGAACCAAAAGAAATGGGGGAGATCTTAAACATGTTTTTTGCATCTCTTTTTACTAAGGAAACTGGCATGGAGTGAACGGAAATAAGGCAAACAAGTAGTGAGGTCATGGAACCTATACAGATTGAAGAGGAGGAGGTGCTTTCTATCTTGAGGAATATCAGAGTAGATAAATCCCCAGGACCTGACAGAGTGTTCCCTCGGAGCTTGAACGAGACTAGTGTTGAAATTGCAGGGGCCCTGGCAGATAAATTTAAAATGTCGGTATCTACGGGTGTGGACTGAAGGATAGCTCATGTTGTTCCATTGTTTAAAAAAGTACCTAAAAGTAATTCGAGAAATTACAGGCCGGTAAGTTTGACGTCATATCTTTATTTCATTTCCCAGTATCACCGGACACCGTTGCATTAAGATCCCGTGGTCATCATTCAACTGCTGTGAATTAAGTGATTGGCATTACTGTGTCTATCCTGTTATTTTACTCGGAGTGAATGTGTCCAGTCACTGGCTTATTGGGATGGTCACCTGGCAGGATGTACGGTTCACATAAACAGCACAGTCCCACTGCAAATCTGGTCAGCCAGAGTCACGGCTCCATTGCAGTCTGAATCAGTTTTGCTCAGGTCTAAATCATACTCGTATTACCTGCAATTAATCATTTATTTCAGGTAGGAAATCGAAACGAGTAGGGAAAGTACTGAAGAGGATTTTACCAGGCGGATCATCGAGGGAAGATGATCGGGACAAGGGAGGCAATGTACCAAAACAGGGTCAGATTGAGAGCAATGTCCCAGAATGTAGTACGGCCGCAGAGGAAGTGGAGAAAATTCAGCCCAGAGACACCGATCAGGACCCTGGAACCAGCACAAGTGAGGCGACTGTCTGTCAGCCCAGAGACAGTGACGTCAGAGACACCGATCAGGACCCTGGAACCGGCACAAGTGAGGCGACTTCCTGTCAGCCCAGAGACAGTGACGTCAGAGACACCGATCAGGACCCTGGGACCAGCACAAGTGAGGCGACTTCCTGTCAGCCCAGAGACAGTGACGTCAGAGACACTGATCATGACCCTGGAACCAGCACAAGTGAGGCGACTGCCTGTCAGCTCGGAAGCTCATTAAACACGGAATTGTCAAGTGCCCAACAAGGAGCGGCTGAGTTAAATATGCGGGTGATTTGTTTGCAGAATGTGGCAGAAAGGAGGGTAAATGCGATTCTTTGTTGGAGGGTTGGTCAGAGAGAGGGGGAATGTGTGGTTGTGGTACATGTGGTGTATTGGGCACCCATTACCCCACTACAGGAAATGTACTACCTGCTCTGAGGATTTCCAGGATGTGCACTGGAGGACATGAAGTTGTCCAGATAAGAGAGTATTTCCAGGATGTGCATTAAGGGAAATGTATTCGCCAGGATGGAGAGAGTATCTCTGGGAAGGGAATATTACCGACAGTCCCAGCATTTATTGCCAATCCCCAAAATTGAAATAGGTGAGTGGGCCGCATGGGGGATGGACTGGTTTACATTAAATATGGTCCTTTATTAAAGTAATGACTAGGACATTGTTGGTTCGATTTTAAGGTCAGTGTTGGAGATGGAGAATTAATCCATTTTTGTGTCTTTTTTTGTTGAATTGGGTGAGAGACGTGGAGACGAGGGATATCTGAGTTCAAGCCTGTATTTTCCTTTTTATATTCACAGATCCAGAGTTTACAATCTCTGACCTCCTGGCAGAGGGGGAGGAATATCAACTGTACCAACTGACAAAGTTCTACAGGGACAGACTCCAACAAGCAATTGAAGAAAAGGTTGAAAGACTTGGTTGGATGTTGACAAAGGAGGGACATTTCAGTAGAGAAGAGAATGAGGTGAGTGTAGTGTGTGTATTGTCACAGAACTGTATAGTGTATGGTGACCAAAATTAATCTCCTTCACGCTCCTGGCGTTCTACATGGCAATGGAGACTTTGATCTCTGACTTGACTCCAGCAGATCTGGTTTCAGCTGTTAAGGTGGGGAGCACTGGGAACTACAGGTTCAGCCTCAGCTTCTTTTCTCTCACACCTGCTGCATTTATCAGTGTGATATCAGAGCAGTGGCTGCGTATCTGGACCTTGAACAGGCATTGAGTCTGAAACTAATTTCAAATCTTGTCTGAACCGTCGGGCAGATTCATCACATCTCATTAATCCACGATGAATATTAAACTGTCAGATTGTAAACTGAGACAACCGGCTTCACTGCTGTACTTGACAGAGGGAAACCTACTAACCGCATCTGGTCTTGGCTCCGTGAGTTCTCAAACAATGTGTGGCTGATCTGTCATAGTCCTAGAAAAGTACAGCACAGAATCAGGCCTGTTGGCCCATCTATTTCTATGCTGGAATACTTAACTATGTGTTCCTATTGACCTTCACCAGGCCATGGCGCTCTATACCTTTATCATTCATGGATCTATCCAGACTTCTCTTAACCGCTTGTACTGCTTGCGCTGCTAGTTAGTTTCACACTCTTAGCACCCTCTGAGTCAACAAGTTTCACCTTTTTACCCCCTGAACTTTTCATCTTTCACCCTTTACTGATAACCTCTTGTTGTAGTACCTCTTTACCTCAGTACAAAATGCCTGCTTGCATTTATCCTGCCTGTACCCCATGTATCGACAATAGACAATAGGTGCAGGAGTAGGCTATTCGGCCCTTCTAGCCAGCACCGCCATTCACTGTGATCATGGCTGATTATACACAATCAGTACCCCGTTCCTGCCCTCTCCCCATATCCCTTAACCCCGCTATCTATAAGAGCTCTATCTAACTCTCTCTTGAATGCATCCAGAGACTTGACCTCCACTGCATTCTGGGGCAGAGCATTCCACATATCCACCACTCTCTGGGTGAAAAAGATTTTCCTCAACTCTGTTCGAAATGGCCTCTTATTCTTGAACTGTGGCCTTTAGTTCTGGACTCACCCATCAGCAGGAACAGGCTTCCTGCCTCCAGCGTGTCCAATCCCTTAATAATCTTATATGTTTCAATCAGATCCCTTCTCATTCTTCTAAATTCCAGTGTATACAAGCTCAGTCGCTCCAATCTTTCAACATATGACAGTCCCGCCGTTCCGGGAATTAACCTTGTGAACCTACGATGCACTCCCTCAATAGCAAGAATGTCCTTCCTCAAATTTGGGGACCAAAACTGCACACAATAGCCCAGGTAAGGTCTCATCAGGGCCCTGTACAGCTGCAGAAGGACCTCTTTACTCCTATTCTCAATTCAGCTTGTTATAAAGGCCAGCATGCCATTAGCTTTCTTCACTGACTGTTGTACCTGCATGTTTGCTTTCATTGACTGATGAACAAGAGCACCTAGATCTAGATCTCATTGTTCTTCTCGTTGTAATTGTGTAAACTTCTCTGAAATCTCCCCTCAATCTCCCACGTTCCAATGAATAAAGTCCTAACCCGGTCACTCTTTTCTTCTAATCCCGACAACATCCTTGTTTTTTTTTTGTGTGTACTCTTTCAAACTTATTTCCATCTGCCCTGTAGGTAGGTGAGCAGAACTGCACATAATATCCAAATTAGGCCTCAGCAACCTCTTATACAACATCATATTCCATCTACTGTACACAATATTTTCATTTACGAAGGTTAATATGCTAAGAAACTTTATTTCAGATCAGCAACTTGAGCACATTTGCCATCACTTTCAATGACTTATGGACCTTTATTCCCAGATCACTCTGTTCTACCACACTTTTCAGTGCCGTACCGGTCGCTGTGTAATATCTACCCTGCTTGGTCCTTCCAAAGTGCAATTTGCCTGTATTATATTGCATCTGCCCCTTTTAACCCCATTCTCCATTTTGTCTAGATCTCACTGTAAGCTCTTGTAGTCTTCCTCTTTGTCCACTGCACCTTCCCAATGTTGGTGTCATCCGCAAATCTGCTGATTCTGTTAACCATAATTTCATCCAGATCATTGATATAGATGACAAACAACAACGGACACAGCATCGATCCCCGTGACACTGCAGGAGTTTCAGGAGCCAATCAGAAATGCAACAATCTATAGTCACGCTCTGGATTCCTCCAAAAATCTAGTGTCTAATGCAGTTTACTACCTCATCTCGGATGCTGAGCAACTGAAACTTCTTGACCGACCTGAACTTGAAACTTGTCAAATACCATGCTGAAGTCCATGTAGGAAATATCCACAACCTCGGCCACAGTAAATTTCCTGGCAACCTCCTCGAAAATCTCTAAGATAGGTTAGGCGTGAAAGATCACGCACAAAGCTGATATCTCATGACCACAAAAAGTCAATAGTTTGACCTAAATGGGAAGAAGAACTCACAAAATACAAAATAAATCTGCTGACTAGCTGATCCCAAAAATCAACAGGTTGTCCTAAAAAGGAAGAAGATCTATAGGTTGTCGTGAAAGGGAAGGGAAAATTACGAAAAAAAGAAATCTGATAACTTGCTGAATATCTAAATAATGAGAGACAGGGACACACCATTTCAGGTCACTCTCCCTGGAGCACACAAACAGTGATTGTCTTGTCCTTGATCTGACCTACTCAGCCATGAGTGGTATTAGAAAATCAAGTGTGTTACACCCGTGAGAGACTCTGTTCTCGTTGGGATTCATTGACGCTGTCTGTAATGAGTCAGACAGGCATTACACAAAGGTAAGAGGAGTAATCTGTAAATATGATGCTCATCTATAAATTCATCATCTGAAGATGTCTGCTTCACTGGAAAAGCATTAAGTCAAGTCAAGTCACGTTTTATTGTCATTTCGACCATAACTGCTGGCACAGTACACTGTAAAAACGAGACATCATTTTTCAGGACCATGGTGCTACATAAAACAGTACAAAAAATAGACTGAACTACATAAAAAAAAACACAGAAAAAAAAACTACACTAGACTACAGACCTACCCAGGACAGCATAAATTGCACAAAACAGTGCAGGCATTACAATAAATAATAAGCAGGCAATAGGGACAGTAGAGGGCAGTAAGTTGGTGTCAGTCCAGGCTCTGGGTATTGAGGAGTCTGATAGCTTGGGGGAAAGAAACAGTTACATAGTCTGGTTGTGAGAGCCCAAATGCTTTGGTGCCTTTTCCCAGACGGCAGGAGAGAGAAGAGTTTGCATGAGGGGTGCGTGGGGGCCTTCATATTGCTGTTTGCTTTGCTAATGAGCATGTAGTGTAAATGTCCGTAATGGCTGCAGGGTCTTGCGATACGAGATGGTGCAGTTTCCGAACCATGCAGTGATGCAGCCACTCAGGATGCTCTCAATTAAACCCCTGTAGAATGTGATGAGGATGGGAGATGGACTTTCCTCAGCCTTCGCAGAAAGTAGATTCGCTGCGGAGCTTTCTTTGCTATGGAGCTGGAGGGACCAGGTGAGATTCTCCGCCAGGTGAACCCCAAGAAATCTGGTGCTCTTAACGATCTCTACTGAGGAGCCGTCGATGTTCAGCGGGGAGTGGTCGCTCCGTGCCCTCCTGAAGTCAACAACCATCTCTTTTGTTTTGTTCACATTCAGGGACAGGTTGTTGGCTCTGCACCAGTCCGTTAGCCGCTGCACCTCCTCTCTGTTAGCTGACTCATAGTTTTCTTAAATTTCTTGTTAAATCTCTTTCACAACTGTAACTCCTCAGACCTGGTAGCAGTGAAAATGAGGGATTATTTTACAGTGCAGTGGACCATCAGGGAATTCTGCTGATTTATTCCATAATTGTTGTCCGTTATTCGTGTTATGGAAAACCTTTCCAATTCCCTACTGGTAACTGTTCTGGAAGATCAATCATTCAAACTCTGGACATCATTCCTCTTATTTCTCAGAGCAATGTCCTAAGCCCATCCATGTTCAGTGGCATCTTCGATTACCTTAATTCCATCATCGGTGTATGTTCTGGTCAGACCACTCGTCTGAGTGCTACCGGTAACCCAGTACTACCTGTCGCATGGTTGGATGGTCGGTGACTAAACCAGCTCCCCCACCAGGCTGGCCTGGTGAGGAGGGTGGCTAGACCCCCTGAAGGATGAAAAACAAGACCTGCCAAAGGGCGGATGACCCCTCTGTTAGGGTCAACGGCCATCTAGCAAAGAAGAGCGGAAGGGGCATCCCTCGCATCGAAGCTTGGTCTGGCCATTCACTGCAACAGAACTTCCCCCAGCCGTCTTGGACCCAACCAGGCTGCTGGATCCGGGAGGGGATGTCGAGAGGGTGGATCTGGACCGGTGCGACGGCCTACTCACCTAAAATCCACTCACGCACACGGTTCCTTTCTGAGGAGTGGGGTACCACCCCACTAACTGACTGAAAGGAACCATCATCCTTCTATGGGATAGAGAGAGAGAGAGAGAGAGAGAGAGAGAGAGAGAGAGAGAGAGAGAGAGAGAGAGAGAGAGAGAGAGAGAGAGAGAGAGAGAGAGAGAGAGAGAGAGACAGAGAGAGAGAGACACACAGAGAGAGAGAGAGAGAGAGAGAGAGAGAGAGAGAGAGAGAGAGAGAGAGAGAGAGAGAGAGAGAGAGAGAGAGAGAGAGATTGATGGTTCAATGTTTAATTCATAATTCCTCAGTAAATGAGGAAGCCCATTGCCTGCATTCAGGAAGTGATCACCATTTTACGGTATGAGTGCCAGGCAGTAACCATAATACGGCGGCACTGACATTCCTTAATGTTCTGTTGACTTTACACATCGTAAGACCATAAGGCATCAGAACACAAATAGGCCATTAGGCCCATCGATTCTACTCCGCCATTACATCATGGGTGATTTACTATCCCTCTCAACTCCATTCTCCTGCCTTCTCCCAGTGAACTTTGCTGACCTGACTAGTCAAGAAGGTACAAACCTCTGTTTTAAATATACCCAATGACCTGGTCTCCGCAGCTGTCAGTGCCAATGAACTCGACAGATTCATTACTCCTCGGCTAAAGAATCTCCTCACCTCTGTTCTAAATGGACGTCCCTCTATTCCGAGGCTGTTCCGTCTAGACTCCCCCAATTTGAAACATCATCTCCACATCCTCTCAATGCCTTTCAATATTCCACAGGTTACAATAAGATTCCCCCTCATCATTCCACACTCCAGCCAGTCCAGGTGCATCCAGGAATCATTCTCATCAAAATTAGGTTTAATATCACTGGTTCTGTCAGTTGTGATTCCTCTCTGGACTTTCCACAATGCCATCATGTATTTTCGCTGATCAGGGGACGAAAACCGTTCACAATATGCAAGTGCGGTCTGGCCAGTGCTTGTGCTTATATTCTAATCCTCTCGAAATGAACGCTAATATTTGTTTTTGCCTTTCCTAACACCGACTCAACCTGCAAGGAATCCTGCATCAGGTCTCCCGAGACTCTTTAGAACTCTCAAAAATAGTCCATGTCTTCATTATATCTGCAAAGTGTCTGGCCATGTACCTCCCTATACTACATTCCAATTGTCACTGGTTTGTCCATTTTTTCATCGGTTTATGTCCTGCTGCAAAATCCCTGCTTCCTCAACGCTTCCTGTCCTTCCCCATGTCTTCGTAAGTGCACAATCTTGTCCATAAAGCCTTCAAATCATTGACATAACGGAAAAAGGAATTGTCCCAAAACCAACCACTGCAGAACACCACTGGTCACCAACATCCAACAAGAAAAAGCCCCATTTGTTCCCATTCTGTGCTTCCTGACAGTCAGACAAAATCTGTCTGGAGAAAATCATGGATCCTCCATCAATGCTAGTATCCTGTTGTCCCCTGTCTTGTTAAATGGCGTCATGTGGGACACCTGGTCAAAGGTCCTCGGGATGTCCAAGTAAACAACTTGCACTGACTATCCGTTGTCAACCCAGCATGCTGTTCTCTCAAAAAATTCCAACAGTTCTGTCAGGCAAGATTCCCTTCCATGGATTTTGGCCTTTTTCTTATCATGTGCGTCCAAATACCCCGAAACCTTTTCCTCAGTTATCGACTGCTGACATCTTCCCAAACGCTGATCAAACAAAATGGCCTATAGTTTAAAATGATCAGTCCTCCGGAACCATTCCAGAATCTAGTGATTCTTGAGTGATCATTACTAATGTCTCCACAATCTCTTCAGCCTCCTTTTTCAGAAGCAATTGAGTGCAGTTGATCAGGTCTTGTAGCTTTAGTTTTTGGTTTGTTGGGTGGTAGAGTTGGTCTCCTAACTTGGTGTGACTGGGTAGTCTTGTTTTGACTGGTGGGTTTGGAGCTCCTTTCCGGGGAACGCGCTAAGATGGTAGCACAATATTAATATGCAGCAGCCTCTCTGGACTATGGATTTGGGGATTACAAAACGTTATGTGAATTTTCTGGTGTAGTCTGTTTTGTCATATGCTTTTGTGATATCATTCTGAGAAACGTTGTCTCATTTTTTAACTGCATTGCTTTTGTGGTTTCTAAATCACAATAAACTGAAACGGAACTGAACTGAACTAACTCATCTATCTTCAGAACTTTCAGCTTCCCGAGCGCCTTCTCCTTAATAATTGCAAATTCACTCACTTCTGCCACTTGACATTCTCAAATATCTGGCACGTTCTAGTGTATTTTTTACAGTGAAGACTGACGCAAAATACTTACTAATACCTTTTGTCATTTCTGTGTCCCCTGACAGTACCTCTCCACTGTCATTTTCCAGTGGCCCAAAATCCACTTTCCTCTCCTTCACTCTTCATATATCAGACAGACCTCTTGGTGAGCTATTTTACGTTGTTCGCTAGCCTACCTTCATTTTCCATATTTTCTCTACTTACGTCTTTTTAATTGCCTTCTGTTGGTTTGTAAAAGCATCCCAGTCCTCCAGCTTTCTACTATATTTTGTAATATTATGTCCCCTCTCCTTTGCTTTTGTGCTGCTTTGACTCTCTTGTCAGCCGTGGTTGATCATCCTCCCTTTAGAATAATTCTTCATCTTTGTGATCATTTGTCCTGAGCCTTCTTAATTGGGCCGAAAAACTTCAGCCATTGTCCCTGTTAGTCATGTTCGAATATATTTTTGCCCAGGTCTTCTCCTATGCCTCTGTAATTCCTTTATCCAACTGTCACACTGATCCATCTGACTTTACCTTCTCCCTCTCAAACTGCAGTGTGAGTTTTGCTATTTTATGATCACTGCCTCTTAAGGGATTATTTACCAGAAGCTCCCCAATCAAATCTGGTGCAATACACAAATCCATATCCGTCTTTCCTATAGTGGGATCAACCATAGGCTTCTCTCAAAAGCCATCGCATAGGCATTCTATAAATTCCCTCACTCGGGATTCAACACTGACCTGATTTTCCAAAGCTACCTGCATATTGAAATTCCCCATGACTATTTTCACATTCACCTTTTGCATGCCTCTTCCCTCTCCTGTTGTAATTTGTAGGTCACATCCTGGCTACTGTTAACAGGCCTGTATCATCAGGGTCATTTTACTTATGCAGTTTCTTAACATCTACATCGTCCAATCCGATATCACCTCTTTCTCAGGACTTTTCATTTTTAATGACAGCAGCTTCGACCCAACACTTTCATCTACCTGCGTATCCTTTCGATTCAATATTTATCCTTGGATTTAAGCACCCAACTATAAACTTTTCTCAGCCACGATTCAGTGATGCCCGCCATCCATTTGTTTTTGCTCTCTCACTCTCCCCTCTCTTCCGTTCTTGTTGTCACATCTTGTTGATGTAATGCTGCACATTGACAGATCGAGGAAATTAATCACATTGCATCTACAGCAGGGTGTCAGTAAATCTTTATTCTTACACAATATTGATTGAGAATTTCCTCCAGTTACTGTTTCTCTGTTAATGACTGAACCCAGGGAGGATGAGGCAACAGCCCAGTGACTGCATCTGTTCTGAAGCTACTGGGGCCATGAACAGATACTTTCCTGCACATTCTCCATGTCTGTCTGTCTGCTCCACAATAAGTCCATTGTTTGCTTTTGTAGAAAGTCACTGAACTGACAGAGACGGGAAACCGGACAGAGAGTTCCAGACTCTTCCTCAGTTTGGTGATGGGAAAAGGCTCCCGGGCCCGAAGAGCGATGTGGGAATCCTTTGTGACATGGAGGCCTGAGTTACCGAAGTTGGACAGGATACTGAGGGAAATACAGGAACTCGGTATGTTAAAGCCACGCACTGAACACAAAGCACATTAAGATAAACATTTTAGTTAATTTAATTATTTTAGCTGTTTCCATGGATGTTTTTTTAAAAATATTTAAACAGGTCCTGATCCACAGGAATACATGAACGTCGCCCAAGGATTATCTGAATTACCCACTCAACTGATCGGTGAGTGATCAAATGCACAGTTCAAACCACTTCTCAAATGTTAGTCTGTGACTTGGCAAAACTTGGGAATCAAAATTCACCATTAATCATTCGCTGATCTCTGGATTCAAGTAACAATTCAAAGAATCTCTCTTTGCAGCCTGAATATTCTACAATATATTTTTCTATTAATCCAGCTGTTGGTTCTGCTGAATCCATGTAGACCACATCTACTACCGTACCTTCATCAATTACTTTTTGTTACCTCTTCAAAAAACTCAATTAGCTTCGTGAGGCACGACCTTCCCTTCACAAAGCCATGTTGACCCAGACAGTAAATTCCAGGCACCCACAACTCTGTTAAAAAACTACCCACAATTGCTGTAAATTTACCCCATCTCACCTTAACCAAATGCCCTTTGGTATTAGACACCAGTCTTATGTAAAAATAAACAAACAAAATAAAGGCTGTCGACCCAAACTCTTATCTCTCAAACTTGTACACCTCAGTCAGATCTCTATTCTTCCACCAGAGTAAACAAACCAAGTTTATCAAACCTCTACTTGTAGCACGGGGGACGTCACGTGATGACGTAGGATCTAGACGCTGGAACCCAGCTCTCCCGTAAAAAGTTAATAAATTAATGTTTAAATGAAGAAAAGTTAGTCAATACTTTCTAAAAGTTACTTATAAACTACTCCGGATTGTGTCAAGCTATGCCTCAAGGAAGGAAGATGAAGAAAACTAATACCGGGAAGACTACGCAAGTTGGAACAAGAACAAGGCCTACATCTACCGAGGAACCGCGGTCTCAGGTACATTATACCACCGGCGATACGGAACAGGAGACTGCGGCAACAGCGGCCATTTTTAAAGGAAAAGACCATCGTGAACTGCGCAAACGTGAAGGATTGAGCAAGCGCAAACAGGAGCAACAAGAACTACAAAGCCCAGCTACCACTGCAGCTGAAAGTGATAGCGAATCGGAGGGAGAGTCAGATCTTTCGGAAAGATCAGACGAAGAGGGAGTTAAAAGTCCTTCTAGAAATATAGAAAAGACTTTGAGGCAAATAATGCGTAAATTAGACACATTAAAAGTAATTAAATATAATCAAAAAATACTCAAAAAAGGACCAATATGGAAATTATGCTTGATAAAATGACAAAGAGACAGGAAAAAATGGAAAAAAGAATTACGGACCTGGAAACTACAACAGAAGACATGGTTGAAAGAATGGACAAAATGGAAAATGAAAATACTGCTTGGACATCAGAAAGAAAACAATTTATGGAAAAAATTGATAAGCTCGAAAATTTCAGTAGACGAAATAATATTAAAATTGTTGGACTTAAAGAAGATATAGAAGGAGAAGATCCAATAATTTTTTTTCAAAAATGGATCCCTGAAAAATTGGAAATGGAAAGAGAAACTCCAATTGAGATTGGAAGGGCTCATAGATCCTTAAGGTCAAGACCTCGAGCTGATCAAGTCCCACGAACAATTTTGATAAAATGCTTAAGATACCAAGACAAAGAAAAGATCCTGAAGGCCGCTGCCCAAAGTGCCAAAAATAGAAACAGGCCACTGATGATATCAGGGAAACCAATTCTTTTTTATCCTGATATAAGTTACAACTTGTTCAAGAGAAAGAAGGAATTTAACCCAACGAAAAAAGTCCTATGGGAAAGGGGTTATAAATTTACAATGCGTCATCCAGCAACACTGATAATTTTTTTGAAGGAGGGAAAATTTTTTTTTCCGATTATCGAAAAGTGGAGGAGTTTGTACAAGAACTTCCATCTATTTGCTAATTACACATAGAGGCTTCTGAACGTAATGGATTAAAGATGAAGATAGACCCAACAAACAGAAGTGATGGACATTTATGGATAATATAGAAGAGAAAAGCAAAATTTTAGAAATACTAAATGAGAATAGTATTTTTTTTTCTCTTCTTATACATATACTTTTTTATGTTGCGGGGGAGCTGGGAAGCTTTGGATCGGTTATTGCGGGATTCACGTGTGTAATCATGGCGGTTGCCATGACCCGTACAGCAGAGGGGGGTAATGTTGTGTTTTTTTTCCACAACATTAGTAGGGGGGTATTTTGTTTGTTTCTTTATATTTTAATTTTCTTCTATCTTTTTGCCTGGATGATTGGTGGGGACACACATAGCAACATGGAGATTTTTATAAAGATTTGCCAGGATACCACGAAAGTTGAAAGAGTAGGTATTATTATAGATTGGAGTAATATAATTTAAAAAATGACTAATCTACTAATTTTTTTAAGTTTTAATGTTAATGGGCTTAATGGGCCAGTAAAAAGAAAAAGAATTTTAACATATATTAAAAAAATGAAAACAGATATAGCTTTTTTACAAGAAACTCATTTAACAGACATAGAACATCAGAAATTAAAAAGAGACTGGGTTGGAAATGTTATTGCAGCTTCATTTAATTCAAAGGCGAGAGGAGTTGCAATTTTGGTTAACAAAAATCTACCAATTAAAATACAAAACGTATTAATTGATTCGGCGGGGAGATATCTAATTATACACTGTCAATTTTTTTCAGAACTATGGACCCTTATGAACATTTATGCACCAAATGAAAATGATGTAAAATTCATCCAGGAGGTCTTTTTGAATTTGGCTAATGCACATGATAAAATATTAATAGGTGCAGATTTTAATTTTTGTCTAGATCCAGTTTTAGATAGATCAACAAAGGTTGTTACAAAATCAAAAGCAGTAAAATTAACTATCATTGATGAAATATGATTGATATATGGAGAAGAATTAATCCAAAAGAAAGAGATTATTCATTTTATTCAAATAGACATAAAACATATTCAAGGATAGATTTTTTCCTATTATCAATGAATATTCAAGATAGAGTGAAAAATGTGGAATACAAAGCAAGAATATTGTCAGATCATTCTCCTTTAATAATGACAATGAGAATGATAGATAAAGAGGAATCAATTTATAGGTGGAGATTTAATTCAATATTATTAAACCGGCAAGATTTTTGTGATTTTATGAAAAAACAGATTCATTTCTTTTTAGGTATAAATTCACATTCAGTTGATGATAAATTTATAGTGTGGGAAGCAATGAAGGCATACTTGAGAGGTCAGATAATAAGTTATACTTCTAAAATTAAGAAGGAATATATGATAGAAATAGATCAATTGGAAAAAGAGATTACAAAATTAGAAAAAGAATCCCAAAGAAATATGACAGAAGAAAAACGAAGACAACTTATTAACAAGAAGTTAAAATATAATACGCTCCAAACATATCGAACAGAAAAAGCAATTATGAGAACTAAACAAAGATATTATGAACTAGGTGAAAGATCACATAAAGTTCTTGCACGGCAGCTAAAAACAGATCAGACTTCTAAAACAATAAATGCAATTCGAACAAGAGTAAATAAAATTACTTATAAACCTTTAGAAATTAATGAAGCTTTTAAGAATTTTTATTCTGAGTTGTACAAATCAGAATCACAAAATGACAATGTCAAGATAGAAAGGTGTTTATCACAAATCACTCCTCCAAAATTAAATACAGAAGAACAGAAGGGATTAGATATGCCTTTTACATTGAAAGAGGTCGAAGAAGCCCTAGGATCACTTCAAAGTAATAAATCTCCAGGAGATAGATAGATAGATAGATAGATAGATAGATAGATAGATAGATAGATAGATAGATAGATAGATAGATAGATAGATAGATAGATAGATAGATAGATACTTTATTCATCCCCATGGGGAAATTCAACTTTTTTCCACTTTTTGAGAAGATGGTTTTCCACCTGAATTCTATAAAAAGTTTAAAGATTTATTAATTCCTCCTCTTATGGACTTAATACATCAAGCAGAAAGAACGCATAAACTTCCAGAATCTTTTTCGACAGCTATTTTAATAGTATTGCCAAAAAAGATAGAGATCTTTTAAAGCCATCATCATATAGACCGATTTCTTTATTAAATACTGATTATGAAATACTAGCAAAAATCTTATCTAATAGATTATCTAAATGCTTATCAAAATTAGTACATATGGATCAAACAGGATTTATTAAAAATAGACAATCAGCAGATAATGTAACTCGCTTATTTAGTATAATTCATTTAGCACAGAAGAGGGAGGAAACGAGCGTGGCACTTGCTTTAGATGCAGAAAAGGCATTTGATAGATTGGAGTGGGATTTTTTATTTAAGGTATTGGAAAAATACGGATTAGGAGTATCTTTTATAAAATGGATTAAAACCTTAAATACTAATCCCAAAGCTAAAGTAGTGACAAATGGTCAAATTTCAACACCATTTCAGTTAACAAGGTCAACTAGGCAAAGTTGTCCATTATCACCTGCTTTACTTGTGTTGGCGATAGAGCCATTAGCTGAATTGATTAGAATGGACCCAGATATTAAGGGTTTTAGAGTCAATCAGGAAGAATACAAGATTAACTTATTTGCTGATGATGTTCTGCTTTATCTAACAAACCCATTGCAATCGTTGCGTAAATTATCTTCTAGATTGGAAGAATATGGGAAAGTATCAGGTTATAAAATAAATTGGGATAAAAGTAAAATTTTATCTCTTACTAAAGGAGATTATAATCAATGTCGATTAATAACCCAATTTAGATGGCCGGCAAATGGTATAAAATATTTAGGTATAAGAGTTGATAATGATATAAAGAGCATATACAAATTAAATTACTTACCACTGTTGAAAAAAATTCAAGAAGATCTTGATAAATGGATGGTATTACCAATAACATTAGCAGGTAGAGTAAATACCATAAAAATGAATATATTCCCTAGATTACAATACTTATTTCAATCACTACCAATACAATTACCCCAGAAGTTTATTCAAGAGCTGAATAAATATGTGAGGAAGTTTCTTTGGAAAGGTAAGATGTCAAGAATATCGTTGGAAAAATTGACATGGAAATTTGAGCTAGGAGGGTTACAACTTCCAAATTTTAAGAATTATTATAAAGCAAATCAACTTAGATTTATTGCATCTTTTTTTTGAGGAAGATAAACCGGCATGGATCAGAATAGAACTAGATAAAATAGGAGAAAACATACCAGAAGACTTTATATATGAATGGGAATCTAAATGGATACGGGAAAAGAAAGAATCTCCTATATTAAAACATTTGATTGATTTATGGAATAAGATAAATGTTGACGATGAGACAAAGAAATCCTTATTAGCAAAGAGATCTTTAATTCAAAATAGACTTATTTCTTTTACAATGGATAATCAACTTTTATATAATTGGTTTCAAAAAGGGATTAGATATATAGGAGATTGTTTTGAAGGAGGTATATTAATGTCATTTGATCAATTAAAGAAAAAATATAAAATATCAAACAACACTCTTTTTTGTTACTTTCAACTAAGGGCTTATTTAAGAGAAAAGTTAGATCAAACAATGTTATTACCGAAACCCAATGAAATAGAAACTTTAATTCAAAAAGGAAAGATTAAAAAAAATATCTCTTGTATGTATAATTTGATTCAAAAACAGGCAATTAAACAAGGAGTTCATAAGTCAAGACAAAAATGGTAAAGTGATTTGAATATCAAAATTGAAGAAAAAAACTGGTCAAGACTGTCTTGAGAGTATGACAAATACAATAAACGTTCGATTAAGATTAGTGCAATACAATTTTTTACATCAACTATATATTACACCACAAAAAATAAATAAATTAAACCCACATTTATCTGATCAGTGTTTCCGATGTAACCAAGTACCGTAATTGGTACTTTTTTACATTCTACTTGGTCTTGTTCTAAAATTCAACCTTTTTGGACAAATTTAAGAGTTTTATTGGAACAAATTATTGGAATACAACTTCCACACAATCCAATATTACTTTTACTAGGTGATATTGAAGGGATAAAACCGATATCCAAATTGAATAAATATCAGAAAGAATTTATAAAAATTGCATTGGCAGTAGCCAAAAAAGCTATTGCAGTGACTTGGAAATCGGATACATATCTAAGTATAGATCGTTGGAAGAACGAAATTTATGGCTGTATTCCACTTGAAAAAATTACTTATAATTTAAGAGATAAATATGAAACATTTTTGAAAATTTGGCGCCCTTATTTACAAAAGACAGGATTAAATATATAGGTGCTCCGAAGATGAAGTAATTGGTTACTTGGGGAAAGAAATAAATATATATACTAAAGTTATTACGAATTCCATGGAGCATGTGGGGATCTTCCAATATCCATGCATTCCTTTTTTTTTCTTTTTTCTTTCTTTCTTATTTTTTCAACAGGGATGTTAGGGGGGAGGGGTTAAGGGGAGCGGGAATGGGTAACACTTTTTTTTTCTTCACACACATTTATTTTGTAACTATTTGAAAAACTTGTAGCACATGTCATCGAATCCAGGCAACACCCTGATGAACCTGTTCTGCACCCTCTCCAATCCTTCCAAGAGCTGGACAATCAGAAGTGAACACAATACTCCCGATGCTCCCTAAAACCGTAAGATCTAGGAGCAGAATTAAATCATTCGGCTCAGTGAATTTGCTCTTCAATTCCTCTCTACCCCATTATCCCAGTAAACGTTGAAACTTTTCCTAATCAGGAACATATCGACCTGCATTTTAAATATACTCAATGAAGTGTCTTCTTCAGACGTCTGTGGCAATAATTTCACCGATTCACCACCCGCCAGCCAAGAAATTTCTCCCCGTTTGGGTCCCCGGCAGCTAGGACAATTCCCCACAGTTCTCAAGCATGTTAATTTTCTGTATGAGCCTCCCATGTGGGACCTTGTCAAACACCCTACCAATATACAAGTAGACAATATCCATGTGTAACTTCATCCATCACCTTTGTCACTTCCTGGAGGAACTCAATCAAGCTGGCAAGACGCAAACCCGACCAAAAGCCTTGCTACTGAACCCCAAACCACCGCATACATCCTCTCTGTCATACTCCCATGGGGCAGAACATATAAAAGGCTGAAGGTATGTACCACCAGTCTCAACGAGAGCTTTATTTTGCATTTATAAGACTACTAAATGGTCACCTACTATGTTATTTTTAGCTCTTAATAATAATAAGACAATTTTATATCTAAAATCATAGCATCGTACATCCCGTAACTAATAACAACTCAGATAACAACTTAGATAACCGCAATATACTCACAGGACAGTGGACAGAATACCGTTCGGGTTTGAAAAACAGATAAAAGATTATGTAATTCTATTTCAAACCCTGTGGAAAGCAGAAATCTTTCAGTGTTTTATTGTCTATCAAAAAAAAAACACATCTGATTCTGTTCCTCATGTGTTTAAGAGAAGTTCCAAATATATATAAAATTCATAAATACTTGTGACATTTTTGCAACATCTGATGAAGCATTCGCGTAAATTAAGCATCCTATTAACAACCACAGAGGAACATTGACCATTATCAAAATAAATGGAGGGATTTTCCAGAGGGACTCACTAAGCCCACTATGGTTTTGTCTAGCTTTAAGCCCACACATAATTTACTGAAACAGACAAAAATCAGGTATCTAATCAGAAAAAATTACGAATTATACCTTGACACAGTTATACATTGATGATTTTAAATTATTTGCTCTTGCATCAGTAAAGCTGAAACAAATAATTCAAATAATGGAACTAATTTCCAAATATATAAGCATGAACTTTAGACTAGGAAAGTACAGAACATGATTAAACATAAAGAAAGGTGCAATAGAACCGGTAGAATATCAAACAGAGCATCGGGATGCAATGCAACAGAATATGAAATGTATATTTAGAATATCAATAAGCAAAGAAAATAGATAATCGTGTGATAAAGGAAAACCTTCCAACAAAATTTACTTCAAGGCTGAAGAAAATCTGAATTTACTGCAAGGCTGAACAAACTTTGAATTTACATCGAGGATCAAGAAAATCTGCCAAACAGAGCTGAACAGTAAAAATATAACAAAGGTAGTAAACACTCACTGTGCCCATATTGACGTATTGGTTTGGTATAATATCCTGCTCTGAAACGGATCTGGAAATATGCAAAGAAAAATAACTTAAATAACAATTTCTAGAAAACACCATGTGCACTGGAAAGCGCATAGATTGATATGAACGAGGACAGTATGAGGATGATGAATAACAGATCTAAAAAAATGAGACAACAGCCAGATAAAAATTTTCAGGATCAGGGTTAACATCATGGACACATGTCGTGAAAATTGTTTTTCTGCGCCAGCAGCACTATTACAGTAAAGCATGTGCAATGAGCATGTATTTATGTATACAATTGTGGAAATAGAATTGTATCAGCATGACTTAATCAGTCTGATGGCCTGATGGAAGAATCTGTCGTGGAACCTGTTGGTCCTGGCATTAACACTGCGGTACCATTTACCGGATGGTAGCAGCTGGAACAGTTTGTGCTTAGTGAGACTTGGGTCCAGAATGATCCTTCGGGCACTTTTTACCCCTGTATCTGAAATGACCTGAATAGTAGGAAGTTCACATCTACAAATGTACTGGGCTGTCCACACCACTCTCTGCAGAGTCCTGCGATTGAGAGTACAGTTCCCATACCAGGCAGTGATGCAGCCAGTCAGGATGCACAAAATTGTGCCCCTATTGAAAATCGTTAGCATTTAGGGGCCCATCCCAAATGTCCTCAACCATCTCAACCATCTGTTTTTCTGTTTTTCTTTTTTTTTTTGTTCAGACTAGAGAATATGCCAGGCAGGATGTTGGAATGCTCCTCTTGCAGGATGTGGGAAGTCAGGGAGACATCCGGTGTCCCTGACAACGATACCTGCAAGAAATGCATCCAGCTGCAGCTCCTAACAGACCGCATTAGGGGACCGGAGCAGGAGGTGGATGACCTCCGGAGCATTCGAAAGACTGAGCAATTTATAGATAGTAGCTTCCAGGAGGTAGTTACACCTATGGAACAGGGCACAGGTAATTGGGTTACCGTCAGTTAATGCAGGGTTTTTCCTGGCCATTCCCCTCCAAAACAGGTATACCAATTTGGATACTGTTGGGGGTAAGGCTTACCTGGGACAAGCTGTGGCAGCTGGATCTCTGCACTGAATCTGGTTCTGCAGTGCAAAACGGGGGGAGGAAGAAGAGGAGAGCGGTAGTGATAGGGGACTCCATAGTCAGGGGTACAGACAGGAGATTCTATGGTCGTGACAGAGACTCCCAGATGGTTTGTTGCCTCCCGGGTGCCAGGGTCAGGGATGTCTCTGATCGCCTGCACAGCATTCTGAGGTGGGAGGGTAATCAGCCAAATTTCGGGGTACACATCGGTACCAATGCCATAGGCAGAAAGAGTCAGGGTGTCCTGAAGAGTGAGTACAGAGAGCTTGAAAAACAGGACATAGAGGGTAGTAATTTCCGGATTGCTGCCTGTGCCACGTCCCAGTGAGGGTAAGAGTGCGATGCTGTGGCAGATGAACACGTGGCTGAGAAACTGGTGTAGGGGGCAGAGTTTCAGATTTCTAGATCATCAGGTCCTCTTCTGGGGCAGGTGGGACCTGTACAAGAGAGACGGGTTACACCTGAACTACAAGGGGACCAATATACTTGCAGGGAGGTTCGCTAGTGTTATTGGGGAGGGTTTAAAATAGATTGGCAGAGGGATGGGATCCAAAGTGCCAGAGTAGATAGTGGAACGGGGGTAAAAATAAAGGATGTTGGTAGTTCATGCAAAGCCACAAATAGCAAGGTTGTGTGTGGTGGTAATAATCTTCTGAGGTGTGCATATTTCAAACCGTGGAGTATTGTGAGAAAGGCAGATGAGCTGAGGGCTTGGGTTGACACATGGAATTATGACATCATAGCCATTACTGAAAATTGGCTACAGGAGGGGCAGGACTGGCAGCTCAGTGTTCCAGGGTTCCAAAGTTTCAGACATGATAGAGACAGAGGGATAAAGGGTGGGTGGTGGCTTTGCTAGTCAGGGAAAATATTACAGCAGTGCTTCGGCAGGACAGATTAGATGACTTGTCTACTGAGGCCATATGGGTGGAGCTGAGAAACCGGAAGGTATGACCACATTAATAGGGTTGTATTATGGACTACCCAATAGTCAGCGAGAATTGGAGGAGCAAATCTGCAGAGAGATAACAGACAACTGCAGGAGACAGAAATTTGTGATTGTAGAGGATTTTAATTTTCCACACATTGATTGGGACTCCCATCCTGTTAAAGGTCTGGATGGGTTAGAGTTTGTAAAATGTGTTCAGGAAAGTTTTCTAAATCAATATATAGATATACCAACCAGGGAGGATGCAATATTAGATCTCCGATTTGGAAATGAGTTAGGGCAGGTGACGGAAGTGTGTGTAGGGGAACACTTTCGTTCCAGTGATCATAATGTCATTAGTTTCAACTTGATCATGGATAAAGATAGCTCTGGTCCTCGGGTTGACATTCTAAACCTGAAAAAGGCCAAATTTGAAGAAATGAGAAGGGATCTAAAAATCGTAGAATGGGACAGGTTGTTCTCTGGCAAGGATGTGATTGGTAAGTGGGAGTCCTTCAAAGGAGAAATTTTGAGAGTGTAGAGTTTGTAAGTTCCTGTCATGGTTGAAGGCAAAATGAATAAGAATAAGAAACCTTGGCTATCGAGGGATATTGGAACTCTGATAAAGAGGAAGAGAGAGATGTATAACATGTATAGGCAACAGGGAGGAAATAAGATGCTTGAGGAGTATACAAAGAGTAAGAAAATACTTAAGAAAGAAATCAGGAGGGCTAAAAGAAGACCTGAGGTTGCTTTGCCATTCAGGGTGAAGGATAATCCTAAGAACTTCTACTGGTATGTTAAGAGCAAAAGGATAGTAAGGGTTAAAATTGGTCCTCTTGAAGATCAGAGTGGTCGGCTATGTATGGAACCAAAAGAAATGGGGGAGATCTTAAATGGGTATTTTGCATCTGTATTTACTGAGGAAACTGGAATGGAGTCTATGGAAACAAGGCAAACAAGTAGGGAGGTCATGGACCTTATACAGATTAAAGAGGAGGAGGTGCTTGCTGTCTTGAGGCAAATCAGAGTAGATAAATCCCCAGTACCTGACAGGGTACTCCCTCGGAACTTGAAGGAGACTAATGTTGAAATTGCAGTGGCCCTGGCATAAATATTATGTCGATATCCACGGGTCGGGTGCCAGAGTATTGGAGTTCCGCTCATGCAGTTCCGTTGTTTAAAAACGGCTGAAAAAGTAAGCCATGAAATTATAGGCCGGTAAGTTTGACATCGGTAGTAGGTAAATTATTGGAAGGAATACTAAGACATAGGGTCTCCAGGTATTTGGATAGACAGGGACTTATTAGAAAAAGTCAGTATGGCTTTATGCGTGGTAGGTCATGTTTAACCAATCTATTAGAGCTTTCCGAGGAAGTTACCAGGAAAGTGGATGAAGGGAAGGCAGTGGATGTTGTATGCATGGACTTCAGTAAGGCTTTTGGCAAGGTCCCGCATGGGAGGTTAGTTAGGAAGATTCAGTCGCTAGGTATACATGGAGAGGTAGTAAATTGGATTAGACATTGGCTCAATGGGAGAAGACAGAAAGTGGTAGTGTAGGATTGCTACTCTGAGTGGAGGCCTGTGACTAGTGATGTGCCACGGGGATCAGTTATTGTCATAACTAATAATCCATTGTTATTTGTCATCTATCTCAATGATCTGGATGAGTATGTGGTAAACTGGATCAGCAAATTTTCTGATGATACAAAGATTGGAGGTGTAGTGGACAGTGAGGAAGGTTTTCAAAGCTTGCAGAGGAATTTGGACCAGTTGGAGGAATGGGCTGAAAAATGGCAGATTGAGTTTATTGCGGACAAGTGTGAGGTATTGCACTTCGGAAGGTCAAACCAAATTAGAACATACAAGGTAAATGGTAGGACACTGAGGAGGGCAGTAGAACAGAGGGATCTGGGAGTATAGATGCATAATTCCCTAAAAGTGGTGTCACAAGTAAATAGTGTCGTAAAGAGAGCTTTTGGTACATTGGCCTTTACAAATCAAAGTACTGAGTATAAGAGTTGGAATGTAATGGTGAGGTTGTATATTGCATTAGTGAGGGGGAATTTGGAGTATTGTGTGCAGTTTTGGTCACCTAATTACAGGAAGGATATTAATAAGATTGAAAGAGTGCAGAGAAGGTTTACAAGGATGTTGCCGGGACTTGAGAAACTGAGTTACAGAGAAAGTTTGAATAGGTTAGGACTTTATTCCCTGGCATGTAGGAGAATGAGAAGTGATTTGATAGAGGTGTATAAAATTATGATGGGTATAGATAGAGTGAATGCAAGCAGGCTTTTTCCACTGAGGCTAGGGGAGAAAAAAAAATCAGAGGTGATGGGTTAAGGGTGAAGAGGGAAAAGTTTAAAGGGAACATTGGGGAAGGTGCTTCTTCACGCAGAGAGTGGTGGGAGTGTGGAATGAGCTGCCAGATGAAGTGGTGAATGCTGGCTCACTTTTGACATTTAAGATAAACGTGGACAGGTATATGGATGAGAGGTGTATGGAGGGTTATGGGCCAGGTGCAGGTCAGTGCGACTAGGCAGAAAAATGGTTTGGCCCAGCCAAGGAGGGCCAACGGGCCTGTTTCTGCGCTGTAATGTTCTATGGTTCTATCTGAGGTTAAAGAGGTGCTGTTGTGCCTTTTTTCACCACACAATTGATGTGTACAGACTACGTGAGGTCCTCAGTGATGTGAATGCCGAGGAACTTAAAGCTGTTCACTGTTTCAACCCCAGATCCATTGATATCAGTAGGGGTTAGCCTATCTCCATTCCCCTTGTCTTTGCGACATTGAGGGAGAAGTTGTTTTCTGGACACCACTGTGTCAGGGTGATGACTTCTTCTATGTAGGCTGCCTCGTTATTATTTGAGATTTGGCCAATAAATATAGTATCTTCAGCAAATTTAATTAGCAGATTGGAGTTGTGGGTGGCGACACAGTCATGCGCATACAGAGAGTAAAGGAGGGAGCTTAGTACACAGCCCTGAGGGGCTCCTGTGTTGAGGGGCAGAGGGGCAGAGATGAGGGAGCCCACTCTTACCACCTGCTGGCGATCTGACAGGAAGTCCAGGATCCAGCTGCACAAGGCAGGGTCATGGCCGAGGTCTCTGAGCTTCTTGTCAAGCCTGGAGGGAATGATGGTATTGAATGCTGAACTGTAGTCTAATAACATCATTCTCACATAAGCATCCCTCTTCTCCAGATGTTTAAAGACAGTGTGCAGAGCAGTGGCTGTTGTGTCATCTGTTGATCGGTTGTGTCGGTAGGTGAATTGTAGGGGGTCCAGTGTGGGTTTTAACAAGCTGCAGATACAGTCCTTGACCAGTCTCTCAAAGCATTTGCTTATTATTGAGGTGAGTGCGACAGGACGCCAGACGTTCAGGCATGTTGCCTTAGTTGTTTTAGGTACAGGGGCAATGGTGGATGATTTGAAGCAGGAGGGAACTCTACACTGGGAGAGGGTGAGATTAAAAATTTCCGTAAATACACCTGCCAGTTGTGCCGCGCGCATCCTGAGTACCCGCCCTGGGATGCCGTCCGGTCCCGCAGGCTTGCGACTGTCCACTCATTGGAAACACCTGCGAACTTCAGCCTCAGAGATGACCAATGTGCAGGTCGCTTTGTCGGCTCTCCTCGGGGGCTCAGTGTTGGCGATATTGAACCGAGCGTAAAGAGACTTAGATCCTCTGGGAGACAGGCAGCAATGTTGGCAGCACCACTGCACTTAGCTCTGAAGTCTGCATTGGTGTGCAGACCTGCCATAAACTGTGTGTGTTGTTGGTGGAGAGCTGTGTCTGAATACGATCTCTGTATTGTCGTTTCGCTGCCTGAATGACTTTGCACAGATCAGAGCTGAATTTCTTGAGCTCCTGCTGATCACCGGCATTGTAAGGTGTCGGTCACGTGGCAAGTGCTGTTCACACGGAACTGCTGATACAAATTTTGTGGTTTGGGAAGTCCTGACCGATTTCTGAAGGGAATCATCCCCCTCTGTGACAATAACACACAACTGGGGGATGTTGTTATTACACAGCTGTGATAATAACAGCCGGGAACTCCCTTGGCAGCTAGAAAGGTTTACACAGCAGCAGCAGGTACTCCAGATCCGGGGAACAAAGGATTTGAGGGAATGGACATTCCGGGGTTCCACCAAGCATTAATGATCATGAAACATACCCTAAATCCTGTTCTCTTCCCAAGTAGGTAGGGTGTGTGTGTGTGTGTGTGTGTGTGTGTGTGTGTGTGTGTGTGTGTGTGTGTGTGTGTGTGTGTGTGTGTGTGTGTGTGTGTGTGTGTGTGTGTGTGTGTGTGTGTAACTGGATGACGACACGACTGTTGGTGACGGTAGGGGCCAATTCTGGATCTGTGGACTCGGAAGCAGTTGGGACACAGGGACAGCTGGGATGCAGGCGCTTGGGTAGTTGGATCCTTCTTGCATCCCCTCTTCTTTTCAGCAGTCGCTCTTCTGGGTTCCTCAACATTCTTGGCTTTTCCGTGGATCAGCGGCTGCCACTCGTTGACCTCCATATTTACCTGAGAGAGCCTCTGCTTAATTTGGTCCTTGTACCTCCTGCGCAGGGCACTGCGATCTCTCTTGCCCTGAGAGAGTTCTCCGTAGAGTACTGCTTTCGGTAACCTGGAGTTATCCATGCGAGACATGTGGCCTGTCAGACGGTGGATCTGGCTGAGCAGCGAAGTGGCTTCTGGGCCTGGAAGTTGAACATATGTAGCAGTGCATGTCTGTGTGATTATATGAAATATTAAACTAAATAAGTTGTGCAGAAATTGAAATTTAAAAAGAGATTAGTGAAACACTATCGATGGGTTCAATGTCCATTCGGAAACTGGATGGCAGAGGAGAAGTTGTTCCTGAATCGTTGAGTGGGCGCCTTACTCCGATCCTGTACAGTAGTCCGCATGATCCAGACGGTGATGAAGCCAGTTACAATATTCTCCAAGTTACACCTGTAGAAATATTCGAGTGATGTTGGAAACTCCTGATGAAATATAGTCACTGTTGTGTCTTCTTTGTAGCTGAATCGATATATTGGGTCCAGGTTAGATATTGGGAGATACTGAAGCCAGGAATTTGGAATTGTTCACTCTTTCCACATCAGATCCCTCTGTGAGGACTGGTGTGTTGTGTTCCCTCATCTTGCCTTTTCTGAAATCCACAATTAGCTCTATTGACATATTTTCATAACGCAAGCAGGATTCAGCACTCCGTACACGCATATGCAAATCCAATAAGGGGTACACATCACTGAACGAAAATGAAAGCTTAACCCATTACAAATTAAGAAACTATCATAAAATTAGAAAATGTTAAGCAATGGAAGAGTCTGACTCCCCTCGGAAGACAGCCACACGATCTGAGCCGACTAGATGTCGACAAGGAAGCGTCGAGCCCCTGGCTCAGAGTTGCAGAACTCTTCCGAGAAACAAAAGGGATCATTGTCGCAATACAGGACAAGGTTGTTAACACATGTAGTTATCAATAATACAGAGTAAAAGACCAATAGGTTCAAGATTATATATGCTGCGAATTACAAGAGAAACTGGAAACAATCCGACTTTACAAGATCCTGCAGTAGTTAAACTGAATCTCATTACTTTCACAAGCACAATCAAGTGGTGGACAACATTCACAAAAACATTGCTTAAACTACAACTCATGAAAAACACCATAACTTACTATAAGTACAAGCCTGCTCCACTTTTAGGGTTAGAGTCCTTCATATCATACCGTGACCGATCGTTATTTCAGATAGCATAATCCATGACATGCGTTCAGATGTAATTTTGCAGAATAAACAAGCAAAAGCAACTTTTAAAAATATATATAGCCATTCCAAACACACATAACTTACAGAAATGAATTAGTAAAAAAAATGCCAGAAATATGTTGAATTAACAGGGCAAAATGAAAGACTATGGAACACGAACAGGGTATTCGTTATCCCAATCGTAATATCGATAACTGGTATCATCCTAAAGGCTTTACAGAATAGTATTAATAAATTAGGCCCACACGGCAATACTTGTGTAAATCTTCGAAAACCCACAATACTATACACCACGAGAATAGTCTGAATTCTCCTATCAATTGAGACATGAATGTGCTTGGCTATGCCTGTACCTCAAGTTTTACCAGTTTAGGCTAAGATGATAATAATAATAATAATAATAACTTATTTATAAAGCGCCTTTCATCCAGACGATGCCGTTCAAACCGCATCACAACGGGATTATGTTCAAACTAGAAAATAAAAGACAAAATGTGTCAGTCCTAATATACACCTCAGACTTCTGCATAGTACTGTAGTTTTAGGTGTTGAGTTCTACAGTTTAGGAACATAGTCCCAAAAAACCTCAACGCTGACCTTCCAATGATCCTCTGACCTTCTACCTTATTGTCTGCCTGCACTGCATTTTCTCAGCAACTGAAACACTGTTTCCCTGAACTATTCTGTTCTGTTTTTCCTTGTACAACCTCATTGCACCGATGTGATGTCATGATCTATTTGGATCGCATGCAGAAAAGTTTTCCATTTTACAGTGGTGCATGTGACAATAATAAACGAATTTTCCGATTGATTGTCAATAATACAGTGTCCCTTGGTTGCTTAAGATTGTTATACCCGGGGGATGGCAGTGCGGATGAGCTGCCACGACCTATTAAATGCTCCCAGTGGCGAGTAGCCTCTGTCCATCTCCTGGCCTTCACATGCGGTTTAGCCACTAAGCCTGGTAAAGTGTTTCTTCTGACAGGAGAAGGGGCACAGGTGGGTTACTGATGCCTTACAGCCAGTCGCTTTGTTCAGATGGGCTTATCGGCCGTGATTGGCAGCTCACCCAGGAGTAGGAAAACTCTGATCTCAAAACTCCACTGCCTTGCAACGGTACCCCTCATGGGGAAGAGTTTGGGAGTAAACCCAGTGGGAAGATTCTTGACCTGGAGCCCCTAAGTCAGTGTTAAATGGTGTTCAACGCAGACTGGCATATCCTGCGACACCTCTGGTGCCAAGCTGTGTCAGTGTCTGCCGTTCCTTTGTGTTCATCAGATGCATGGAGAGAGGGAGCTTGCTACATGTCCTGACTTGCAGGAACAGGACATCCATGGCCGACTCTGACAGACGGAGGCCTTATAAGAGAGCACCCCACACCCCCACAGCAAGGCTGATGAGTAGCATTTGCCAAGACGTCACCACCCTCTCCCACAAACACGATGTACATCACTGAGACAGACGCTTGTGGTTTCTTCCATTAACGGAGATTCCGTCTTTCCACCAATCCTCCATCACTGCGATTGAAAACTACCCATTTTCATTCCTGTCATTCTGATGGGCTATCGATACACAACTTCACTGTGATTCTCCCCCAGACGCTGCCCAACTTGAGTATTTCCCGCATATTCTGTTCCTGATTTGATGTAAGAGCAGTGGACACCTGTGACTCCCCAGTGTGCAGCTTTGCCAAAATACACAGTGTCCTGCTCTCCATAGTTCCACACCAGATCAACATTAACATCGTCTGTTAATGATGCAAACAATGCTTTAAATACAGTGAAATATTGTTGTGACGGGAGTGCAGTCAGGATTGCAATAGAATATCCAAGATTCAAAAACTTTATTGTCATTCTAACTGTACATCAGCTCTGCAGGGCAGAATGAGACAGCGTTTCCCAGGAGCAGTGCAATCATAATATAACAAATGCAACAATAAATAGTAAACACAACAATAAAAAGTAAAACACAACAGCCACATGTCAGTTAAAATCAAGTTACAAGTGTCCAGTGCAGTTAAAATTGTCAAAGCAGAGTCAGATCGAGCAGCTATTTAGCAGTCTGACTGCCTGTGGGAGGAAGCTGTTTAGTAGCCTTACGGTTTTAGTTTTGATGCTCCTGTAACGTTTCCCTGATGGCAGAAGAACAAACAGTTCATGGAGAGGGTGTGAGGGGTCTTTAATGATGTACCGTGTCTTCTGGAGGCATCGACTCTAAAAGAGGTCTTGGACAGAAGGTAGGGAGACCCCAATAGCCTTCTCTGCTCCCCTAACCAGCCTGTCGGCAGCACTGCAGCTGGAGTACCAGGTTGTGATGCAAAAGGTTAGCACACTCTCAACCACGCCTCTGTAGAATGTAGTTAAGATGTTAGTGGGGAGTGATGCTTGTTTAGGCTTCCTCAAAAAGTGCAATCAGGGGAATGTTCACATTCACAAATAACTAGAACCAGAAAATGAGGATTGGACATTTTCAGGGACATCCATTGCTGTCAATTCTGTGTCTGTGAACAGAATTTTACTTCCTGTCCTAATATCCATGGAAGCATTGAATTTATTCCTGTAATCTCAAACACTGAAATTTGAAATGCAGTTATAAAGTTATTTGTCAGATGAGCCATTTAACATTTTGAATATGTTCTCTGTTCCCATGGAAGATGTTCAACAGAAACACAAGGAGACTCTGCGGGCACAAACTGAAACACTGAGAGTGAACACGATCCTGATGAGGGAGAAGGTGAAGGTTTTCCAGCTGGTTGATCGATACGCTGAGCTGACGGTCATTTCTACTGTTCGAGATCGGAGACTGGTGGAACATGAGCTGCTGGCAAGAGGCAGAGACCACGAAGAATTGAGAGAGAAACATCTCTGCAGAGAGCTGGAAAAAATCCGGACTGATCAATTGTTCCAGAGCAGCTTTTCGCAGAGTAAATCCAAACAAGGTTGTTCCGCAGCAGTGGCTGGAATCCCGGGGATCGGGAAAACAACAATGGTACAAAAGATTGTTTATGACTGGGCCACGGGGAAAATATACCAACAATTCCAGTTTGCCTTCAGTTTCAAATTCCGCGATTTAAACTCCATTAACTGCAGAATAAACCTGAAGTATTTGATTCTTGACCAGTATCCTTATTTTAGGAATTTCCTGAAAGAGGTCTGGAAGAAGCCAGAGGGATTGCTGTTTATATTTGATGGTTTAGATGAATTCAAACACAGAATCGATTTTGCTGACATTCAGAGAGATACAGAACCCAAGCACCAGTGTCCAGATCCCGAGTGGTGGTGTGAAGTGTCTGACATTGTGTACAGTTTAATCCAGGGCAAGCTGCTCCCAGGGTGTTCAGTGCTGGTGACGACCCGCCCCACTGCATTACATTTACTGGAAAAGGCTGAGATCAGTGTCTGGGCTGAAATCCTGGGATTTGGTGGTAAGGAACGTAAGGAATATTTCATCAGACATTTTGAAGATCAGACGGTAGCGGCAGCTGTTTTCAAACATGTGAAGCAGAACGAGATCCTGTACACCATGAGCTACAACCCCTCCTGCTGCTGGATCCTCGCTCTGGCACTGGGTCCCTTCTTCAGACAAAGAGTCAGGGACCCGCAGCGAGTTCCCAAGACCATCACCCAACTGTACTCCTACTATATTTACAACATCCTGAAAAATCACGGCCGTGAGATTGACAAAACCCGTGATCAGTTTCTCCGGGTTGGTCAGATGGCCTTCAGAGGAGTGTCCAAGAATAAGATTGTGTTTACAGATGGAGATTTGATCAAGGACAATCTGCAGCCTTCCCAGTTCCTGTCTGGGTTTCTGATGGAGCTTTTGGAGAGAGAGGATTCTGCCCAGAGTGTGGTGTACACATTCCCACACCTCACCATCCAAGAGTTTGTAGCTGCAGTCGCACAATTCCTGACTCCACATCCCAGGGATATCCTGAAATTCCTCACTGAAGTCCGCACCACGACAGATGGGCGATTTGAGGTATTTCTCCGTTTTGTTGCTGGTCTCTCCTCCCCAATGGCATATCGGGGCCTGGAGGAGTTTCTGGATCCATTTCCTCTTCAAACAAGCTACCGGGTGATTGACTGGGTGAAGGAGGAGGTTAAACATCAGGTTGGAAACACAAAGAGTGAAGCTGGTAAAAGGAAGTTCCTGAACACATTGCACTACCTGTTTGAGTCTCAGAATCCTGGGCTGGTTCGGGTCGCACTGGGATCTGTGGAAACACTTTCATTCAGTATAGTGACACTGACCCCGATTGACTGCGCGGTCCTGTCTTATGTCATCGGAATCTGTGATGCAATAAAACGTATCGACCTGTATCGTTGCCACATTCAGTGTGAAGGAATCCAGCGGCTGGGACCCGGGCTGCACAAGTGCCAGGAGTTGAGGTAACTTGGTTTATCACTCGCTCTGAACTGTGAAACTGTTCCATTGTGTTGTTTCAATGTAAAGGGATTTGGGTAAAATTGTAGTAAATCAGATTGTGAAGAATTGTGACAAATGCCCAGGGGATCGGTCAGTAATTCCCCAAGGACGGGAGGGTTCTGTGGTTCCTTGTGAAGGGATGTTGGAGACTTCATCAGATCAGTGAACAACGGCCATTGGTTTAATGGTAGTAAATCACAGGAATGACAGTGTTTCTCGCCGCCTGCGACACGTCCATTGACAATGTTCCTTCTCACTGTTACTGACACCCAGACCGACACTGACTACAGCAGTAGGTCAGAGATTCACACCCCCTTCCCGGTGAGGGATAAGAGACCGTCAGCAGCCTGTCCCAGTGAGAAGGAAAGAAATACCATTGTGAGATTGTCCTCTCCTGCCCTTCCCCATGTGTGACCATCACCATCTGTCCATCCGTGTGTGACTGTGTTCACCACCAGACGCCCAGACCCCATGGGTGCATCCTCTCTTCTGATTGTGGTCCTCTGATCAGACCCACCCCTCCCGTGCAATCTAGGATTATATTTTCCCATCGGTTTCCTCCTTTGGAACCACTCTGCCACATCCCTCTTAGAAACATAGAAACATAGAAAACCTATAGCACAATACAGGCCCTTCGGTACACAAAGTTGTACTGAGCATGTTCCTACTAGGCTTACATATTTAACTAAGCTCCATCTACCTATCAAAAAGTTTCTTAAAATACCCTATCGTATCCACCTCCACCACCGTTGCCGACAGCCCATTCCACGCACCCACCACTTGCCGAGTAAAAAACTGTCCCCTGACATCTCCTCAGTACCTACTCCCCAACACTTTAACACTGTGTCCTCTTGTTTCTAACCGTCGGCAAATGAGACAGAATATGGAGAAAAGACTAAATTACTGACATTCGGTGAATACCCTGGAGCTGGGCAGTGAGGGACGTTGACAGTGATGGGAACTCCAATCAGTGATTTGCGGAAGGGTTTAATGTTTCCTGAAATATCCGCGTGAGAGAATTACCCTCAGACCCACGGTTTGAATCACTTTGTTCATCAATTTGTCTGTTTGTGTTTAGACTTGGGGGCAATGACCTGGGAGATTCAGGAGTGAAACTGGTATCTGCAGCTCTGAGGAACCCGGAGTGTAAAATACAGAAACTGGGGTAAGTACCAGACTGTGGGAGATTGTGCTTACGGTCACTGGGTGTCTGACACTGAACATTAATGTGATCAGTAATTGTGTTACTGATAAACACTGGGGATTTGTACCGTCTCCTGTCTCTCTGTGTCCTTCACACTCACTCTCTCTCATCTGCAGGCTGGGGAAAGTCGGTCTCACAGATTCTGGTGCCGAGGATCTCGCCTCCGCTCTCAGTACAAACCCATCACTGATTGAGCTGGACCTGAGTGATAATAAACTGGGAGATTCAGGTGTGAAACTGGTGTCTGCGGCCCTGAGGAACCCGGACTGTAAAATACAGAAGCTGTGGTAAGTACCAGACTGTGGGACATTGTGTTTTTTCACTGTGGGTCTGATATTGAACATTAATGTGATCAGTAATTGTGTTACTGATAAACACTGGGGATTTGTACCGTCTCCTGTCTCTGTGTCCTTCACCCTCACTCTCTCTCTCATCTCCAGGCTGAGGATGGTTGGTCTTACAAATTCTGGTGCCGCGGATCTCGCCTCCGGACTCATTACAAACCGATCACTGATGGAGCTCAACCTGAGCGGTAATAAACTGGGAGATTCAGGAGTGAAACTGGTGTCTGCGGCTCTGTGGAACCAGGAATGTAAAATACAGAAACTTGAGTAAGTACCAGACTGTGGGAGATTGTGTTTACAGACACTGTGGGTCTGATATTGAACATTAATGTGATCAGTAATGGTGTTACTGTTAAACACTGGGGATTTGTACTGTCTCCTGTCTCTCTGTGTCCTTCACCCTCACTCTCATCTCCAGGCTCATGGAGGTTAGTCTCACAGATTCTGGTGCCGAGGATCTCGTCTCCGCTCTCAGTACAAACCCATCACTGACGGACCTGAACCTGAGTGATAACAAACTGGGAGATTCAGCATTGAAACTGGTGTCTGCGGCCCTGAGGAACCCGGAGTGTAAAATACAGAAACTGCGGTAAGTACCAGGCAGTGGGAGATTGTGTTTACAGTCACTGGGTGTCTGACACTGAACATTAATGTGATCAGTAATTGTGTTATGGATAAACACCACGGATTTGTACCGTCTCCTGTCTCTCTGTGTCCTTCACCCTCACTCTCTCTCATCTCCAGGCTGAACAATGTCGGTCTCACAGATTCTGGTGCCGAGGATCTCGTCTCCGTTTTCAGTACAAACCCATCACTGACCGAGCTGAACATGAGTTACAACTTGCTGACAGACCGATCAGTTCCCGCTCTCCGCCGCCTCATACTAACCCTCCCGAGTCTGGAGTGGATCCGGTGAGTGCTTGTGTTAATGTTCAATGTGATAAAATATCAGCGGATCCGCGGGTTTTCTGGTGATATTTGTCTGTGAGTGTTGTTGAAACATTAACTCCTGTCCCTTGTATTAACACTGTTGTGTAATCTGTTTATTTCATCTTTATCCTCCCATCTGTTTAAGGCTGGGGTACAATCAGTTCGGTGAGACCGGGAAGCAGGAACTAAGATATCTGCAGGATCTCAGCCCTGGACTGACAGTCATCGTATGAACATCTGAATGTGTGAACATCCCCGCCCGCGGGATGGGAACATTATGGCCGATTACACACCCTCTCCTATAATGGCCGAACTCCTGTATAATTTCCTATTGTTAGGTTCCCCAGTAACTGGGTAATTTTCCAGCAAAGATAGATGGATCCACCGAAGCCTGATGCTACTATTTTCAATTGTTTTTATTTATAAAGGGGCACAAACGTATGGTTAATACAAAACATTCAGATCATATACGTCGTCACAACTCAATCTAAAGCACAGGTATAGTAATAATCAATCAGAAACAAGCTCTACAGTTGTCTAGGGGTAATGTAGATATATATCGTTTACTGGATATTTAAAAGTCTTTTTGCGGTCACTGCAGTTCCACCAGCCGCCGTCGGTTGTGGTGTCGCGTTGGTGCACGTTTGTTAAAAAGAGAGAGAGAGAGAGAGAGAGAGATGTCATTAAACAGCTTCACCTGCCCGGGTCCCTACGGAGCACCGCCGTGGAATCAGAAGAGCAGGCTTCCCCGTTGTTAGTTAAAAGCGATTGTCCGTGATTCCATCCACAAACTCCCGATCCAGAGTCTACCGCACGTGGCTTCCTTCAGAATGGCGTCCCGCTCCGACGGGAAGCACTCTCGTGTCTTCTTCGTGTGTCTCCTTGGTGCGTCTGGCGCACCGCCTCGGCAGCCCACCTTTTATCTGGACTGGCAGGGTTGTAGATGTCCATCAGGGTGGGGGGCGAGGCAATCTTTCCCCCAACACCCACCTTAGGGTTTGCACGTAGGCCAGTTCCTTATTCCCCAAAAGGTGTCTCCCAAGACAATGGCTATGTCCAAGGCTTTTGTCTTGTTGAGCGACCAGCCCACATTCCAAACCGTAAGGCTCTCTCTCTTGCGAGTCTTACAAAGGAGGGGGCTGAGATCATGACACTATGTACTAACATAAACGGTACTAAAAGCTTTTTTAAGTACATAGAGGATAAAAAAATGAGTAGAGGGTATATGTAGGAATAATAGTAAATGACGCTGGATATATTGTAATGAGAGACGCAGAGATAGCAGAGGAACTGAATGTGAATATTGCATCAGTCTCCAAGTGGAAGACACCTGCAGTATAACGGACATTCAAGAGTGTCAGAGAAGTGAAGTATGTGCTGTGAAAGTTATGACGGAGAAGGTGCTCAGGAATCACTGTGGTCTGAGGGTGGATTAATCTCTTGGACCTGATAGAATGCATCGTCGGGTCAGCAGGAGTAGCCGGGCAGATTGCAGAGGCATTAATAATGATCTTTCAAGAATCGACAGAATCTGGCATTGTACTGGAAGACTGGAAAATTGCAAGTGTTACTCCAGGACTCAAGAAGGTAGCAGAAAGGAAGCTATAGACGTGTCAGCCCGACATCAGTGGCTGGTAAATTGTTGGACTCGATTGGTAGTAATGGGATTATGGAGTACCTGGAGGCACATGACAAGATAGGTTAAAGTCAGTACGGTTTCCAGAAATAAAAGTCCTGCCTGACTAACCTACTGCATATTTTTTTCAGGAAATTACAAGCAGGGTAGTCAACGGGAATGCAGTAGGTATGGTGTACTTAGATTTCCAGAAGGCCTTTGACAAAGTGCCGCACATGAGGCTACTTAGCACAATAAGAGCCCATGGAATAAGCGGGATATTACTATAAACGGTGGAGCATTGAGTGATCAGCTGAAAACAGAGAGTGGGAATAAAGGGATCATATGCTGGTCGGCTACCGGTTACCACAGGAGTCGCTGTTTGGACCTCTGCTTTTTCCGATGTTTGCCGATGATTTGAACTATTTGACTAAAGGACTTGTGGCTGAATTTTTCCGATGATACAAAGATATGTGGACGAGTGGGTAGCGTTGAGGAAACAGAGCCCGCAGAGAGCCTTGGATAGTTTAGGGTAATGGCGAGAAAATTCAAAATACAGTGATGGAAATTGTCTTGGAGGGCCTTGTGCAAGATACAGTAAAGGCTAACCTCCAGGTTGAGTCGGTGTGAAGAAGGCGAATCCAATTTTGGCGTTCATTTCTGGAGGTATAGAATGTAAGAAAGGATATACTGACATTAGAGAGGGTTCAGAGAAGAGTCACGAGAATGTTTCCAGGAATGAAAGGGTTCCTGTACCAGTAATGTACAGCTCTGGGTTGTATTCCATGGAGCTCAGGAGAATAGGGAGGGTGTGCGATTTCATAGAAACATTCCGAATGTTAAAAGGGCTGAGCAGATTAGATATGGCAAAAGTATTTCCCATAGTAGAGGATCTAGAACAAGAAGGCACGACCTTACGATTAAAGGACATCCTTTTAGAACTGAGATGCGAAAAAATTACTTCAGTTAGAGGGTGGTAAACCTGGACAATTTGTTGTCTTGAGCAACTGTGGAGGCCAAGTCATTTGGTGTATTTAAGGCAGAGATAGATAGGTTCTTAATTAGCCAGGGCATCAAAGGGTCTGGGGAGAAGCTAGGGGATTAGGGATGACTGGAAGAATTGGATAAGCCCATGATTGAATGGCGGAATATACTCGATGGGCCGAATGCCCTCCTTCTGCTCCTATATCTTATGGTCTTATGATGTTATAACGTACCCCTGCTCCATGTCTATGACGTCAGTGGCGGTCCCGCAGTGACGTAATTCCGCCACATGTCCAGCGTTGCTGCCTCCAGCGTACGTTCTGCGGGTTCGATAGCTCCCGAAGAGAGACCCAGGGAATTACGCTACAGGAAGAGCCCGGGGGCTGGGCGTCAGTCTGCGTCAACAGTGTCCCAGGGAGGGGTTACCGCGGAAGAGAATCCTTTTGCTATCTCTAGGCTGAGGACAGTGCCTCTCTGGTATTGAATGCAAATGTAATGTTGGCGTTTATTTCAAGGGGAATGGAATATAAATGCAAGAAGATAATGCTGAGATTTTATAAGTCACTAGCCAGACCATACTTGGAGTATTGTCCACAGATCCAGGCCACATATCTCATTGTCATTGGAGAGAGTCCAGAAGAGGTTCACAGCTTTGGGCCTGTACTCACTGGAATGTAAAAGAATGCATGGGATTCTCATTGAAACCTATCGGATGTTGAAAGGACTAGGTAGGGTCGATGTGGACTAGATGTTTCCTCTGATTTGTGTACACAGAACTAGAGGGCACAACCTCATAATTGAGAGCGACCCCGCAAGTGCAGATGTAAGGAGGATTTCTTTTAGGCAGAAAGTAGGAGATCTGCAGAATACTCTGTCACAGACTGCGATAGAGGCCAAGTGTGTGGATATATTTAAGGGAGAAATTGATAGTTTCTTGATCAGTCAGCGTGTCAAAGGATATGGCGAGCAGGCAGGTGTATGGGGTTGAGTGAAATCCGGAACCAGCCATGATGGAATGGCGGATCAGACTCACTGGGCTGAATGGCCTAATTCTGCTACAGAAATACTCCGCATAGAAAAATAGAAAACCTACAGCACAGTACAGGCCCTTCGGCCGACAAAGCTGTGCCGAACAAGATCCTTACTTTAGAAATTACCTAGGGTTACTCTTAGCCCTCAATTTATCTAAACTCCATTGACCTATCCAGAAGTCTCTTAAGATACCTTATTGTATCTGCCTCGACCACATTCGCCGGCAGCCCATTCCATGCACTCACCACTCTCTGTATCAAAAACTTACCCCGACATCTCGTCTGTACCTACGTCCAAGCACCTTACAACTCTGCCACCTCGCGCTAGCCATTTCAGCCCTGAGAAAAAGCCTCTGACTATCCACACGATTAATGCCTCTCATCATCTTGTACGCCTGCAGGATGTCCCAGTGGTTACTGTAGGGACAGATGTGGCCTATTTCGTGTTTTATAAAGTTGCAACATAATTTCCTGACTTTTGAACTCAGTCTCTGGTATAAACCACCGGATCACGCTGTGTTGCCTATTTCAGGAAGCTATGAACTTATACACCAAGATCCCTGTGTTCATCAACACTGTAAAATGTCTTGTAATTACATTTGAACAACTGAGGTGCCAAGATGATCATCACTACTCAAATCTCATTGAGTTTTTTCAGGCCCTGTTGAATTTATTGCCAAGTACACAAGTACGGGAAAGTACACGGACAGAGAAACACTGACTTGTGGCAGCATCATAGGCAAGTACATTCAGATGACAAATGGAACAAGATATTAAGGAAGAGGATGTGCTGGAGCTTTTGGAAAACATCAAGTTCGATAAGTCACCGGGACAGAAAAGGATCTTGGCGATTGTAGGGATGACTTGCAGTGGACTGAAAAGCTTGAGAATGTAGATATTAAGAAAGAAATTGTGCTGGGACGTTTGGAAAGCATCAAGTTGGATAAGTCACAGGGCCATGAAGGGATGTACCCCAGGCTACTGTGGGAAGCGAGGGAGGATATTGCTGAGCCTCTGGCTACAATCTTTAGGTCATCATTGAGAACGGAAGAGGTTCCAGAGGATTGCAGAATTGTGGATGTTGTTCCCTTATTCAGGAAAGGGAGTAGGCATAGCCCAGGAGATTATAGACCAGTGACTACTAAGTTGATGGCGAAAATCCTGAGAGGCAGGATTTATGAACATTTAGATATGTATAATATGATTAGGAATAGTCAGCATGGCTTTGTTAAGGACAGATCGTGCCTTACGAGCATGATTGAATATTTTGAGGATGTGACTAAACACATTGATGAAGGTGGGGCAGCAGATGTAGTGTGTATGGATTTTAGCAAGGCATTTGATAAGGTACCACTTGCAGGGCCAATTGATAAAGAAAGGAGGCATGGGGTCCAAAGTGACCTTGCTTTGTTGATCCAGAACTGGCATGCCCACAGAATACAAAAGGTGGTTGTAGACGGTTCATGTTCTGCATGGCGGCCAGTGACTAGTGGTGTGCCTCGCGGATCTGTTCTGGGACCTCTACTCTTTGCGATTTTTATAAACGACCTGGATGAGGAAGTGGAGCAATGGGTTCGAAAATTTGCTGATGACACAAAGGTTGGGGGTGTTGTGGATAGTGTGGAGGTCTTTCAGAGGTTACAGTGGGACACCGATAGGATGCAAAATTGGACTGAGAAGTAGCAGAGGGAGTTCAACCCAGATAAGTGCGAGGTGACACACACAAAATGCTGGTGCTGGTGGAACGCAGCAGGCCAGGCAGCGTGTGAGGTGGTTCATTTTGTTGGGTCAAATATGATGGCAAAATATAGTATAAATTGTAAGACTCGTGGCAATGTGGAGATTCAGAGGGATCTTGGTGTCCGAGTCCATAGGTGACTGAAAGCTGTTACACAGGTTGACTCTGCGGTTAAGAAGGCATAAGGTGCATTGGCCTTCATCAGTCGTGGGATTGAGATTAAGAGCCGAGAGATAACAAACCACATTTGGAGTTCTCTGCTTAATTCTGGTCGCCTCACTACAGGAAAGACATGGAAACTATAGAAAGTGTGCAGAGGAGATTTACAAGGATGTTGCCTGGATTGGGAAGCAACATTAATGGAAGAAGACACAGGAACCTCATCAGTGACCTTGTCAGAATCAGATATTCGCAGTCTGGTTTATTTCAAGTGGGAGAGGGGTGCAGAGTTTTGATATCAATGTCTTGTGGTGCTACCATGGTTAATTTAGCATGAACTGCATCGTTCACATCCAGCCTAAAGTTCCATCCCACCCCAGTCATTGTCTTTGAATGGTCCCACAATCTTCCTTATATCTTTTTGTTCCTGATGTACGTCTAGAATGTTTGGAGATTCTCTTTAATCAAGGATTTTGTTTTTTATCATGTGTCTTGGCTTTCCTAATTCCCCTCGAGTTATTTTTATTTCCGGCTTTGTATTAATCCGCCAGCCCTCTATTTGATTCCAGCTTCCTAAGCTTTCCCGATTTTTGCTTTTTATTCTGGTCTCCATTCATTTGGTTATATTTTAATCAATTTTTAAGATATTTACATAGAATGATAGAATAATATGATATCAGCACTTCCCCCTCCCCTTAACTCTTCCACCCTTAACATCTCTATCTTAAAAAAAAGAAAGAAAGAAATAAGAAAGAAAGACTGCCTGGATATCGGAAGATCCCTGCATGCTCCATGGGATTCAAAATAGCTTTAATATATGTATTTATTTCTTTCCCCAAATGACCAGTAACTTAATCTTCGGAGCACCTATATATGTAATCCTATCTTTTGTAAGTAAGGGCGCCAAATTCTCAGAAATATGTCATATTTATTTCTGAAAATATAATTAATTTTTCCGAGTGGAATGCAGCTAAAAAAATCCATTATTCCAACGATCCATACTTAAGTATAAGTCCGATTTCCAAGTAACTGCAGTAGCCTTTTTGGCTACTGCCAATGCAATTTTTATAATTTTTTTCTGATATTTCTTCAATTTAGGTTTCGGTTGTATCCCTTCAATATCACATAATAAAAACTTTATTGGGTTATGTGGAAGTTGTGTTCCAATAATATGTTCCAATAAAACTCTTAAATTTATCCAAAAAGGTTGAATTTTAAAACAAGACCAAGTAGAGTATAAATAAGTACCAATTTCTTGATTACATCGAAAACATTGATCAGGTAAATTTGGGTTTAATCTATTTATTTTTTGTGGTGTAGTATAATAGTTGATGTAAAAAATTGTATTGTACTAAACTAAGTCGGACATTTATTGTATTTGTCATACTATCAAGACATAGTCTTGACCAACTTGTTTCATCAATTTTAATATTCAAATCAGTTTCCCATTTTTGTCTTGAGTTACGAAGTCCTTGGTTAAGTGTCTGCTTTTGAATCAAATCATACATACAAGAAGTAATTTTTTTCAATTTTTCCTTTTTGAATTAAAGTTTCTATTTCACTAGGTTTCGGCGTTAACATGGTTTGACCCAGTTTATCTCTTAAATAAGCCCTTAATTGAAAATAACAGAAGACAGTGTTATTTGATATTTTATATTTATCCTTTAATTAATCAAATGACATCAATATACCTCCTTCAAAACAATCTTCTATATATCTAATCCATTTTGAAACCAGTTATACAAAAGTTGGTTATACATTGTAAAAGGAATGAGTCTATTTTGTATTAGAGGTCTCTTTGCTAATAAAGATTTCTTTATCTCATCATCATTTGTCTTATTCCATAAATCAATCAAATGTTCTAATATACGGGATTCTTTCTTTTCTCGTATCCGTTTAGATTCCCATTTATATATAAAATCTGCTGGTATATTTTCTCCTATCTTATCTAACTCTATTCTAATTCATGCCAGTTTATCTTCATCAAAAAAAGATGCAATTAATCTCAGTTGATTTGCTTTATAATAATACTTAAAGTTTGGCAGTTGTAACCCTCATCGTTCAAATTTCCATGTCAAATTTTCCAGCGATATTCTTGACATCTTACCTTTCCAAAGAAACTTCCTCACACATTTATTTAACTCTTGAAAAAACTTCTGCGGCAGTTGTATTGGTAGTGTTTGAAATAAATACTGTAATCTAGGAAATATTGTGGCGACCCACTTTCTGCGCAGGCGAACCGGCTCACAAATAGCCAACGCGCGGGGAGAGACTTTGGTAATGCACCTCTGACGTCATTTCCGCCCGGAGAGGGCGGGCGCCAGGGATTGAAATACCAGCACCGCGAAGTTTGAATAAACTAGTCTCGAAACGACTTACCGACTGCGTGTCGTTATTTCAGCGCTGTGTGTAGCACATCACTACATTGGTGACCCCGACGGTCCAAACGGGACTTGGACCAAAGATGACCGACTGTTCACGCAGTCTCGCTCAAACTGCCGACTTTCTGGACGCTGCGACCACGCGTGTGGTTTAGCCAAGCAGAAGCCCAGTTCCAGATTTGGCAGATATCCTCTGATTCCACGCGTTACTACCACGTGGTGAGCGCCCTTGACCAGGAGACGGCCGCCCAGGTTGCGGATTTCATACAGTTGCCCCCGGAAGAAGGCAAATATGAAGCATTCAAAGCGCTGCTCATTGGGACCTTTGGCCTCTCACGGCGTGAGCGGGGTGCCCGCCTGCTTCACCTGGACGGTTTGGGAGACAGGCTGCCGTCAGCATTGATGAACGAGATGCTGTCCCTGGCTGACGGACACAAGCCCTGCCTTATGTTCGAGCAAGCGTTCCTAGAGTGACTGCCCGAGGACATGCATCTGCTGCTGGCCGACGCAGATTTCAGCGACCCCCGGAAGGGCAGACGTGCTGTGGAAAACCAAGAGGGAGAGCGTGGTGTCCGTCAATCAGATTACCAGGCCACGCGCCCAACAGCAGACCAGACCAGGCCCGGCAGTGGGGCGCACACAACACAGAGGCAGGAGTGAGGAGGCAAGCGAACAGTGGTGTTTCTACCACCAGCGGTGGGGCACAAAAGCCCGCCGTTGTCGCCCGCCCTGCCAGGGGCAGGGCCAGCTGCTGCTAATGATTATGGCGGCTGGCCACTAGGACAGCCTCTTGTACGTCTGGGACAAACAGCATCTTGCCCCCGACGGGGTACGACCCTCGCAACAGGAAGCCAGGACCCACCCTGAGGGCCGCAAACGGCAGCACGATACGGACCTACGGCACCCGCACAGTGCAGCTGCAGTTTAGCGCCAGCCGGTTCATGTGGGACTTCACACTGGCCGCCGTGGCCCAACCACTCCTAGGGGCGGACTACTTGCGAGCTCACAGCCTGCTGGTCAACTTGCAAGGGAAAAGACTGGTACATGCCGACACTTTCCAGACGTTCTCCCTGGGTGAAGCTAAGTTGCTGTCCCCACACCTGGACTCCATCATGCTGTCGGACAACGAATTCACCAGAATCCTGGCGGACTTTCCATCGATTCTGGCACCGCAGTTCACGGCAGCCATGCCCAGACACGGGGTTCAGCACCACATTCCAACCCAGGGACCACCCCTCCATGCCCGTCCTCGGCGGCTTCCCCCGGAAAATCTCCGCCTGGCGAAGGAGGAATTCAAGAGGATGGAGGAATTGGGGATCATACGGCGGTCCGACAGCCCATGGGCTTCCCCCCTGCAAATGGTGCCCAAAGCAAGACCATGGAGACCATGCGGCGACTACCACAGGCTGAACGAGGCTACGACACCGGACCGCTACCCTGTGCCGCACATTCAGGACTTTGCAGCAAACCTGCACGGCGCACGGATCTTCTCCAAGGTAGACCTCGTCCGGGGAGAAGATCAAATCCCGATGCATCCGGACGACTTCCCCAAAACGGCACTCATCAAACCTTTCGGCCTTTTCGAGTTCCTCCGCATGCCGTTCGGCCTGAAGAATGCCGCACAGACGTTTCAGCGGTTAATGGACGCGGTGGGACGTGACCTGGACTTCGCTTTCATCTATTTGGACAACATCCTCATAGCCAGCAGCAGTCGTCAGAAGCATCTGTCACACCTCCGTCAACTCTACGCCCGACTGAGTGAATACGGCCTGTCAATCAACCCGGCCAAATGCCAGTTCGGTCTCGACACCATCGACTTCCTGGGCCACAGGATTACTAAAGACAGGGCAACCCCTCTGCCCGCTAAGGTAGACGCAGTCCGCCATTTCCCCCGACCCAACACAATCAAAGGCCTTCAGGAATTCGTGAGTATGGTAAATTTCTACCACCGCTTCCTCCCTTCAGCTGCCCGGATCATGCGCCCCCTGTTCGCCCTGATGTCGGGTAAGGGCAAGGACATTACCTGGAACGAGGAGTCCGCGGCGGACTCCTTTCATTAAAACGAAAGAAGCCTTGGCAAACGCCGCGATGCTAGTGCACCCCAGAATGGACGTCCCTACCGCCCTCACAGTGGACGCATCTAACACGGCAGTCGGTGGGGTACTGGAGCAGCTCATCGCGGGTCGCTGGCAACCCCTGGCGTTTTTCAGCAAACACCTGCGACCACCCGAGCTCAAATACAGTGCTTTCGACCGGGAGCTATTGGCGTTATACCTGGCAATCCGGCATTTCAGGTACTTCTTAGAAGGCAGGCCGTTCGCCGCGTTCACGGACCACAAACCGTTGACCTTCGTGTTCACGAAAGTGTCCGATCTCTGGTCGGCTCGCCAGCAGCGACATCTGTCCTACGTCTCCGAGTACATGACGGACATCCAGCATGTCTCGGGAAAGGACAACATCGTGGCAGCTGTACAGGCCCTGTCCCTGGGGGTGGACTATGCAGCACTGGCGGAGGCGCAGCAGGCAGACGACGAGATGCCCAGCTACAGGACTGCAGTCTCGGGTTTGCAGCTGCAGGACTTTCTCGTAGGCCCAGGTGATAGGACCCTCCTGTGCGACGTGGCTACCGGCCAACCTCGCCCCATCGTCCCGGCAGCCTGGAGGCGGCGAGTTTTCGACTCCATACACGGTTTGGCGCACCCATCTATCAGGACAAACGTCCGGCTGGTCTCCAGCAAGTTCGCGTGGCACGGACTTCACAAGCAGGTCAGTGAATGGGCCAGAACATGCGCGCAGTGCCAAACAGCCAAGGTGCAGCGGCACACTAATGCCCCGCCGCAGCAATTCGAACCCACCCACCGGAGGTTCGATCACATCCATGTGGATGTCGTGGGCCCCGTACCAGTGTCCCGAGGAGCGCGGTACCTCCTAACGATGGTAGACCGGTTCACGAGGTGGCCAGAGGCGGTCCCGCTCACCGACACATCTGCTGATTCCTGCGCCCGAGCACTGATTGCAACCTGGGTAGCACGTTTCAGGAAACCGGCCCACATTACCTCCGACAGAGCCGCCCAGTTCACCTCCAGCCTGTGGTCGGCTGTGGCCAGCCTTTTGGGGACTCAGCTGCACCACACCACTGCCTACCACCCACAGTCGAAACGACTGGTGGAACACTTCCACCGTCACTTGAAGTCGGCTCTCATGGCCCACCTGAGAGGACCTAAGTGGGTGGACAAGCTTCCCTGGGTCCTGCTTGGAATTCATACAGTACCCAAAGAGGATCTGCACGCCTCGTCGTCCGAGTTGGTGTACGGCGCGCCGCTGGCCGTCCCGGGAGAGTTCATACCAGCCCCAAGGGGGCAAGAGGAAGAACCCGCAGCAGTCCTGGACAGACTACGTGAAAGGCTCGGCAACCTGGCCCCCGTACCAACTTCACAGCACGGACGGACCCCGACCCATGTACCCAAATACCTGCAAAACTGTAAGTTTGTGTTTGTACGAAGGGGCGGACACCGGGCGCCGCTACAGCGGCCGTACGAGGGGTCGTTCAAGGTGATCAACAACAACGGGTCCACGTACGTTCTGGACATTGGGGAGAAAGAGGAGGTTTTCACGGTGGACCGACTCAAACCAGCCCATGTGGACGGCTCAACCGGTCGAGCTTCAGGCACCGCGGCGCAGAGGCAGACCTCCCAAACAGAGGCTGATCCAGACTGTGGACATTGGGGGGTGTATCGCCAGTTCTGGGGGGGGGGTGGGGGGGTTATGTGGCGACCCACTTTCTGCGCAGGCGAACCGGCTCACAAATAGCCAGCGCGGGGTGGGGGGGGGGGGGGACTTTAGTAATGTGGCTCCGACGTCATTTCCGCCCGGAGAGGGCGGGCGCTAGGGATTTAAATACCAGCACCGCGAAGTTTGAATAAACTAGTCTCGAAACGACTTACTGACTGCGTGTCATTATTTCAGCGCTGTGTGTAGCACATTGCTACAAGTGCTTATTAATAAAATTAAACAGATAGATAAAGCGTATTCAGTTAAACCTACTGAAGACCTATATAAAGAAAGGGTCGAACTTCAATCACAGTATGATTTACTTCTGAGCTTTCCCATTGAACAGCAAATTTTTAAATCTAAAAGTTTATTTTATATACATGGGGAAAAATCTGCTAAACTTTTAGTGGGTCAGTTAAAGGCTGGGATGGTCAGAAGACAGATTTTAAAAATATGCCGACAAGATAGAACAGAAACTTTAGATCGTTATGAAATTAATAAGATATTTATGGACTTTTATTCTAATCTTTATAAATCTGAATTCTCCGATAGTACTATGAATATGAATAGATTTTTGCAAAGGTTAAACATACCCTAAATTTCAATTCAAGATGCCGATATATGCCAAGGCTATATCCTCTATGCAATTAGGTAAAGCTCCGGGACCTGATGGTTATACGGTAGAATTTTACAAGACCTTTCATGAGATACTTATACCACATCTTCATCAACGTTTACCGACTCTATATCCTCTGGGAACCTTCCTAAAACTTTTTATGAAGCTCTAATTTCATTGATTCCAAAAAATGGAAAAGACCCACTGGAATGTGTATCCTATGGACCTATTTCTTTACTGAATGTAGATTTTAAAATTCTCTCTAAGGTTCTGGCAAATAGGCTTGAGACTATCTTGCCTAATGTTATCTCAAACGATCAAACAGGATTTATTAAAAATAGGTATTCAAATTTTAATATTTGAAGATTATAAAATATCATTTATTCCCCCTCAGCCAAAGAATCCGAATGTATTGTATCTTTGGATGCAGAGAAAGCCTTTGATAGGCCTTATCTATTCCAGGTTTTGAAGAGGTTCAATTTTGGTCCAGGATTTATTCCCTGGATTAAATTGATTTATCATGCCCCGCTAGCTGCTGTTTTAACTAATAATCAAAAGTCTCCTTACTTTAGATTATATAGAGGTACCCGTCAGGATTGTCCCCTTAGTCCTTTATTATTTAATTTGGCTTCAGAACCACTTGCTATTGCTTTTAGGGATTCTAATTCTGTGCAGGGTATTAGGAGAGGGGATGAATTACATAAGGTTTCGTTATACGCGGATGATTTATTAGTTTACATTTCAAATCCTAAGAAACCTATTCCTTCTATGTTATCTATATTTATGGAATTTGGTACTTTTTCTGGATATAAACGTAATTTACATAAAAGTGAATTATTTCCTATTAATAATTATTCTGATTATTATGATCAAACCTTTTAATATTGCCAAAAACCATTTTACTTACCTTGGTATCAAAATTACAAAAAATTTTAAAGACCTATATAGGTATAATTTCTTCCCTTTAGCTGAATATACTCAACAGGCGCTTTCTAAATGGTCACATATGTCGATGTCACTGATAGGTCGAATAAATGCTATAAATTGGTTATTCTACCGAAATTTTTATATATATTTCAAGCAGTTCCCTCCTTTGTTCCAAAAACATTTTTTGACAAAATAGATTCTTTGATTTTATCTTATGTTTGGAATAATAAAAGCTCTAGAGTGAATAAACTTTTATTGCAAAAATCAAAAAAAGATGGAGGACTGGCTTTAACAAACTTTAGATTTTATTATCTGGCAATTAATATTTGTTATATTACTTTTTGGATTTATGATATAGACGACCAAGATCGCCCTTCATGGTTACAGTTGGAGGAAAATTCAGTAGTGGGGTTTTCGTTAGCTTCTTTATAAGGAGCTCCTCTTCCATTTTTGTTCTCCAGAATAGGTAGACAAGCTGTCAACCCTATTGTTAAACATTGAAAATTTGGTTTCAATTTCATAGATTTTTTGAATTAAATGTTTTTTTTACTTTCTAGTAATATTTATTCGAATTTCTTAATTAAACCATCAACTTTGGATAAGGCTTTTTTTAACATGAAAAATTAAGGGAATAAAAACTTTTTTGGATTTGTTTTACAAGACTGTTTAATGTCTTTTTCACAGTTAATTGATAAATATGATATCTCTAATACACATTTTTTTCAGGTATTTACAGGTTAGGAATTTCTTACGTGATTTTTAACCGAATTAACCCTTGGCCTGCGCTTCAAATTTGGCTTATGTTATTTTTCAGTTTAAACCTTTTTATAAACGATTAATAGCTATCATTTATAAACAGTTAATGAATGCACGCATGTCGCCTAATGATAGGGTTCAACGTACCTGAGAAGTAGAACTTCAACATTCATTTTCAGATAATCAATGGAGTAAAATTTATTAGTCAATAATTCGTCTATCTGTGCAAGCCATATCTTAATTCAGTTTAAGATAGTACATAGGGCCCAGATGTCCAAAGATAAATTGGCGCATATTTTTCCGAATATAAGCCCTATTTGTGACAGATGTAACGCAGAAACGGCTACTCTAACTCATATACTTTGGTCAAGTGTAAGCTTAAATAATTTTTGGAGGGATGTGTTTGGATTATCTGAAGTTATAGATGTGGATGTTCAACCTAATCCACTTCCAGCAATTTTTGGGATTATTCCAGAGGAAGCAAGCAAAGTGTCTGCTTCCGCCCAACATGTGATAGCTTTTAAAAACACAAAATGCTGGCAGAACTCAGCAGGCCAGACAGCATCTATGAGAGGAGGTAGTGACGACGTTTCGGGCCGAAACCCTTCATCAGGAGGGAAGTAACATGGGATGGTCAAGGGGGGATAAAAAGTGGGGGGAGGGATAAAGTAGAGAGCTAGGAAGTGATAGGCTGGAGGGAAATGGGCTAGGGGGAAGGTGGAGAATTATGGGAAATAAAAAGAAAGAAAGGTAGGGCTGGGGGGAGATTATAGTGAGGGGGGAAAAAGAGAGAGAAAGAGAACTAGACTAAAATAATAGGGATGGGGGTAAGGGGGGGCAGGGGTATTAGCGGAGGTCTGTGAGTTGTATGTTCATGCCGGCAGGTAGGAGGCTACCTAGGCGGGAGATAAGGTATTGCTCCATCAACCTGCGTGTGACCTCATCTTGACGGTAGAGGATGGACAGATGGACAGGGGATGGTAGAGGATGTTGGAGTGGAAGTGGTCTGTGGAATTGAAGTGTGTGGCCACAGGGAGATCCCGCCACTGCTGGAGGACTGAGCGCCGGTGTTCGGCGAAACGGTCTCCTTGTCTGCGGCGGGTCTCCCCAATATATAAATGACCACATTGGGAGCACCGGATACAGTATATCATCCCAGTTGACTGGCAGGTGAAGTGGTGCCTCACCTGAAAGGACTGTGTGGGGTCTGTCAGTATATCACCCCAGTTGACTCGCAGGTGAAGTGGTGTTACGTACCCCGTAACTGGGTGTCTTACCAGCAAAGATAGAAGTATCCGTTGGAGTCTGATGGTGCTATTTTTAAACAGTGTTTATTAGTAAAATATACAAAACAATATAAACAATGCAAATATACAGATAATACATGTTAGCAATACTAAACCTAAAAGTGTGGGTATAATAATAATCAATAATAAACAAGCTCTATCGATGTCTAGGGGATAATGAATTGTCATATGTGAATATAAAGTTCAGTTCAGTTCATACAGGCTGAGGTAGTTGTTGGTCGATGTGTTGTAATTATTGGAGAGAAAGAGAAAGAGAGAGAGAGCGAGCAAACAGTGACAGCCAGTCAAACCTTCCTTTACGTTCTTGATCCGTCGATGTGTTGTTGTGGCCATTCAAGTATGACCCCTCTGTCCTTTAGCTAGACCGTTCTTGTATGGCGGACTCGTCACCCAGGCAAGGGTGGACACACACACAAGCCCCCACCAGCCTCACTGTAACACTGTGAGTTAAGTTGACCGATCCGTTCGGTCTCCGATGCCCCACACTTTCTCGTGGGTTCCAACACTTAAGCAGTGCTCACTAGTGTGTCTCTTGGTGCGTCTGAGGGGTGGCTCCCCAGATCTCACTTTTATCCCTACTCACGGGGTCTCAGGTGTCAATCAGTTTTGAATGGCTTTGCCCATCAAACCAGCCCACTCCGGCTGTCCACTGAGGAATTTTAATGAACAGAATAGTACCAAGTAAACAGCCCTCTCCAGAGCCATAAGTCTTTCAGGAGTCATAATATGGTGGAACAAAAAGTCTCTCTCTCCCGGTGTTGTCTCTCCCTTATCTGAAGCATATGTTCCAGTCCCAGTATGTTTTCCCTTTGTCTCTCTTTCTCTCTCATTAGCAGCGTGGTAACAGTAACAGTTTGTGATTCTCCCCGGAGGGGGGGGGGGGACATGGGCAACTCTGCACCCTTCTGCCCATCAGAGCTGTTCATCCTTCGTAGCAGTTGTCAGTGCTGAAGTCTGCAATTATTGCTGCTGCTCACCACACCCAGTTCTGCACCCTGGTCACTGGGCATGGGAGGAGTTTCTTCTGCTACATATTCACCTTTAATGGGACTGGATCTGTGACAAATAAATCAGTTCTATTTTAATCACTGTCTCTGGTACTTAGTGAATTTATAACACAACTAGTGAACAGTAGGGAGTCAACTCAGGCCGGCTGGACCTGATTCTGTTCCACAACAGATCTTTCAAATCCTCCCCTGTTGTTCACCTCTCACTCTCCCTGTGGTGATGGGATCCAAATTGTCATCACTCTGGAAGAAGAGGTTTCCCTTGAATTTCCTGCAGACTGAAGAAGTCGAGCTGACTGCAGTTCTGTCTGAGATGTTCTTCGCCCCTCAAATCTCTGGCTGAGGAAGAATGACATTGGGAGTGAACGTCCTTATTCAGGCTCATTTGTCACCGTCCCGTCTGCTCAGATCGTTGGGATGTCTCCCGTGGAGGGTCATACTCATTCCACTGGTTCATGTTTTCTTCCAGAGTGATGATTCATTTTTCTGAGTTGGCCTCTCATGTACGTGTTCTGGTCTGTATTTGTTGTCACGATTGCATATACACACATGGAGTGCTGAATCCTGTTCATGTTTTGATGAAAATATATACGAGGGGTTATTGATATGTTCGTGGCCTCAGGCAGAAGGAGTCAATTTTAGAAAACCGAGCACATTTTTTCCCCAACGTAGTCCCGTCCTATATTTACACACTTAGTCCAGCAGTGGCATGCAAAGGTTTGGGCACCCCCGGTCAAAGTTTCTGTTACTGTGAATAGCTCAGCAAGTAAAAGATGACCTGATTTCCAAAAGGCATAAAGTCAAAGATGACACATTTCTTTAATATTTTAAGCAAGATTACATTTTAATTTCCATCTTTTACAGTTTCAAATAACAAAAAAGGGAAAGGGCCCAAAGCAAAAGTTTGTGCACCCTGCATGGTCAGTACTTAGTAACACCCCCTTTGGCAAGTATCACAGCTTGTAAACGCTTTCTGTAGCCAGCCAAGAGTCTTACAATTCTTGTTTGGGTAAATGTCTGGGTTCAGTCATAAACAACAAAGTACTGATGTGGAAATTACAAATGAGAATATTATTAGAGTCACAGAGAGCAGCAGCAGCAATGAAACAGGCCCTTCGGCCCTTCCCGTCAATACTGACCTGTTTTGTTGTTACTGCCTGGTTCCAACTACCTGCACCAGAGCCTCCATACACCTCCCATCCACGTCCTCACCCAAATTCCTCTTTAGTGTCTAAATCAAACCCACATCCTCCACTTCCACTGGCAGCTCATTCCACACTCTCACCAACCTCTGAGTGAATAATCCCCCTTCATATTCCCCAAAATAATTCACTTTCACCCTGAACGTATGTCCAATGTCACGGTGAGAGGGAGGATGGGGCAGAGAGGGAAGACAGTAAGGGTTTGGGGTGAACACAGGAACAGTCACTGGGCAGCCTCTACACCCATTCTATAAATTACCGGGTTTGGTAATTAGCAGCAAAGCACTGACTGTGGAAATTACAAATCAGAATATGATTAGAGTCACAGAGCCCAGCAACACTGAAACAGGCCTTTCGGCCCTTCTAGTCAATACCGACCCGTTTTTGTTTTTACTGCCAACTACCTGCATACACCTCCCATCCATGTCCTTACCCAAATTTCTCTTTAGTGTCTAACTTGAACCCACATCCACCACTTCCACTGGCAGCTCATTCCACACTCTCACCACCCTCTGTGAAGAATTCCCCTTCAGATTCCCCAAGAGTATTTCACCTTTCACCCTGAAATATCAAGTGTGACAGTGGGAAAGTGTGTATTGAACCGGAGGAAAGAGCAGAGGTACTTAATATATACTTTACTTCAGTTTTCACTATGGCGTACGGTATGGCCTAGAGTGCCGCATCGGGTACGCGGCTACGCAGAGCGTACAGTGAAGCATAATTCAGGCTTCAGTGTGTGGGAAGTGATTCACTCGGACATCTCAACTGCAGAGACACCAGTGAGTTCACACTGGGGAGAGGCCGATCTCATGCTCAGACTTTGGGAAGAGATTCTCTCAGCGAAAGCAACCTGATGTGCATCATTGAGTTCACACTGGGGAGAGACCGTTCACCTGCTGTGTATTTCAGAAGCGATTCACTCAGTAATCTAACCCTATGGAACTCTTACTTCGGCTGGCAGCTAAATATAGGGGGTGATATCTCCCAGCCCGGCCAAACTTAAGAAATCTTGTTTGGGTGGATGCTGTGTGATGTATCCCCTGTTACAAATCAGTACCACCGCAGTAACAAACGATACACAATATGTGATTAAACGACTGAGATGTATAATTCTTACTTTGACTAGATGGTTAGTGAAGTAATGAAAAAGAAAGAAAAGGGGCCCACTCTCTCTTCTTCTCATCTCTCCCCAGCAAAAGAACACGAAAATCTCTCTTCCAGACTCACAAGAAAGAACATTTCTGTCATTGGACAGTCCCACACTCCAAAACCCTGTTATCTCTAGTCTTACCCTAAACATTGCTGCTGCAGAGCAGCCATTACCTCAGCAGTGAAACATTGCAGAGAGTCCACTGCATCAGCAGTGAAACCTTACAGTGCGTCACACTTGTGACACACTACCGGGTTCACACTGAGGAGAAAGTTTCAATGAGCTGCATGCTGGATATTTGTCCATCACTGTTGCTAAATGCAATTTGGAGAGTGGTTGTGTTACGTACCCCGTAACTGGGTGTCTGAGCAGCAAAGATAGAAGAATCCTTTGGAGTCTGGTGGTACTATTTTCAAACAGAGTTTATTAGTAAAAATATACAAATCAATATCAACAATGAAAATATATAGATAATACATGTTAGCAATACTAAACCTAAAAGTGTGAGTATAATAATAATCAATAATAAACAAGCTCTATCGATGTCTAGGGGATAATGAATTGTCATATGTGAATATAAAGTTCAGTTCATACGTGCTGAGGTAGTTGTTGGTTCTTGTGTTTTAATCGTTGGAGAGAGAAAGAGAGAGAGAGAGCGAACAGTGACAGCTGCAGTCAGTCAAACCTTCCTTTACGTTCTTGATCCGTCGATGTGTTGTGGCCATGCAGGTATGGCCCCTCTGTCCTTCAGCTAGACCGTTCTTCTGTGGTGGACTCGTCACCCAGTCAAGGGTGGACACACACACACAAGCCCCCACCGGCCCTGCTATAACACTGTGAGTTAAACTGACCGATTCTTTGTTCGGTCCCCGATGCCCCACACCTTCTCGTGGGTTCCAACACTTAAGCAGTGCTCACTAGTGTGTCTCTTGGTGTGTCTGAGGGGTGTCTCCCCAGAGCTCACTTTTATCCCTACTCACGGGGTCTCAGTTGTCAATCAAGTTTGAATGGCTTTGTCCATCAAACCAGCCCACTCCGGCTGTCCACTGAGAAATTTTAATGAACAGAATGGTACCAAGTAAACAGCCCTCTCCAGAGCCATAAGTCTTTCAGGAGCCATAACATAGTGGATAAACATGTCTCTCTCTCTCAGGCTATTATCAGTAGCAGATGTTCTGGCATGTTTTTTTCCTTTGTCTCTCTTATTCTCTCATGAGCACGTGGAAACAGTAACAGTTTGTGATACTCCCGGGGATGGGGGGGGGGGGGGAAGGTATATGGGCAACTCTGTACCCTTCTGCCCATTAGAGTTGTTCATCCTTCGTAACAGTGCTGCCTCACCTGAAAGGACTGTCTGGCGCCTGACAGTATGGACATGTCTGCCCATGGCCTCCTCTACTGTCATGGTGAGGCCACACGCAGGTCGATGGAGCAATACCTTATCTCCCGCCTAGGTAGCCTCCTACCTGCCGGCATGAACATCCAACTCACAGACCTCCGTTGATATTCCTGCCCCCCTTTACCCCCATCCCTATCTATTGTTTTAGTCTGGTTCGCTTTCTCTCTCTTTACTCCCCCTCACTATAATCTCCCCCCAGCCCTACCTTTCTTTCTCTTTTATTTCCCATAATTCTCCAACTTCCCCCTAGCCCATTTCCCTCCAGCCTATCACTTCCTAGCTCTCTACTTTATCACCCCCTTGACCATCCCATGTCACTTCCCTCCTGATGAAGGGTTTCGGCCTGAAACGTCGTCACTACCTCCTCCCATTGATACTGTCTGGCCTGCTGAGTTCTGCCAGCATTGTGTGTTTTTATTTATTTCCAGCATCTGCAGATTCACTCGTGTTGCACGTGATAGCTTTTTCAACTTTACTGGCTCGGAGAGCTGTTTTGCTGCATTGGAAAGAAACTAATCAGCCTACTGTTTTTTATTGGCTCTCCTCCATTATGTCATGTCTAAGCTTGGAGAAAATTAGAAGCCGGACATTTGATACATCCTTTAATTTTGAACAAGTCTGGCGATGTTTTATTCAATATTTTCAAATGATTTATTTTTTTTTAAATTCTCTTTGGGGAAAATCCTTATCCATGAAGGTTCGGAGATGACTGGAAGGATGTGATTTTTTTTCTCTCTCTGTTACTTTTTCTAATTTTATCCTCAATTGGACTGCCCAATCTTTCTTTTTCTTTCTTTTTTTCTCTTTCTTTTTTTTGTTTTTGTTTCAGTTTAGTTAGTGGGTCTTTTTTCCTCATCAATAAAATTTCCAATCTTTTTTTTATGATTGTTATGAGGAGTTGTAGTTCTTTTTTACCATTGTATATATAACAGCATAATATTTTACTTATTTGATTTTGATATTATATACTTTTTATTTTTAATATTGCTGTTTATGTCTTTTATATTACTTGTTAAACTCCTCTTCCAATTTGTATATTCTTTATTTGGAAATCAATAAAAAAGTTTGAAAAATGAAATGATTGATATGACTCTCGATCAGGAAATAGTATCGGAAAAGGGATTCCAGCTATCAGACACAACAATCACTCTGTCTGGGTTCGAAGGCATGGAACGTACGTATTCAAGTACCCAGCCACTGCAGGTGGAATTCCAGGGGAACAAGTGTGAGGTTTCATTTACAGTCACCACCGATCGAGAGTGTAATCTCGCAGGGAGAAACTTGCTCTGTCTGTTGGAAGTCGAGATTCTAAGCACGGACAAGGGTGCCAGCCTGGGACTTGTGAACTACCGACAGCTTCCCCACTTTCCGAACCCCTAGTGGTGGGCACTTAATCTGGACTCCACTGCGTTTGAACCTCTTCTACCAGCGGCCGACTCTCGTGTGACTCTGTGCTATGACCCTATGGGGTGTGTCACTGAGGAAAGCCAATATTATGCACCCCTCGAGGGACAGAAGTTCCCAGTCACGGTGATTGGAGAGGATCAAGGAAGAGAGGGCAGTGCATTACTGGCTGAAGTTCCGGATTTCCTTTGGTGACATGACAGGACTGGTGTTTCCCCAAACCAGCATCAGGGCTTGCCCTGTGTTCAAGCCAAAGAGCTCAGGGTTCCTTGCCTACTCCCTGATGAAACAAGCCTCCAGCACCGAGGGAGACTGGCAAGACTTGGCCTCGGGGCAACACCGATACTGGAAGGACTCTGAGGTGAAGACGGGACATCTGGTACAGCACTCTCTTAATATTGACCAAACCCAGGATGTTGTACCCCATCTCTGGGCAATTTCAGGTCATGAAGTCGGCCGCACCAATTGCCCCATTGTCCGGATCAGCATGAAAGAAGGACAGACTCTCCCATCCTTTCCACAATACCCCCTCAAGCCAGAGGCAACGTTTTCTGAGGATGGAATCTCTTTTGTGGATCCAGCAGGGAAACGATGCGATAGTGACGGACAGTGAAGTAACTGAACAGGCCTCTTTTGAAGCGGCTGTCTCCGCCCAGAAGGCTGAGCTGTTTGCTCTGACTTTTGCCTGTATCCCAGCAAAAGACTGAAGTGGGAACATTTACACAGACTCCCGTTATGCATTTGGGATTGTACATGACTACGGGGATCTCTGGGAACATGGGGATTCCTGACTTCCTCTGGCCACACCATTAGTAATGCCACCTTTGTAAACAACTTACTCACCGCTCTACAGCTACATCGAGTTTTGACCACTATTAAATGTGCAGCCCATACTGGGAAATTAGTTAATTACATTAACTGATTCAGAACTGGCTTGCCTGCAGAAAGCAGAGGGTCATGGAGGAGGGAGTACATTTGGATTGGAGGGTTGTGACTAGTGGTGTCCCACAAGGATTGGTTCTGGGACCTCTACTTCTCGTGATTTTTATTAACAACCTGGATATGGGTATGGAAGGGTGGGTTGGCAAGTTTGCAGATGGCACAAAAGTTGGTGGTGTAGAGGATTGTCGAAGATTGCAGAGAGACGTTGATAGGATGCAGAACTGGGCTGAGAAGTGGCAGATGGAGTTCAACCCGGAGAAGTGTGAGGTGGTACACTTTGGAAGGACAAACTCCAAGGCAGAGTACAAAGTAAATGGCAGGATACTTGGGAGTGTGAGGGAGCAGAGGGACCTGGGGGTACACGTCCACAGATCCCTGAAAGTTGCCTCACAGGTAGATATGGTAGTTAAGAAAGCTTATGTACAATGTCCTGTGTATGTTACTAAAAAGGGCTTCTTTGGTTTGTTACGAGTAGGAATGCTTCGTTGTCTGTTACAAGTTCTCTTGCCGTTGTTTCGCTTTAGAATGGCTGATATGGTAATTGTATTCATTTGTTAATCAATGGGGAATGTTATTGTGTTTTGTGAGGCTGGGAACTTGGGGGAGGGGTTGCGCGGGCTTGGGGGATGTGAGGGGAGTCGGGAGGAAGACGCCGTGGAAGGAGGACGTGCGCTCGGACGACCACCGGGAAGTCCGAAGTGGGAGTTTCGGGAAGACGACCACCGAGGAGTCGAACGGTTCGCTGGATGAGCTCCACCGATGTGCACTAAACTGACTGAACTTTGATAAGTTGGCGCCTTTTGTTTTTTTTTCTTGTGTATATATATATAGTATTGCCTAATACTCTTTTAATTTTAGTAAACTCTTTAAAGTGTATTTCATACCGGTATTTGTTGTGGGTTTGATAATGTTGGCGGGCGCGAGGCATAAACGCGATTCTCACAGCACCTGCGTGTACGGGAGGTGGGTTGGTGAGTGGCTGGATCTCCTTTTCCCCTAGACGTATACCAGCCTGTTGGGCAAGTGTTACATTTGTGGGGTGCTGGTCCGGGATTGGATTGTCAGGGGGCTGTGGAATCGCGCAGGTAGTGAGCAGTAATGGAGAGAGAGAAAATTGTTCGCTAGTGCCGATTTGAAGGTGTACCGGTACAGTACGCATGCGTAGTGAGCAGAGTGGATTTTCGAGTTTCGGGAGACGCGGTAGTGCGGGGGTTAAGTTTGGTGAAGGGTATGGGGCAGGTAGAATTGGTAGCTCGACGGTGTGGTAAAGAGATGGAGTCTAGCTGGGTGTTGGTTCGTAGGAGTGCTGACGTCAGGACGTTGGAACTGCTGGCGACGGTCAGTGTACCGGGGGAGGAGGGGCTGTGGGGGCTCCACCCCTTCTCCGAGGATGAGGTGGAGGAGACATCGGAGGAGGAGCTAGAGCTAGAGGAAAACCCCGGAGAGGTGGCAGGCACTAGCAAAGGGAGGAGGGAGGAGGGAGTCGTGACTAGGCCCCGCCCCCCAGGTAGGGTGGAAGCCTCGGAGCTGGCAGCCGCACTTAACTCCCTGGTGGGGGTGGCCGAGAGGCCTCGACTGAAGCTGGGGGTGTTCTCCGGAGCCAAGCCTACTCCGGACGGGGAGATGGACTATGAGACCTGGATCGAGCATACGTCCTTGATGTTAGAGGAGTGGCCAGGCTCGGAGGAGGAGAAGAGGCAGCGATTAGTGGGAAGTTTGAGGGGTTTAGCAGCCAAAACAGTCCGGGAGTTGAAAGCTGAGAAGCCTGGGGCCTCAGTGGAGGAATGCATAGAAGTTTTGGAGGGAGCGTTTGGGTTGTCAGGGGAACCCTGGCTGCTTTTAGCAGAGTTCCAACGCCTGGAGCAACGGAGAGGGGAAAAGATCTCCGAGTACATATTTAGGATGGAGGGGATGTTCTCGGGGCTGCGGCGCCGGGGGGTAGTGAAGGCGTCGGACGTGGCTAGCGTGAGGATGAGTCAGTTATTCAGTGGCTCTCTGGAGGAGGACAAGGTGGCGTGGACTATCCGGCAGGCTTATAGGAAACGCCCCCCTCCATCGTTCGGGCAACTGATTAGAGAGGTGCGGGAGGAAGAGAGAGCGTTGGGGCGGAAAAGGGGCGCGGGCCTACGGGAGCGATCCTCAGTGATACAGGAAGTGGTGGCTGAGTGGAGGAATGACAACCCACCGAGGGGTAGAGAATCCCCTCTGGAGGGGAGGGACAGGGGAGGTACCCACTCTCAGGTGCGACCCGTGCAGTGGGTTGGGAGCGGGAGCCGTCCTGGGAGAGGAGGGGCGGCAGGCAACGTGTGCTTTAACTGTGGGAAAGAGGGGCATTTCAGGCGGGACTGTGGGCGGCCGAGGATGTGCTATAGCTGTGGAGAGGAGGGACACTTTAGGTGGGATTGTGAGAGGCAAGGAGTCCCGCAGAGGACAAGACCCCCTGCGACTAAGAAGGGAGAGGTGTCGGGAAACTTAGGAGAGGCTCAGTGAGGGAATGGACTGGAGCCTCTGGAGGAACACGTTCCCAGAGATCAGCCAGGGGACCACCGGGTGCCCACGCCTCTATTCCAGATGGGCTGGTAGGACCCCGTGCCAGTGTGGCTCTACGGATAGAGGGAGTTTACGCAAAAGCCGTTCTTGATACGGGATCGCAGGTGACCTTATTGTACCGGTCTTTCTACAACCAATATCTAAAGCATTTGCCCGTAACCCCATTTGACGCCCTGCAGATTTGGGGTGTGAGCGAGTGTGACTACCCGTACGATGGGTACCTATCGGTGAGATTGGAGTTCTCGGAAGGCGATGTGGGAGTGTCCGAAGCTATTGAGACGTTGGTGTTGGTGTGTCCTGACCCGGTGGAAACCGGTGATGCGGCCCTCCTGGTGGGGACTAACTCCCCCGTTGTGCGACGGCTCCTGGGAGCTTGTAAGGAGAAAGGGAGGGGGGAAGACTTTCTTGAGACCCTCTCAGTGCATCCAGTGTTTCGAGCAGTGTTCGAAGAAGGGGTTGCCTCCCTAGGGCTGGACCCAGAGTGTAAAAGAGGGACGGTGTGGTGTACGCAGGCGAGGCCCAAGGTGATCCGACCAGGGGAGGTAGCACTAGTGATGGGGACCCCCAGATTCCCAGGAGTGCCGACGATCTTGAAGGGGAGATACGATTTCCGGCGGGGGCGCTGGTGAGGCCCGAAGTGCAGAGACCAGGGGTGGTACATGCGAGGCGTATAGCTATAAGTGTCAGGAACACCACGGCAAGAGAAATCACCTTTAAGAGGGGAATGCCGCTGGCACATCTGTTCCCGGTGACGGTAATGTCTAGCGCACCAGTGAGGACCCCTAACGGGGAGGGATCGGAGCATCGAAGGGAGCTGACCGCTGAAGTCTTTAACTTCGGGGATTCCCCTGTGTCGCCGGAGTGGAAACACAGGCTAGTGGAGAAGATGCTGAAGATGGAAGCTGTTTTTTCTCGGGGCGAGTTTGATGTTGGCTGCTCCAAAAGCACTTGCCACACCATCCGGGTGACGGAGGACACCCCGTTCCGAGAGAGATCCCGGCGGCTGGCTCCGGCAGATGTTGAGGACGTGCGGCAGCACTTGTGCAAGTTGAAGGAGGCCGGAATCATAGCTGAGTCCCGAAGTCCTTATGCATCCCCAATAGTGGTGGCACGGAAGAAGAATCGGCGAGTGCGCATGAGTGTTGACTACAGGACGTTGAATCGGCGAACTGTCCCTGATCAATACACTGTCCCAAGAGTCGAGGATGCGTTGGCCTGCCTGAGCGGTGCGAAGTGGTTCAATGTGCTGGATTTAAGAAGTGGTTATTACCAGATCCAGATGAGTGCGGGCGATAAAGATAAGACCGCTTTTAGTTCCTTTCAGTTCGAACGAATGCCCCAAAGCATATCGGGAGCCCCAGCCACCTTCCAGAGGCTCATGGAGAGAACTGTGGGGGATATGAATCTGTCAGAGGTGCTGGTGTACCTGGACGATTTGATAGTGTTTGGTTCGACTTTGGAGGAACATGAGGAGAGGCTGTTGAAGGTGTTGGGCCGGCTAAATGAAGAAGGGTTGAAGCTTTCCCTGGACAAATGCCAGTTCTGCAAGTCGTCGGTTAGCTACGTTGGCTATATCATTTCGCGAGAGGGAGTGGCTACTGATCCAACCAAGATAGAGGCCGTGACCACCTGGCCGAGACCCCAGAAAGTGGGCGCTCTGCGCTCATTTTTGGGGTTCTGTGGGTATTACCGGCGATTTGTGAAAGGATACGCCAAAGTGTGTCACCCGTTGACTCAGCTGTTTTGTGGCTATCCCCCGGTGGGAAAGAAAAGGAAGGGGGACCGAAGGCAAGACGATGGTGGATACTGGAACCCGGCGGAACCTTTTGGCTCGAGATGGGATGATCGATGTGAAGAGGCGTTCCGATCTTTGAAAAGGGCACTGACCCAGGCCCCGGTGTTGGCTTTTGCCGATCCCCAGAAGCCATATGTGCTGCACACGGATGCCAGTCGAGAGGGTCTCGGGGCTGTTCTGTACCAGGAGCATGGCAAAGCATTGAGGCCGGTAGCCTTTGTCAGCCGAAGCTTGTCGCCATCGGAAAGAAACTATCCCACTCACAAGTTGGAGTTCCTGGCGCTGAAGTGGGCGGTGGTGGACAAGTTGGGCGATTACCTGTACGGAGCCAAGTTTGAGGTGCGAACGGATAACAATCCGCTCACTTATATTTTGACTTCGGCAAAGCTGGATGCCACAGGACATCGGTGGCTGGCGGCCTTGTCGGTATATGATTTCATCCTGAGGTACCGGCCCGGAAGCAAGAATGTCGATGCGGATGCTTTGTCACGTCGGGAGCCGGGGGAACAGGAGAGGGACGAGGAGTGGGAGAGTGTCCCTGCCCCTGGAGTGAAGGCGATGTGTCAGTTTGCCATCACCGTGAAGGCCGAGGGAAGAGGGAGGCTGGAACGAGTCGTGAACCATTTGGGGTTTTTTGACGACGCCATACCCCTAGCTTACTGTGACCTGAACGCACTGCGGACTAAACAGTTGCCGGATCTGAGTCCAGGGGAAGTGGCAGCTGCTCAGCAAAATGACCCGGGCATTGGCACAGTGTGGAGAGTGGTCGAGAAGGGGGATGGGGCGTTGGCTGAGAAGGCGAAACACCCATTCGTGCCTCTGTCGTTGAAGGAGTGGTCTCGGTTGAAGTTAAAGAACCAAATCTTGTACCGGGTAACGGCGCCTCCGGACCAACCCACTGTTGGCAACTGGTCCTGCACTAGGAGTATCGGCAGGCTGTACTCCAGGCCCTACATGATGATTCTGGACACTTGGGGGTGGAAAGGACCTATGGATTACTCAACGACCGGTTCTACTGGCCCCGGATGAGGGGGGAAGTTGAAGAATACTTTAGGGGATGCAGTCGTTGCATCCGGAGGAAGACCCTGCCCGCGTTGGCGGCTCCACTGTCGCACTTGCAGAGTGCGGGACCTCTGGACCTGGTATGTATGGATTTTCTGTCGATTGAGCCTGACACCAGCAACACCGCGAATGTCTTAGTCATCACCGATCATTACACTCGCTATGCTCAGGCATTTCCCACTAAGGATCAGAAGGCGACGACAGTGGCGAAGGTGTTATGGGAGAAGTATTTTGTTCATTACGGTCTTCCCAGGCGAATCCATAGTGATCAGGGACGGGACTTTGAGAGCCGCCTTATCCATGAATTACTGACTATGCTTGGGGTTCAGAAATCCAGGACTACCCATTATCACCCACAGGGAGATCCTCAGCCAGAGAGGTTCAACAGGACCCTGTTGGATATGCTTGGGACGCTGGAGATTGGGCAGAAAAGCAGGTGGAGTCGTCATATTGGACAATTGGTTCACTGTTACAATTGTACTCGCAATGATGCTACAGGGTATTCACCCTATTATCTGATGTTCGGGCGGGAAGCGAGGTTGCCCATTGACTTGTGTTTTGGGGGTGAAGTGGGTGAATTACCCAGGAAGTCCCATCTAAAGTATGTGTCCGACATGAAGAGGGAGTTACAGCGGGTGTACGAGTTGGCCGAGGCGGCGGCTACCAAACAAAATCGGAGGAATAAGATGCGGTATGATCGAAAGGTGAAGTTTGTTCAATTATTGCCGGGCGACCGGGTCCTTTTACGGAATTTGGGACTCCCTGGTAAGCACAAGTTGGCAGATCGATGGGCGGCCAGCCCCTATGTAATAGAGAGCCAGATGCCGAACCTGCCAGTTTACAGGGTGAAACCTGAGGATGGGAAAGGGCCTATCAAGGTACTCCATCGGAATCACCTGCTGCCGCTGGGTCAAGCAGTGCAGGTGGATATGGAGCCAGAGTGGGAGGTTGCGCCCAGTACAAGGACTCTGCGAAGGCACAGAGAAAGGGAAGAGCCCGCTGCTGAAGAGCGGGGACGGGTCCCTCGCCCGGAAATGGCTACCGATTCGGAAGAGGACGACTCAGATGAGTGGACCATGTTCCCATTCGCTGGTGCTCCAGTACCAGGAGAGGAGGCTCCTGGCCCTTCCCATACTGAATTGGGTGAGAGGAGGTCTTGAGGGCCAGATGGAGAGGCAGCCAACAGTAGTGGGAGAGAGGGTGGAGCCCGAGCGTGAGCCGGGGAGATCTCAGGTGAGGGAGGACCCCCGTGAGGAAGGGGGTGAGGGTCTGTCAGGTAGACCTGGGGTGTCCGAGACAGTGGGTTCGCAGGTGAAGAGGGAGCCCAGTGGGGCAGAAGGGGTATGGAGATCTCAGAGGATTAGGCGCCCCCCAGAGCGGTTGACATATGTGGTACCATGAGAACCGAGTGTGATTTCAACTGCTCTGGGTAGTTATGTCACTGCTTTCTGCACCTGGGTTGGGTTTTGTGTGTTGCAAGAAGCTTTGGGGAACTCTAGTAATGCCATGAGGGCATGCCATTTGCTGGTGGGGAGAGAATGTACAATGTCCTGTGTATGTTACTAAAAAGGGCTTCTTTGGTTTGTTACGAGTAGGGATGTTTCTTTGTCTGTTAAATGTTTCTCTCGCCGTTGGTTCGCTTTAGAATGGCTGATATGGTAATTGTATTCATTTGTTAATCAATGGGGAATGTTATTGTGTTTTGTGAGGCTGGGAACTTGGGGGAGGGAGACGCCGAGGAAGGAGGACGTGCGCTCGGACGACCACCGGGGAGTCCGGGGTGGAAGACGTGGAAGTCAGGAGGGCAAGCGACGAGGAGTCGAATGGTTCGCTGGATGAGCTCCACCGATGTGCACTAAACTGACTGAACTTTGATAAGTTGGCGCCTTTTGTTTTTTTCTTGTATATATATATATATAGTATTGCCTAATACTCTTTTAATCTTAGTAAACTCTTTAAAGTGTATTTCATGCCGGTATTTGTTGTGGGTTTGATACTGTTGGCGGGCGCGAGGCATAAACTCGATTCTCACAGCACCTGCGTGTACGGGAGGTGGGTTGGTGTGTGGCTGGATCTCCTTTTCCCCTAGACATATACCAGCCTGTTGGGTAAGTGTTACATACCTTATCAAATGCCTTGCTGAAATCCATATACACTACATCTACTGCTCTACCTTCATCAATTTGTTTAGTCACATCCTCAAAAAAATCAATCAGGTTTGTAGGGCACGACCTGCCTTTCACAAAGCCATGCTGACTATTCCTAATCATATTATGCCTTTCCAAATGTCAATAAATACTGCCTCTCAGGATCTTTTCCATCAGCTTACCAACTACTGAAGTAAGCCTCACTGGTCTACAATTTCCTGGGCTATTTCTACTCCCTTTCCTGAATAAGGGAAAAACATCTGGCAACCCTCCAATCCTCCGGAACCTCTCCTGTCCCCATTGATAATGCAATGGGGACGGTATGATCCCGAAATTAAAGGGATGACGTGTGAGAAGCGTTTGATTAAATGTGGGTGCATATTATTGACAACTATAGAATATTGAAAGACTGCGAGAGTATGGATGTGGTGGGAATAATTCACATAGTGGAGGGAGTCTAGGACCAGACGGCACTGCCTCAGAATACAAGGGTGCCCCTTTAGAAGAAAGATGAGGATAAAATTCTGCCATCTCGGGAACTCATTGCTATGGACGGTTGTAAAGGCGGAACAATTGGGTTTTTTATATAGCAAAAGTTTCTGATCAGTCAGGGCGTCAAAGGTCACAGGCAGAAGGCGGGAAAATGGGGGTTGAGGGGAATAATAAAGCAGCAGAAGCAACAACAAAGGTTTCAATAGCCCCCCCCCCCAACGTTTCAGCAAAAATCATCAGCGCCCACCACCCACCATGTAAGCAATGGCAAAGTCCCTAAAGATAGATGTGCTCAATGGTGGGAGAGCTTTACCGGACATGTACTGGGCCGAACCCACCACATTCTGTAGGAGCTTACGTTCATTGACATTGATGTTCCCATACCGAGCCAAGAGGCAGCCAGTCGATACACTCGGTATCACATTTACAGAAATGTGTCAACGTTCCAGATGTCCTGCCGATCTCCGCAAACTCCGACGAAACCAGAGGCGCCACCGAGCTTACTTCGCATTTGCACTTGTGATGGGTCCAGGGCGGATCCTGTGAAATAGGAACACCCGGGGATTTAAAGTTGCTCACCCTCACTGATCCTCCGATGAGGACTGGCCCGTGGACCTCTGGTTTCCTCTCCCTTTGCTTTGCTGGCATTGAGTGGGACGTTCACGGGCGGGGTGAAAGCTGGAGGCGAAGTGGGTGACATTGTCGAGCTCAGTGTGAATGTAGGAAGCGGCAACAATACATTGGTTTCCTCTGGTTTCTTCTCCCTTTGCTTTGCTCGCATTGAGTGGGACGTTCACGGGCGGGGTGGATGCTGGAGGCGAAGTGGGTGACATTGTCGAGCTCAGTGTGAATGCAGGAAGCGGCAGCAATACATTGGTCGACGTAGCGTTGGGAGTGCTGGGGTGAGTTACCGGGGAAGGTGTGGTACATTGGTTTGGTAGATTGATTTACTTAGGCAACGAAAAGGGAGACATATATGGGACACATGCGGGTGTCCATGGCTACCCATTGAATTTGGAGTAAGCGGGAGGAGCCGGAGGTGAAACCGTTGAGGTGAGGACCGGTTCTGCCAGACGGAGGGTGGTGATGATAGAGGGAAGCTGGTTGGTTGTTTCCTTTAGAAATGTGGAGAGTTTTAAGGCCCTCTTGATGAGGGACTGGAAATCCATGGAGAAAATGCGACGGTCGGGGCCAGGGAATCGAAACTTTGTGAGTTGATCGAGAGCACAGGAAGCTTCGTGAATGTAGGTGGGAAGGGGTTGAATTATGGAGCATAGTTTGGACTGGAGCTGTAAGAACACAGGATAGTAGGGCAGGAATTGGCAGAGACAACGGGCCTAACCGGACATTTAGGCTTATGAATGAGTAGGAGGTCGAAGCGGACAGTTCAGGGCAATGGAAACACGAGTTATCCACTGTGAATGGAGGTTCTCTGGAGTTGATGATGTCAGTGATAATGCCGGATGCAGTTATCTGATGATCCGGAGTCGGGATTCTTCGAGGTGTAGGCATCATGATGTGTGTGAAAGTTACCGCCTAGTTTCAGCCAGGTAGAGGTCAGTCCGCCACTCTACAACAGCACCACTTTGTCAGCAGGTTGGGTGGTAACTTTGGGACCGGTGCTGAGAGATTAGAGGGCAGTAAATTCAGTGGGGGTAAGGTTCGAGAAGCGGTGAAGATTCCTGATGTTGAGGCGGTTGATGTCTGCTCGGGAATTTGGAGTAAATGGGAGGAAGCGGAGGAGAAACTGTTTCGGTGAGGACTGGATTTCCATGGAGAAAATGAGACGGTCAGGGCCAGGGAATTGAAAGTCAGCGAGTTGATCGAGCGCATGGGAAAGGTTGCGAATGAGGGTGGGAAGCGACTGAATTACGGGGCATACGATGGACTAGAGCTACGAGAACACAGGATCAGCGGGGCAGGAGCAGGCAGAGACAGTGTCCTTACCCGGACAATCAGGTTTTGAATTGAGTAGGTGGTAGGAGCGAGCAGTTCAGGGCAACGGAACCATGAGTTTTCCACAGTGAATGGAGGTTCTCCAGAGTTGATGATGTTAGTGATAATGCCGGGTACAGTTCTCTGATTGTCCGGAGACGGGCTTTTTCAAGGTTGTAGGCGTGAGGATGCGTCCGAGAGTTACCGCCTGGTCTCAGCAAGGTAGAGGTCAGTCCGTCACTCTACAACAGCAGCACTTTGTCTGCGGGATTGATGGTAAGTTTGGGACCAGTGCTGAGAGATTGGAGGGCAGTGCATTAAGAGGGGGTAAGGTTCGAGGAGAAGTGAGGATTCCTGATGTTGAGGCGGTTGATGTCTAGTTGGCAATTAGTGATGAAGATATCCCAGAGCAGGCAGAGAACCAGCGCGTTGTGTCCAAGAAGAGGAGGAGGGTTGGAGACAGGAGAATGCACCGTCAGTGCTGGGTGGTGAATTCTTGCCGATGAGGTGTGCTCGGAGACGGAGCTGAATGTGAATTAAACTTCACCTTCCTAGCAGCAGCTCCTCCTGAACGTCTGAGGATCCAACCAATTGTTTATGAAAGTGTCTGCAGAAATACTACACAGATGAGACACATAATATTATATGTTGTGTACAACGAAGAAGAGGCATTACGTTTTCCCCGAGGGTGGAATACACCGATTATCCCCACGCTGAATTGAGACAACCATGTTGCAGGGAGTGAGAGACAGAATGGAACCGAATCCGCCAGTTTGTCAAAACGACCGTGACAGGACTCGAACCTGCAATCTTCTGATGACTTCCACCAGTCAAACACCGAAGTCAGACGCCTTATCCATTAGGCCACACGGCCGTATTCTGTGAGAAAGTCCAAGGGGAACATGCTGACTGCTGCAAGGAGTTTCCACCTGTAAAATGATTTCCTGACCGAGCTAAAAGTACTCGCCTGCAGTGATTTCATCCCAGGTGAGCATTCGACCATTGTTGTGTCAATATCTCTCCATGCATTCCTGCTTTGGGTTGTACAATATTCTGTTTGTGTCGCACAGAAAGGAATTCTCAAAGGCACACGACACTGTCTTTTGCAGCGGCGTTTGAGTCTGGGATTGGAATCTGTGACAATGGTCCACCACATTCAATACATTATTCACAGTGAACTCGATTTCTTTATAGCTATTTCAGCCGTTGGTTTGGTATTCCAGAACCGGGCGGCCATGTGTTTGTGTCGGTTCAGCGTTAGGATGTTCGGATCTGCGGCTGCGCACAGCCGGACGTGACATTCAGCGCGTCTTAATGTGGTAGTCATCGGGTTATTGCATTTGCCCAATAAACGGAAAATCGTCATTCTCCAACCAGATGGCAAATTCCTATAAAATCTGTTTCCTTGAATTCGAGCAATGTGATAGCAAAGCTATTGAAATTTTGTTCAATTCAACATAAATTTATCTCATTTTACAACTCAAAACATTCACAGTTTCACTGAGTTACAGAGCACGGAATCGATACTTATGCCACAGCAGCTCCATAGCGTCTGAAGTGCATAAAATAGCTATTTCCATTTTTCCTGGGGTTGGCACATATCTCTCTAAACTGCCCTTATCCACTTACATGAATTTCTGATAAGCACGGCGAGCAAAGCAAATCGGCAGAGAATCTGAATCGAAATGTGTAGACCTTAATCAGAAGTTTTAAATGCTGTGAAAAAATTCAGAAGTTCGGAACACAGGAGAGAGATGAGCAGATGAGGTGGCCGAGAGGTTAAGGCGATGGACTGCTAATCCATTGTGCTCTGCACGCGTGGGTTCGAATCCCATCCTCGTCGCGACATGTTTATCGGGGGACCCACCTCTGAAACTATCACTTTAAACATCCAAGCCTCCAAATTTAGTCACAGGGACGCCGGACAGTTTGTTATGCAAATCATGAAAAGCAATATTCATCATTAATTTCTCACCAAATTTGGCCGCGATACCACAAGATATAGGAGCAAAATTAGGCCATTCGGCTCACCGATCTCCGCCATTCCATCACGGCTGAGGCCTCACCTTGAGTATTGTGAACAGTTTTGGGTCCCTCAGTTTAAAAAATATGCACTAGCATTGGAGAGAGTCCAGAGGACGTTCACAAGGATGATTGTTGTCTCTGGGACAGTACTCGCTGGAATTCAGAAGGATGAGAGGGGGGTCTTGTTGAAACTATTCGAATATTGAAAGGACTAGACAGAGTAGATGTGGAAAGGGGGATTCCCATGGTGGGAGAGTCTAGGACAAGATGGCACAACGTCAGGATAGGGGGGCGCCCTTGCAAAACCGAGATGGAGAGAAATCTCTTAGCCAAAGTCTAGTGAATTTGTGGAATTTATTGCCACATCCAGTTGTGGAGGTCAGGTCGTTGGGTGTACTTAAGGCAGGGATTGATAGGTTTTTAATTGGACATGACACCAAAGGTTACGGGGAGAGGGCTGGGAACTGGAGTTCATGAGGAGAGAAATAAAAAGACCAGCCATGATTGAATGGCGGAGCAGACTCAATGAGCCAGATGGCCAAATTCTGCTCCTATGTCTTATGGTCTTATGGTCATACATATCATTCCTCTAATCTCCATTCCCGTGTCTTTTCCTCGACACAGTTGACTCCCTTACTACCTGCCCACCTCTTCAACCTCCGCTTTAAATGTACCCAATTACTTGACCTTCACGGCTTTCCGTGGCAATAAATTCCACAATCCATAACTGTCTGCTTACAGAAATTGCTTCTAGTCCCTTTTCTAAAGTGATGTCTTTATCCGAGGTTGTGCCCGCTGGCCATCGACTCTAGCACTACATTACAATCTTCTCCATGTCCATTCTAACTCAGCCTGACAATAGTCGATAGATTTCAATGAGATCTCCGTCTCATTCTTCCACATTCCAGCGACCAAGGCCCTGGATGCTAAAACATTCCTCATATCTAACTCTTCTCTTCCTGGCATCAGTCTCGTGACCGACCTCTGGACTCTGACCTTTGGCGGCATATCCGTTTTAGATAAGGGACGCAAACCGTTCACCATATTCCAAGTGCGGTCTCACCAAAACCTAATAAAGGCTCAGCATTACATATTTGTTTTTATTTTCTATTTCTCTTAAAATAAATGCTGACATTGCATTTACCTTCCTCACTACCGCGTCAAACTGGCAATGAAACTTTAGAGAATCAGCAATGGGTCTCCGAACTCATGTCACATCTCTTCTTTGCTGCATTTGTCCCGATTAGAGAATAGTCTTCGCCTTGATTACTTGCAGATAAATTCATTT